>NC_079191.1:409902093-411102093 GCF_029499605.1 Hyla sarda
CTCTCTGCTGACATCTCTGTCCATTTTTGGAACTGTCCAGAGCAGGAGAAAATCCCCATAGCAAACATATGCTGCTCTGGACAGTTCCTAAAATGGACAGGGGAGGTCAGCAGAGAGCATTGTGCTCATGACATCAGAGAAATCCAAAAAGAAAAGCATTTCCTCTGTAGTATACAGCCCATAAAATGTATTGGAAGGATTAAGATTTTTTTAACAGAAGTAATTTACAAATCTGTTTAACTTTCTGGCACCAGTTGATTAAAAAAACAAGTTATCCACGGGAGTACCCCTTTAAAGAGTAATGCAGTGTTTACTAACCAGTGTGTCTGCAGCTGTTGCAAAACTACAACTCCCAGCATGCCCGGACAGCCTTCGGCTGTCCGGGCATGTTGGGAATTGTAGTTTTTCAACAGCTAGAGACACCCTGTTTAGAAAACACTGGAGTATTATAAGGAGATAGGAAACGGTTCTATATACTCACTAATAAAATGATGCCCAGTTCCTCCCCAGCCACTTCTGGGGTCATGTGCTGCACCCTTAGTTTTCCCCGAAATGTAATGTCTCCCCTATGGGAACACCACATCATATAAGCATAAGGTCTAGCCTCATGCATATGGAATGTCACCGCGGCCTCCGTGGAGTAGTTTTGATGTGTCGCCCCATGGAAGACATAATGGCCGAAACTTTTGAATGGTTTGGTCCGGCTTTCTTATATACGAGAGAAGAAATAAATAAAAACATTGCAGTTTCGGAGTGGCGCATGAAAAGTCAGTCTTTAGCGTAATACAAGTCATCGGAGCACATTTATTATCTGTACAGCAGAAAATAAGGTCGTCCAGGAGGAGTAGGTGCTTATTTAACCTCTTAAGGACCCAGCCATTTTACACCTTAGGACCCGGCCATTTTTTGAACATCTGACCACTCACTTTAAACATTAATAACTCTGGAATGCTTTTAGTTATCATTCTGATTCCGAGATTGTTTTTTCGTGACATATTCTACTTTAACATAGTGGTAAAAAAATTTGTAACTTGCATCCTTTCTTGGTGAAAAATGTGAAAATTTTAGGAAAAATTTGAAAATTTGGCATATTTCTAACTTTGAAGCTCTCTGTTTGTAAGGAAAATGGATATTAAAAATATTTGAATTTTTTTTTCACATATACAATATGTCTACTTTATGTTTGCATCATAAAAAATTGACAAGTTTTTACTTTTGGAAGACACCAGAGGGCTTCAAAGTTCAGCAGCAATTTTCCAATTTTTCACAAAATTTCCAAACTCACTATTTTTCAGGGACCAGTTCAGGTTTGAAGGGTCTTCATCTTAGAAATACCCCACAAACGACCCCATTATAAAAACTGCACCCCCCAAAGTATACAAAATGATATTCGGTCAGCCTTTTAACCCTTTAGGGGTTTCACAGGAATAGCAGGAAAGTGAAGGAGAAAATTCACAATCTTCATTTTTTACACTCGCATGTTCTTGTAGACCCAATTTTTGAATTTTTATGAGGGGTAAAAGGAGAAAATGTATACTTATATTTGTAGCCCAATTTCTCTCGAGTAAGCACATACCTCATATGTCTATGCAAAGTGTTCGGTGGGCGCAGTAGAGGGCTCAGAACCGAAGGAGTGACAAGGGTATTTTGGAGAGTACGTTATTCTGAAATGGTTTTTGGGGGGCATGTTGCATTTAGGAAGCCCCTATGGTGCCAGAACAGCAAAAAAAAAACATGCCATACCATTTTGGAAACAAGACCCCTTGAGGAACGTAACAAGGATTTAAGTGAGCCTTAATACCCCACGTGTTTCACGACTTTTGCATATGTAAAAAAATAAAATAAAATTTCACTAAAATGTGTTTCCCCCCCAAATTTCACATTTTTGCAAGGGTTAATAGCAGAAAATACCCCCCAAAATCTGAAACCCCATCTCTTCTGAGTATGGAGGTACCCCATATGTTGACCTGAAGTGCACTACGGGCGAACTACAATGCTCAGAAGAGAAGGAGTCATATTTGGCTTTTTGAGAGCAAATTTTGCTCGGGGGGGATGTCGCATTTAGGAAGCCCCTATGGTGCCAGGACAGCAAAATAACCCCCACATGGCATACCATTTTGGAAACTAGACCCCTTGAGGAACGTAACAAGGGGTACAGTGAGCATTTACCCCCACTGGTGTCTGTCAGATCTTTGCAACAGTGGTCTGTACAACATTTTTAATTTGCACAGCCCACTGTTCCAAAGATCTGTCAGACACTAGTGGGGGGTAAATTCTCACTGCACCCCTTATTACATTCCGTGAGGGGTGTAGTTTCCAAAATGGGGCCATATGTGTTTTTTTTTTTTTTTTGCGTTTGTCAAAACCGCTGTAACAATCAGCCACCCCTGTGCAACTCACCTCAAATGTACATGGTGCACTCTCCCTTCTGGGCTTTGTTGTGCGCCCCCAGAGCACTTTACGCCTACATATTGGGTATCTCCGTACTCGGGAGAAATTGCATTACCAATTTTGGGGGGCTTTTTTCCCTTTTACCTCTTGTCAAAATGAATAGTATAGGGCAACACCAGCATGTTAGTGTAAAAAATATATTTTTTTACACTAACATGCTGGTGTAGACCCCAACTTCACATTTTCATAAGGGGTGAAAGGAGAAAAAGACCCCCAAAATTTGTTAGGCAATTTCTCCCGAGTACGGCGATACCCCATATGTGGCCCTAAACTGTTGCCTTGAAATACGACAGGGCTCCGAAGTGAGAGCGCCATGTGCATTTGAGGCCTAAATTAGGGATTTGCATAGGGGTGGACATAGGGGTATTCTACGCCAGTGATTCCCAAACAGGGTGCCTCCAGCTGTTGCAAAACTCCCAGCATGCTTGGACAGTCAACGGCTGTCCAGCAATACTGGGAGTTGTTGTTTTGCAACAGCTGGAGGCTCCATTTTGGAAACAGTGGCGTACCAGACGTTTTTCATTTTTATTGGGGAGGGGAGGGGGGCTGTGTAGGGGTATGTGTATATGTAGTGTTTTTTACTTTTTATTTTATTTTGTGTTAGTGTAGTGTAGTGTTTTTAGGGTACAGACACATGGGCGGGGGGTTACAGCGAGTTTGAGCTGCCGCGCAAAATTTGCTGCATCGCAAACTTGCAGCCTGATACTCACTGTAAGCCCCCTGCCCATGTGAATGTACCCTGTACATTCAAAGGGGGGGACCTCCAGCTGTTGCAAAACTACAACTCCCAGCATGCACAGTCTATCAGTGCATGCTGGTAGTTATAGTTTTGCAACAGCTGGAGGCACACGGGTTGGGAAACACTGAGTTAGGAAACAGACAATGTTTCCCAACCAGTGTGCCTCCAGTTGTTGCAAAACCACAACTCCCAAACATTCTCAAGCATGCTGGGAGTAGTAGTTGGCAACATCTTTAGAGCCAGATGTTGCCGAACTACAACTCCCAGCATGCTTGGAGTTGTAGTTTTGCAACATCTGGAGGACTACAGTTTGCAGACCACTAATACAGTGGTTCCCAATCAGTGCCCTTCCAGATGTTGCAAAACTACAACTCCCAGTATGCCAAAACTGTCCAGGCATGCTGAGAGTTGTAGTTCTGCAACATCTGAAGGGCCAGATGTTACAGAACTACAACTCCCAGCATGCCTGGACAGTAAGGGCATGCTGAGGATGTGTAGTTTTGCAACATCTGGAAGGGCACAGTGGTTTCCAAACTGTGGACCTCCAGATGTTGCAAAACTGCAACTCCCAGCATGCCCAGGCGCCAAGGGCTGTCTGGGCATGCTGGGAGTTGTAGTTTACAGGGTCCCCTTACAGCAATGCATGTCGCTTTACGGCGACGTGCATTGCTGTAAAGGGCCCGACCGCGGCTGAAGATCTACTCACCTGTCGCCGCCGCCTCCAGGATCCGGGTCTTCAGGGACGAGGTAAGTACCGGGGCCGGTCCCCAGCACTCCCCCGTCCCCCGCCGCGTCCTCCGGTCTTCCTCCCGTCCTCTCCGGACTTTCAGGGGCCGGGCAGGACGGAAGTAACCGCCCCCCTCCTGCGATTGGTCGGTTAACTAACCGACAGATCGCAGGGTATAGGAGGAGGTGGCCGGTTTGCCACCTCACTCCTATACGTTAGCATGGTCCTGGCTGTCTGTGACAGCCGGGATCATGCAAAATTACCGGGCGGTCGGGTCCCAGAGACTCGATCAGCCCCGTATCGCCGCAGATCGCAAGGGCGATTTCCCTTGTGATTTCCCTACATGGCCCCCCTCGGCGTTTGCCCTGGATGCCTGCTGAAGGATTTCAGCAGGCATCCAGTTCCGATCTCTGCCCGGCGCGCGGCAGAGACCGGAAAATGCCAGGGCGTATGGATACGCCCTGGGTCCTTAAGGCACAGGGTGTGAGGGTGTATCCATATGCCCTGGGTCCTTAAGAGGTTAAATCCCAATGTGAAATACATAGGCAGAAAAAGAGTATCCACGGGTTTCAGGTTTTAAGGACCCTTAATCATGGTATGATCACCCTCACCAAGATTAAGTGTTCTTAAGACTCGAAACACGTTGGTACCTGTGGCTTAATGTATCAGATTTTACCACACAATCCTTCTATTGTGTTAAACAAGTTCTGCAGTGTAAGACATGCAAACATGCCCCCTCCATGTATTCCTATGGGAGAGCCGGTGATACAGCGTTCGTGTATATCTGGCTTGACCAAAGAGATACATGGGGTGGGATGTCGACCATCAATTCATACGGGGGTCGACTGTCTCCTTGCACGGAGCAGAGATCGCTCCATGCACAAAGTGAGCTAGGTGCTGGGCTGGCAGGAGATCGCAGCCGAAACTTATGAAATCCTTTGGATAGGTGATAAGTTGTCCAACACTGCAGTACCCCTTTAAGACAATAGAAGGTTTGAACCTGTTAAAATCGGATACACCAATCCACAGGTACTAACGTGATTCTAGTCTTAATGACCTAAAAAATGGATTTATTGATAAACCTGTTAATCCCATTCCTGCCCAGTGATACACAAAACAGATATAAATAATATATAAAGTCATTTCAATATAAGATAGAGCCTAGTCCCTCCATTGCTCATTGAAAGTAATAGAAAGCTGAAGGGCTTAAAGAGGTACTCCTGTGGAAAAAAAATTTTTAAAACAGGTGCCAGAAAATTAAAACAGATTTGTAAATGACTTCCATATAAAAGTCTTAATCCTTCCAGTCAGTACTTAGCTGCTGTATGCTCCAGAGGAAGTTTTGAAGTACTTTCCAGGCTGACCACAGTGCTCTCTACTGCCACCTCTGTCTGTGTGTCAGGAACTGTCCAGAGTAGGCTGGAAGGGGGGATATATTTTGTAATATAGATATAAGATATCCTTAACCCTTTCATTGGTGCATGGCGTAGATACGCCTTGTACGCGATGTCCTTACATGACTACGGTATTAATTGGCCAAAGACATTCGCAGTCCCTAACCACAGGCCTATGTCACTTTCTTAAAGGGGTACTCCAGTGGAATTTTTTTTTAAATCAACAGGTGCCAGAAAGTTAGATCTGTAAATGACTTCTATTAAAAAATCTTTACCCTTCCAGTACTTTTTAGCAGCTTTACGCTACAGAGGAAATTCTTTCCTTTTTGAATTTTTTTGTCTTGTCCACATTGCTCTCTGCTGACACCTCTGTCCGTGTCAGGAACTGTCCAGAGCAGCATGGGTTTGTTATGGGGATTTTATCCTGCTCTGGACAGTTCCCGACACAGATAGAGGTGTCAGCAGAGAGCACTGTGGACAAGACAAAAAAAAACTCAAAAAATAAAAGAATTTCCTCTGTAGCATACAGTTGCTAAAAAGTACTGGAAGGGTAAAGATTTAAAGATTTTTTTTTTTAATAGACGTCATTTACACATCTGTAACTTTCCTGTTGATTTAACAAAAACAATTATATATAATTTTCCACTGGAGTATCCGTTTAAGAAAGTGACATGTGGTTAGGGACTGCGAATGTCTTTGGCCAATTGATTCTGTAGTCATGTAAGGACATCCCGTACAAAGCATATCTACTCTGTGCACCAATTAAAGGGTTAAAGGGTACCTCTCATCAAATAAACTTTTGATATATTTTAGATTAATGAATGTTGAATTTCTTTCCAATAGCATGTTAATGAAAAATATGCTTCTTTCTATTGTATTTTTCCCGATCAGTCCTGTCAGCAGCATTTCTGACTCATGCTGGAGTCCTAAACACTCAGAGCTGCCAGCCTGCTTTGTTCACAGCCAAACAGGCTGTGAACAAAGCAGGCTGGCAGCTCTCTGAGTGTTCTCCTTTGTGAACAAAGCAGACTGGCAGCTCGTAGTGTTTAGGACTCCAGCATGAGTCTGAAATGCTTGCTGCCAGGACTGGTAGGGAGACCCCTAGTGGTCATTTCTTCAAAGTGGAAAATTAGATCGAAAGAAGCATATTTTTTAATAACATGCAATTGTAAAGTTATTCTGCATACATTAATCTATAATATATCAAAAGTTTTTTTGATGAGAGGTACCCTTTAAGGATATCATATCTGTATCACAAAATATACCTTCCCCTCCCACCCATATACAATAATCTTGCACGTGTAACCTATCCATGTGTCCATCCACCAGTCCATGTGTTGCCTATACACCCAACACAAAATAACGAACAAAACTGCTAAAACTTTGTGCCTCCAGCAGTTGCAAAACTACAACTTCCAGCATGCTGAAAGTTGTAGTTTTGCAACTGCTGGAGGCACAGTGGTTGGGAAACCAGGTAAAAAACAAAAGATTAGCTAGGTACTAGAGAAAAGCAATACAGACTAGTTAGAATGTCTCCGCTCTGTAACGTAAGACGACATACTTTCGGGTTTAATGGTCCTTTTATTGTGGTTGGAGAAACGAGATTTACTCCACTGCTCTCCATTCACTGCTCAGTCATCTACATGGCAGAGCCAAGATCCTACAGTCACCAGCCGCGTATGGCATCTTCATTGTGCAAGTATCCACATCAGACACATTTCTGTGCAATGTATCATATGAAAAAACTATTTGCCTCTCATTGATGCATTAGACAAGCAGGATTAAAGTGACCCTATAATTAATAAAAACAATTCCTTCAGAGATGTGTAAAAAGTAAGGCCTCTGCCAATCAATGAGCGGGGAGAAGCATGGCTCTCAGTAATCTCTGCCCAGCTCTTTATAACCATTGTGGGGGTCCCAGCGCTGAGGCCCTGACCAATTATAACTTTTAATTAGGGATCGACCGATTATCGGTATGGCCGATAATCACGATTTTGGGCATTATCGGCAATTACCTTGCCGATAATGCCCCGCACCGCGACCACCACCCCTCCGACCCGCCGCACCACACCGCGTCGCACCCCCCACCGTGATGCTGGGCGGTATACCGGTATAGATTTTTGCCCATACCGCTATACCGGTCGGGCCCCTCCCCCACCCTCAGAGTCAATAAAAAATTTTTTAACTTACCCGTAATGGGGGTGGTCCGGGCCATCCATCGTTCCTGTAGTGTCCGGGGGCGTTCCGGGTGAACCGGTCCGGGCTGTCCTTCTCCGGCGGTCATCTTCTCCACTCCGGGCAGGCTCCGGCCTAGTACGCTGCATAGACGCCGTGACGTCAGGTGCGTCGCTGCGCACGGGCGTCACTGCACAGCGGCGTCTATGCTGCGTTACTAGGCCGGAGCCTGCCCGGAGTGGAGAAGAGGACCCCGGAGAAGAAGTACAGCCCGGACCGGTTCACCCTTCACCCGGAACGCCCCCGGACACTACAGGAAGGATGGATGGCCCGAACCACCCTGACAGGTAGGGGAGAGAAGCGGGTAGTGGTGGCGGCGGCCTATGGCCCCGCAAAAGCCACTGCAGTGCATTGATTTAAAGCGCCCGCTTTAAATCAATGACCTGCAGCGGTGTCGCGGGGGGTTAAATAGCCGATAACTTATACCGATATTCCGGTATAAGTTATCGGCTATCGGCCCTAACCTCCACCGATTGTCGGTATCGGCCCTAAAAAAAACGATATCGGTCGATCCCTACTTTTAATCACAGGATGGGGGATAAGCGTCAGGTCACAGGAGGAGAGGAGCACTGTGGAGCTGCCAGAGATGGCAGAGTACAGACAATAAACCTGAGTTTATTTGCTACTCCATTGCAAGGAAAGACGCTGGTGCCCTTAAAAGGGGTATTTCGGCCATATACATCATATCCTCTACCCAAAGGATAGCGGGGGGCCCACCGCTGGGACCCCCCACGTAATCTCTGTGCAGCACCCGCATTTTGCTGTTCAAGTCTCAGAAACCTCTGTTTCACGCCCGCTCTATTCATGTCTATGGAAGGGGGCGTGAATATGTCTATGGCCAAAGATGTCAATGGCCAGAACACCCCCTTTAAAATCACGATGGGTCCCAGATCTCTGACCACCTATAAAAGTGCGATCTCAGGAACATTGCATGACTGGCTGAATGGAACAGCACAGTTATAAGTTATAATTTTTTAAAAGAAGCAAAACTAAAGCTATATAAATTTGGGAATCATTGTAATCGTATGGACCTACAGAATAAAGATGGTGTCATTTTTACCCAAAAAAAATTTACTGAGTAGAAGCCCCCAAAGTTACAAAATGGCGTGTTTTGTTTTTTCCCCCAATTTTGCCCACAAATAAATAAAATATATATATAGTTTCACCGTCGATTTTGTGGTGAAACTATTAAGGTTATTACAAAGTAAAATTGTTGACGCAAAAAAACAAAGCCTCATATGGGTCTGTAGGTGGAAAATTGAAATAGTTATATAGTTTTTAGGAGGGGAAAAACAAAAGTGTAAAAATGAAAAATAGCCTTGTCTTCAACTGGCTAGAGATAGGTGCGGGTTCCAGAGGTAGGACCAGACCAGATATGCCATAAATGTCCAAGATGGGAATACCCTATAATGTCTAATGCCTAAAATTAACAAATCTGTGGGGGTCCAACTACCAGCAACTCCACTGATTTGAGATTTGTTTCCCCACCTACTGAGGCTAGGTTCACTAGGCGGTCGGACTCAGCTATATGGAGCCCCGTTGGCAATTCTGTCATAGCGACGGGAGTTTAGGGGAGAATAAAAATAGTGCTTGCAAAAAAAATTTTCTCTGGTAATATACCGAATCCCCAACAGACCCCATTCAAGACAATGGGGTCCGTCCGTCAGTACCCAGTGAAGTCAGTTGTGCTCCAAACAGACCCAGAAAGGGACAGAACATAACAATGGGAACCTAGTCTTTAAAATTATTTAGTGCAACCTCTGATAACTTGGACTTTAAGATGTTGCTTGTGTTGCTGAGCCCTAGTTTCACCCAGTATTTGAAACTTATATAGAGGTTTGTGTTACGGATATAGGATTTGCACAGTTCGTAATCCTAGAAGTTCTATATGTAGAGGACAGTACTGACACCCCTGTATGAGATATTGGAGCGTGCTCACATGTTATAGCTTTAACGTTTGCCAGATCCTGGAACAGTGAAGTCAGCCCCCGCCATCTGTGCTTACCTTGTCACCATTTTCCTGTTCTTTGTAAGTGGCCTGGAACAGTAAATAGTACAGTGTGTGCAATACTCACCCACATATGCTGCTCCACTACAGTATGGCCTTGTGATTCCAGGCCAATGTTTACCAAAGGGCCTATTCACACCTGCTCTTAGTGTCTGCACCAAAGAGCAATAGAGCTGCTTGTAAAAATAAAGGAATGGTGAAAAGAGATCCCTTCCCCAGACCCATGAAAAGTACGTGCCGAGTACACATAGCAGTGTAACCCAATACAACACCAACCACTGCGGGGTGACCCATGGCCACATGTCCAATTTCAAGGAGCCTTTATTAGTTTAAAAAAAAAAATTTATATTAAGGCAAAGTAATTTCAGGGCACAGCAATTAGGGCACAATCTATGTCCATATTATGCTTGTGTGCATCTGGCATATGGGTATCTTGGGTTTTTAGCACGGAGGTTTCTCAAAGCTAAATTAACCGAGTATCGGGGCTGTTCATTGTCTCAACTGCTAAGTGCCAACAATTCATCTCATACGTCACCAAACTCAGATTAAGATTATAAGATATTATGAGGGCAGAGACTGTGCCCGAGAAGCCCATCACAGGTCAAATCATGGTTTGAAAAAACAAATACTACTTTTCTGCTAGACAGGCCCAACTATAAGCCAACCACATTGCAGGGGAATTCAGTGGCAAGTGCTTAATTTCCCAGCAGCACCCCCACCGGGTAAATAAAGAATTACACAACTGAAATCAGTGGGCAACTGTGTCCACTTATTCAGCCCTCATAGGGCACCAGTCTGATTCCCTGTTCTCAACTAAGATGCAATTCATTTTCCATATTCCTGACCCTATTATACAAGGAGACATGGTACTTTTCACATATATGTTCTTTCATAGTGTCCAAGGTGTTCCCAAGCCCCAGAAAGGCTGAGGACTAGAACTCCACCTTGCTCCCCCTCCAATCCCTGTCCCTGCTTAAATGGCAGCCAGCTGGAAGCCGAACCCCGTTTCCAAATCTCATTCCTCTGCTGTGCATACCAAATCGTACTCCGGTGCAAGATTTGGAACAGAACCACAAAATGTCCCTGAAAGTCCCAAGGCAGTTATATACTTCCAAAACCTTTAAGGGGTTGCCCCCTTGCAGGGAAAACCCCTTACTAGAAAAAAATAAAAAACTCAAACATATTAAAGGGGTATTCTGGCCTTAGACATCTTATCTTATGATCGCATGGGTTCCCGCCACTGGGACCCCTGCAATCTCCATGCTGCCCCCCCCCCCCCCCCCCAGCACAGAGTCTGTGTCAGGCGCTGCTCCAGATACAGAGACGTGACATCACAGCCACCAAATACCAATAGACTCTTAGACAATAAATTAGCTTTTTATTTATTTATTTAGCTTCAAGAAGCATAATAAAATTAGCTATTTTAATAAGGGGAGTTTCCAGTAATATTTTTCCCTGCAAGGTGGCAACCCCTTAAAAGTTGTGAAAGTAGATTTGGAACAGGGCTCGGCTTCTCGCTGATTGTCAGTCAAGCAGGAACATGGATGGAAGGAGTAGTGAGTGATTTCTGCCCTCAGCCTTTCAGGGGCTTTAAAACACCTCTGACTCTTGGCACCAGGGAATAAAAGCCTTTTTTCATTTTGAAAGCACAGACAGGCATGCTGGGAGTTGTAGCTCTGCCACAGCTGGAGGCACACTGGTTGGAAAACACTGCAGTGGAGGAAGAGAGATTGCACTAGGTTTATACCCAGTGCATGGACTGAACAACACGTAGAAGCCGCCTACATAAGGCACCTCTCACATCTGCACAACCTTAAGAGCGGCCGGGGCCGACACGGCAGAACCCTTTGAAACAGAAGAAAGCGATTATGATAACGTTTTGGAAATAAACAGCAAGTGCAATTCTTGGCAAGACAAATATTTGTTAAAGTCTGAAGCCGAGACAGGAATCCCTGGCAGTCGGGAGAAAGCCGAAACACATGGCTTACAGATCAGCAAGCGCGCAGATCACTCCTCTCATCCACACACAGGTCACCTCTGCTATCTGACAGCTGAGCGCAGTAGATGCACTAAAGAGAATAGCACATCCAATACAATTAGGTCTTTCCCAGGATGAACAGAAACAAAGTAGACGTAGGACTGTAGAGCTCTCGGCCGCACATTATACTTCTGCTCCTTCCAAATGCATTAAAGATTAGGTGGGGGGTTTCTCTGCTGAAGAAAGAACAAGCAAGTACAATAGAGGAGCACACACAAAACTGGTCTGCAGATAAAGGTGCATCCATAGTAAACCTGTAAGGGTATGTTCACACTGAGGAATCGGAGAGAAGTAATTCTGCTCGCTTACTCTGCTCAATTCATCCTCAAATGAAGTTCCATTGACTTTAAAGACTACCTGTCATCAAACCATATTTTCTAAATTAACTCAGATTATATTCCCTAACTACAACTAACACCCCTTCCTGCACTTAAAAATTTTTCCAAGCTTTAAAAAGCTCTGTATCATACCTTTCCCCTTGTTCACATTGTCTGAGCTCCCAGCAGGAGAAAGTGGGTGTTCCCCAGCAGGTGCCACACCACTCAAGCCTGTGAGAGTTGTGCCTTGTCCTGCCCCGCACACACTGAGATTGGTCTCCTGCCAGGCCGGAAGGAGACCAAACTTATTGTTTGACTTGTGCAGGGAAAGGAACAGAACCACCTAGTGGCCGTTTTTTCAATCACATTAAAAACATACAGTCAGGTCCATAAATATTAGGACATTGACACAATTCTAACATTTCTGGCTCTATAAACCACCACAATGGATTTGAAATAAAACTAACAAGATATGCTTTAACTGCAGATTGTTGCCTTTAATTTGAGGGTATTTACATCCAAATCAGGTGAACGGTGTAGGAATTAGGGATCGACCGATATCGTTTTTTTTTAGGGCCGATACCGATAATCGGTGGAGGTTAGGGCCGATAGCCAATTACTGATATTCCGGTATAAGTTATCGGCTATTTATCCCCCCCCCCCCCCCGCGACACCGCTGCAGATCATTGATTTAAAGCAGGCGCTTTAAATCAATGCACTGCAGTGGCTTTTGCGGTGCCATAGGCCGCGGCCGCCACCTGCTTCTCTCCCCCTACCTGTCAGGGTGGTCCGGCCCATCCATCCTTCCTGTAGTGTCCGGCAGCATTCCGGGTGGAGGGTGAACCGGTCCGGGCTGTCCGTCTCCGGGGGTCCTCTTCTCCACTCCGGGCAGGCTCCAGCCTAGTAACGCAACATAGACGTCGCTGCGCAGTGACACCCGTGCGCAGCGACGCACCTGACGTCACGGCGTAGCGGCGTCTATGCAGCGTACTAGGCCGGAGCATGCCCGGAGTGGAGAAGAGGACCCCCGGAGAAGAAGTACAGCCCGGACCGGTTCACCCTCCACCTGGCATGCCGCTGGACACTACACGAAGGATGGATGGCCCGGACCACCCCCATTACGGGTAAGTTTAATTTTTTTTATTGACTCGGAGGGTGGGGGAGCGGCCCGACCGGTATAGCGGTATGGGCAAAAATCCATACCATGAAAAAAATTAAAAAAACGTATCCGGTTCATACCGGTATACCGCCCAGCACTGCGAGGGTGCGACGCGGTGCGGTGGGTCGGGGGGGCAGTCTCGGTGCGGCGGGTCGAGGGCGGTCGTGGTGCATTATCGGCTTATCAGCAAGGTAATTGCCGATACCGATAATGCCCAAAATCGTGATTAGCAGCCGATAATATCGGCCATACCGATAATCGGTCGATCCCTAGTAGGAATTACAATAGTTTGCATATGTGCCTCCCACTTGTTAAGGGACCAAAAGTAATGGAACAGAATAATAATCATAAATCAAACTTTCACTTTTTTAATACTTTGTTGCAAATCCTTTGCAGTCAATTACAGCCGGAAGCCTGCAACGCATAGACATCAGCAGACATTTCTGGGTTTCATACCTGGTGATGAAATGCCAGGACTCTACTGCAACTGTCTTCAGTTCCTGCTTGTTCATGGAGCATTTTTCCTTCAGTTGTCTCTTCACCAAGTGAAATGCATGCTCAATCTGATTCAGGTCAGGTGATTGACTTGGCCATTGCAGAACATTCCACTTCTTTCCCTTAAAAAACTCTTTGGTTGCTTTTGCAGTATGCTTTGGGTCATTGTCTACCTGCACTGTGAAGCGCCGTCCAATGAGTTCTGAACATGAGCAGATAACATTGCCTGAAACACTTCAGAATTCATACTGCTGCTTTTGTCAGCAGTCACATCATCAATACACACAAGAGAAGCAGTTCCATTGGCACCATACATGCCCATTATGCCATGACACTACCACCATGCTTCACTGATGAGGTGTATGCTTAGGATCATGTTCCTTTCCTTCTCCAGACTCTTCTCTTCCCATCACTCCGGTACAAGTTGATCTTGATCTCATCTGTCCATAGGATGTTGTTCCAGAATTGTGAAGGCTTTTTTAGATGTCGTTTGGCAAACTCTAATCTGGCCTTCCTGTTTTTGAGGCTCACCAATGGTTTCCATCTTGTGGTGAACCCTCTGTATTCACTCCGATGAAGTCTTCTCTTGATTGTTAACTGAGACACATACACCTACCTCCTGGAGAGTGTTCATCTGGACAACCGTTGAGAAGGGGTTTTCTTCACCAGGGAAATAATTTTTTCGACATCCACCACAGTTGTTTTCTTGGTCTTCTGGGTCTTTTGGTGTTGCTGAGCTCACCGGTGCGTTCCTTCTTTTTAAGAATGTTTAAGAGTTGTTTTGGCCATGCCTAATGATTTGTCTCTCTCTCTGATGGGTTTGTTTAGTTTTTTCAACCTAATGATGGCTTGCTTCACGGATAGTGACAACTCTTTGGATCTCATCTTGAGAGTTGACAGCAACAGATTCCATATTCAAATAGCAGTATAGCACACAAACTCTGGACCTTTTATCTGCTCATTGTGATTGGGATAATGAGGGAACACCACACCTGGCTATAGAACAGCTGTCCCGTTACTTTTGGTCCCTTAACAAGTGGGAGACACATGCAAACTGTTGTAATTCCTACCCCGTTCACCTAATTTGGATGTAAATACCCTCAATTTAAAGCGAACAGCCTGCCATTAAAGCAAATCTTGTTTGTTTCATTTCAAATCCATTGTTGTGGTGTATAGAACCAAAAATTTTAGAATTGTGTAGATGTCCCAATATTTATGGACCTGACTGTAAAAGGTTGAGAATTTAAACAGCAAGTAAATAGCAAAGTGTCTTATAGTTACATAAGAAAATATATTAAAAGTTTAGTTTGGGGACAGGTATTCTTTATTGGACTTTCCACTGCCCTGCTCACACTGAGGAATTCTGAAGCTGAATTCTATTCTGCCTGAGGATTGAACACTTTCATTCTTCAGGTGGTATCAATGGCTAAATGCCCATTAACGTCAACAGGATTTTAAAAAAAAATGTTAACTGACGAAATGAGTTTTCCACAGTATTCATGCGGAATTTACATTGAAGTTTGGTGCAGAAATTCCACACAAATCAGCACAGAGGAATTGGCAAAAATCAAGATTTTCCTGATTGAGATTATTCCTCTTCAATTCTGCTCCAATTCCTCAGTGTAAACATACCATTGGGAGGATCCTCTGCCCTAAACTTGTGGATTATTATTATTATTATTAATCTCACAATCAGAGCAAAAACTGTTTAATTTCCCCGTAGCCCCACCCCGCCTAAAATGAAGTATTAGTGTCCAACGAAAGCAACAAACTGTCTTTGTAACAGATGGAAATCAGATATAGAAAAAGAACAGAAGAAGCCGCTATCTGGTGCTCACCTATTAGTGTTGCAGGCACACGCCGTTTTAGGCTTTATTTCAGGAAATCTTTTTTTGGGGGGGGAGCAGATGGCCGTTGGCTGCTAATACTGGGTCCATTGAGAAGAAGGGGGAGACCAAGATATTGAGCAAGGAGTTTGGCAGAACTACTCAAAAAAAATCGGCTTAGGTAATATAGCGCTCACTAGTAAATCTGTAATCACAGTGAAAAGGATAATTTTTATTATAACATTAGGGACTCAACATTTCCAGAGGACAACTTTTCATGAGGTCCTGACAGAGAGGAGTTGTCCTCAGGAAACAGAGTCCCCAATGCTAATAAAAATTAAAAAAAATAATAAAAAACGTAATCACTATTGCCCTACGCAATTATTAATTTACTGGTTATTTACTATATCACCTAAGCCGATTTTTAGGGACGTTCTGCCAACATCCTTGCTCTGAATCTAGCAACATATGGAAAAGCTGGGTTCTCCACAATGAATGATCTTCTTTAGAGCCGCTCTTCCCCCTAGCCATTAGCGAAGGGTAGTCTTAAATGTTGGAACCCCCCCCCCCCCCTTTAAATGGTGTTCTGTGTATGCACTGGGAAAGCTTCTATTTCCCAGATCTAAACCTGCAGCCCTTCCGCTGTTGCAAAACTACAACTGATCAGCATGCTGCGAGATGTAGATGTGCAAAAGCTGAAAGGCTACAGAATGGACACCTAAGCACTACTGCATACCTCAAATGCAGCCATAGAACCCCCATTCCTTTTGTCCACCGTTAGGACATTCTGTGCAGGCACACTTGCTCATATGTACAGTCGGGCAAAAAAAGTATTTAGTCAGACACCAATTGTGCAAGTTCTCCCACTTAAATAGATGAGAGGCCTGTAAATTTCATCATAGGTATACCTCAACTATGAGAGACATAATGAGAAAAAAAAAAATCCATAAAATCACATTTGATTTTTAAGGAATTTATTTGCAAATTAGGGTGGAAAATAAGTATTTGGTCAATAAAAGTTAATCTCAAAACTTTGTTATTTATACCCTTTGCTGGCCATGACAGAGGTCTAACGTTTTCTCTAAGTCTTCACAAGGTTTTCACACACTGTTGCTGGTATTTTGGGCCATTTCTCCATGCAGATCTCCTCTAGAGCAGTGATGTTTTGGGGCTGTTGCTGGGCAACACGGATTTGCAACTCCCTCCAACAGGTTTTCTATGGGGTTGAAATCTGGAGACTGGCTAGGCCACTCCAGGACCTTTAAATGCTTCTTACAAAGCCACTCCTTCATTGTCCGGGCGCTGTGTTTGGGATCATTGTCATGCTGAAAGTCCCAGCCAAGTTTTTATCGTCAATGCCCTTGCTGATGGAAGGAGGTTTTCACTCAAAATCTCACGATACATGGCCCCATTCATTCTTTCCTTTACACAGATCAGTCGTCCAGGTCCCTTAGCCAGAAAAACAGCCCCAAAACATGATGTTTCAACCCCCAAGCTTCACAGTAGGTATGGTGTTTTTTGGATGCAACTCAGCATTCTCTCTCCTTCAAACACGACAAGTTGAGTTTTAACCAAAAAGTTCTACTTAGGTTTCATCTGACCATACAAAATTCTCCCAATACTCTTCTGGATCATCCAAATGCTCTCTAGCAAACTTTAGACGGGCCCAGGCATGTACTGGCTTAAGCAGTGGGACACGTCTGGCACTGCATGATTTGAGTCCCTGGCGGCGTAGTGTGTTACTGATGGTAGCCTTTGTTACTTTGGTCCCAGCTCTATGCAGGTCATTCACTAGGTCCCCCCGTGTGGTTCTGGGATTTTTGATCACCATTCTTGTGATCATTTTGACACCACGGGGCGAGATCTTGTGTGTAGCCCCAGATCGAGGGAGATTATCAGTGGTCTTGTATGTCTTCCATTTCCTATTGCAGATTCAGTCTTCCCAGCCTGGTGCAGGTCTACAATTTTGTTTCGTGTCCTTCGACAGCTCTTTGGTCTTGGCAATAGTGGAGTGTGACTGTTTGGGGTTGTGGACAGGTTTCTTTTACACTGATAAGTTCAAACAGGGGCCATTAATACAGGTAACAAGTGGAGGACAGAGGAGATTCTTAAAGAAGTTACCGGTCTGTAAGAGGCAGAAATCTTGCTTGTTTGCAGGTGACCAAATACTGGTTTTCTACCATAATTTGCAAATAAATTCTTTAAAAATCAGACAATGTGATTTTATGGATTATTTTTTCTCATTATGTCTCTCATAGTTGAGGTATACCTATGATGAAAATTACAGACCTCGCTCATCTTTTTAAGTGGGAGAACTTGCACAACTGGTGGCTGACTAAATACTTTTTTGTATTTAATTGTAGCTTAATTTAGAGATTGTCTGCTGTAGAATTAGGGAGTTCTGAGTGAGGAGGCCTACAACAATCTGGTCCCTGGTGGAAGGTCCCCCATAGGAGTAGCACTTTAGTACCACCAAGCCAACCAATCCAGCACAAAAGCCAAGCCCGGATCTGGGTATATGCCCCCTCTCTACTAATCGTTCACAGCTTTTAGTGAGGCCTTTATTGCTCATTCCATCTAAGCCTACGCGCCGCTCCCCTTCCAGTTCCAATAGAAACTAATGAGCTGGAAGGTAAATAAGAAATTGTAAAGAAATGGATTTAAGACAAAAGGAGTCTTTTAAAAAGGTCTCTTTAACCGGATCCAGTCTAAGTTATCTGAAGCGTACGCCACTATTAATTTAACGTGATGCTGCCAATTCTGTGTGTTTTCGCAGAATGGCACAGCCAGTTTTTGGCTTCTGGAGGAGATGGAAGCAAGAATGGTCGGGGGGCTGTGCTCCTTCCAAGCAGAATTTCTCAGAGATCTAATTACATGAAATAGTGGATGGGCTCAAGCGCCTTGTTGTGTTTTTATTGGAATTTGCAGATACTTTAGGGGGTTGTCGGAGATTAGAAACACATGGCTACTTTTTTTTTTTTTTTTTTTACTGAGACAGCGACACTCTTCCCCATAGGATATGCCTGGTATTGTCACTTGCAGCCAAGCTCCATTATAGAGGACCTTGTGGTGCAAGGAATGCAGCTTTTTTAAATATAGGTAGGTACCCATGAAAAATAATTCTGCATGTACTGAGTAGAGATGAGCGAACTTACAGTAAATTCGATTCGTCACGAACTTCTCGGCTCGGCAGCTGATGACTTTTCCTGCGTAAATTAGTTCAGCCTTCAGGTGCTCCTGTGGGCTGGAAAAGGTGGATACAGTCCTAGGAAAGAGTCTCCTAGGACTGTATCCACCTTTTCCAGCCCACCGGAAAGCTGAACTAATTTATGCAGGAAAAGACACCAACTGCCGAGCCGAGAAGTTCGTGACGAATCGAATTTACTGTAAGTTCGCTCATCTCTAGTACTGAGCATACACTATAAAATAGTCTCACTTATACTATACCCATACTGCATGGTCCAGGATCGATCTACAATCAAATACTTCACTCTACTCACACCTAGGTACAAGGGACCCCCAATACTTGTGATCGTTGGGGATCCCTGCAGTCAGACCTCTGCCAAGCCAACACCTATCACAGTGTTTCCCAACCAGGGTGCCTCCAGCTGTTGCAAAACTACAACTCCCAGCATGCCCGGACAGCCCTTGGCTGTCCGGGCATGCTGGGAGTTGTAGTTTTGCAACAGCTGGAGGCACCCTGGTTGGGAAACACTGACCTATCACTTATCTTGTGAATAAGCGATATTTTAAACTTATTTTACAAAATAAACCTATCCCACCACTCAACTACAATAAATATATATGTATGTGTGTGGCATTTTATACACCGTTATGGAAAAAATATATATAAAAAAAACAAAAAAAAAATTGCTTGGTCTTTAAACGATAAATTGGCCTAGTTTTTAAGGAGTTATTGTAGTTGTCAAATATCCCTTATCCACTTTTCTAAAACACTGTACAATAAAGCATAATGCCGCCAGCACCTGCACTAAGTTATAGTAATTTGCACTAAATTATACAGCAGGTAAGAAATACAGTTCCGTAATTCATTACTACTGCTCGACGTGACGGCGATGACACACGCCACCTACTGGCGGAAACACTTAATGCAGGAGATATTGATATGAAGCACATGGTCCTGAAGAACTGCAGTACAGTGAGAGCAGATTTTGGGATAGATGCATGCCAGCTCTAGTTTGGATCTTTTGTATATCGCAGATACAGATAAGCTAAAAGCATTAAAAGGGGTACTCCGGTGGAAATTATTTTATTTTAATTTTTTTTAAATCAACTGATGTCAGAAAGTTATACAGATTTATAAAATTACTTCTATATTAAAAAAAATAAATAAATAAATAAATAAAATCTTAATCCTTCCAGTACTTATTAGCTGCTATATATTACAGAGGAAATTCTTCTCTTTTTGGATTTCTTTTTTGTCACGACCACAGTGCTCACTGCTGACACCTCTGTCCATTTTAGGAACTGTCCAGAGCAGGAGAAAATCCCAATAGCAAACATATGTTGCTCTGGACATTTGCTAAAATGGACAGTGGCGTCAGCAGAGATCACTGTGGTCGTGACAGAAAAGAAATCCAAAAAGAAAAGAATTTCCTCTGTAGTATACAGACGCTAATAAGTACTGGAAGGATTAAGAATTTTTAATAGAAGTCATTTACAAGTTTGTTTAACTTTCTGGCAGAAGTTCATAAAAAAAAAAAAAAATCCACCGGAGTACCCCTTTAAGTGCTTTTGATGATCTGGTGTCGATACGGTGTTCAATACATGCAAATCGCGCTAACTAAGCTCTGTATCTGCTCCATGCTGCTTTAGATTGTTTCTAAACATGTCGGGAGTTATGCACCTAAGAGAAAAATTGATCCAAATTTAATTATGCACTGACTTCTATGGTGAAAATTGTGTGGTATTTTACATTAAATGGGTTGCCCAGCATAAAAAAAAAAAAAAAAAAAAACAACAATGTATGGTTTTGAAAAGTATAATAAAACAATTTATTAACATAATGTTACTAGCCATAGTGCATAGATCCCTCCATATCAGCTGTGCTGTCTGACTTGTAGCTGTGACATCACGTTACACTCCGAGAGAAAGTAAATTTTTTTTTTTAAATAAATGCAAATTAACACCCCCAGTAGAAGTTTAAAGAGTACCTGTCATGATCTTGTTAAATTTTATAATCCTCCCATTTCACTGCCCCCATC
Source organism: Hyla sarda (assembly GCF_029499605.1). Lineage (NCBI taxonomy): Eukaryota > Metazoa > Chordata > Amphibia > Anura > Hylidae > Hyla > Hyla sarda. The sequence continues at coordinate 409,922,708 of NC_079191.1, forward strand.
ATGATAAACCAACCCCTTACATTATTTTTTATTATTTTTTCATCTTCTACCTTGATATTTCTCTGTATTCTCTGCTCAGTCTCAAAACTGGGAAGGGGTGTTCCCCAGAAGGCGTAACATCATCTGAAGCCATACAGGGGAGAACTTCCTCCCTCACTCTGCTACACAGCCCAGAGCAGTTCAGTTTAAGATGAGCTATGATTGGATAAGGCTGCATACACACCCCTCAGCATTTCCTGCTTTTGGACCTCTGCCAGGCCAGCAGGAGTCCAAAGTCTGTGCAAAAGATGAGGGGAAAATGTGCTCTGGACAAGTAAGGAGACACTTTTTTAAACACAAATCAAACATAGAAAACATCATTTTTTATTTTTTTTTTCAAACAAAGTACATTAGAAAGATTTAGAAAGAAGGAGTGCAATAGTAAAAATATTTTTAATGAGTGCGCACATTTAAAGTAACCCCCTTTTCCAAATTTTGTTTTTTAATAAAATGATGTACCGTATATACTTGAGTATAAGCAGAGTTTTTCAGCACAATTTTTTGTGCTGAAAACGCCCCCCTCAGCTTATACTCAAGTGAACTCTCCACCTGTCAATCCCTTCTTAGTGGTCTTCAACCTGCGGACCTGCATGCCGGGAGTTGTAGTTTTGAAACATCTGGCGGTCCACAGGTTGAAGACCACTGCCCCATCCAGACCCCCCCCTCCCTTTAGTTTTCTGCTCACCTCGGTGGGAAGGAAGGGTGAGCTGGTCAGGCCATCTATACTGCAGGGACCGTCCGGTTGGGAGGGTTAGTCGTTCCGGGATGTCCATTTTCACCGGGAGGCCCTCTTTTCCGCTCCGGGCCTGCCTCGGACTAGTGACATTGCCTTGACGATGACGCACAAGGACGTCCGTGCGCAGTAGACGTACCTGGGCATGAACGTCCCTGTGTGTCATCGTCAAGGCAACGTCACTAGTCCAGGGCCGGCCCGGAGCGGAGAAGAGGGCCTCCCGGTGAAAATGGACAGCCCGGAACGACTAACCCTCCCCACCGGTCGGTCTATGCAGCATAGATGGCCCGGATCAGCTCACCCTTCCTTGCCACCGAGGGGAGGTGAGTAGAAAACTAAAGGGGGGGGGGGGGGGTCTGGATGATGACGAAGGCCACAGTGGTCTTCAACCTGCGGGCCTCCTGATGTTTCAAAACCTACAACTCCAAGCATGCCGATGGCTGTGCGGGCATGCTGGGAGTTGATGTTTTGCAACATCTGGAGGTCCGCAGATTGAAGACCACTGGGATTGACAGGCGGTGATGAAGAAGGGGGGGGGGGGTGATGACGGGGTGATGATGACGGGGGTGAAAATGACATGGTGATGATGGGGGTGATGATGACAGGGGTTTTAATGACAGGAGGGGGGGGGATGATGTATTTCCCACCCTAGGCTTATAGTCGAGTCAATAACTTTTCCTGGGTTTTAGGGGTGTAATTAGGGGCCTCGGCTTACAGTCGGGTCGGCTTATACGGTAAACAAAAAATATAAATGTATGTGGTATCACCGCGTGCATATATGTCTGAATAATTAAAAAATTTAAACCACACAGTCAATGGCATAAACGTAAAAAAAAAAAAAAACTAAGCCCAGAATTGCATATTTTTGGTCGCTTCATATATCAGAAAATAGTGATCAAAAAGTCCTGTCAAGTCAAAAATGGTATCCATAAAAACTACAGACCAAGGCTCAAAAAATTAGCTTTCATATAGCGCTGTGTACCTAAGAAAAAAAACTTAAAGTTATAAAGTTTAAACATACTAATTATCATACAAAGTTATAATTTTTTTTTTTTTTTTTAAAGTAGTAAAATAGAACAAAACCTACCGTATTTATCGGCGTATAACACGCACTTTTTAGGCTAACATTTTTAGCCTAAAGTCTATGTGCGTGTTATACGCCGATAAGCCGCTGCAGTTCAATGATTTGAAGCGGGCACTTTAAATCAATGAACTGCAACGGCTTTGCAGGTGCAGAGACAGCCAGCGCTGCCGGCTTCTCTGCCCCTGCCTGCCCTGGGGTCTAGAGCCCTGCTGCCGGCCCTTCTCTCCCCCTGGCTATCGGCGCCGCTGCCCGTTCTCTCCCCCTGACTATTGGTGCCGGCACCCCATTGCCGGCGCCGATAGCCAAGGGGAGAGAAGCGGCGCCGGCAATGGGGCAGCGGCGCCGACAGCCAGGGGGAGAGAAGGGGCAGCGGCACTCATTGTCGGCGCCGCTGCTCTGTTGCCTTCCCCAATCCCCGGTTGCATAATTACCTGTTGCCGGGGTCGGGTCCGCGCTGCTTCTGGCCTCCGGCGTGCGTCCCCTGCGTCGTTGCTATGCGCTGCACGGCGCGGCGCATGACGGCAGGCAACGGGGCAGCGGCGCCGGCAATGGGTGCCGCTGCCCCTTCTCTCCCCCTGGCTGTCGGCGCCGCTTCTCTCCCCCTGACTATCGGCGCCGGCAATGGGGTGCCGGCACCGATAGTCAGGGGGAGAGAACGGGCAGCGGCGCAGATAGCCAGGGGGAGAGAAGGGCCAGCAGCAGGGCTCTAGACCACAGGAAAGGCAGGGGGAGAGAAGCGGGCAGCGACGGCCTCTCTCCCCCTGCCTTTCCTGGGTGTGTATCTGGGTATACACGCGCGCGCACACACACGCACCCTCATTTTACCATGGATATTTGGGTAAAAAACTTTTACCCAAATATCCTTGGTAAAATGAGGGTGCGTGTTATAGGCCGGTGCGTGGTACACCCCGATAAATACGGTATATAAATTGGTTATCATCGTAATCATATGGACCTACAAAATAAAGATAACCTTTTTACTGAAAAGTGCACTGTGTGGAAAATGCAAGACCCCAAAAGTTGCTAAGCCGCTTTTCATTTTCAATTTCTCCCCACGTATTTTTTAATTTTGCTGAAGATTTGGTGGTAAAATGAGTGATGCCCTTAAAAAAGTAAAGTTGCTGGTGCAAAAAACAAACCTACCTCCAAAAAAATTAGCTTAAATTAGATTAAAATCTAATGAGCAGTCATATGAGCTCTCCCCTTTAGATCGCTGGTCTCATTTTAAGCACACAGGAGGGATGGGAGCTCTGCTTTCAGAGTGTAACGTAATGTCACAGCTACAAGCCAGACAGCTCGGCTGATAAACATCGGTGAAGTATGGCTAATGAATACCTAACAACATTAGCAGTTGCTTTATTTTACTTTTTGCAACCATACACAGGTTGTTTATTTCAGTGAACAAACCCTTTAAGCTTGCGAATATCAGTAGAATTTACTAAATACACTGACAAAGAGCTGGGAGCTCAGCATTCGGACCTTTTGCATATGGAATGCCAAAATAATTTCTTTGATGTTTCTTTATTTAAGACCTTAAAGAGCTGTTAACTTCAGATAAATAGGAGATATGTTTTCTACGTAGCAGTTCATCCTATGGAAGTACCCCAGCCTGCCATGACTCTCTTTCCTTATGGTGCCAGACTGCATAAGAGACTGATACGATAGCTGACAAGCTGCCACCTGCTATAGCTGCAAAAAAAAATAAAAAAAAAATAAAAATAAAAAAAAAGCATTCACGGGGACCGGAGAAACTTGTCGCCCCCAACACTGTTTGGCAGAGCAGTGCTATTGGGGACACATCAACGCATCACCTTTAGACAAGTCAAACCAGATCTCTATGCACCATGTGTGGGCTGCAACCTCTGGGACTGTTCTCATGTCGGAAACCAGCGCAGGATATTCTGTCTGAACGGATCTTGCTCCGGTCATCTTCACAAAGTGCCAGCGGCAAAGCTTGGAGGACACATGCCGGACTTGTGTGAACATCTTAAGATATCCAGTAAGAGGGATATGCAGGTAGCCTGCGCATGATTCAAGCCGGCAGCTGCACTTTAACATTGCTTTTATCATGTCTTATATCCCCCAGCTGATATTAATACGCTCGGACGGGACTCATCACATCTTCATTGTGAAGTCCATTTAGTCTTCATTACTTGTATTTAGCCTTTTGAGGCCTCGTGTTCAGATCCCTGCCCTTATAACTGCACAGAGGCACAATAAAAACATAACATTTGGAAAACCACAAAAAGCTTTGAGTAATATGTTAACATGAGTAATGAGAGAGCAAGGGATCCAGATATGGCCAACACTATAGGACAGTTTTTCCCAACCAGCGTGTCTCCAGCTGTTGCAAAATCACAATTCCCTGCATGCCTGGACAGCCGTTGGCTGTCCCCAACTAGTGTTTATATCAGAAGTATCATTTCCCAGTTCACTTCTCTGTTACGGCTATGTTGTGTTATCAAAAAGGAGTCCAAAATAGTCACAAATTCACTGTCTCAATAGACTACCTGCTTTGAATAAACTGTCTATTGGAAGGTTTCCAAGTTAATCACAGGTTGTGTCCAGTGCTCGGACCCCGATTGACTGGATATATTTGGAGAAAGTAAGTGCTCAATTGTTCTGCAGTGCCTCCACAGGAAAGAAAAAGCATTACACAATTAACATTATCAATGGGCTGCCCATATAAAGCAGCCATCCATAGGACAGGGGATAAGAGTCTGATCACGGGAAGTCCGACTGCTGAGAAAACGTAGCCCCTATCCGAGCACTGGGGCTCCCTGCGATCTCTTGTTCAGAGCCCCGACTCTCCTTTACAGCAGCGTGTCACGACCCCTGCCCGAAGCGGGGGCCGCCACGCACTCCTCTATATAGTTTTCAGAGAGAGCTTTCCCTAATGGCTCTCCAATAGAGCTATATGGAGGGGGCGTGGTGTCCACCCGCTTCAGGCAGGGGTCGTGACACGCTGCTGTAAAGGAGAGCCAGGGCTCTGAACAGTAGATCACAGGTGGGCCCCAGCGCTCAGACTCCCCCACGATCTAAAACGTATCCCCTATCCCTCGGATACATTATTTTTTGACATGATACTTGTCCTTTAAGTACTCCAGCTGTTGCAAAACTAAGACTCCCATCATGTAAAAGTCTGTGCTAATGATAAATCCCCTCCCTCCCTCCATGAGCAAGTAGTCATCCGCAAAAAAACGGGTGATGGTGCAATCCACTCTCAGACAGTGATCTAGAATAACATTCTTTATTAAGCTACATACAACATGTTTCGAGGCAGCAGTGCCTCTTCATCAGGTCTAAGAGCTTGCATACACATGTAAAACATTCTCCAGTATTTATAAGAGTGAAAACGGCGCCATGAGTACTCTGGCACGCCCCCGGGCTGGGGGAACCTGTGTCAGATCGGCCCTGAATGTGCGATCGTAATAATAAAAAACATTTCTACCTTTTCTTGATTAAAACCTTATTATTACGATTGCAAATTCAGGGCCAATCTGACACAGGTTCACCCTGCCCAGGGGGCATGCCAGAGTACTCTTGGCGCCGTTTTCACTCAAATACTGGAGAATGTTTTACATATTACTGTGGACTGGATTGCGCCATCACCCGTTTTTTTGCTGACTACTACTTGCTCATTGGAGTCTTCGGCTGAGCACCTCCTCCATGCCAACACCTGGGAGGCTGCACCACATATCTCTACCCACGATTTCATAGGTGTTGTGTCTGCTACACAACCATATCAGGTGAGCAAACTGTCTTGGAGAAGTCCTTTGCAATCTTTGTCTTCCTCCACTTGTACTTACGATATCATTCCAAAGGGAGCTCTGCCTCTCCCCCCCCCCCCCCTTTACTCTCGTTTAAGATTGTCTCCCTGCTTGAACATTGGCTAATAGTTTCTTAACTAAGCATTTATGATTCAATTGTAAAGATGGAGAAGTTATTTAGAAGCTTTTCATGTAAAAGGCTTCAGGGAACTGGGATCATGTGTAGACATGGCGTGCGACCAAAAACATTTCTCTTTTGCTGAGTGGGCAGAGACATCGAAAACTTGTGTGATGAAAAGTCGTGCCGCTAGGAAGAGAACAGTAAATGTGTCCAGAGAGCGGAGACACTTCCAAACCTTACAAAATATATGATCTTATGTGGTATTGGACAGAATAGTTGTGTGAATAGTTTAGCTTCCCAGAGCTGCTTGGGATGAAAAATTTGGAAATCTTTGGTCATTGAGATCTACAACGCTGCAAGGAAAAAGGCTGAACTGTGTATCGTAGTAAGGGCTTGTTCACACTGCGGGAATTTAGGTGGAATCTCATGGGAATTTGACGAGAATTCCGCCCTGAATGAGATTTGATTTTGATAGGATTTTTGAAATTCTGTTCAGATTAATTTCTTCATGGTATGTTCCAACAAGAATCAATTCTCCTTGAAGAACAGACAAATCCATTCTTCTACTGAAATCAACAAGTAGAATCAGATTAAAACTAAAGAGACTTACACTATATAGGCACCAATCCAGCTTCATTTTACCATAGGGGAGAAAGGATTTTTGCAAAATAATTTCCATGGTCGATTCATGCTACAGCTTTTCCAAGTAGAATTCCATTCCATACGGAAATTCCAATGCAGCACCCTACCTTTATTTTTAAGGGAATTCTGCTGTACTTTGCACACTGCAGAATTTCCTGGGTGGAATCTTTGCTGGATTTCGGCCTCTGCTGAAAGAATTAATTAGTTCATTCTTTTGGCAGAAATCCACACTGAGTGCATAGTTGTCAATGGGGTGATTGATTTTGGCTGAGCCTGCAGAACACAGAACCTCCACCCAGTATTTGGTGGAAATGCAGTAGTGAGAATGGGCCCTAAGGGTCCTTATTTACATACAATCTTTATACAGTTACTAATGAAACTGATAATGGTCACCGAGTCTTATACAGCTTAAAGGGGTATTCCAGGCAAAACCTTTTTTTATATATCAACTGGCTCCGGAAAGTTAAACAGATTTGTAAATTACTTCTATTAAAAAAATCTTAATCCTTCCAATATTTATTAGCTTCTGAAGTTTTCTGTCTAACTGCTCAATGATGATGTCACGTCTCAGGAGCTGTGCATGATGGGAGAATATCCCCATAGGAACTGCACAGCTCCCGGGACGTGAGTCATCAGAGAGCAGTTAGACAGAAAACAACTCAACTTTAAAAGCTAATAACTATTGGAAGGATTAAGATTTTTTTTATAGAAGTGACTCAAGTAACTTTCCGGAGCCAGTTGATAAATATAAAAAATAAAATAAAAAAATAAAAAATACAAGTTTTGGCCTGGAATACCCCTTTAAGGGCAGGGTCACACAGGAGCGTGTCCACAGCGTATTGCTGCTGTGAATGCGCTGCCGGCAGTCATGGTGCGACGGCAGAGCAAACTCTCTGATGACGCCGTAGCTTTGAGTGTCCACTCGTGACTGCCGACGGGAAATCCGCCACTGAGTGGACGCAGAATTACAGCAGCAGCAGGGAGCTCGCTCTGCTGGCACTTTGTGACTGCCAGAAACGCATCTGCAGCGCCAAATACATTGCAGATGCATTCCTGTGTGATCCTACCCTTAAAAGGGAATGTGTCACCTAGATTCCCCCTCGCCCCGATTAGAGCAAGATATTAAAACCTGATTGTAATTTGTTTGTTTGTGTACATTATTATGTGGGCTGCCATCTTGCCTGAGCTGTGTGTGTATATGTGTATGTGGTGTATGTGATATATATATATATATATATATATATATATATGACAGTGATACGATTTACAGTTAGCCCCATGGACCATAGACCACAATAGACAGGAACTATCCATTTTAGATGAATTGGAGACTGCACTACGTATTCTCTGTGACCTTTTCAGGAAGGGGAGAGGCTGATCTCCACTGTGAATGGTGGTCGATCTAGTGTTATCTCTACTGATGTCACCTTTTACTTAACTCCTGAGAAGAAAGGCATTACTGAGAAATTATCTGTACAGAAAAGGATGTCTCAGCTTAGTTTAACCATAGTGGCCAAAATAAAAACTGCAAGATTTTAATAAAATACAGATAGCAAAATGAAAAATTATTAAAAATATATATCATAAAAAATATGGTTTAACAAAAACCTGATTTAAACAATAGGTAATTTGTTGATAGCACATTCCGTTTAAGTGCGCAGTGAAGAACTAGCGGAGATGGTAAGGAGATCAAGAGAGGAGTAAATGAGGAGTCGCAGGGATTCGATGTTTTACAAGAGACAGATCAATACATGAAGTAAGTGGATAATGGCTCCTTACTAACTGATCCGTAAAATCTGGCACAGGCTTGTATAGACCAGGATAAACTGCAAACGCAACAGCAATAAATAATATATAGAGAGCTGACAAGGAGAGGTATACCACCAATGAGATCACGATGCTACCAATACATGGAAGCGATGATCACCTTGGTATAATGTCTGGGAATTATGATTAATATTTTATACAGACAAAAAAAAAAAAAAATTGAGAAAAGTGATTTTTGAGTTCAATAAATTCTTGAAATTGGAGGTCAAGTACCTTTATACATTCTAGGTCAGTGTTTCCCAACCAGGGAACCTCCAGCTGTTGCAAAACTACAACTTACATTATGCCCGGACAGCCAGAGGCTGTCCGGGCAAGCTGGGAGTTGTAGTTTTGCAACAACTGGAGGCCCACAGTGTGGTAAACGCTGGTATAGTGTTACAGCCACCCCACTGTACTGTATATACCATAGCATTAGGTTAATATCCGTAACAATCTGATTATAATATGTTCGGTACTAAGCCACATGTGACCTAACTTTATCCATCCCGTATGTAATGCGTCTCCCCTCCCCTAAGTCCCGCAGTAACTTCCTGTCATATGCTGTGGAGTGTACATCCCCCAGTAGTAATTTCTAGGAAACCGAGGGAGGGAGAATATATATATATATATATATATATATATATATATATACACACACACACACACACACACACAGGAGTGTGATACAGGGAAGTGATTTGGTGGACGGCTGTGAATAGTGACAACGTGTGTACATTATAAGAAACCACAGGAAATCACTGTATATAATCCAAATATCCTGCTCCTCACTATAAATCATCTCCGACATCTATTACTACTGTCTGTAGAGGAGACACTAGAGACTCAACACACAACATATAGACAGTATACGCTATAGACTCAATACAAAACCTATAGACAGTATACGCTATAGACTCAATACACAACCTATAGACAGTATACGCTATAGACTCAATACACAACCTATAGACAGTATACGCTATAGACAGTATACGCTATAGGCTAAACACAACATATAGACAGTATACGCTATAGACTCAATACACAACATATAGACAGTATACGCTATAGACTCAATACACAACATATAGACAGTATACGCTATAGACTCAATACACAACGTATACACAGTATACGCTATAGACTCAACACACAACATATAGACAGTATACGCTATAGACTCAACACACAACATATAGACAGTATACGCTATAGACTCAATACACAACATATAGACAGTATACGCTATAGACTCAATACACAACATATAGACAGTATACGCTATAGACTCAATACACAACGTATACACAGTATACGCTATAGACTCAACACACAACATATAGACAGTATACGCTATAGACTCAACACACAACATATAGACAGTATACGCTATAGACTCAATACACAACATATAGACAGTATACGCTATAGACTCAATACACAACATATAGACAGTATACGCTATAGACTCAATACACAACATATAGACAGTATACGCTATAGACTCAATACACAACATAGACAGTATACGCTATAGACTCAACACACAACGTATAGACAGTATACGCTATAGACTCAATACACAACGTATAGACAGTATACGTTATAGACTCAACACACAACATATAGACAGTATACGTTATAGACTCAACACACAACATATAGACAGTATACGTTATAGACTCAACACACAACATATAAACAGTATACGCTATAGACTCAATACACAACCTATAGACAGTATACGCTATAGACTCAATACACAACATAGACAGTATACGCTATAGACTCAATACACAACGTATAGACAGTATACGCTATAGACTCAATACACAACCTATAGACAGTATACGCTATAGACTCAACACAACCTATAGACAGTATACGCTATAGACTCAATACACAACGTATAGACAGTATACGCTATAGGCTAAACACAACGTATAGACAGTATACGCTATAGGCTAAACACAACATATAGACAGTATACGCTATAGACTCAATACACAACATATAGACAGTATACGCTATAGACTCAATACACAACCTATAGACAGTATACGCTATAGACTCAATACACAACGTATAGACAGTATACGCTATAGACTAAATACACAACGTATAGACAGTATACGCTATAGACTCAATACACAACCTATAGACAGTATACGCTATAGACAGTATACGCTATAGGCTAAACACAACGTATAGACAGTATACGCTATAGGCTAAACACAACATATAGACAGTATACGCTATAGACTCAATACACAACATATAGACAGTATACGCTATAGACTCAATACACAATGTATACACAGTATACGCTATAGACTCAATACACAACCTATAGACAGTATACGCTATAGACTCAATACACAACCTATAGACAGTATACGCTATAGACTCAATACACAACCTATAGACAGTATACGCTATAGACAGTATACGCTATAGGCTAAACACAACGTATAGACAGTATACGCTATAGACTCAATACACAACCTATAGACAGTATACGCTATAGACTCAATACACAACATATAGACAGTATACGCTATAGACTCAATACACAACATATAGACAGTATACGCTATAGACTCAATACACAACATATAGACAGTATACGCTATAGGCTAAACACAACGTATAGACAGTATACGCTATAGACTCAATACACAACATATAGACAGTATACGTTATAGACTCAACACACAACCTATAGACAGTATACGTTATAGACTCAATACACAACCTATAGACAGTATACGCTATAGACTCAATACACAACCTATAGACAGTATACGCTATAGACTCAATACACAACCTATAGACAGTATACGCTATAGACTCAATACACAACATATAGACAGTATACGCTATAGACTCAACACACAACCTATAGACAGTATACGTTATAGACTCAATACACAACCTATAGACAGTATACGCTATAGACTCAATACACAACCTATAGACAGTATACGCTATAGACTCAATACACAACCTATAGACAGTATACGCTATAGACTCAATACACAACCTATAGACAGTATACGCTATAGACTCAATACACAACATATAGACAGTATACGCTATAGACTCAATACACAACCTATAGACAGTATACGCTATAGACTCAATACACAACGTATAGACAGTATACGCTATAGACTCAATACACAACATATAGACAGTATACGCTATAGACTCAATACACAACATATAGACAGTATACACTATAGACTCAATACACAACCTATAGACAGTATACGCTATAGACAGTATACGCTATAGGCTAAACACAACGTATAGACAGTATACGCTATAGGCTAAACACAACATATAGACAGTATACGCTATAGACTCAATACACAACATATAGACAGTATACGCTATAGACTCAATACACAATGTATACACAGTATACGCTATAGACTCAATACACAACCTATAGACAGTATACGCTATAGACTCAATACACAACCTATAGACAGTATACGCTATAGACAGTATACGCTATAGGCTAAACACAACGTATAGACAGTATACGCTATAGACTCAATACACAACCTATAGACAGTATACGCTATAGACTCAATACACAACATATAGACAGTATACGCTATAGACTCAATACACAACATATAGACAGTATACGCTATAGACTCAATACACAACGTATAGACAGTATACGCTATAGACTCAATACACAACCTATAGACAGTATACGCTATAGACAGTATACGCTATAGGCTAAACACAACGTATAGACAGTATACGCTATAGGCTAAACACAACATATAGACAGTATACGCTATAGACTCAATACACAACATATAGACAGTATACGCTATAGACTCAATACACAACATATAGACAGTATACGCTATAGACTCAATACACAACGTATAGACAGTATACACTATAGACTCAATACACAACCTATAGACAGTATACGCTATAGACTCAATACACAACCTATAGACAGTATACGCTATAGGCTAAACACAACATATAGACAGTATACGCTATAGACTCAATACACAACATATAGACAGTATACGCTATAGACTCAATACACAACATATAGACAGTATACGCTATAGACTCAATACACAACATATAGACAGTATACGCTATAGACTCAATACACAATGTATACACAGTATACGCTATAGACTCAATACACAACCTATAGACAGTATACGCTATAGACTCAATACACAACCTATAGACAGTATACGCTATAGACAGTATACGCTATAGGCTAAACACAACGTATAGACAGTATACGCTATAGACTCAATACACAACCTATAGACAGTATACGCTATAGACTCAATACACAACATATAGACAGTATACGCTATAGACTCAATACACAACATATAGACAGTATACGCTATAGACTCAATACACAATGTATACACAGTATACGCTATAGACTCAATACACAACCTATAGACAGTATACGCTATAGACTCAATACACAACCTATAGACAGTATACGCTATAGACAGTATACGCTATAGGCTAAACACAACGTATAGACAGTATACGCTATAGACTCAATACACAACCTATAGACAGTATACGCTATAGACTCAATACACAACATATAGACAGTATACGCTATAGACTCAATACACAACATATAGACAGTATACGCTATAGACTCAATACACAACGTATAGACAGTATACGCTATAGACTCAATACACAACCTATAGACAGTATACGCTATAGACAGTATACGCTATAGGCTAAACACAACGTATAGACAGTATACGCTATAGGCTAAACACAACATATAGACAGTATACGCTATAGACTCAATACACAACATATAGACAGTATACGCTATAGACTCAATACACAACATATAGACAGTATACGCTATAGACTCAATACACAACGTATAGACAGTATACACTATAGACTCAATACACAACCTATAGACAGTATACGCTATAGACTCAATACAACCTATAGACAGTATACGCTATAGGCTAAACACAACATATAGACAGTATACGCTATAGACTCAATACACAACATATAGACAGTATACGCTATAGACTCAATACACAACATATAGACAGTATACGCTATAGACTCAATACACAACATATAGACAGTATACGCTATAGACTCAATACACAACGTATAGACAGTATACGCTATAGACTCAATACACAACATATAGACAGTATACGCTATAGACTCAATACACAACATATAGACAGTATACGCTATAGACTCAATACACAACATATAGACAGTATACGCTATAGACTCAACACACAACCTATAGACAGTATACGCTATAGACTCAACACAACCTATAGACAGTATACGCTATAGACTCAATACACAATGTATACACAGTGTATACATTATATATACACTGTCACCTGTATACACTACACATGAGGAGCCCCGCACAGTGTATACATTATATATACTGTCACCTGTATACACTACACGAGGAGCCCCGCACAGTGTATACATTATATATATACACTGCCACCTGTATACACTACACATGAGGACGCCGCACATTGTATACATTATATATACACTGTCACCTGTATACACTACACATGAGGACCCCGCACAGTGTATACATTATATATACACTGTCGCCTGTATACACAACACATGGAGCCCCGCAGTGTAAACATTATATATACTGTCACCTGTATACACCACACATGAGGACCCCGCACAGTGTATACATTATATATACACTGTCACCTGTATACACTACACATGAGGAGCCCCGCACAGTGTATACATTATATATACACTGTCACCTGTATACACTACACATGAGGAGCCCCGCACAGTGTATACATTATATATACACTGTCACCTGTATACACCACACATGAGGAGCCCCGCACAGTGTATACATTATATATACACTGTCACCTGTATACACTACACATGAGGAGCCCCGCACAGTGTATACATTATATATACACTGTCACCTGTATACACTACACATGAGGAGCCCCGCACAGTGTATACATTATATATACACTGTCACCTGTATACACGACACATGAGGACCCCGCACAGTGTATACATTATATATACTGTCACCTGTATACACGACACATGAGGACCCCGCACAGTGTAAACATTATATATACACTGTCACCTGTATACACCACACATGAGGACCCCGCACAGTGTATACATTATATATACACTGTCACCTGTATACACGACACATGAGGACCCCGCACAGTGTATACATTATATATACACTGTCACCTGTATACACTACACATGAGGACCCCGCACAGTGTATACATTATATATACACTGTCACCTGTATACACGACACATGAGGACCCCGCACAGTGTATACATTATATATACACTGTCACCTGTATACACGACACATGAGGACCCCGCACAGTGTATACATTATATATACTGTCACCTGTATACACTACACATGAGGAGCCCCGCACAGTGTATACATTATATATACTGTCACCTGTATACACTACACATGAGGAGCCCCGCACAGTGTATACATTATATATACTGTCACCTGTATACACTACACATGAGGAGCCCCGCACAGTGTATACATTATATATACTGTCACCTGTATACACTACACATGAGGAGCCCCGCACAGTGTATACATTATATACACTGTCACCTGTATACACTACACATGAGGAGCCCCGCACAGTGTATACATTATATATACTGTCACCTGTATACACCACACATGAGGACCCCGCACAGTGTATACATTATATATACACTGTCACCTGTATACACTACACATGAGGACCCCGCACAGTGTATACATTATATATACTGTCACCTGTATACACTACACGAGGAGCCCCGCACAGTGTATACATTATATATATACACTGTCACCTGTATACACTACACATGAGGACGCCGCACAGTGTATACATTATATATACACTGTCACCTGTATACACTACACATGAGGACGCCGCACATTGTATACATTATATATACACTGTCACCTGTATACACTACACACGAGGAGCCCCGCACAGTGTATACATTATATATACACTGTCACCTGTATACACCACACATGAGGAGCCCCGCACAGTGTATACATTATATATACACTCACCTGTATACACTACACATGAGGACCCCGCACAGTGTATACATTATATATACACTGTCACCTGTATACACTACACACGAGGAGCCCCGCACAGTGTATACATTATATATACTGTCACCTGTATACACCACACATGAGGAGCCCCGCACAGTGTATACATTATATATACTGTCACCTGTATACACTACACATGAGGAGCCCCGCACAGTGTATACATTATATATACACTGTCACCTGTATACACGACACATGAGGACCCCGCACAGTGTATACATTATATATACACTGTCACCTGTATACACCACACATGAGGAGCCCCGCACAGTGTATACATTATATATACTGTCACCTGTATACACTACACGAGGAGCCCCGCACAGTGTATACATTATATATATACACTGTCACCTGTATACACTACACATGAGGAGCCCCGCACAGTGTATACATTATATATACACTGTCACCTGTATACACGACACATGAGGACCCCGCACAGTGTATACATTATATATACACTGTCACCTGTATACACTACACATGAGGACCCCGCACAGTGTAAACATTATATATACACTGTCACCTGTATACACTACACATGAGGACCCCGCACAGTGTATACATTTTATATACTGTCACCTGTGTACACTACACATGAGGACCCCGCACAGTGTATACATTATATATACACTGTCACCTGTATACACTACACATGAGGACCCCGCACAGTGTATACATTATATATACACTGTCACCTGTATACACTACACATGAGGAGCCCCGCACAGTGTATACATTATATATACACTGTCACCTGTATACACTACACATGAGGAGCCCCGCACAGTGTATACATTATATATACTGTCACCTGTATACACCACACATGAGGAGCCCCGCACAGTGTATACATTATATATACTGTCACCTGTATACACTACACATGAGGACCCCGCACAGTGTATACATTATATATACACCACACATGAGGAGCCCGGCACAGTGTATACATTATATATACACCACACATGAGGAGCCCCGCACAGTGTATACATTATATACACTGTCACCTGTATACACTACACATGAGGAGCCCCGCACAGTGTAAACATTATATATATACTGTCACCTGTATACACTACACATGAGGACCCCGCACAGTGTATACATTATATATACACCACACATGAGGAGCCCCGCACAGTGTATACATTATATACACTGTCACCTGTATACACTACACATGAGGAGCCCCGCACAGTGTATACATTATATATACTGTCACCTGTATACACTACACATGAGGAGCCCGCACAGTGTATACATTATATATACTGTCACCTGTATACACTACACATGAGGACCCCGCACAGTGTATACATTATATATACTGTCACCTGTATACACTACACATGAGGAGCCCCGCACAGTGTATACATTATATACACTGTCACCTGTATACACTACACATGAGGACCCCGCACAGTGTATACATTATATATACACTGTCACCTGTATACACTACACATGAGGAGCCCCGCACAGTGTATACATTATATATACACTGTCACCTGTATACACTACACATGAGGAGCCCCGCACAGTGTATACATTATATATACACTGTCACCTGTATACACTACACATGAGGACCCCGCACAGTGTATACATTATATATACACTGTCACCTGTATACACTACACATGAGGACCCCGCACAGTGTATACATTATATATACACTGTCACCTGTATACACTACACATGAGGACCCCGCACAGTGTATACATTATATATACACTGTCACCTGTATACACTACACATGAGGACCCCGCACAGTGTATACATTATATATACACTGTCAGCTGTATACACTACACATGAGGAGCCCCGCACAGTGTATACATTATATATACACTGTCACCTGTATACACTACACATGAGGACCCCGCACAGTGTATACATTATATATACTGTCACCTGTGTACACTACACATGAGGAGCCCCGCACAGTGTATACATTATATATACACTGTCACCTGTATACACTACACATGAGGACCCCGCACATTGTATACATTATATATACACTGTCACCTGTATACACGACACATGAGGACCCCGCACAGTGTATACATTATATATACACTGTCACCTGTATACACTACACATGAGGAGCCCCGCACAGTGTATACATTATATATACACTACACATGAGGACCCCGCACAGTGTATACATTATATATACACTGTCACCTGTATACACTACACATGAGGAGCCCCGCACAGTGTATACATTATATATACACTGTCACCTGTATACACTACACATGAGGAGCCCCGCACAGTGTATACATTATATATACTGTCACCTGTATACACCACACATGAGGAGCCCCGCACAGTGTATACATTATATATACTGTCACCTGTATACACTACACATGAGGACCCCGCACAGTGTATACATTATATATACACCACACATGAGGAGCCCGGCACAGTGTATACATTATATATACACCACACATGAGGAGCCCCGCACAGTGTATACATTATATACACTGTCACCTGTATACACTACACATGAGGAGCCCCGCACAGTGTAAACATTATATATATACTGTCACCTGTATACACTACACATGAGGACCCCGCACAGTGTATACATTATATATACACCACACATGAGGAGCCCCGCACAGTGTATACATTATATACACTGTCACCTGTATACACTACACATGAGGAGCCCCGCACAGTGTATACATTATATATACTGTCACCTGTATACACTACACATGAGGACCCCGCACAGTGTATACATTATATATACTGTCACCTGTATACACTACACATGAGGAGCCCCGCACAGTGTATACATTATATACACTGTCACCTGTATACACTACACATGAGGACCCCGCACAGTGTATACATTATATATACACTGTCACCTGTATACACTACACATGAGGAGCCCCGCACAGTGTATACATTATATATACACTGTCACCTGTATACACTACACATGAGGAGCCCCGCACAGTGTATACATTATATATACACTGTCACCTGTATACACTACACATGAGGACCCCGCACAGTGTATACATTATATATACACTGTCACCTGTATACACTACACATGAGGAGCCCGCACAGTGTATACATTATATATACACTGTCACCTGTATACACTACACATGAGGAGCCCGCACAGTGTATACATTATATATACACTGTCACCTGTATACACTACACATGAGGACCCCGCACAGTGTATACATTATATATACACTGTCACCTGTATACACTACACATGAGGACCCCGCACAGTGTATACATTATATACACTGTCACCTGTATACACCACACATGAGGAGCCCCGCACAGTGTATACATTATATACACTGTCACCTGTATACACTACACATGAGGAGCCCCGCACAGTGTATACATTATATATACACCACACATGAGGACCCCGCACAGTGTATACATTATATATATACTGTCACCTGTATACACCACACATGAGGAGCCCCGCACAGTGTATACATTATATATACACTGTCACCTGTATACACTACACATGAGGAGCCCCGCACAGTGTATACATTATATATACACCGTCACCTGTATACACTACACATGAGGAGCCCCGCACAGTGTATACATTATATATACACTGTCACCTGTATACACCACATATGAGGAGCCCCGCACAGTGTATACATTATATACACTGTCACCTGTATACACTATACGTAAGGCTGCACTCACCCAGGCTGCCGGTGAACCCGTCCATCTTGAGCTGGCTGCCCGTGCTGTGCGCGTCGTGTGGCTCTGCGGCGGGCGGGCAGGAAGCGGCGCCTTCCTGGATGGTGCTGAGCGGGGGAACCTCTCTCATTCAGGCCGGGGAGCTGCGGTCACTCGGCTCGGAGCACAGTGCGGGATCTGTGGCTGCTCCTTTTCCTCCTGCCGCTCCCGCCTCCTTCACTGCCAACCTCCCTCTCCCGCGGTGGCTCCGCCCATCGTGCCCAAGCTTAGCCACGCCCCTATACTTTCTTTTTTATCTTCTTTTATTTTTTTCTCTGTAACAACTTTATTGCACGTTTCATAAGTCATAATCATTGTGGGGGAGATTTATCAAAACCTGTCCAAAAGGAAAGGTTGCTTAGTTGCCCGTATCAACCAATCAGATCGCTACTTTCGTTTTTGAAAAAGGCCTCTGAAAAATGAAAGAAGCGATCTGATTGGTTGCTATGGGCAACTCTGCAACTTTTTCTCTGGACAGGTTTTCATAAATCTCCCCCTTGTATGTCTGTTTCCTAACCAGGGTGCCTCCAGCTGTTGCAAAACTACAGCTCCCAACATGCCCGGACAGCCGAAGGCTGTCCGGGCATGCTGGGAGTTGTAGTTTTGCAACAGCTGGTGGCACCTTATTTGGAAAACACTGTTTTATTGAAAAAATGTTTTAATATACTTTGTGGGTCAATTCCTTTTATACTGTTTTCAGCATCTCTGCTTGCTGTCAGATAATGGCAGCCTTCATAATGGTGTGCCCATACCCATAATAGTGTTACCGCGGTAACTGCCACACAGACTGGAGACTCTGCGTAATTCTGCAGAAATTGGTGGAATGGCGGCAGAATTTCTGTGTTCTCAGAACATAGTACTCAGGCCCAATAGATTTCAATGGGATTACTATGCAGAATTCCGCAAAATGAAAGACTGGTCTTAATTTTTTGCGGAATGCGGAAAGCAGAATTTCTGTGGCGGAATGTCCTCCGCAGGAATTCTGTCTGAATGGGGCAGGGGAATCCCATTTAAATCAATAGGTAGTAAATCTGCACAGAAATTCTGCCGTGTGAACATACCCCTAGGGTGTGGAATTTCCGAGCAGAATTCGGTGGGAAAAAAAATTCAGCTTGAAATTCCGTTGCAGAAGAGTTCCTTTGCAGGCAATTCTTATTAGGAATCCGCTTGGAAATGCATTGTTGTCTATGGAGACGGCGTATTTCCGAGCGATGCTAGCACCAGCATGTTCTGCCGCTGTCTGCAGGATGTCTGGCCAGGAAATTTTCCAGGCGGATATTCCGCCGTGTAAACATGGCGTAAGAGTTCATTCACATTTCCAGATCTCAGACTCCACCGGATCCGCTCGAAAAGGCATTGCCGTCTATGGAGCTGGCACATTTTGGTACAGTCTCCGCTACAGATGGGATCTCCAGATGAATGGACCCTAAAACTTCACACGGTCATGAAGCAATCTGATTGGTTGCTATGGGCAACTGTGCCACTCTTTTGTCTACACAGGTTTTGATAAATATCCCCCATCATGTGTGTTTTTTGCTGCCCGATTCTACAATAATCAGCAAATACAACGTGTCTTAGGCCACAATTCACAAGTAATTTATTTATAACTATATATAAGTGACATGTACCTAAAGGGGTACCCTGGCAAAAAATCTTTTTTTTTTGTTTTGTAAGGCCAAGGCTGCTGTAATAAAAAATAACAAAATTTAAACCAGGACTTACCTCTCACCCCTTCCCTGATGCCTCCGATATCGCTGTCCCGTCCTACCCGGTGATCCTCTTCCTGCTTCTGATGTCCGGCATGCAACAATGCAGGATGTTATGTTGTAGTATACAGGCTCCAACCTGCGCTACATCCACTTGTTTCAATGGACTTAAAGGGGTACTCCACCCCTAGACATCTTATCCCCTATCCAAAGGATAACGGATAAGATGTCTGATCGCGGGGGTCCCGCCGCTGGGGACCCCCGCAATATAGCACGCAGCACCCACCTGTTACTGCTCCGGAAGCGCTGGAGGGTCTGACTCCCGACCATGGGGACAGAAGATTGTGACATCACGACTCCCTGTGTGACATCATGTCCCGCACCCTCAATACAAGTCTATGGGAGGGGGTGTGATGGCTGCCACGCCCCCTCCCATAGACTTCCATTGAGGGGGGCGGGGCGTGTAGTCAAAAGGGGCGGAGGGGGGGGGCGATGGCTCGGAATGTCACACTGCGGTCAGCGTATCGTCGGCCGCAGTGATGTCCCGCCTCGGCCGGTGAAAGGCTGAGCACACTGTCATGTAAGGAGCCCGGGCGGCAGGGAGAAGGTGGGTCCACCAGCTCTGGAAGAACGGCAGATTATAGATGATGCCTGCAGAGCAAAACTCTGCTGAAAAATACCATATACAAGTTATATAATGGCCAGAAATAATGCTGCTCCTCATGTACACACACAGGGCAGCTTTTTCTGAAAAGTCGCCTGACATGACAGATATGCTTTAAAGAGTACCTCTCATTAACTTGATAAATGTTATAATCCTCCCAGTTCACTGCCCCCCAGGCCCGTCGCTACCGGACCGGCAAACCAAGCAATTGCTTGGGGCCCCGAGCTGGCTGGGGGCCCCGAGCAGAGCCGGTGCACATCCAGTAGCGACGGGGCACTTCGGGGGGCCCGCACATTTCAATTAATTAAATTACCTTTGTAGGGCGCGGGCCCCTTAAGAAACAAAGCGCAGGGCCGGCGCCGAACAGGTCAGGGGCTGATGGGAGTAGAGACGTCATGTGCCCCGCGCAGGCACGCACGTCCACTCCGATCACCTGACCTGTCCTTGCTTATGTCCCTACGCGAACCTCCAGCATCCTCCTCATGCAGTGACAGGAGCAGCAGAAGACTCACGCCGCTGCAACGATCCGCGGCAGGGTAAGTAAACTGGCCTGGGGGGGTTGGGGGATTGTATGGTGGTTAGGGGACTACATTGGTGATGAGAGGTGTGTGTGTGGGGGGGGGGGGGGGGTCATAAGAGGTGCAAGGAGGGTGTTATGGGGGTGATAAGAGGTGCAGTAGGGGTGTTATGGGGGTGATAAGAGGTGCAGTAGGGGTGTTATGGGGGTGATAAGAGGTGCAAGGGGGTGTTATGGGGGTGATAAGAGGTGCAGGGGGGGTGTTATGGGGGTGATAAGAGGTGCAGTAGGGGTGTTATGGGGGTGATAAGAGGTGCAGGGGGGTGTTATGGGGGTGATAAGAGGTGCAGTAGGGGTGTTATGGGGGTGATAAGAGGTGCAGGGGGGGTGTTATGGGGGTGATAAGAGGTGCGGGGGGGTTATGGGGGTGATAAGAGCTGCAGGGGTGTTGGGGGTGATAATAGGTGCAGGGGGGGTGTTATGGGGGTGATAATAGGTGCAGGGCTGTTATGAGGAATGTTATGGGGGTGTTATGGGGGTGATGAGAGGTGCAGGGGGGAGTTTTATGGGGGTCATGAGAGGTGCAGGGGTGTTATGGGGGTGATGAGAGGTGCAGGGGGTGTTATGGGGGTGATGAGAGGTGCAGGGGGGGTGTTATGGGGGTGATGAGAGGTGCAGGGGGGTGTTATGGGGGTGATAAGAGGTGCAGGGGGGGTTATGGGGGTGATAAGAGGTGCAGGGGGGGTTATGGGGGTGATAAGAGGTGCAGGGTGGGTTATGGGGGTGATAAGAGGTGCAGGGGGGTTATGGGGGTGATAAGAGGTGCAGGGGTGTTGGGGGTGATAAGAGGTGCAGGGGGGGTGTTATGGGGGTGATAAGAGGTGCGGGGGGGGGGGTTATGGGGGTGATTAGAGGTGCAGGGATGTTGGGGGTGATAAGAGGTGCAGGGGGGGTGTTATGGGGGTGATAATAGGTGCAGGGGTGTTATGGGGAATGTTATGGGGGTGATGAGAGGTGCAGGGGGGTGTTATGGGGGTGATAAGAGGTGCAGGGGGTGTTATGGGGGTGATAAGAGGTGCAGGGGGGGTTATGGGGGTGATAAGAGGTGCAGGGGGGTTATGGGGGTGATAAGAGGTGCAGGGGGGTTATGGGGGTGATAAGAGGTGCAGGGGGGTTATGGGGGTGATGAGAGGTGCAGGGGGGTGTTATGGGGGTGATAAGAGGTGCAGGGGGTGTTATGGGGGTGATAAGAGGTGCAGGGGGGGTTATGGGGGTGATAAGAGGTGCAGGGTGGGTTATAGGGGTGATAAGAGGTGCAGGGGGGGTTATGGGGGTGATAAGAGGTACAGGGGTGTTGGGGGTGATAAGAGGTGCAGGGGGGGTGTTATGGGGGTGATAAGAGGTGCAGGGGTGTTATGGGGAATGTTATGGGGGTGTTATGGGGGTAATGAGAGGTGCAGGGGGGGTGTTATGGGGGTGATAAGAGGTGCAGGGGTGTTATGGGGAATGTTATGGGGGTGTTATGGGGGTGATGAGAGGTGCAGGGGTGTTATGGGGGTCATGAGAGGTGCAGGGGGTGTTATGGGGGTCATGAGAGGTGCAGAGTGTGTTATGGGGGTGATAAGAGAAGCAGGGAGGGGTGTTATGGGGTGAAGAGAGGTGCCCCCCCCCCCTGCACCTCTCCTCATTACCCCCCCCCCATAACCCCCCCCCCCCCTGGTTATAGTAGTATTTTATTCAGGGTACAGTGTATGGCAGTAGTATATTCAGGGTACAGTGTGGGGCAGTATTTTATTTATGGTACAGTGTGGGGCAGTATTATATTTAGTGGGTACAGTGAATAGCAGTATTATATTCAGGGTACAGTGTGTGGCGGTATTATATTCAGGGTACAGTGTGGGGCAGTATTATATTTAGTGGGTACAGTGTATAGCAGTATCATATTCAGGGTACAGTGTATGGCAGTATTATATTCAGGGTACAGTGTGTGGCAGTATTATATTCAGGGTACAGTGTGGGGCAAGATTATATTTAGTGGGTACAGTGTGTAGCAGTATTATATTCAGGGTACAGTGTATAGCAGTATTATATTCAGGGTACAGTGTATAGCAGTATTATATTCAGGGTACAGTGTATAGCAGTATTATGTTCAGGGTACATTGTGTGGCAGGATTATATTTAGTGGGTACAGTGTATAGCAGTATTATATTTAGTTGGTACAGTGTGTGGCAGTATTATATTCAGGGTACAGTGTATAGCAGTATTATGTTCAGGGTACATTGTGTGGCAGGATTATATTTAGTGGGTACAGTGTATAGCAGTATTATATTTAGTTGGTACAGTGTGTGGCAGTATTATGTTCAGGGTACATTGTGTGGCAGGATTATATTCAGGGTACATTGTGTGGCAGGATTATATTCAGGGTAGAGTGTGGGGCAGGATTATATTTAGTAGTGTTGCTCGCGAATATTCGCAATTCGAATTTTATTCGCGAATATCGCATATTCGCGAATTCGCGAATATTCGCGAATATAGCGATATATATTCGTAATTACGAATATTCGGTTTTTTTATTTTTTTTTATTTTTATTTTTTTCACAGTACACATCACAGTGATCATCCCTCTCTGCTTCCAGCTTATGTGGTGTAAGAAGGCTCTAATACTACTGTGTGAGACCGGTGTGCGAATTTTCGCATATGCAAAATTTGCATATGCAAATTTTCGCATATGCGAATTTTCGCGTATGCTAATTTTTTGTATATGCGAATTTTCGCATATGTTAATTTTTGCACACGCGAATATTCGCATATGCGAAAATAAAACGAGAATATTACGAATATGCGAATATTTGCGAATATGATGAATATTCGTCCATATATTCGCGAATATTCGCGAATTCGAATATGGCCTATGCCGCTCAACACTAATATTTAGTGGGTACAGTGTATAGCAGTATTATATTCAGGGTACAGTGTGGGGCAGTATATTATTTAGGGTACACTTTCTGGCAGGGTTATAATGATTACTGTCTTCATGCAGAGGAGGAGGATCTGCTGACAAAGTGAGGAGCCAATGATGTCTGGATGTCAGAGTCTGCAGAGAAGATGGAGCTGGAGGAAGACCTGGTCTCTGGACCCGATGAAGAAGAAAAGATAACAGAGAAGATGTCACTCAAGGCAGAAGATGTCACTCAGGTCACTGATATCATTGTGTATTCTCCTGACTGTCCCATCAGAGCTGTAGTCACTTGTAAGTTCTGCAGTCTCTCTCTCCAGCTGTTACAAAACTACAACTCCCATTGCCAGAGGCTCTCCAGACATGATGGGAGTTTTAGCTTTCCAACAGCTGGAGAACCACTTCAACCGAGGTGATCGGTGGGGGTCTCAGCAGTCAGACCCCCACCAAAAAAAATGGCCCTGGGGGGGGGTGGACAGGGGGTATGGGTAGGGAACACTGCTGCACCTAATGTGGGGGGAACACTGCCTGCTTAATGTGGGGGGAACACTGCCTGCCTACTAAGGGGGAACACTGCCTGACTAATGTGGGGAGAACTATGCTGCACCTAATGTGGGGGGAACACTACTGCACCTAATGTGCATCGTATCGACGTTCGCTCACGTTGTGCTCCCACAATTCAAGGGCCGGCGTTACTATGTCCTGATGCCGGCTCTAGAGCGTGACGTGTGTGAACATCAAAGGGGGGGGGGGCCTCCATGTCAATTTTGCTTGGGGCCCCCAAGTTCCTTCAAACGGCCCTGCTGCCCCCATCATGATAAACCACCCCTCCCATTATTTTTATTATTTGTTAGTTTTCTACCTTGATATTGCTCTGTATTTTAAGTTCAGCCTCAGGTTCAGGGTCACAGACTGGGAAGGGACATTCCCCAGCAGGCGTGACATCATCTGAAGCCATACAGGGGAGAACTTCCTCCCTCACTCTGCTACACACAGCCCAGAGCAGTTCAGCGTGAGCTGAGCCATAATTGGCTAAGGCTGGACACACACCACCCTCAGCACTCCTGACAGCATTTCCTGATTTTGGACTTTTGCCAGGCCAGCAGGAGTCCAAAGTCTGTGCAAAAAAAATA
Organism: Hyla sarda; assembly: GCF_029499605.1. NCBI lineage: Eukaryota > Metazoa > Chordata > Amphibia > Anura > Hylidae > Hyla > Hyla sarda. The sequence goes on from NC_079191.1 coordinate 409,948,842, forward strand.
GGGGGGAAATGTGCTCTGGAAAAGTAGGGAGACACCTAGCGGCAGCTTTTTTATATACAAATAAGACAGAATACTTAATTTTTTTTTTTTTTTTAAACAAAGTATTTTAGAAATATTTTTTTATTTTCCATAAGGAGTGCAATAGCGAAATGTATTCAAGGTAAAATGGTCCCAAAAATTACCATTCACTTACAGCTGGTCTGATTATGGCCAATTGGCCATGACATTACAGGGTTATCCAGCTAATAAAATGTATCCCCTATCCACAGGATAGGGCAGTGTTTTCCAAATAGTGTGCCTCCAGCTGTTGCAAAACTACAACTCCCAGCATGCCCGGACAGCCTTTGGCTTTTGTCTGTCGTTTTACTGTCCTTTGCATGCACTATTTCTCCCGTTACCATCTTCCGTCACAAAATAACGTCCGTTATTAATAACGGACTATAACGGATTAAAACGGATAATGTAAAAATCCCATAGACTATAACGGCTGATTCAACTGGTTTTCATGACGGAACATCAGACGGATCTTTAAAACAGATGAATTTTATAATGTGAAAGCAGCCTTACTGAGAGGTACAGAATGGTCCAGAATAATATTAAAAATATGTTTAACATCCCGCATGATGAACAGCATAAACGTAAAAAAGATAAGAAAAAATACTGATTTTTGGTAACATCATATATATATATATATATATATATATATATATTTATAAAGGAATATATTAGTAATGTTTTTCCTGTATAATTAAAGAGTTTATCCACCATAAGGTGATTTTAGTATGTGCCAGACAGTAAAGTAATGGACATGCTTAGGAAGGATCCATGCTTGTCTTTGGGCTAAATGGCTGTGTTGTGAGATTAGCATAATGCTGCTGGTTTATTTTTGTGAAATGGCTATTTCCTGTTGGAGTTCCCTCCAACTACAAGTCCCAGGATCCCTTATTTATAAGTGTGAGTTCACTATCTTTCCCTCACATACATCAGTCACCCCACCCATTGAAATAGACCTTGGACATTTCCCTGTGGCCCTGTGAAGAATGATCTTCCTCCCACCCAGCGATCACTCCACCCATTGAAGCAGACAGGCTCCTTTCAGCAGCTAACTAGTGAGGCAATGTCTCAGCCGCACTGCAACCTGGGAAAACCTGACGCGACAGCCATTTTGTATGCTGCTAAAACTAAACATCAGGGCAAAGATCACAAAAGAATTGCAAGACCAGCCATCAAACACAGGTACAAACACTGTATCATGTACTACACTTACTTTACAGCACTTGTAGCATAGTCGAATACAAATTAAATAAAATAAAATCCCATAATACCCCTTTAATTACCTTTATTGTTTGAAACTGGGAAACCTAATTAATTTTTTACCAAATAAGACTAGAATTCATGATGTTAAAGGGGTACTCCGGCGCTTAGACATCTAATCCCCTATTCATAGACTTGCATTGAGGGGGAGGAGCGTTACGTCACACGGGGGCGGAGCCGTGACGTCACAATGCTCCGGCCCCGTGATCGGCTGTCATCAGACCCGGAGCGAACATGCTCTGGGGACTGATTTTAACGGGGTGCGGCGTGCAAGATCACGGGGGTCCCCAGCGGCGGGACCCCCACGATTAGGCATCTTATCCCCTATCCTTTGGATAGGGGATAAAATGTCTAAGCGCCGGAGTACCCCTTTAATATTGCTCTAATAAGACCCATAGTAGTGAGCCATTCATACCTGGAAGATGAGAGCAATCTACCATCTGACTAATAACGGAGCAGCTGCCTCCATCTCCGCAGCAAATCTGATTTAAATTGATGGCCCTCTCCTGACCCCGGCTAACAAGATTCAGGGCCAGCCGTCATTGTTCCTGCATCCCCTGGAAGATTCCCAGCACGCCTCATTATATCCATCATTTCTCATCCAACTCTGGCCCAGACTACCTGCATCTGTAGATTTGTCTTCTTAGTGCAGTGTTCCCCAACCTGTGGCTCTCTGGCGGTTGCAGAACCACAACTACCAGCATGCCCTGATAGCTGAAAGCTATTAGGGCATGATGGAAGTTGTAGTTTCGCAACAGCTGGCAAATCAAAGGTTGGGGAACACTTCCTTCCAGTGTAGTATAACTCATAGAGGGTTCCAGAATTCCTGCTTGAAACGTTAGTGGGAATAGGAGATAACTCTGATCCTGACCATTTGAAGAAGCATTCCATTTGTTTTTTGTTTTTTTTACTTGCTTGTATTATGTACATTCAACATTACTAGTCCTATAGTGCCATTTGTTTCATTCCAGCACAGCTGCATCCATGTTTTTCATAACTGTAACTAAGTCATGAGGAAGTGGCCAGTCCTGGATCAGCTGACTTCCTGACAACTCTATCTGTATACTGCAACAACTATCTCTATGGAATCAAAATATATAAAGTAGTTATATCCCTTCCCTCCAGCTCTATCTGTTTACTACTGCTACTAATTGTATGGGATCAGGATATATAGTAGTTATACATCTCCCCTTTAACTCTATCTGTATACTGCTCCTGCTCTCTTTATGGGTCAGCATATATAGTAGTTATATCCAGGTAGGTAAGTGGTCGGCACTGTAGATAAGTCCGTGCCCGTGGATAGTAGGTAATATGCAAACAGAAAATCCCGACACTTGATGTAGATGAAGAAAAATCTTGTCTTTTTATTCATGCATACGGCGCAAGTGTCGGAATTTTCTGTTTGCATATATAGTAGTTATACACCTTCCCCCCAGCTCTATCTGTATACTGCTGCTGCTATCTCTATGAGATCAGGATATGTAGTAGTTATACACCTCCCCAGCTCTATCTGTATACTGCTGCTGCAATTTATATGGGTTCAGGATAAATGGTATACACCTCTCCTCTAGCTCTATCTGTATACTGCTGCTTTCTCTATGGGATAAGGATATATAGGAGTTATACACCACCCCTAAGGCTGTGCTCACATACTGTGTTTTCTTCATTTTTTTTTGGTGTGATATTCCGTAAATCAGGACAAAAATGGTACTATCTTACTGCATTTGTGAAAATCACAGTGAAAAGCAATTGTGCAAATCACAGTAACAAAGTAAAGCAATTTTTTAAAATCGCCTAAAAGCTGTAAAAACGTGAAGAATGCTGTAAAAAAAAAATCTAATGTATGAACACAGCCTTAAAGGGGTACTCCGGTGAAAACCTTTTCTCTTTTAAATCAACTGGTGGCAGAAAGTTAAACATATTTGTAAATTACTAAATTACTACTATTAAAAAATCTTAATCCTTCCAGTACTTATTAGCTGCTGAATGCTACAGAGGAATTTCCTTTCTTTTTGGAACACTGATGACATCACGAGCACAGAGCTCTCTGCTGACATCTCTGCCCATTTTAGCAACCATGCATAGCAGATGCATAGCAGATGTATGCTAAGGGCAGCATGGTGGCTCAGTGGTAGCACTGCTGCCTTGCAGTGCTGGGGACTTGGGTTCAAATCCCACTAAGGACAACAATAAATAAATCGTTGTTATTATTATTATAATAATAACGTCAGCAGAGAGAACCGTGATCGTGATGTCATCAGAGAGCATTCCAAAAAGAAAAGAATTTCCTCTGTAGTATTTAGCAGCTAATAAGTTCAGGAAGGATTAAGATTTTTTAATAGAAGTAATTTACAAATATGTTTAACTTTCTGCCACCAGTTGATTTAAAAGAAAAAAGGTTTTCACCGGAGTACCCCTTTAATAAGGCATCCATACTAGGGCATGGGACCTGAGGCTGGGTTCACACGTTCCAACCAGGAGGGGGGGGGGGGGGGCATATGACATACGGTTTACAACCAATTAGCGCAGTTTTTGACAAGTACATGCTTTTTATGCGGTATACAGCTTTTATCTGTGACACCACCCAATGCCACAAAATGTAAAACCAGCCTTACTGTCTCTCCGATTTTAGACATACATATTTATGCAATGCTCCGTTGTATTTGGCATGGCCTCTAGGGTCTAGGTCACCAAACTGTGGATATCTAGATGCTGCAAAACTACAACTCCCAGCATGCCTGGAAAGCCAACAGCTGTCTGGAGGTGCACAGTTTGAAGACCACTGCTCTACTAGGGGAAGATAGCTCTCTACATATGGCACCCACCTAACTAAGCAGGGAACCAACATCGTCCAAATGCACATGGGACTCTGTGTGCAGCCATATAGTCTCTACTGTGCGCATAAGACTTTATGATAGCTTTCCAACTGCACAACCTTCAACAAATAAGAACTATGGCTTCCTTGATTAGAGGACCAGATGCAGTGATCAAACACCACACCCAATCTCTCTGCTCAGTCAGAGGATTCATGGGGAATTTAGGCAGCATTACAGAATTGATTCAGGGATGGATTTGCATAAACTATGGAGCCTAACTCTACCTGCCACATCAGCTAAAACAGGTAAGCACAAGGCATAAACAAGAACTCTACATTATTCTCTCCACCCACAAGGATTGAGGACTCAGAACCTTAAACCATATGGAACTGTGGTGACCACAGGGTGTTGCAGTATGTAGCAGCGTCTGGTGGTATTAACCCTGGGGGCAAGCTGTTGTTAACCCCTTAGTGTTCGTGACGCCAGGATGCGGTTGTTTCGGTATAATAAGCAAATATACAAACAAAACCAGCTCACCCCTGGTCCGGATATTGAGCACGGAGAGAGTGCGGACTTGCACTCGCAGACAGCAAGAAATATGGAAAGAACTCCAGCTCAGGTGCAGATCAAATCAGTATGGCTTTATTTTACATCACGCCAGAAGCAACAGGTAACAGGTCGGAAGTGACGCGTTTCGGCCAGGTGCTGGCCTTAGTCATACCTTAGTCATACATTCTTTCCATATTCCATATTTCGGTATAATAACCACCGACAACCAGCCCAGAAACGGTATGCAATAAAGGAATGTCCACGGCAAGGGTTTTGCAATAACTGGAACTGGAACTTACTTGGAAAATTCAGGAAACAGTCTTTACAGTTATGCAGTTTCCACAGAGGCAACCAGGACACAGGATACCTCGCAGGCTTGCTTAGACTTGTAGTTATGAGGATATTTATGCAGGCCACTGTGCTACTAATATATTCCTTAGCTGAGTAGTAGTCACTGGATTTGTAGAGATAATTGTAACTCATATTTTAGAAGTGGCTGCTGTTCCTTAGGCTTTGGCCTAGATGAGATGAATTTGAAGTATACAGGAGTTTATGTTTTCTTTAGGTCCAGGAGATAAGAGTGTGCAGGAACAAGAGCAGGAACTTAGAGAGCTAACTGAGCGACTACAGCCGCTTATATACTAGGGGGCTGGACTAAAGCCCATTGGTTGCTAATGCCTGGGGTTCCTGTGCCCATGGAACTCTGGGTATATCACATGACAGTAGGTCACATGACCAAGGAAGGTCCTATACATTTTATACAAACTGTACAACTTTATACATATGAACAATAGATACACATAATGAATATACATTGCATTGACATGAGACAACGAGGGGGGGAGCCCTGCAGGAGAGCCCAATGGACCTAAGGGACTCTTCCTGAGGGGACTTAAGGATGGTACAGGAGAGGTTCTGTACCGGGACACCACAGAACCCACCTAATTAAGCAGTGCACCAACATAGTTGGAACGCATATGGGACTCTGTGTGCTGCCATACAGTCCCTACAGTGTGCATAAGACTTTTTGATAGCCTTTACGACTGCACAGCCTTCAACAAATAAGAACTATGACTTTTGGCTTCCGCTGTGATTAGATGACTAGGTGCAGTGATCAAACACCACACCCAATCTCTCTGCAATGCCAGAAGATTCATGGGAAATTTAGGCAGCATTACAGAATTGACTCAGTGATGGATTTGCATTCAATATGGAGCCTAACTCATGCCTGTCACATCAGCTTAAACGGGTAAGCACAAGGTATGCACAAGAATCTCTACATTATTCTCTCCAGCCGCAATGATTGTGGATTCAGAACCTTGAACCATATGGAACCCACCTAAGTAAGCAGTTGACCAACATAGTTGGAACGCACATGGGACTCTGTGTGCCGCCATACAATCTCTAATGTGCGCATTAGACTTTATGATAGCCTTTCCGACTGCACAGCCTTCAACAAATAAGAACTAGGACTTATGGCTTCCGCTGTGATGGAAAGCATTCCTTGCTGAAAATCATAACATGGAACATTGACTTACAAATTATGTCATTTGCCAGTCAGTATAACATGAACGCTTCAAATGTGTAAATAATAATAGTTATAATATGGAGAGACAGGCAGGACTTGGCGTTAGGAAACCAGGAAACTCGATACGTAAACATTAGAGCCCATGTGGTAAAAATTACAGAATAAAAAAAAATTCAAAACAAGAAAACGACAGAACGCCCGCAACAGAAAAAAAAATAAAAACAACACAGATGCCAGGGATGAAAGAGAAGACACGTTATACTGTGTGGTTAGAGGGAAGCGAATAGCAACATTCTGAATCAAGCGACCGAACAGAATCATTTCCATGGTATCCAGTATTCGGGATCTGAACTTTCCTTGGCATAGCGGTCCAGATCTCCAGACCAAATATTTGGATTCTCACTTTATCGACCTTACAAAAATGTAGGCAAAAGTTGTAAAAAAATAAATAAAAAAAAAAGACCTTTATATAACACAGGCATCCAGCGAGAATCCGATATAGCACAAATGGTAATGTGTAACAGTCATTGTTCTTGGAGGAGAAGTGAGTGATATGGTTAATGCTGATGCCAAGAAAGGCTTATGAAGGAAAGGGAAGAAGTTGTGTTACAGACTAGGCCAGTGTTTTCCAAACAGGGTGCCTCTAGCTGCTGCAAAACTACAACTCCCAGCATGACCGGACAGCCTTTGGCTGTCCGGTCATGCTGGGAGTTGTAGTTTTGCAACAACTGGTGGCGAAACACTGGACAGGTTACTAAGCAGTGACCCCCTCCCAAGAGAGGGCCAAGCCAGACACACAACAGGCAGACAAAAAAGGGTTAAAGGAATACTCCAGGATATGAAAATATATCCCCTATCCTAAGGATATAGGATAAGTTTCAGATCGCAGGGGTGGGGGATGGTTGCCCGACCGTTTCTCCCATACGGGGCCCCGTCTTCCAAATAGCACGTGTCGGCCACTGCACGAAGCGGCGGCCAACACACCTCCTCAATGAAGCGCTATGGGAGAGTGGCTCTCCCATAGAGGGGACTGCCGGGGGCCCCGTACAGGAGATCCCTGCGATCTGAAAGTTATCCCCTATCGTTATGATAGGGGAAATGTTTTCATATCCCAGAGTACACATTAAAGCTTATTTTGCCATTTGCCTGTTTCATTCTAGGTGTAATCATGGGTGTGTTGGCCAGGTAACCTCTTCTTTACCTGAGCTGCAGCAAGGTGGGGAACTGGTTAATACATACATTTGAGGGTGGGACCAGACCCATCTGGCCACAAAGCATTGTATTACTATATGGCAGGCCAAGGAGCGCAGAGATCATTCAACACTACTTATTACCAGCAACCGGCTGCCGGACCATGAATGGAGTTGGAGACTTGGTACTTCACAACAGAGGGCAAAGAGGCAGAGGTGCGTTCTCCTCTGTGCTCCTCTCTGGAGGGGAAACGTGACCTCTTGCTGCCTTTTAACAGACGTGCCTGCCAGGGCCAGGCACGTCTGCTACCCAGGCCTGGCCTGGGGTCTAAGTAAGTGGGGGGGAGAAGAAAAGAAAAAAAAAAAAAAACTAAAGGTGCTGGTGGCAGGCTCCCTCTCAGGACCTGTCAGTCTAGCCCGGTCTATCCCTGGATTTCTTATAGGGGCCTAAGGTGATAGCCTAACTTGTACCTTGATACTGAAGATGACAGTCAGGCCCAAGGACTGATTATTAAAATCCTATATGTGTATTATAAATTATAACTGTGTGTGATGTATTATCCAAGACATGGGTAAGAGGTCATTCAGACGGTGTATCCTTTTGTGTATTGCATTTTATTGGGGGTCTGGCTGTTTGTTTACATCTCCTTTGAAGGCAAAGGCTCTTTTGAAGCAGCAGGATGTGAGGGGCACTCTGGTCCCATCATATAATCACACAGATAACGGGGCCAGGAAGAGAGAAGACCCCTGGTGGGATCACAGGGGAGGGGGGAATGGAGTCTCCCTCCCAAGAAAGCAGATATGATATTTAAAACAATGCTAGACTCAAAGTTGGGTGTTCAAGGCTGGGCCCAAAGCTGACAAGAGCTGGACTCTCACTCACAAAGGAGGGCTATACCATCAGCATGAGTAAGAACTTCATTTTTGTTTTCTGAACTTGTCTTGCTAAACTCTTTTATATATTGTTATACCTGTATGTCATTTGTTCCTGTATTTTTACATATTTAGCACTGTGATACCTTTTATCCGATTAAATGTTTAATTAATCAGCTCTGGTCTTTGATCTCTAAATATATGAGCTCACCTTTCTGAAGGCAGCTCTGGTGGAAACACGTTTATCTAAGGGTTAATTTGGTGACTTGCTGGGACTAGTAGTGTATACCCAGAGGTCTGGTGGCCTTAACCCTTGCACCATCACACTCTCTCTAATGTCTTGGCTGGACCGATAGGGTGTGATCGTGACAATGACTATGACTTGTGGGGGTTCTAGTGCAACTCCAATATCGTACTCACTGTAGCATAGTCTTTTCAGGGCGGTAGCTGAGATAACTGCAGCACAGGATCCCATACCAACAGAGATGGTCCTGCTGAGATGAGTTCTTGCTGGTGCATCCAGAATTAGGTATCCCCGACTTGTAATCTGTCGGCTCAACCGAACCAGGACTTCAATTCAAGTGACACCTGGTTTTCTTTGTGTGCAGTCGGGCCCATTAAACTTCTCCTGAATGCTCCCTTGACTGTAGTGGACACCCAGTCAATGTCGAATAGGCTAGATGACAAGAAACTTGATCTCTCTCTCCCTCTCAGCTCAATCACCTCAGGACAGGTGACCAGGGTTTTTATAGGCCCTGACTTAGTATTTACACCAGTAATAGGTTTATTGAGTGCTGTTCTCAGAAATGCTTTTATGTGTATCCGTATATCAGGTATAGAGCGCATGTACTACAACATACAAATTACCTGATTCCTAGCAGAGGAGCATAGCATAGTCCATAGCATAAGGCTGGTCCTCGCTATTTACGGGAGACTGACCTGGCTGATGGAGTCTCTACCAAGCAATGCTGCCTAGTGCCGTGCTCCGCTATGTGATGTCAATACGGGGACTAGCAGAAATCAAATATCTCCAACATGTTTAAAAGACAACAGTCTTCCTCATCAGGGATAGCTATTAAATCTGTCCTATACTGTATTTTCCCAAACAAAAAAAAAAATAAAAAATAATACATCAAAATATGCAGTGCATGTTCACACATGCATGTTTTTAGCATAAAAACTTTTAGCAAAAATAATTATGGAGGTCTATGGGAGAAAAACACCACAAATCATGTAATGAACATGCCAAAGAACATGCCGTGTTTTTTCCCTAAAAGCTGCCACAAGAAAAAAAAAAAAAACACGCCGCAAACATTGTACCGTATGTGTCACGATGCCGGCTGGCAGGTAGTGGATCCTCTGTGCCAGAGAGGGATTGGCGTGGACCGTGCTAGTGGATCGGTTCTAAGTCACTACTGGTTTTCACCAGAGCCCGCCGCAAAGCGGGATGGTCTTGCTGCGGCGGTAGTGACCAGGTCGTATCCACTAGCAACGGCTCAACCTCTCTGACTGCTGAAGATAGGCGCGGTACAAGGGAGTAGACAGAAGCAAGGTCGGACGTAGCAGAAGGTCGGGGCAGGCAGCAAGGATCGTAGTCGGGGGCAACGGCAGGAGGTCTGGAACACAGGCTAGGAACACACAAGGAAACGCTTTCACTGGCACAATGGCAACAAGATCCGGCGAGGGAGTGAAGGGGAAGTGAGGTATAAATAGGGAGTGCACAGGTGAACACACTAATTGGAACCACTGCGCCAATCAGCGGCGCAGTGGCCCTTTAAATCGCAGAGACCCGGCGCGCGCGCGCCCTAGGGAGCGGGGCCGCGCGCGCCGGGACAGGACAGACGGAGAGCGAGTCAGGTACGGGAGCCGGGATGCGCATCGCGAGCGGGCGCTACCCGCATCGCGAATCGCATCCCGGCTGGAGACGGTATCGCAGCGCACCGGGTCAGTAGAGCTGCCCGGAGCGCTGCGGTAGCGAGAGAGAAGCGAGCGCTCCGGGGAGGAGCGGGGACCCGGAGCGCTCGGCGTAACAGTACCCCCCCCCCTTGGGTCTCCCCCTCTTCTGAGAACCTGAGGAGCAGACTTTTGTCTAGGATGTTGTCCTCAGGTTCCCAGGATCTCTCTTCAGGTCCACAGCCCTCCCAATCCACCAAAAAGAACCTTTTTCCTCTGACCGTCTTGGAGGCCAGTATCTCTTTCACTGAGAAGACGTCAGAAGAACCGGAGACAGGAGTGGGAGAAACTAATTTGGGAGAGAAACGGTTGATGATGAGTGGTTTAAGAAGAGAGACATGAAAGGCATTAGGAATACGGAGAGAAGGAGGAAGAAGAAGTTTGTAAGAGACAGGATTAATTTGGCACAAGACTTTGAAAGGACCAAGATAGCGTGGACCCAGTTTGTAACTGGGGACACGAAAGCGGACATATTTAGCGGAGAGCCATACCTTGTCTCCGGGAGCAAAAATGGGGGGAGCTCTTCTTTTCTTATCGGCAAACTTTTTCATGCGAGATGAAGCCTGTAAAAGAGAATCTTGGGTCTCTTTCCATATGGTGGAAAGATCACGAGTCACTTCATCTACAGCGGGCAAACCAGAGGGCAAGGGAGTAGGGAGGGGGGGAAGAGGGTGACGGCCGTACACCACGAAAAATGGGGATTTGGAGGAAGATTCAGAGACTCTAAAGTTATACGAGAATTCGGCCCATGGTAGAAGATCTGCCCAATCATCCTGGCGGGAGGAAACAAAATGTCGTAAATAATCACCCAAGACCTGGTTAATTCTTTCTACTTGTCCATTGGATTGAGGATGATATGCAGAAGAAAAGTTTAATTTAATCTTGAGTTGTTTACAGAGAGCCCTCCAGAATTTTGACACGAATTGGACGCCTCTATCCGAGACTATCTGTGTGGGCAACCCGTGAAGACGAAAAATGTGTACAAAAAATTGTTTAGCCAACTGAGGCGCTGAAGGAAGACCAGGAAGAGGGATGAAATGTGCCATCTTGGAGAATCGATCAACGACCACCCAAACAACAGTGTTGCCACGGGATGGGGGTAGGTCTGTAATAAAATCCATACCAATCAGAGACCAAGGCTGTTCGGGGACAGGAAGAGGATGAAGAAAACCAGCGGGCTTCTGGCGAGGAGTCTTATCCCGGGCACAGACAGTGCAGGCTCGCATAAAGTCCACGACATCCGTCTCCAGAGTCGGCCACCAATAGAAGCGAGAGATGAGTTGCACAGATTTCTTGATGCCTGCATGACCTGCGAGATGGGAGGAGTGACCCCATTTGAGGATTCCGAGGCGTTGGCGTGGAGAGACGAAGGTCTTTCCTGGAGGAGTTTGCCTGATGGAGGCTGGAGAAGTGGAAATCAGGCAGTCAGGAGGAATGATGTGTTGCGGAGAGAGTTCAACTTCCGAGGCATCCGAGGAACGAGAGAGAGCATCGGCCCTAATGTTCTTATCGGCAGGCCGAAAGTGAATTTCAAAATTAAATCGGGCAAAGAACAGAGACCACCTGGCCTGGCGAGGATTCAGCCGTTGGGCAGACTGGAGATAGGAGAGGTTCTTGTGATCGGTGTAAATAATAACTGGAAATCTTGATCCCTCCAGCAGATGCCTCCATTCCTCAAGTGCTAATTTAATGGCTAGAAAAAATAAAAATAAAACATTTAAATCTTCCTTATTTTTTATTCTGCAGTTAATCTCTATCCAAAACAGATTTGGAAACTGCACATTTCCGTTTTCATATTTTTTTCAACCCCGGACTGTTTCTCTATTCTAATACCCACATAAAATATGGAAATGACATACAACATCAAAGTGATAGCCCAGAGGCCAGCAGAGAAAAAATTCACAGGCCCCGGGCTATAGAAGAACACATGAGAGCTGCTGTATGACAAAACTCTGGCCACAAGCTTTGAAATGTGTCACCATGTATATTCATGAGGCTCGACTCATCCAAGACAGACAGACACATCCCTGATACAGATCTTTGTATCTTGTGTCTATATTTTTATTTATGATTCCATTCTGGCATTTGCTAATATATTTCCTTTATTAACTCCCAATTGTGTTACACATTTTGTATTATATTTATGGGAGCTACAGTCAGATAAACTGAACAATTTCTATTGCTGACAGTTGTCACATATAATTTTATCTATTTTTTTCTTGAAAGTCCTTTGACTTGTTGATTTTGGGCACAGTCTGCAATGGTCCCACTGACTCCAGGGCTGGGTTAAATGGTTCATTTAAAGGGGTATTCCAGGATTTTTTTTTTTTATTTGACTATTTTATTTGACTATGCTACAGGAGATATATAGTTAGTGTAGCTAATAATATAGAGTCTGTACCAGTATTTGATGGTCTTGCAATTATGTGATCTTTGCCCTGATGTTCATTCTTAACAGCATACAAAATTAGTGTCGTCCTGGGCTTTCCCAGTCTGCAGTGCAGCCCGAGACATTACTAGTCTGGTGTTGAAAGGGAGCCTGTCTGTGCTTCAATGGGTGGAGCGACTGCTGGGTTGAGGGGGGGGGGGGAGATCATTCTCAACAGGGCTGCAGGGAATTGTGCAAGATGTGCTTCAGAGGGTTGGGTGTCTGCTGTGTGGGAGGGAGAAAAGTGATCTAACACTTACAAACAAGGAATTCTGAGACTTGTAGTTAGAGAGAGGAAACTCCAACAGGAAATAGCAATTTCACAAAAAGGAGCACGGTTATGGTGGATTCACAACACAGCCTTTTAGCCCCAAAACAAGCATGGATCATTCCTAAGCATGTCCATTACTGCCTGGCAGGTATGAAGTAAAATCACCTTTTGGTGGATAACCTCTCTATTAACCTCCTCAGGACGCCGGGCGTATGCATAGGCCCTGCATCCCGAGTCCTTAAGGACGTGGGGCGTATGGATACGCCCGTGGGAATTCCGGTCCCCGCCGCTAGCCGGTTGGGGACCGGACCGGGATGCCTGCTGAAATCAGCAGGCATCCCGGCACATTGCCCAGGGGGGGGTCCTGAGACAACCCTAACCCCCCCCCCCCCCACCCCCCGCCCCCATGTCGGCGATCGCAGAAATTTTCTGCTATTCCGGGCTGATCGGGTCTCTGGTGACCCGATCACCCGGAAAATAGGGATGATCGGAGCTGTCAGTGATCATCCTGAGTGCAGCCCCGATCATCCTGAGTGCTAGGAGCGAGGTCGAAGTGCTGCAATCCTCCTCCTCCTCCTATCCCCTGCCATTGGTCAGAACTGCAGAATGGCAGCGCAGGACAGTGGCAACCCCCCATTCTGGCCACCCCTGGATGTCGTGGGGAACGTGGGGAGAAGATGGAGGCCGGTACCTGGAGGAGAAGATGCGTGGGGACCCCCGATTGTCGCTGGAGACAGGCACAGGTAGGGAAACAATGGTTGGGCGAATGAAAGTGAAAGTAAAGTGATCTTTACTGTGGCAACCACTAGGAAGGCCAAACTGCAACTCCCAGCTGCAACTGGGCATGCTGGGAGTTGTAGTTTTGCAACATCTGGAGTGCCACAGTTTGGAGATCACTGTGGTGCCCAAACGGTAGCCCTCCAGATGTTGCCAAACTACGACTCTCAGCATGCCTGGACTGCCCAGGCATGCTGGGAGTTTCAGTTCTGTAACATCTGTCCCTTCAGATTTTGCTATTTTCATGACATTTTTTAAAATTGCTGCTCTACTTTGAAGCCCTCTAATTTTTTCAAAAAGCAAAGATATGTCCATTTTATGATGCCAACAAAGTGGACATATTGTATTTGTGAATAAAAATAAAATTTATTGGGAATATTCATTTTCCTTACAAGTAGAGAGCTTCAAAGTTAGAAAAATGCTAAATTTTCTAAATTTTCATGAATTTTGGGGATTTTTCACCAAAAAAGGATGCAAGTAACGCCGAAAATTTACCACCAAAATTAAGTAGAATATGTCACGAAAAAACTATCTCAGAATCAGAATATTCGGTAAAAGCGTTTTAGAGTTATTAATTCGTAAAGCGACGGTGGTCATAATTGAGAAAAAGGGCTCAGTCCTTAAGGTGAAAAAGGGCTGCGTCTTTAAAGGGGTTAAAGATGCTTACAGCCACAGCCTAGTATAATTTCCTTGGAAACTCAGTTTTTCTTGTGGTACTAGGGATCTGTTCTGATGACACATTCACATCATTTCGGGTAAATTTTAGGAATAAGCTGCCCTGTGCATGTACGTGAGTAGTAGCACTATTTCTATCTATTAAATAACTTACATATGGCATTTTCCCCAGGGTTCCCCCTTTGCAGGCTCTAAGTGTCAGCTGTCCCCGAGCTTAGCTCCAAAGTAGATGGAGACTTTACTCTATGATGGCTCCCATACACTACATGATCACAGAAAACAGGAGATACCGCTCTTCTCCCCATCTGTTGCACACCCTAAGGGTGCGGTCACACTGAGTAATTCAGGAAGAATTTACTCGAGTAATTCCTCTTGAATTCTCTGCTCCAAATGAATGCACATCTCCTCTGCCCATTGACTTTAATGCTTTTTTCTGCTGTCCTGTTCACTCTGTGGAAATTCCGCTCGCGGAATTCCGACGCTGAATTCCTTTCTGCTTGAAGAAAGAAAATGTCCATTCTTCAAGCGGAGTCCACAAGCAGAATCCAATAGAAGCCAATGGTAAAAAAAATGTTACGCAGAATTCAAGCGGAATCCAGAAAAATTGAATTGAATAGCCTCCTCCTTCATTCCTGTTTATTTCAGCATGGACATTCTGCTTGAATTCCGCTCAAATTCTGCTCCAATTCCACTTAAGGGTATGTTCACACTGCAGAATCCCGTGGAATTCCGCACAGTGAACATTACCATCAGTGTGAAGGGGATTCCACGAGACCCGTTCACACTGCGGAATTTCAGTTGTTCCGCTCAAAGAAAACATGTTCATTCTTTGCGTGGAAGTCCGCGAACATTGCATATCCGTCAATGGTGACGGCGCAGTGCCACGCGGTCCTACCGCCGCCGTCGGCTGCCAGTCTGAATCTCCGTAGTGTGAACATACCCTAATGAATAAAATGACAGAAGGCAACAATTTCCTGACCAAAATTATTCCTCCTGAATTCCTTTTAATGCACCCTAAAAAGTAGCAACAGCATGGAGAACACTATAGAGCAGTATTTGAGCAGTGTAAGCTGTCAATCCAGCACTTGAGTGAGACTGCAATCTGTCTGTATGTATGATGCCTCAGTACATATTCACCTCTCTTTCCTTCCATAGATTTTTATGGGCAGTGATGCTGAAAGCTATCTGCATTCTGCTGTATGATTATCCCTTAGCAATAAACAGATAAGATGGCGGACGGAGGGAGTCACCTGGCAAATGGAGAAGATAGCATTTTTATCTAAGGAACATTACAGAGTTTCTTATATTCTCTTGTGCTATTGATTTATGCAGAGTTACACTTAAGGTGAAATAATCTTGGTTAAAGTTATGTAAAGCTATAGCAACATTTTCAAATATTTTCGGCTTTTCTTCACATCTGTAAGGTATTTTTTATTTTTTATTTTTTTGCAACGGGACGTAGACCACTGTAGCTGTGTTACCACTATATCTGCAGAAACTGCTTATTTTTGTCTGATCTCTTCATTTTTTGGAGAAGAGACAAAGGATTTACTATGAAATGCGGCCAAACCAGAAACCAATTCTGAAACTGCTAAGCATTATTTCTGCTAGAATTTCCATGGCTCTCACATGCATTCCATTCTTTATCCAATTTTTTCTCTAAATATCTTGGAGAACGAGTCTGGTCCAAAAACTATTTTGACTCAGCAGCAGAAGAAAAACAAAAACTGCCATTGGCCATCTACATAGTGTTTGTAAACAGCGCTATACTAATAGGGCAGATAATACATAATAAGTGACATATCAGATTATATTGTTGTAAACAACAAGAAGAGAAAAGTCCAGCTCTCCTGTACCTAATAAGTTGCACGGAAAGCACGGGACTACACTGATGCAGTAAAAAGAAAATAAATCTACATCCTAATAAAGCTGAAATCTGCATGATTTGTCTCTAAAATTCATACAAATTCTAGGCAGGTTGTCAATTACTTGTGTAGTGTTCTGCAAAATATGATTCTCCCCAGGTTGTAGTACCACTGAAAAGTGCCCAGGATATTACATTTGAATAATGTAATGGTTTTTATTCTTTTTTTATGTATCATTTTTCATGTATATGAATATTTTATTTATTTTATTTTATTTGTATAGCGCCTACAGATTCCGCAGCGCTTACAATTATGGAGTACAAACAAAGACAAGTATCAGACATAAAATTACACAATAGCTATTCAAACAAGAGGTGTGGGGATATATTGAGGATATGTTGGGGATATGTTGAGGATATGTTGGGGATATGTTGAGGATATGTTGAGGATATGTTGGGGATATGTTGGGGATATGTTGAGGATATGTTGAGGATATGTTGAGGATATGTTGGGGATATGTTGGGGATATGTTGGGGATATGTTGGGGATATGTTGGGGATATGTTGAGGATATGTTGGGGATATGTTGAGGATATGTTGAGTAGTGTTGAGCGGCATAGGCCATATTCGAATTCGCGAATATTCGCGAATATATGGACGAATATTCGTCATATATTCGCGAATATTCGCATATTCGTTATATTCTCGTTTTATTTTCGCATATGCGAAAATACGCGTATGCGAAAATTAACATATGTGAAAATTAGCATATACAAAATTAGCATATGCGAAAATTAGCATATGCGAAAATTAGCATATGCGAATTTTCGCACGTCAGTCTCACACAGTAGTATTACAGCCTTCTTTACACCACACAAGCTGGAAGCAGAGAGGGATGATCACTGTGATGTGTACTGTGAAGAAAAAAAAAAATAAAAAAAAAAAAAAAAACGAATATTCGTAATTACGAATATATAGCGCTATATTCGCGAAATTCGCGAATTCGCGAATATGCGATATTCGCGAATAATATTCGAATTGCGAATATTCGCGAGCAACACTAATGTTGAGGATATGTTGAGGATATGTTGGGGAGATGTTGGGGAGATGTTGGGGAGATGTTGGGGATATGTTAGGGATATGTTGGGGATATGTTGGGGATATGTTGAGGATATGTTGAGGATATGTTGGGGATATGTTGAGGCCAATTAGAGACTGTTATAGGCCTGTCTGAAGAGATGTATTTTTAGGCCACGTTTGAAACTATGGATGTTGTTGTTGAGTCTGAGGGATTGAGGGATAACATTCCAGAGAACCGGTGCAGCACGAGTGAAGTCTTGGAGACGGGAGTGAGAAGTTCGGATTATAGAAGATGTTAGTGTGAGATCATTAGCAGATCGTAGAGAACGTGTAGGATGGTAGACGGAGATGAGAGAGGAGATGTAGGGAGGTGCAGCATTGTGGAGAGCTTTGTGTGTGAGACTGAGGATTTTGTACTGTATTCTGTACTGAATTGGTAACCAGTGTAGTGACTGGCACAGAGAGGAGGCGTTGGTGTAGCGGCTGGAGAGGAAGATGAGTCTGGCTGCGGCATTAAGGATGGACTGGAGAGGAGAGAGTTTGGAGAAAGGAAGGCCTATTAGTAAAGAGTTACAGTAGTCGAGGCGGGAGTGAATCAAAGCAATAATGAGAGTTTTAGCAGTTTCAGTAGTGAGAAAGGGGCGGAATCTGGAAATGTTTTTGAGATGCAGGTGACAAGAACGTGAAAGAGACTGAATATGGGGAGTGCAAGACAGATCAGAGTCAAGTATAACTCCAAGACAGCGAGCCTGCTGCCCGGGAGTTATGGTAGTACCACATACCGAGATGGAAATGTCAGGGTTAGGTACAGTATCAGTTGATGGAGAAAAGACAAGAAGTTCTGTTTTAGAAAGATTTAGTTTCAGATATAAAGAGTACATGATGTCTGAGACGGCAAAGACAGTGAATATACTTTAATCCATTTAACCCCTTAACGACGCAGGACGTATATTTACGTCCTGCGCCGGCTCCCGTGATATGAAGCGGGATCGCTCCGCGATCCCGCATCATATCGCGTTGGTCCCGGCGCTCATCAACGGCCGGGACGCGCGGCTAATACCACACATCGCCGATCGCGGCGATGTGCGGTATTAACCCTTTAGAAGCGGCGGTCAAAGCTGACCGCCGCTTCTAAAGTGAAAGTGAAAGTGACCCGGCTGTTCAGTCGGGCTGTTCGGGACCGCCGCGGTGAAATCGCGGCGTCCCGAACAGCTGACAGGACACCGGGAGGGCCCTTACCTGCCTCCTCGGTGTCCGATCAACGAATGACTGCTCCGTGCCTGAGATCCAGAGAGGAGCAGTCAAGCACCGATAACACTGATCATAGGCGTGTTAATACACGCCTGTGATCTGTGTAAAAGATCAGTGTGTGCAGTGTTATAGGTCCCTATGGGACCTATAACACTGCAAAAAAAAAGTTAAAAATAAAGTGTTAATAAAGGTCATTTAACCCCTTCCCTAATAAAAGTTTGAATCACCCCCCTTTTCCCATAAAAAAATAAAACAGTGTAAAAAAAAAAAAAATAAACATATGTGGTATCGCCGCATGCGTAAATGTCCGAACTATAAAAATATATAATTAATTAAACCGCACGGTCAATGGCGTACGCGCAAAAA
The DNA here is from genome assembly GCF_029499605.1 of Hyla sarda. NCBI lineage: Eukaryota > Metazoa > Chordata > Amphibia > Anura > Hylidae > Hyla > Hyla sarda. The sequence continues at coordinate 409,967,777 of NC_079191.1, forward strand.
AATTCCAAAGTCAAAAAAAGCGCATTTTTGGTCACTTTTTATACCATTAAAAAATGAATGAAAAGTGATCAAAAAGTCTGATCAAAACAAAAATCATACTGATAAAAACTTCAGATCACGGCGCAAAAAATGAGCCCTCATACCGCCCTGTACGTGGAAAAATAAAAAAGTTATAGGGGTCAGAAGATGACATTTTTAAACGTATAAATTTTCCTGCATGGAGTTATGATTTTTTCCAGTAGTGCGACAAAATGAAACCTATATAAGTAGGGTATCATTTTAACCATATGGACCTACAGAATAATGATAAGGTGTAATTTTTACTGAAATATGCACTGCGTAGAAACGGAAGCCCCCAAAAGTTACAAAATGGCATTTTTTCTTCGATTTTGTCGCACAATGATTTTTTTCCTGTTTCGCCGTGCATTTTTAGGTAAAATGACTAATGTCACTGTAAAGTAGAATTGGCGACGCAAAAAATAAGCCATAATATGGATTTTTAGGTGGAAAATTGAAAGGGTTATGATTTTTAAAAGGTAAGGAGGAAAAAACGAAAGTGCAAAAACGGAAAAACCCTGAGTCCTTAAGGGGTTAAAAGCCTATATGATTCCTAACATTGTTGTAAATCCCCTCATTAAAGGGGTACTTCACCGAAAGACATGACTAATTGGGGACCCCCGCAATCTCCTACCTGGCACCAGTGTCATCCGTGCATGGAGAGAACTCCGCTCCGTGCCGGATGACTGGCGACTAGAGATGAGCGAATCGAATCTGACGAAGTCGAATTTGCTCCGAATTTCATGAAAAATTTGATTCAGACCGAATCTGAACTTCGACTCGATTAGAAAATAACAAATTTCTTCATTAGCGACACCCCTGCGATCGTCCTGTATAATGTATATATGTGAGCAGCTTTCTCCTGCGCTCGCATCTGTACAATAGATAGGACAATCGTATCGGGTGTCAGGAGTGATACCCACTGTGATCTTTCCATAACTGCAGGTACTACTGCTCCCAACATGGAGCACACTCTGCTCCATGCTGGGAGCTGTAGTACCTGCATTAATGGACAGATTGCAGCGAGTCTACATTTTAGGCTGCTTTCATCTGTTATTAATCATCCATTTTCTGCATTGTATAATTAAAAAACAGATGTATAATAACGGATGAAATAACGGTTGCTAACGGCTGAATAATGTCTGTCAAAATAACGGGCATCTTAATTTGTTAAGACCCATTATAACATCCGTCATGTACCGTTATTTTATGGCCGCTTTAACACTTCTGGTTACAGACTCCCGCAGCCGGGGCTACTACTACTCCCATCATGGAACAGACCTGTTTCCCCAATGGGAGTAGTAGTTCCCCGGCTGCGGGAGTCTGCCAGTGGCTGGGGAGACTACATTAGTGTTTGCACTACTACCCCCATCATGGAACAGACTTTTTTCCATTATGCGGGTTGTAGTACATGGGCTGAGGGATTGATTGCACCGGGTCTCACTTCTGAGACCCCATGCAATGAGAAGTTATTAAACAGGGGAGCGGGCCACATGCTCCGCTCCCCTGCGATGTACTGTGTATTTTTACTTTCACTTTTAAATTCCCCACCGGGAGCCCTGAATGGCTGCCATCGAGGAGCCATTCAGGGCCCCCGGCGGGGTTTTTAAACTATTAATTTGACCCCCAAATGTATGCCCCGCATGCATATTTATAATAAGTCATTGGCCCCAGTGTGTTTATAAAAAATCATTGGCCCCAGTGTGTTTATAAAAATGCATTGGCCCCAGTGTGCTTATACTTATTCCCCCCCCCCGTGTCCTTATTTCCCCTCCCGCTGCCTGCTCCTCATCTCCTGCTAGACATGCGGGACATGTCGGGAACTGGCGGCGGTGAATGAATTAATGATGCCGACATGTCCCGCATGTAGGCTTAATTAATTCACTGCCGCCGCCCGACATGTCCCCGCTGCTGCCCCGCTCCTAGCGCAATCAGCGCACCGCCGAGACATGTCTATTCTCTGCTGCTCATCACAGCCACCGGTTCCCGACATGGGGCCAATGAATTATTATAAACACACTGGGGCCAACTAATTATTATAAATATGCATGGGGGGCATACATTTAAGGGTTAAACTAGTAGTGTAAAAACCCCGCCGGGAGCCCTTAATGGCTCCTTGGTGGCGGACATTCAGGGCTCCCAGCGGGGAATTTAAGAGTGAAAGTAAAAATACACTGTATATCACAGAGGAGCGGAGCATGCCGCCCGCTTCCCTGTTTAATAACTTCTCATCGCATTGGGTCTCAGAAGTGAGACCCAGTGAGATCAATCCCTCAGCCCATGTACTACAACCCCCATCATGGAACATAGTCTGTTCCATGAAGGGGGTAGTAGCCCAAACACTAATGCAGCCTTCCCAGCCACCGGCAGACTCCCGCAGCTGGGGAACTACTACTCCCATTATGGAAACAAGTCTGTTCCATGATGGGAGTAGTAGTAGTCCTGGCTGCGGAAGTTCTTAGGCAGAGGTGTTAAAACGGCCATAAAATAATGGTACATGACGGATGCTATAACGGGTCTTAATGGATGAATATGCCGTTATTTTGATGGACATTATTCAGCCGTTAGCACCCGTTATTTCATCCGTTATTATACATCCATTTTTTTTTATTATACAATACAGAAAACGGATGTTTAATAACGGATGAATACTCATAGTGTGAAAGCAGCCTAAAATGTAGACTCCATTCTTGGGTGTATAAAAAATTATAAAGCAAACAAACAAAAAAGAAAGTTAATGTTAATTTTTAAACAGGGATCAATTTATGTGGGTGGGCAGGGACCTAATAATGTAGCTGTAATAATAAAAATGTAGAAAGGGGCCATTTAAGTGTAAAGATAATATATTTTTTATAATTCATTTTTTTATTAGTAATGAATTTTAATATTGTGCTTAATAAAGTGTGTGTGTGTGTTTCACTTTTTTTTTCTCTATTTTAAATTTTTTTTTAGGTAGTACTACTACTCCCAGCATGGAACAGACTATTCCATGATGGGAGCTGTAGTACCTGTACTAATAGACAGATCTCCGCAAGTGTCACTCCTGACACCCGATGTGATTGTCCTTTCTATTGCAGAGATGTAGCAGCTTTCTCCTGCGCTCGCATCTCTGCCCTACACTCTGGGCGGCCAGTGATGTGAATAGAATTCACATCACTTATTAATATTTCCCGCAGAGAGCTGTGATTGGCCAGATAGTTCCAGCCACTCACAGCTCTCTGTGGGAAATATGAATAATAGGTATATATATATCTGGAATATACTCATACTACAGTGGGACCAGAGAAGAGCGGCCGGCCGCCCGCATCTATACATTATACCGGATGATCGCATCGGGTGTCAGTAGTAACACCAGCTGCCATCTGTCTATTAATACAGGTACTACAGCTCCCAGCATGGAGCAGAGTGTGATCCATGTTGGGAGCAGTAGTACCTGCAGTAATGGACAGATCACAGCAGATGTCACTCCTGACACCGCGATGCGATCTTCCTATCTAGATGCGAGAAAGCCGCCTGCATCTATACATTATACAGGATGATCGCAGCGGGTGTCAGGAGTGTCTATTAGCACAGGTACTACTAGTCTGTTCCATGCTGAGAGTAGCAGTTCTACCTAAAAAAATGTAAAAAAAAAATTGAGAAAAAAGTGAAACACACACACTTTATTAAACACATGATTAAAATACATTACTAATAAAAATTTGCCTAGAATTTATTCGTATCAAATCGATTTTTTATTTTTTTTTATTTGGCGAAAATTTTTCAAAAATTCGCTCATCTCTACTGGCGACTACAGCCCCCACTCCCCCTCTATTCATGTCTATGGGAGGAGGCGTGATGGCTATGTACTAGCTGTTACACCCCCTCCCATAGACATGAAAGAAGGGGGCGTGACGAGTCATCACAAATGCAGAAGCACCAAGCTTCCGTGTTCTTGACACTGCTGCTGCGCACCGAGAGAGAGAGAGAGAGAGAGAGAGAGAGATTTCTGTTTATTTCTGCATTCACATTGGGACCCATCTGTCATTGGTGGTGTCTATCCTGCAACAAATCCAGAACTCACCATGGTTTCCTTAATAAACTGAAACACAATGCAGATGTAAGCATTGACTAACTTAGTTTAGGGATATATATATAGATAACAGAGGGTCCCTATGCAAAAAACATTTTTTATCTTAAGTTATGCCCTCGTGTGGCCAAAGTGTCCTGTATATACCACTGATTGGTGTGTGTCTTCTAACTTGCTATCACTGGAAAATTAATTATTAAAATTGTAAAATTCTCAGTGCATTTGCTGCTACTTTCAAGTTCCCCATGTCACTATTGCAGTCAATCACTGGCCTCAGCAGTCTTGCACCATATAACAATAAGGCTAGTGATTGGCTCCAGTCAGTATACAGGCATGACATCACTACAGACAATTCTACCACGTTTATGGGGAAGGACTGTAGCTATGGCACTGGCGAGGATCGTTTTTATTGTTGTTTATCACAACTCCTAGAGGCGGGGCAGATTTTTCTTGAAAAACCACTTATTATTATTAATCAGCAATTTTTTTTTGCCATATTTTTTTCTCTGTAAAGACGACTTCATGTACATCAGCCTCCTATAGGAAGTGTTTTAATTTCCATTAAAAAGTCATTAGTGTTTAGTCTACAGCCAATTTCTTTCAACATCTGCATTCCACAGCATGATACAATTACGATATCCAGCAACGCTGCCTCCCACCGCAAAGCAGTGCGGCCTGGAATCCGACTGGACACAGCTGGTGTGAGAAAGTTCTTTCATTTGTATTTCTGAAATATATGTTTATTGCCGTAAGAAAAAAAAAGTTAAAGAGACAATAATACATTTAGAAATCGATAAAGAAATGAAATAATGCACTCACCACGCGATCTTGATGTTCATCTGTGTGGATCTTTATTTGTGCTCTTGATCACGATGCATGCAGCTAGACAAGCGGGACAAACAGCGGGGAAACAGGTGCTCGTGCAGGGGAGAGAAACAGACAACAGACTGTTTCACGTCACAGGGACGCTTTTTCCAGTCTGAATTCACGAAAGGTGAATAGTGCATTTATGAAAATACAGGTGGGAGCATGTAAATAATAAAAACAACGGTATTGCACTAAAAACCTATGTACAAGACCTGTACTATAGAAACAAGGAAAGATCGTTACCATCATTGAGCCCATGGGGGCCCAAGGCATTGAGGCAGCTAATCCAAGCCGCTTCTCTTCTCAATAATAAACAATCGCGATCAATTCCTCTTTCTGTAGTTTCCAATCTTTCTATGCCTGCAAATTTTACGAATGCTGGATTTCCTGTATGAATTTCATGAATGTGGTTAATAAATCTGGTGGCTCCAGATTTAGTTTTTAGGGAATATAAATGTTGCCTAACTCGTTTATACAGATTTCCAAGTGTCTTCCTCATATAAAATAATCCACAGGGCCATAAGAGGCAGTAAACAACACGTGTACTTCTGCAGGTAATAAATTGTTGGACTTTCATCTCGTTACCACTAGTGTTGAGCGCAAATATTCGAATAGCAAATTTTTATCGCAATTTTATCACAATGATGTGTACTGTGTAAATAAAATGTGATCATCACTCCCTGCTTCCCACTTGTGGCCCAAAGAAGGCGAATATGCAAAATTTTTTGAATATCGGCACTTCCAGAGGACACTGATCCCTCCCTTCTTTTAGCTTGTTGGGAAATGAGAAGGAATATGGAGAACAGATACATTGTACTCCAAATGAAATAATATACAAGAATATGGTGTGTCACTGCCTGTGTCTCTCTAATAGCTTAAAGCGATCAGTTATCCACCGTTTGTTCCCCTCAGGGTCCTGGGTGCAAATATCATGTGTGGATACTGGGCTAGCTTGAGAGACCACCGGGTGAGTTTGTTGATAGAGATGCACGCAAGAAACGCTGCAATGGCAGCGAGTGCTGGAGCGGTGTCCGGAGCTGGTGCGTGTATGGTGAACAAGCCGTCTTTTTTGGATGTTTTTTGTGTAATAGCTCTGCTCTGTTTCTGTGACTTGCTCTATCAGCTGCTTTTTTTATTATTGTCATGGGATAGCCATGTTGTGATAGACGGTCTGTCAGTTCTTGTGCTTGTGCATAAAGTATGGGGTCGTTGTCAATGCGTTTTAATCTTAAGAATTGGCTATAAGGAATAGTGTCACGTACGTGTTTTGGATGTGAACTTGCATAATGTAAGATGGAATTTTTCATAATATTTTTTCTGTACCCGGTAGTGTTATTTATATATTTTGCCCTCCTTTAAAAATATCCGCACATCCAGAAAATTCAAAGTGTCGCCACCGAATTGATGTGTGAAGAACATATTTACTTGATTATGGTTATTCAAATAATGAACAAACTGAGAGAACTGATTTTCCGTCCCATCCCATATGACAAATATGTCAGCGACATATCTGAGATATAGTTTAATATGACGTGTAAAGGGATTATCAGTAGAGAAAATCATCTTACTTTCCAAAATCGCAAAAAAGAAATTGCGTACGTGCAAGATACCTGGGCACCCATCGGGATACCCGGGCTTGCACGTACCATTGGCCATCATATACAAATGTGTTATTAGTAAGAATGAACTGCACTGCATCTGTAACAAAATTAATGAAGCTGGAAGACTTGTCAGTAGTGGACAAAAACGTCCTGAGAGTCTGTACACCCGCATTGTGTGGGATGCGGGTATACAGGCTCACGACGTTTATGGATGACAAACTATAAGAATCATGCCAAATAAAACCCTGGAGAGCTGAAATTATGTCGCCCATGTTTTTTTTTTTTTTTTAAAGGTGGAATGCCTGGCATAGGGGGTGGAACAATGGGGTGACCAGGGGGTTGGGTCAGTGATTTATGGACTTTCGGAATTAGATACCATTTTGCTGGCTGGGAAACTTGGGTTGTAAACAGTCCATTGTTTTGTCATAGATTTATCCTTTTCTGATTGCTTTATTCAGAAACAATCATCTTCCTAGTAGGATTGTCTGCAAGTTTTTTTTTATATACAGTGTGAAATCTGTATTAAATGTTTGAAATCTGTGTGAAATTATATATATCGGTGAAATGACGCATATGTTTATTCCATAGTACTATTGATCCTCCTTTGTCGGATTTAGCCTCCTTTGTTTATTATTGAAAAGAAAACTAAAAAGAAAAGGAAGAGCGCTCCATAGGGTATTAACGCTGGTTTTAGGTTCAAACAGCCAATATAGGAATGACCCTTACCAAAGGCGGTTGTGTGGGCTCACACACAACAATGGTCAACGTGATATGAGCAGAGGGCCTAGTCTGCAGCCTTCCCAACCAGATGAGCAATGCCAAGAGGAAACTTCCAGGATAGATGGGATTCAGTGGCGCTGTCCAGGGGTGGACACGTGTAGTAGGTAAAGGAAAGATTTATTTAAAACAATGCAACGCGTTTCACTGCACTTGCGCGGCTTCATCAGGCATGGTGCCCGATGAAGCCACGCAAGCGCAGTAAAACGTGTTGCATTGTTTTAAAAAAATCTTTCCTACTACACGTGTCTACCCCTGGTCAGCGCCACTGAATCCCATCTATCCTGGAAGTTTCCTCTTGGCATTGTTTATTATTGAGAAGCGGCTTGGATTAGCCGTCTAAATGCCTTGGGCCCCCTTAGGCTCAATGATCGTAACAATCTTTCCTCGTTTCTACAGTACAGGTCATGTACATAGGTTTTTAGTGCAATACCATTGTTTTTATAATTTATACGCCCCCTCACCTGTATTTGCATAAATGCACTGGAAGAAGCGTCCCTGTGACATGAAACAGTCTGTTGTCTGTTTCTCTCCCCTGCACGAGCACCTGTTTCCCCGCTGTTTTTCCCGTTTGTCTAGCTGCATGCATCGTGATCAAGAGCACAATAAAGATCTACGCAGATGAACAGCAAGATTGTATGGTGAGTGCATTCTTTCATTTCTTCATTGATTTCTATGTTTTGAGACTGCATCTACAGAATAGCACTCCCCACCAGACTAGCGAACGATACATCGCTCCTGTGAACCACTTATGGCCAGCAGTGCCTAGTGGAATTATTCTCTCTCGTTAAATACAATAATGCATTTGTTGGCATTTTTTTGGAAAACTGAACATTTGTATTGTGAAGAGATGGAGTTACATTTGAGGCACAAAAGTGAAATAGTTGAAGTTAGAACAGTATGTTATGCACTGACGCACATATTTTATTGTTACTTTATTAAAATTCTCCAACTTAATTGACTTCTATGGGTTTATAGCTTCCAGTTGCTGAAGTTGAAGCAAATATGAAACCTTAAAAAGGAAATTCAGACATTAAAATTGTTCATTTTAGCAAAGAGTTTTGATTTACTGGCTGGAATAATTCAAAATGAATAAAGGCCTCATATACATGCCAGACATAGAGACTGTAGACTGGCACATCATACAGCACCATATTCTACCCCTTGGAACATATTATTGCAGTATCCCAGTACTGTGTCCTAGCTGCTAAAGGAGTCAATTTGTTGGGTAGCGGACTCACAGAGTAGCTACCTATAGAAGACAGTTCCTCTTTTATGAAAGTGGTTAGAAGGGGCCACTGAGACAGAATGGATCTGAACACATATGTCACGATGCCGGCTGGCAGGTAGTGGATCCTCTGTGCCAGAGAGGGATTGGCGTGGACCGTGCTAGTGGATCGGTTCTAAGTCACTACTGGTTTTCACCAGAGCCCGCTGCAAAGCGGGATGGTCTTGCTGCGGCGGTAGTGACCAGGTCGTATCCACTAGCAACGGCTCAACCTCTCTGACTGCTGAAGATAGGCGCGGTACAAGGGAGTAGACAGAAGCAAGGTCGGACGTAGCAGAAGGTCGGGGCAGGCAGCAAGGATCGTAGTCGGGGGCAACGGCAGGAGGTCTGGAACACAGGCTAGGAACACACAAGGAACGCTTTCACTGGCACAATGGCAACAAGATCCGGCGAGGGAGTGAAGGGGAAGTGAGGTATAAATAGGGAGTGCACAGGTGAACACACTAATTGGAACCACTGCGCCAATCAGCGGCGCAGTGGCCCTTTAAATCGCAGAGACCCGGCGCGCGCGCGCCCTAGGGAGCGGGGCCGCGCGCGCCGGGACAGGACAGACGGAGAGCGAGTCAGGTACGGGAGCCGGGATGCGCATCGCGAGCGGGCGCTACCCGCATCGCGAATCGCATCCCGGCTGGAGACGGTATCGCAGCGCACCGGGTCAGTGGAGCTGCCCGGAGCGCTGCGGTAGCGAGAGAGAAGCGATCGCTCCGGGGAGGAGCGGGGACCCGGAGCGCTCGGCGTAACAGTACCCCCCCCCCTTGGGTCTCCCCCTCTTCTTAGAGCCTGAGAACCTGAGGAGCAGACTTTTGTCTAGGATGTTGTCCTCAGGTTCCCAGGATCTCTCTTCAGGTCCACAGCCCTCCCAATCCACCAAAAAGAACCTTTTTCCTCTGACCGTCTTGGAGGCCAGTATCTCTTTCACTGAGAAGACGTCAGAAGAACCGGAGACAGGAGTGGGAGAAACTAATTTGGGAGAGAAACGGTTGATGATGAGTGGTTTAAGAAGAGAGACATGAAAGGCATTAGGAATACGGAGAGAAGGAGGAAGAAGAAGTTTGTAAGAGACAGGATTAATTTGGCACAAGACTTTGAAAGGACCAAGATAGCGTGGACCCAGTTTGTAACTGGGGACACGAAAGCGGACATATTTAGCGGAGAGCCATACCTTGTCTCCGGGAGCAAAAATGGGGGGAGCTCTTCTTTTCTTATCGGCAAACTTTTTCATGCGAGATGAAGCCTGTAAAAGAGAATCTTGGGTCTCTTTCCATATGGTGGAAAGATCACGAGTCACTTCATCTACAGCGGGCAAACCAGAGGGCAAGGGAGTAGGGAGGGGGGGAAGAGGGTGACGGCCGTACACCACGAAAAATGGGGATTTGGAGGAAGATTCAGAGACTCTAAAGTTATACGAGAATTCGGCCCATGGTAGAAGATCTGCCCAATCATCCTGGCGGGAGGAAACAAAATGTCGTAAATAATCACCCAAGACCTGGTTAATTCTTTCTACTTGTCCATTGGATTGAGGATGATATGCAGAAGAAAAGTTTAATTTAATCTTGAGTTGTTTACAGAGAGCCCTCCAGAATTTTGACACGAATTGGACGCCTCTATCCGAGACTATCTGTGTGGGCAACCCGTGTGTCACGATGCCGGCTGGCAGGAGGTGGATCCACTGTCACGATGCCGGCTGGCAGGAGGTGGATCCTCTGTGCCAGAGAGGGATGGCGAGGACCGTGCTAGTGGACCGGTTCTAAGTCACTACTGGTTTTCACCAGAGCCCGCCGCAAAGCGGGATGGTCTTGCTGCGGCGGTAGTGACCAGGTCGTATCCACTAGCAACGGCTCACCTCTCTGACTGCTGAAGATAGGCGAGGTACAAGGGAGTAGGCAGAAGCAAGGTCGGACGTAGCAGAAGGTCGGGGGCAGGCGGCAAGGATCGTAGTCAGGGGCAACGGCAGGAGGTCAGGAACACGGGCTAGGAACAAACAAGGGAACGCTTTCACTAGGCACAAGTGCAACAAGATCCGGCAAGGGAGTGCAGGGGAAGTGAGGTGATATAGGGAAGTGCACAGGTGGAAACTAATTAAGCTAATTGGAAGATTGGGCCAGGCACCATCATAGGTGCACTGGCCCTTTAAATCGCAGAGACCCGGCACGCGCGCGCTCTAGGGAGCGGGGCCGCGCGCGCCGGGACAGGACCGACGGAGAGCGAGTCAGGTACGGGGACCGGGGTGCGTATCGCGAGCGGGCGCCACCCGCATCGCGAATCGCATCCCGGCTGGAGGCGGGACCGCAGCGCACCCGGTCAGTGGATCTGACCGTGGCGCTGCAGCAACGAGGATGAGGCGAGCGCTCCGGGGAGGAACGGGGACCCGGAGCGCTCGGCGTAACAGTACCCCCCCCCCTTGGGTCTCCCCCTCTTCTTGGGGCCAAAGAACCTGAGGAAAAAAAAGTCAATTTTTCCGTGATGAGGTCCGATGCACATTAGGAGGGGTTCTGTACGGAAACGCATGAGACAGTCCAATCTTTTATTGTTAATACAATAGATGTAGAGGGGTCTGGCGAGACTGGTCACAGGGACGTAGAACCTGTTGATAAGAGAGGCCAAAAAAATTTTTCCTGCAGATCCGGAATCCAAGAAGACCATAGTAGAGAAGGAGAAGGTAGAGGCAGATATCCGCACAGGCACAGTAAGGCGTGGAGAAGCAGAGTTGACATCAAGAACTGTGTCACCTTTGTGCGGAGTCAGCGTACGTCTTTCCAGGCGGGGAGGACGGATAGGACAATCCTTCAGGAAGTGTTCGGTACCGGCATAGTACAGGCAAAGATTCTCCATGCGGCGTCGTGTCCTCTCTTGAGGTGTCAAGCGAGACCGGTCAACTTGCATAGCCTCCGCGGCGAGAAGCACAGGAACGGATTGCAGAGGACCAGAGGAGAGAGGAGCCGGGGAGAAAAAACGCCTCGTGCGAACAAAGTCCATATCCAGGCGGAGCTCCAGACGCCATCCGGAAGAACGCATGTCAATGCGAGTGGCAAGATGAATGAGTTCATGCAGGTTAGCAGGAGTTTCTCGTGCGGCCAGAACATCTTTAATGTTGCTGGATAGGCCTTTTTTAAAGGTCGCGCAGAGAATCTCACTATTGCAGGACAACTCGGAAGCAAGAGCACGGAACTGAATGGCGTACTCGCCAACGGAAGAAACACCCTGGACCAGGTTCAGCAGGGCAGTCTTGGCAGAAGAGGCTCGGGCAGGCTCCTCGAAGACACCACGGACCTCAGCGAAGTAGGACTGGACTGTGGCTGTGGCAGGATCATTGCGGACCCCATCAAATTTGTCCGGCAGGGACAAGCAGGGGTTAGGAGCGGCCGGTTGCTGCGGAGGAGTTGCAGGAGCCGGCGGAGGAGATGGTTGTTGTAGTTGCTGTGTCTGTGGCAGCAGCTGCTGTATCTGTGACTGAAGTTGCAGTGTCACGGTGGTCAAGTATGCCAGCTGGTGATTTCGCTGGGCAATCCGTTGGGCTTGCTGGGCAATCTGTTGGGCTTGCTGGGCAATCACCGTGGTGAGGTCGGCGACAACTGGCAGAGGAACTTCAGCGGGATCCATGGCCGGATCTACTGTCACGATGCCGGCTGGCAGGAGGTGGATCCACTGTCACGATGCCGGCTGGCAGGAGGTGGATCCTCTGTGCCAGAGAGGGATGGCGAGGACCGTGCTAGTGGACCGGTTCTAAGTCACTACTGGTTTTCACCAGAGCCCGCCGCAAAGCGGGATGGTCTTGCTGCGGCGGTAGTGACCAGGTCGTATCCACTAGCAACGGCTCACCTCTCTGACTGCTGAAGATAGGCGAGGTACAAGGGAGTAGGCAGAAGCAAGGTCGGACGTAGCAGAAGGTCGGGGGCAGGCGGCAAGGATCGTAGTCAGGGGCAACGGCAGGAGGTCAGGAACACGGGCTAGGAACAAACAAGGGAACGCTTTCACTAGGCACAAGTGCAACAAGATCCGGCAAGGGAGTGCAGGGGAAGTGAGGTGATATAGGGAAGTGCACAGGTGGAAACTAATTAAGCTAATTGGAAGATTGGGCCAGGCACCATCATAGGTGCACTGGCCCTTTAAATCGCAGAGACCCGGCGCGCGCGCGCCCTAGGGAGCGGGGCCGCGCGCGCCGGGACAGGACCGACGGAGAGCGAGTCAGGTACGGGGACCGGGGTGCGTATCGCGAGCGGGCGCCACCCGCATCGCGAATCGCATCCCGGCTGGAGGCGGGACCGCAGCGCACCCGGTCAGTGGATCTGACCGGGGCGCTGCAGCAACGAGGATGAGGCGAGCGCTCCGGGGAGGAACGGGGACCCGGAGCGCTCGGCTTAACAACGTGAAGACGAAAAATGTGTACAAAAAATTGTTTAGCCAACTGAGGCGCTGAAGGAAGACCAGGAAGAGGGATGAAATGTGCCATCTTGGAGAATCGATCAACGACCACCCAAACAACAGTGTTGCCACGGGATGGGGGTAGGTCTGTAATAAAATCCATACCAATCAGAGACCAAGGCTGTTCGGGGACAGGCAGAGGATGAAGAAAACCAGCAGGCTTCTGGCGAGGAGTCTTATCCCGGGCACAGACAGTGCAGGCTCGTACAAAGTCCACGACATCCGTCTCCAGAGTCGGCTACCAATAGAAGCGAGAGATGAGTTGCACAGATTTCTTGATGCCTGCATGACCTGCGAGATGGGAGGAGTGACCCCATTTGAGGATTCCGAGGCGTTGGCGTGGAGAGACGAAGGTCTTTCCTGGAGGAGTTTGCCTGATGGAGGCTGGAGAAGTGGAAATCAGGCAGTCAGGAGGAATGATGTGTTGCGGAGAGAGTTCAACTTCCGAGGCATCCGAGGAACGAGAGAGAGCATCGGCCCTAATGTTCTTATCGGCAGGCCGAAAGTGAATTTCAAAATTAAATCGGGCAAAGAACAGAGACCACCTGGCCTGGCGAGGATTCAGCCGTTGGGCAGACTGGAGATAGGAGAGGTTCTTGTGATCGGTGTAAATAATAACTGGAAATCTTGATCCCTCCAGCAGATGCCTCCATTCCTCAAGTGCTAATTTAATGGCTAGAAGCTCTCGATCCCCGATGGAGTAGTTCCTCTCCGCCGGAGAGAAGGTCCTAGAAAAAAAACCACACGTAACAGCATGCCCGGAAGAATTTTTTTGTAGAAGGACCGCTCCAGCTCCTACAGAGGAGGCATCAACCTCCAATAGGAAAGGTTTAGATAGGTCCGGTCTGGAGAGCACGGGAGCCGAAGAAAAGGCAGACTTGAGCCGTTTAAAGGCGTCTTCCGCTTGAGGAGGCCAAGACTTGGGATTGGCATTTTTTTTGGTTAAAGCCACGATAGGGGCCACAACGGTAGAAAAATGTGGAATAAATTGCCTGTAATAATTGGCGAACCCCAAAAAACGTTGGATAGCACGGAGTCCGGAGGGGCGTGGCCAATCTAAGACGGCAGAGAGTTTGTCTGGATCCATTTGTAGTCCCTGGCCAGAGACCAGGTATCCTAGGAAAGGAAGAGATTGGCATTCAAACAGACATTTCTCTATCTTGGCATAAAGTTGATTGTCACGAAGTCTCTGAAGAACCATACGGACATGCTGGCGGTGTTCTTCTAGATTGGCAGAAAAAATCAGGATATCGTCCCGATATACAACAACACAGGAGTATAAGAGATCACGAAAAATTTCATTAACAAAGTCTTGGAAGACGGCAGGGGCGTTGCACAGGCCAAAGGGCATGACCAGATACTCAAAGTGTCCATCTCTAGTGTTAAATGCCGTTTTCCATTCATCCCCCTCTCTGATGCGGATGAGATTATAAGCACCTCTTAAGTCCAGTTTGGTAAAGATGTGGGCACCTTGGAGGCGATCAAAGAGTTCAGAGATGAGGGGTAGGGGGTAGCGGTTCTTTACCGTGATTTTATTAAGACCGCGGTAGTCAATGCAAGGACGTAGAGAGCCATCTTTTTTGGACACAAAGAAAAATCCGGCTCCGGCAGGAGAGGAGGATTTACGGATAAAGCCTTTTTTTAAATTTTCCTGGATGTACTCCGACATAGCAAGAGTCTCTGGGGCGGACAGAGGATAGATTCTGCCCCGGGGTGGAGAAGTGCCCGGGAGGAGGTCAATAGGACAATCATAAGGCCTGTGAGGAGGTAGAGTCTCAGCTTGTTTTTTGCAAAAAACATCCGCAAAGTCCATATAGGCCTTAGGGAGACCGGTTACAGGGGGAACCACAGAGTCACGGCAAGGGGTACTGGGAACCGGTTTTAGGCAGTCCTTGAAACAAGAGGGCCCCCAACTCTTGATCTCCCCAGAGGACCAATCCAGGGTTGGGGAATGGAGTTGAAGCCAGGGTAGTCCAAGGAGGATTTCGGAAGTGCAATTGGGGAGGACCAAAAATTCAATCTTCTCGTGATGAGGTCCGATGCACATTAGAAGGGGCTCCGTGCGGAAACGTATGGTACAGTCCAATCTTTCATTGTTTACACAATTGATGTAGAGGGGTCTGGCGAGACTGGTCACTGGGATGTTGAACCTGTTGACGAGAGAGGCCAAAATAAAATTTCCTGCAGATCCGGAATCCAAGAAGGCCATAGTAGAGAAGGAGAAGGCAGAGGCAGATATCCGCACAGGCACAGTAAGACGTGGAGAAGCAGAGTAGACATCAAGGACTGTCTCACCTTTGTGCGGAGTCAGCGTACGTCTTTCCAGGCGGGGAGGACGGATAGGACAATCCTTCAGGAAGTGTTCGGTACTGGCACAGTACAGGCAGAGATTCTCCATGCGGCGTCGTGTCCTCTCTTGAGGTGTCAGGCGAGACCGGTCGACCTGCATAGCCTCCACGGCGGGAGGCACAGGAACGGATTGCAGGGGACCAGAGGAGAGAGGAGCCGGGGATAAAAAACGCCTTGTGCGAACAAAGTCCATATCCTGGCGGAGCTCCTGACGCCTTTCGGAAAAACGCATGTCAATGCGAGTGGCAAGATGGATGAGTTCATGTAGGTTAGCAGGGATTTCTCGTGCGGCCAGAACATCTTTAATGTTGCTGGATAGGCCTTTTTTAAAGGTCGCGCAGAGGGCCTCATTATTCCAGGATAATTCTGAAGCAAGAGTACGGAATTGTACGGCGTACTCGCCAACGGAAGAATTACCCTGGACCAGGTTCAACAGGGCAGTCTCAGCAGAAGAGGCTCGGGCAGGTTCCTCAAAGACACTTCGAATTTCCGAGAAGAAGGAGTGTATAGAGGCAGTGACGGGGTCATTGCGGTCCCAGAGCGGTGTGGCCCATGACAGAGCTTTTCCAGACAGAAGGCTGACTACGAAAGCCACCTTAGACCTTTCAGTAGGAAACTGGTCCGACATCATCTCCAAGTGCAGGGAACATTGGGAAAGAAAGCCACGGCAGAATTTAGAGTCCCCATCAAATTTATCCGGCAAGGATAGTCGTAGACCAGAAGCGGCCACTCGCTGCGGAGGAGGTGCAGGAGCTGGCGGAGGAGATGATTGCTGAAGCTGTGGTAGTAGCTGCTGTAGCATCACGGTCAGTTGAGACAGCTGTTGGCCTTGTTGCGCTATCTGTTGTGACTGCTGGGCGACCACCGTGGTGAGGTCGGCGACAACTGGCAGAGGAACTTCAGCGGGATCCATGGCCGGATCTACTGTCACGATGCCGGCTGGCAGGTAGTGGATCCTCTGTGCCAGAGAGGGATTGGCGTGGACCGTGCTAGTGGATCGGTTCTAAGTCACTACTGGTTTTCACCAGAGCCCGCCGCAAAGCGGGATGGTCTTGCTGCGGCGGTAGTGACCAGGTCGTATCCACTAGCAACGGCTCAACCTCTCTGACTGCTGAAGATAGGCGCGGTACAAGGGAGTAGACAGAAGCAAGGTCGGACGTAGCAGAAGGTCGGGGCAGGCAGCAAGGATCGTAGTCGGGGGCAACGGCAGGAGGTCTGGAACACAGGCTAGGAACACACAAGGAACGCTTTCACTGGCACAATGGCAACAAGATCCGGCGAGGGAGTGAAGGGGAAGTGAGGTATAAATAGGGAGTGCACAGGTGAACACACTAATTGGAACCACTGCGCCAATCAGCGGCGCAGTGGCCCTTTAAATCGCAGAGACCCGGCGCGCGCGCGCCCTAGGGAGCGGGGCCGCGCGCGCCGGGACAGGACAGACGGAGAGCGAGTCAGGTACGGGAGCCGGGATGCGCATCGCGAGCGGGCGCTACCCGCATCGCGAATCGCATCCCGGCTGGAGACGGTATCGCAGCGCACCGGGTCAGTGGAGCTGCCCGGAGCGCTGCGGTAGCGAGAGAGAAGCGAGCGCTCCGGGGAGGAGCGGGGACCCGGAGCGCTCGGCGTAACAACATAGAGGTGCAGATGTTTTGGGGTTGGCCCAACGACTACCCAACAGCTTTACTGAAGCGACCTGACCCTCCGGATCTAGCCTAAAGGTATGAGTAGTGTAAGAGCCAAAGTGCAATGTGCCTCGGTGAGTGGTGACCCTGGGGTGCCAGAATTCACTGAGTGGAGACTCGGACACATATCTCAATCTTACCCGGTTAGGCACTCACTTCTTGTTTTCCAGCCTTCTTGCTGCTGGTTACAGAGGAATTTTTGTAGATCCAACCAGATGTCTGGGCTGTAAGCCAACCAGTAAGGCTCCTTGGTTGACACTTGGGAAATTCCAGGTTGATGACGGGGGCACTTTGGTTTCCCCTAATTTTTTGATTGAAAAGAACTTTATTAGCAATCAAACGTCACTACACATGCATACTTTGCACTGCAACGCAACGCAGGCTAGGAAGCAGCACACAATAAATTAATACATTTACCATACATAACATGACAGTACAACATACAGCACAGGTGTCCCTACACTATACACCATACCACATGCTACACTAACATTCCTACCCACATTATGAATCAAAGTCAAACAATAAAGCATTAATGGGAATTGGGAAAGGAGGTATGGAGGGGAAATCACAGACCTGAAACTTTATTAAGAGACAAAACACACAAGGGAGAGGAAGAAGTAAAGGGATTTAAATCATTTTCTTCTTCGAGTCTGGTTTGTCCCTGTCTGAATCGTTTCTAAACAGGCTGTGGACCTGCCTACAGCAATCCTTGACGGATGGCCTCTCCACCTTTATTATTAGGCATTTCCCGGCAAACCACAAAGAGTCCTAAGGCACAAGCCTCCTGGATAGCCCCAACAATGTGATCCACAGGAAATAGTCTGTCTGTAAAACACTCAACAATGTGTTAGGCTACTCCTGGAAACAATGTTTCTGAGTTCATATCCCAGGGCATTTAACAAGGCTTGGGCAAACGGGCATTGCCAAAAGAGGTGCAAAGTTGTTTCCTCAGCGAATGGGCTCTTCAGGCAGTACCTGGTGTTGCACATAGTGTTGCTCGCGAATATTCGCAATTCGAATATTATTCGCGAATATCGCATATTCGCGAATTCGCGAATTTTGCGAATATAGCGCTATATATTCGTAATTACGAATATTCGTTTTTTTTTTTTTTTTTTTTCTTCACAGTACACATCACAGTGATCATCCCTCTCTGCTTCCAGCTTGTGTGGTGTAAAGAAGGCTCTCATACTACTGTGTGAGACTGGGGCGCGAAAATTCGCATATACGAAAATTAGCATATGCTAATTTTCGCATATGCGAATTGTAGCATATGTGAATTTTCGCGTTTGCTAATTTTGTATATGCTAATATTCACATATGTAAATTTTCGCATACGCGAAAATTTCGTATATGCGAAAATAAAACGAGAATATAACGGATGTGCGAATATTCGCGAATATATGACGAATATTCGTCCATATATTCGCGAATATTCGCGAATTCGAATATGGCCTATGCCGCTCAACACTAGTTGCACAGTCCACGGGCATGCATGAATGTTCTCAGGGGCAGGGCCTTCTGAAAAGCTATCCATGCCAGGTTCCTGTGTCAGTTGGTAAGCCCGCTAGAAGCCACAGATTTACAAACTGTCTTAGCTGTGGCTTCAGAGAGCTCTGAAATAGACTCCACTGAATACTTTGCTCAGAGATGAGCTTGTGGACAGTCTCTGGTTCCACCTAAGCTTTGGTGAAGGGGGAATTTGATCCTGTACCTTTCCAGGTACCCTTTGGCTTAAAGGGGATGGTTTGTGGGGACCTTTTCGTCTGGGGGGAAAAGCCAGAAGAAAAGGACAGCATCCCTGTTTTTGTGTGACACATTTGCATTTGAGTAAGAGAGCACTTGCCCCAACAATAAAAAAAAAAAATACATGAATTGACTTTAAACAAAAACCTCGACCCTCACAAATGGGGGTAGTTAAGGGTTAAATTAACTATCCTATATTTTAAGTGGACATATAAGTAAAATGTGACAAAGTATTATGGAAATATCTCCAGCCGTTTGGAAGTTATGCAGTAACATATATTTCCCATTGACTTGTATGGGACTTTAATCATAAACCCCGCCCCTGACAAATGGGGGTGAGTAAGGGTTGAATCACCTATCCTATGTTTGTTGCTGACATATAAGTAACATGTGTGCCAAGTTTCACGTTAATATCTTTAGCCGTTTGGACGTGATGCTGGAACATACACACACACATACATACACACATTGAGTTTTATGTATATACTAGCTGAATACACTGCGTTTCCCGGTTTTTCCTTCCTTATCCTTGTTTTGGAGGAAAATAAACAAAGGAGGAAGCTTTTGACTTCATATCCCGTCCTCATATATTGTTGTCATATCCCAACCTCCTATCCCGTCATCATATCTCAACCTCACATCTCATCCTCACATCTCGTCCTCACATCCCGTCCTCATATCCTGACCTCCTATCCCATCCTCCTATCCCGTCCTCCTATCCCTTCCTCCTATCCCGTCCTCCTATCCAGACCTCCTATCTCGACCTCCTATCTCGACCTCCTATCTTGACCTCCTATCTCGACCTCCTTTATCGACCTCCTGTCTCTACCTCCTATCCCGACCTCCTATCCCATCCATCTAACCCGACCTCCTATCCCGGTCCTCCTATCCCGGTCCTCCTATCCCGACCCGTAATATGTGTACCAGGTATTGAAATATCGTCAGCCGTACGGAAGTTATGTGGGAACATACATTTCCCATTGATTTGCATGGGACTTTAAACAAAAACCCCGACCCTCACAAATGGGGGTAGTTAAGGGTTAAATTAACTATCCTATATTTTAAGTGGACATATAAGTAACATGTGACCAAGTATTATCGAAATATCTCCAGCCGTTTGGAAGTTATGCAGTTATTGAAATATCTCTAGCCGTACGGAAGTTATGTGGGAATATATATTTCCCATTGATTTGTATGGGACTTTAAACATAAGCCCCGCCCCTGGCAAATGGGGGTGAGTAAGGGTTAAATTGCCTATCCTATCTTTAGCCGTTTGAAAGTTTTTGTGGAACAGACACACATACATACATACACACACGTTGAGTTTTATATATATATATATATATATATATATATATATATATATATATATATATATAACATTTCTTCACCTACATAAATAATAAGAAACTTAAAACTGAAAATGTTGGCCTCTTAAGAAATAAGCTGAGTGTAATGGTGGAGGAGGATAAGGAAAAGCCAATCTACTAAATGTCTTTTCTCTACTGTATTTACACAGGAAAATCCAATGTCAGATAACAGGGGAAGGGATAATGTAAATTCTCCAGCAAATCTCACCCTAATCCAACAAGAAGTATGTTGCCGCCTTAGTAGCATAAAAAAACACACAAATCACAAGGCCCAAATGGTATCCATCCCAAGGTCTTGCAGGAATTAAAGGGGTACTCCAGTGGAAACATATATATATTTTTTTCAAAATATATTAAAGTTAAACAGGTTTGTAAGTTACTTCTATTTAAAAAAAAAAATATCTTAATTCTTTCAGTACTTATCAGCTGCTGTATGCTCCACAGGAAGTTGTGCAGTTCTTTTCTGTCTGACCACAATGCTCTCTGCTGACACCTCTGTCCGTGTCAGGAACTGTCATTATTATGTACAGGGGCCATTATAATGTGTGGGGCAATGTGAGGAGGTGATTATAATGTGAGGGGCATTATAATTTATGGGGGTACTGCGAGGGGGCATTATAATGTATGGGGGCACTGTGAGGGGGCATTATAATGTATGGGGGCACTGCGAGGGGCCAGATTACAAGCTGTGTAAGGGGCCCCAAAATTTCTGATGGCAGCCCTGGATGTATCAATAGAGGCACATAGGCTCGAGACACTGGGATCTGGGGAAGCTGGAGGCTTGGGCACAGACATGGCAAATAAAATTTAATGTGAAAATAAAAATAAAATGTACAATTATGTGCTGAATAAGAAATTTGGTAAAATGTCTACGCCCCCCTCCCATAGACTTGAATTGAGGGGATCTGACATGATGTCACAAGGTGGCGTGACGTCTGCCAGCGTTCGGAACAAAATGTTCTGAACGCTGGGGCAGTGGAGTACCCCTTTAATAGAAGAAAGCAGCCATGTTTTTCTTATCTCATGCAATGTCTTTTGTCATCAAGGTTATATGACAATAAGTAAATATAAATGAATGGACCCTCATGAACCTAAGAGTGATCTATAATGGCTGCAGTCATACCTGGACACCATCACATTCTAAGCAGATTAGAGACTTTCATCACAATGAAGTCAAATATGAACCAAACTGAAATTCGTGACAATTCGCCTCTTTTCCTTTTATCTCTTCCTCTTTAGTTTTAAGCAGATGAACAATAAATCTTTCATTTTTACGCCTAAGGAATTTCTGTACATATCTCAAACAAAACCTTTCAGCAACATAAAAACATCTTTCTGGCTTTATAAATCTGTTCCTGTTCCTAAATGACCCAAATACGGAAGCAACAAGAATATAGTATTAATTATTTAGTGTAAACACTTTTTGGGGCAGAAGTACTAATACTCTGTAAAATGTAGTACTTACTTAGAATAGACAGAGTACATATATGCTAGATCTAAAGCGAACCTGTCAGCAGGAAATCAGGGGTGTAAAAAGCCCATAGGGCCAGTAATCCTGATTCAGGGCATAGCTTTTAATCTTCATAGTCTTTTGAATTATGGAGATATAGGCCTTTTTTATTATGTAAATAAGGTTCAAGTGGCAAGGGGGCGTTCCCCAGCACTGCATGAACCCCCAGCCCCAGGCATTACGAGGAACGCTCATTTGCTGTTGGCTGTCTGGGCATAGGAGTTGGGGTTTTGCAATATTTGGAGGCAGAGACATAACTTGTAGCTTCTGGGTGCCAATCTGCAACATGCCCAATGCCTACCATGTGCTATTTAAAAGCTGGAGTTTTCTTATTGGCCAGAGGTGCCTGTGAGTCCCTTAGGCCCTGGGCCCGATGCGAGTGCTACCTCTGCCCCTCCTATAGTTAGGCCCCTGTCTGGAGGTTAACAGTTTGGAGACCACTGGTTTAGACCAAGTTCTAGTTGGCTTCCTTCACACCAGAATGTTGGTTCTTTTCATGACACATATAGTACACGTTCTATTTCTTCTCAGACTACAACACCAAGAAAGAGGATACACCAATGTGCATATTACCAAAAAATATTTTTAGTTCTTCACAGATTATACACAGCAGACAAAAACATCACAAAGGCCATTACACAACAGGGGGGGGGGGGGGGGGGTTGGGAACGGAACTGTTACGCCGAGCGCTCCGGGTCCCCGCTCCTCCCCGGAGCGCTCGCTTCACTCTCTCCGCTGCAGCGCTCCGGTCACGTCCTCTGTCCCGGCGCGCGCGGCCCCGCTCCCTAGGGCGCGCGCGCGCCGGGTCTCTACGATTTAAAGGGCCACTGCGCCGCTGATTGGCGCAGTGGTTCCAATTAGGGTAATCACCTGTGCACTTCCCTATATTACCTCACTTCCCTTGCACTCCCTTGCCGGATCTTGTTGCCTTAGTGCCAGTGAAAGCGTTCCTTGTGTGTTCCTTGCCTGTGTTTCCAGACCTTCTGCCGTTGCCCCTGACTATGATCCTTGCTGCCTGCCCCGACCTTCTGCTACGTCCGACCTTGCTTCTGCCTACTCCCTTGTACCGCGCCTATCTTCAGCAGCCAGAGAGGTGAGCCGTTGCTAGTGGATACGACCTGGTCACTACCGCCGCAGCAAGACCATCCCGCTTTGCGGCGGGCTCTGGTGAAAACCAGTAGTGGCTTAGAACCGGTCCACTAGCACGGTCCACGCCAATCCCTCTCTGGCACAGAGGATCCACTACCTGCCAGCCGGCATCGTGACAGTAGATCCGGCCATGGATCCCGCTGAAGTTCCTCTGCCAGTTGTCGCTGACCTCACCACGGTGGTCGCCCAGCAGTCACAACAGATAGCGCAACAAGGCCAACAGCTGTCTCAACTGACCGTTATGCTACAACAGTTACTACCACAGCTTCAGCAGTCATCTCCGCCGCCTGCTCCTGCACCTCCTCCGCAGCGAGTGGCCGCTCCTGGGCTACGCCTATCCTTGCCGGATAAATTTGATGGGGACTCTAAGTTTTGCCGTGGCTTTCTTTCCCAATGTTCCCTGCATCTGGAGATGATGTCGGACCTGTTTCCCACTGAAAGGTCTAAGGTGGCTTTCGTAGT
This sequence comes from Hyla sarda, assembly GCF_029499605.1. Taxonomy (NCBI): domain Eukaryota; kingdom Metazoa; phylum Chordata; class Amphibia; order Anura; family Hylidae; genus Hyla; species Hyla sarda. Next base: position 409,991,129 of record NC_079191.1, read on the forward strand.
CAGCCTTCTGTCCGGAAAAGCCCTGTCATGGGCCACACCGCTCTGGGACCGCAATGACCCCGTCACTGCCTCTGTACACTCCTTCTTCTCGGAAATCCGAAGTGTCTTTGAGGAACCTGCCCGAGCCTCTTCTGCTGAGACTGCCCTGTTGAACCTGGTCCAGGGTAATTCTTCCGTTGGCGAGTATGCCGTACAGTTCCGTACACTTGCTTCAGAATTGTCCTGGAATAATGAGGCCCTCTGCGCGACCTTCAAAAAAGGCCTATCCAGCAACATTAAAGATGTTCTGGCCGCACGAGAAATTCCTGCTAATCTACATGAACTTATTCACCTAGCCACTCGCATTGACATGCGTTTTTCTGAAAGGCGTCAGGAACTCCGCCAAGATATGGACTCTGTTCGCACGAGGCTTTTCTCCTCCTCGGCTCCTCTCTCCTCTGGTCCCCTGCAATCTGTTCTTGTGCCTTCCGCCGTGGAGGCTATGCAGCTCGACCGGTCTCGCCTGACACCTCAAGAGAGGACACGACGCCGTATGGAGAACCTCTGCCTGTACTGTGCTAGTACCGAACACTTCCTGAGGGATTGTCCTATCCGTCCTCCCCGCCTGGAAAGACGTACGCTGACTCCGCACAAAGGTGAGACAGTCCTTGATGTCTACTCTGCTTCTCCACGTCTTACAGTGCCTGTGCGGATGTCTGCCTCTGCCTTCTCCTTCCCTGCTGTGGCCTTCTTGGACTCTGGATCTGCAGGAAATTTTATTTTGGCCTCTCTCGTCAACAGGTTCAACATCCCGGTGACCAGTCTCGCCAGACCCCTCTACATCAATTGTGTAAATAATGAAAGATTGGACTGTACCATACGTTTCCGCACGGAGCCCCTTCTTATGAGCATCGGATCTCATCATGAGAGGATTGAACTTTTGGTCCTCCCCAATTGCACCTCAGAAATTCTCCTTGGACTTCCCTGGCTTCAACTTCATTCCCCAACCCTGGATTGGTCCACTGGGGAGATCAAGAGTTGGGGGTCCTCTTGTTCCAAGAACTGTCTAAAACCGGTTCCCAGTAACCCTTGCCGTAATTCTGTGGTTCCTCCAGTAACCGGTCTCCCTAAGGCCTATATGGACTTCGCGGATGTTTTCTGCAAAAAACAAGCTGAGACTCTACCTCCTCACAGGCCTTATGATTGCCCTATCGACCTCCTCCCGGGCACTACTCCACCCCGGGGCAGAATTTATCCTCTCTCTGCCCCAGAGACTCTTGCCATGTCCGAATATGTCCAGGAGAATCTAAAAAAGGGCTTTATCCGTAAATCCTCCTCTCCTGCCGGAGCCGGATTTTTCTTTGTGTCCAAAAAAGATGGCTCCCTACGTCCTTGCATTGACTACCGCGGTCTTAATAAAATCACGGTTAAGAACCGCTACCCCTTACCCCTCATCTCTGAACTCTTTGATCGCCTCCAAGGTGCCCACATCTTCACTAAATTGGACTTAAGAGGCGCCTATAACCTCATCCGCATCAGAGAGGGGGACGAGTGGAAAACGGCATTTAACACCAGAGATGGACACTTTGAGTATCTGGTCATGCCCTTTGGACTGTGCAATGCCCCTGCCGTCTTCCAAGACTTTGTCAATGAAATTTTTCGTGATCTGTTATACTCCTGTGTTGTTGTATATCTGGACGATATCCTAATTTTTTCTGCCAATCTAGAAGAACACCGCCAGCATGTCCGTATGGTTCTTCAGAGACTTCGTGACAACCAACTCTATGCCAAAATTGAGAAATGTCTGTTTGAATGCCAATCTCTTCCTTTTCTAGGATATTTGGTCTCTGGCCAGGGACTACAGATGGATCCAGACAAACTCTCTGCCGTTTTAGATTGGCCACGCCCCTCCGGACTCCGTGCTATCCAACGCTTTTTGGGGTTCGCCAATTATTACAGGCAATTTATTCCACATTTTTCTACCATTGTGGCTCCTATCGTGGCTTTAACCAAAAAAAAATGCTGATCCAAAGTCTTGGCCTCCTCAAGCGGAAGACGCCTTTAAACGACTCAAGTCTGCCTTTTCTTCGGCTCCCGTTCTCTCCAGACCTGACCCTTCCAAACCCTTCCTATTGGAGGTTGATGCCTCCTCAGTGGGAGCTGGAGCTGTTCTTCTACAAAAAAATTCTTCCGGGCATGCTGTCACTTGTGGTTTTTTCTCTAGGACCTTCTCTCCAGCGGAGAGGAACTACTCCATCGGGGATCGAGAGCTTCTAGCCATTAAATTAGCACTTGAGGAATGGAGGCATCTGCTGGAGGGATCAAGATTTCCTGTTATTATCTACACCGACCACAAGAACCTCTCCTACCTCCAGTCTGCCCAACGGCTGAATCCTCGCCAGGCCCGGTGGTCTCTGTTCTTTGCCCGATTTAATTTTGAGATTCACTTTCGTCCTGCCGATAAGAACATTAGGGCCGATGCTCTCTCTCGTTCCTCGGATGCCTCAGAAGTTGATCTCCCTCCGCAACACATCATTCCACCTGACTGCCTGATCTCCACTTCTCCTGCCTCCATCAGGCAGACTCCTCCAGGAAAGACCTTTGTTTCTCCACGCCAACGCCTCGGAATCCTCAAATGGGGTCACTCCTCCCATCTCGCAGGTCATGCGGGCATCAAGAAATCTGTGCAACTCATCTCCCGCTTCTATTGGTGGCCGACTCTGGAGACGGATGTTGGGGACTTTGTGCGAGCCTGCACTATCTGTGCCCGGGATAAGACTCCTCGCCAGAAGCCCGCTGGTTTTCTTCATCCTCTGCCTGTCCCCGAACAGCCTTGGTCTCTGATTGGTATGGATTTTATTACTGATTTACCCCCTTCCCGTGGCAACACTGTTATTTGGGTGGTCGTTGATCGATTCTCCAAAATGGCACATTTCATCCCTCTTCCTGGTCTTCCTTCTGCGCCTCAGTTGGCTAAACAATTTTTTGTACACATTTTTCGTCTTCACGGGTTGCCTACGCAGATTGTCTCGGATAGAGGTGTCCAATTCGTGTCTAAATTCTGGAGGGCTCTCTGTAAACAACTCAAGATTAAATTAAATTTTTCCTCCGCATATCATCCCCAGTCCAATGGACAAGTAGAAAGAATTAACCAGATCTTGGGTGATTATTTGCGACATTTTGTTTCCTCCCGCCAGGATGACTGGGCAGATCTCCTTCCATGGGCCGAATTCTCGTATAACTTCAGGGTCTCTGAATCTTCCTCCAAATCCCCATTTTTCGTGGTGTACGGCCGTCACCCTCTTCCCCCCCTCCCTACCCCCTTGCCCTCTGGTCTGCCCGCTGTGGATGAAATTTCTCGTGACCTTTCCATTATATGGAGAGAGACCCAAAATTCTCTCTTACAGGCTTCTTCACGCATGAAGAGGTTCGCGGATAAGAAAAGAAGAGCTCCCCCCGTTTTTTCCCCTGGAGACAAGGTATGGCTCTCCGCTAAATATGTCCGCTTCCGTGTCCCTAGCTACAAGTTGGGACCACGCTATCTTGGTCCTTTCAAAATTTTGTGTCAAATTAATCCTGTCTCTTATAAACTTCTTCCTCCTCCTTCTCTTCGTATCCCTAATGCCTTTCACGTCTCTCTTCTCAAACCACTCATCCTCAACCGTTTTTCTCCCAAATCTGTTCCTCCCACTCCTGTTTCCGGCTCCTCGGACGTCTTCTCGGTCAAGGAAATTTTGGCTGCCAAAAAGGTCAGAGGGAAAAATTTTTTTTTAGTAGACTGGGAGGGTTGTGGTCCTGAAGAGAGATCCTGGGAACCTGAGGACAACATCCTTGACAAAAGTCTGCTCCTCAGGTTCTCAGGCTCCAAGAAGAGGGGGAGACCCAAGGGGGGGGGTACTGTTACGCCGAGCGCTCCGGGTCCCCGCTCCTCCCCGGAGCGCTCGCTTCACTCTCTCCGCTGCAGCGCTCCGGTCACGTCCTCTGACCCGGGGCGCTGCGATCCCGCTGCCAGCCGGGATGCGATTCGCGATGCGGGTAGCGCCCGCTCGCGATGCGCACCCCGGCTCCCCTACCTGACTCGCTCCCCGTCTGTTCTGTCCCGGCGCGCGCGGCCCCGCTCCCTAGGGCGCGCGCGCGCCGGGTCTCTACGATTTAAAGGGCCACTGCGCCGCTGATTGGCGCAGTGGTTCCAATTAGGGTAATCACCTGTGCACTTCCCTATATTACCTCACTTCCCTTGCACTCCCTTGCCGGATCTTGTTGCCTTAGTGCCACTGAAAGCGTTCCTTGTGTGTTCCTTGCCTGTGTTTCCAGACCTTCTGCCGTTGCCCCTGACTACGATCCTTGCTGCCTGCCCCGACCTTCTGCTACGTCCGACCTTGCTTCTGCCTACTCCCTTGTACCGCGCCTATCTTCAGCAGCCAGAGAGGTGAGCCGTTGCTAGTGGATACGACCTGGTCACTACCGCCGCAGCAAGACCATCCCGCTTTGCGGCGGGCTCTGGTGAAAACCAGTAGTGGCTTAGAACCGGTCCACTAGCACGGTCCACGCCAATCCCTCTCTGGCACAGAGGATCCACTACCTGCCAGCCGGCATCGTGACAGGAACCTCATATTTTGGCACTTAGTTTTAGATACCATATCCTGGATCATATATCAAACCTAAGAACAATAGTCACAATAGTTACTCCAACACGTCCTTAAATATTACCTTGACAAAAGACCTCAGAGTAACCCTCTGCACCTCGTCCACATTAACGTAAACTGAACCCTAATACATAAAACAATTCTTTGCATAATCCATAGAAATTACTATGCATGCTGATCCACCATACAATGGAAACATTTATATACCAGTGTACGCATAACAGTCCTACAGTCCTACTCCCATGTCATGAAGAAAACTAATCAATTTATAAATGGACAAAACAGGCCAAAAAATAAATAAACATCCCAAGTCTTCGTTTAGTCATATATATATATATATATATATATATATATATATATATAGCCACCATATTCCCCCATTACTGTCATTTATATCCTTTTATATATTTATCATTTTTGCATAAGCATAAAGTGCCAAGTGAATCAAAAAGTGAAGTGCCAAATCCCGTGTATATGTACACCTCACACCATATATCACACCATATGATGGGGATGAATTCCACGATAATACCATTATGTCAAATATAAAATGCAATAATACTATTATATCACTCGTTACCTCGTTACACTCACTTCCAACCATGATATCATGTCATGACCCATGCACACCACCAACATACTGGACCACTGGTACCTCCTCCTAAACACAAAAATATATCTATGTACAACCCAAATTATTATTTTTTATCCTAAATATCTAGAACAATTTAATCAATACTTTTACCATATCAATCCCCAATACAATAAATTATGCATCTTAAGGGGGGGGGGGGTACATACAAAAATATATACCCACGGGTTTCCCTGTCCACTTGTGTTTCAATGTCCACTTCTTTCTCAAGGAAAAAAACCCTATGTGGAAACAGTTCAGGAGCAACAAAGTTTACTTTGAATCAAAGTCCCAATCTCAACTCAAATAATTTTCTTATCATAGCTATACGTCAAAACTCCATCTGTAGTCCATGATATGTCTCTTAGTGTAGCAAATCCCATAATCCTGCATGCCATTTCTCCACATATCTGTCCGGATCCACTCTTATATAGAGTCCAAGAACACCTTCAAACTAGAGCATATCAAGGCCAAGGAAGATCCACACTGTTACGCCTAGCGCTCCGGGTCCCCGCTCCTCCCCGGAGCGCTCACGGCGTCTCTCTTCCCGCAGCGCCCCGGTCGGTCCCGCTGACCGGGAGCGCTGCACTGTCATGGCCGTCGGGGATGTGATTCGCACAGCGGGACGCGCCCGCTCGCGAATCGCATCCCAGGTCACTTACCCGTCCCGGTCCCCTGCTGTCATGTGCTGGCGCGCGCGGCTCCGCTCTCTAGGGCGCGCGCGCGCCAGCTCTCTGAGACTTAAAGGGCCAGTGCACCAATGATTGGTGCCTGGTCCAATTAGCTTAATTGGCTCCCACCTGCTCCCAGACTATATCTGATCACTGCCCCTGCACTCCCTCGCCGGATCTTGTTGCCTTGTGCCAGTGAAAGCGTTTAGTGTGTCCAAAGCCTGTGTTACCTGAACCCTTGCTATCCATCTTGACTACGAACCTTGCCGCCTGCCCCCGACCTTCTGCTACGTCTGACCTTGCCTCTGCCTAGTCCTTCTGTCCCACGCCTTCTCAGCAGTCAGCGAGGTAGAGCCGTTGCTAGTGGATACGACCTGGTTGCTACTGCCGCAGCAAGACCATCCCGCTTTGCGGCGGGCTCTGGTGAACACCAGTAGCCTCTTAGAACCGGTCCACTAGCACGGTCCACGCCAATCCCTCGCTGACACAGAGGATCCACTACCTGGAAGCCGAATAGTGACAGTAGATCCGGCCATGGATCCCGCTGAGGTGCCGCTGCCAAGTCTCGCTGACCTTACCACGGTGGTCGCTCAGCAATCGCAGCAAATTGCCCAACAAGGACAGCAGCTGTCGCAGTTGACCGCCACGTTACAGCAACTTCTGCCTCTGCTACAGCAGCAACCATCTCCTCCGCCAGCTCCTGCACCTCCTCCGCAGCGAGTGGCCGCTCCTAGCCTCCGCTTGTCCCTGCCGGACAAATTTGATGGGGACTCTAAACTCTGCCGTGGATTTTTGTCTCAGTGTTCCCTGCATATGGAGATGTTGTCGGACTTGTTTCCTACAGAACGGTCTAAGGTGGCGTTCGTAGTAAGCCTTCTTTCAGGAAAGGCCTTGTCTTGGGCCACACCGCTCTGGGACCGCAATGATCCTGCCACAGCCACAGTCCAGTCCTTCTTCGCTGAAGTCCGGAGTGTCTTCGAGGAGCCAGCCCGAGCTTCTTCTGCCGAGACTGCCCTGTTGAACCTGGTCCAGGGTAATTCTTCAGTGGGCGAGTACGCCATCCAATTTCGTACTCTTGCTTCTGAGTTATCATGGAATAACGAGGCTCTCTGCGCGACCTTTAAAAAAGGCCTATCCAGTCGCATCAAGGATGTGCTGGCCGCACGAGAGATTCCTGCCAACCTGCAAGAACTCATCCATTTGGCTACCCGCATTGACATGCGTTTTTCTGAGCGACACCAAGAGCTCCGCCAGGAAAAAGACTTAGATCTCTGGGCACCTCTCCCACAGTATCCGTTGCAATCTACGCCTGGGCCTCCCGCCGAGGAGGCCATGCAAGTGGATCGGTCTCGCCTGACCCAGGAAGAGAGGAATCGCCGTAGGGAAGAAAATCTCTGTCTTTACTGTGCCAGTACCGAGCATTTCTTGGTGGATTGCCCTATCCGTCCTCCACGTCTGGGAAACGCACGCACGCACCCAGCTCACGTGGGTGTGGCGTCTCTTGGTTCTAAGTCTGCTTCTCCACGTCTCACGGTGCCCGTGCGGATTTCTCCTTCAGCCAACTCCTCCCTCTCAGCCGTGGCCTGCTTGGACTCTGGTGCCTCTGGGAATTTTATTTTGGAGTCGTTTGTGAATAAATTCTGCATCCCGGTGACCCGTCTCGTCAAGCCGCTCTACATTTCCGCGGTCAACGGAGTCAGATTGGATTGCACCGTGCGTTACCGCACAGAACCCCTCCTGATGTCTATTGGACCCCACCACGAAAGGATTGAGTTATTCGTCCTTCCCAACTGTACCTCTGAGGTCCTCCTCGGTCTGCCATGGCTCCGGCTTCATTCTCCCACCCTTGATTGGACCACCGGGGAGATCAAGAACTGGGACTCTGCCTGCCATAGGAAGTGCCTCTCCCCCCCTCCCAGTCCCGTCAGGCAAGCCTCAGTGCCTCCTCATGGCCCTCGTCCTGGTGTCACACTGCCCCGTGCCAGGCTTCGCCCTCTGCCCTCCCTCCCCATTCCCACTCCTGCTGTGCTGCCTGCCGTTGAGGAAACCCTCCATTCTTTCCCGGTATCCTCATCCCAGGGGAGGCAGTTACCGGACAAAGAAAAGGGGAGACCTAAGGGGGGGGGTACTGTTACGCCTAGCGCTCCGGGTCCCCACTCCTCCCCGGAGCACTCACGGCGTCTCTCTTCCCGCAGCGCCCCGGTCGGTCCCGCTGACCGGGAGCGCTGCACTGTCATGGCCGTCGGGGATGCGATTCGCACAGCGGGACGCGCCCGCTCGCGAATCGCATCCCAGGTCACTTACCCGTCCCGGTCCCCTGCTGTCATGTGCTGGCGCGCGCGGCTCCGCTCTCTAGGGCGCGCGCGCGCCAGCTCTCTGAGACTTAAAGGGCCAGTGCACCAATGATTGGTGCCTGGTCCAATTAGCTTAATTGGCTCCCACCTGCTCCCAGACTATATCTGATCACTGCCCCTGCACTCCCTCGCCGGATCTTGTTGCCTTGTGCCAGTGAAAGCGTTTAGTGTGTCCAAAGCCTGTGTTACCTGAACCCTTGCTATCCATCTTGACTACGAACCTTGCCGCCTGCCCCCGACCTTCTGCTACGTCTGACCTTGCCTCTGCCTAGTCCTTCTGTCCCACGCCTTCTCAGCAGTCAGCGAGGTAGAGCCGTTGCTAGTGGATACGACCTGGTTGCTACTGCCGCAGCAAGACCATCCCGCTTTGCGGCGGGCTCTGGTGAACACCAGTAGCCTCTTAGAACCGGTCCACTAGCACGGTCCACGCCAATCCCTCGCTGACACAGAGGATCCACTACCTGGAAGCCGAATCGTGACACACACCTCTTCATCACTTTGTCACTATTAGACTTGGGCAGCATATACAATCCTGACGTCCACACAGTACATCTGTCCAAATAAAGGCCCAATGTGTATATCATATCAACACATCTTCAATGGGGACCACACATCTCTAATGGGGTCCACACATCTTCAATGGGGACCTGCTTTTAAAGATATCTTGCTGTCATCCCGCATGTCTCATATATAGAACTAGCTGAGTACCCGGTTTTTCCTTCCTAATCCTTGTTGGAGAGGAAAATAAACAAAGGAGGAAGCTTTTGACTTCATATACAGTCCTCATATATTGTTGTCATATCCCAACCCCATATCCCGTCCTCTTATCCCGTCCTCCTATCCCGACCTCCTATCCCGACCTCCTATCCTGACCTCCTATACCGTCCTCCTATCCCGACCTTCTATCCCGACCTCCTATCCCGACCTCCTATCCCAACCTCCTATCCCGTCCTCCTATCCCATCCTCCTATCTCGACCTCCTATCCTGTCCTCCTATCCTGTCCTCCTATCCTGTCCTCATATCCAGTCCTCCTAACTCAACTTCCTATTCCATCCTCAAATCTCGACCTCCTATCTCGACCTCCTATCTCGACCTCCTATCTCGACCTCCTATCTCGTCCTCCTATCCCGTCCTCCTATCCCGACCTCCTATCCCGACCTCCCATCCCGACCTCCTATCCCAACCTCCTATCCCGACCTCCTTTCCCGTCCTCATATTTCAACCTCCTATCTCGACCTCCTATCTTGACCTCCTATCCCATCCTCCTATCTCAACCTCCTATCCAAACCTCCTTTCCCGTCCTCATATCTCGACCTCCTATCTCGACCTCCTATCCCATCCTCCTATCTCGACCTCCTATCCCAACCTCCTATCCCGACCTCCTATCCCGACCTCCTATCCAAACCTCCTTTCCCGTCCTCATATCTCGACCTCCTATCCCTTCCTCCTATCTCAACCTCCTATCCCAACCTCCTTTCCCGTCCTCCTATTCCGCCTCCTATCCCGTCCTCCTATCCTGACCTCCTATCCTGACCTCCTATCCTGACCTCCTATCCCGTCCTCATATCTCAAACTCCTATCCCAAACTCCTATCTCGACCTCCTATCCCGTCCTCATATCCCGACCCGTAATATGTGTACCAGGTATTGAAATATCTCCAGCCGTACGGAAGTTATATGGGAACTTACATTTCTAATTGATTTGCATGGGACTTTAAACAAAAACCCTGACACTCACAAATGAGGGTAGTTAAGGGTTAAATTAACTATCCTATATTTTAAGTGGACATATAAGTAACATGTGACCAAGTATTATCGAAATATCTCCAGTCGTTTAGAAGTTATGCAGTAACATATATTTCCCATTGACTTGTATGGGACTTTAAACATAAACCCCACCCCTGGCAAATGGGTTAAATCAGTAAGGGTTAAATCACCTATCCTATGTTTGTTGTTGACAAATAAGTAACATGTGGCCAAGTTTCATGTTAATATCTTTAGCCGTTTGGACGTTTTTGTGGAACATACACACATACATACATACACACGTTGAGTTTTATATATATATATAGAATAGATAACATAGGCATCAAGGCAATCCCCCATGGACATCAGAAAATGATTACAAGTATTGCAAGTGAATATAAATTGATTAGGACGGATATAAATTGCATACATACATCTCATATGTACTCACCAGAGTATTCAGTATATAAATTGATTAGAACACATATAAGCACATATATACATCTCATATGGATACTTACCAGAGTATTCAATATTAAAAACATGTCATAATAGATCAGGCATATAACATACTACAATAATCATAGTAATATTGACTGAACAACTTATTCTGTAGTACCCAACTATGTCCATATCAACCTACCTATGCTCCACTCACTGGAGAGACAGAGTGTGATACATTTCTATTGCGATCACTGCAACGGCAGTCGGACCCAGCGAATAAAGTGTCTAAAAGGTATCTAAACCAAACAAGCCTCGATGAGGCTGGATGAAGCGCATACCACTAAGCAAAACTGCCGCCAGTTGCCTCTGAGCCCCCACGCTGGCCCTTATCACCCCGTCCTCCGGTGCTTCTATGTTTGGGAGCGTAACAACATAGTATGGGATGAGTGCAGGAGTCCTTTATTTCCTCTGACTACAGCTATTTTGCATTGATATTTGCTATTATTTTCCTGCACCTCCGTTCGAATAGTATGTGGAGTTGATCCTCACTTACCTGGTCCAGCCAAGTCTGGTTTCTAGAGCGGCTTCATGGTGTCGTCCACACTACTCTCTACATACGTGTCCATAAATGAGATCACAAGTATAATTTTTTTTGGTATATGTTATGTCAAAATATGTTTATTTATTTTTTTATACATACCAAAACACCTTTTTTGTTTGTTTCTTTTTGGTTAAGTATTATTTATGAGTATGATGTGTATCTCCTTCAGTAATGTTATATTAAATGGAAACACCCAAAGTCAGGTTAAAAGAAAAATAACTAAGAAAAATAATCAAGTATATAGAATTGCCTACCTGTTTTCTCCAGTTCTGAAACCACCAAAAATTGTTCTGTGTGTCTATAGTCCCTACCATATGCTAATACTAGTTCCTGGTTGAACAGTTGCTCAGTACTACAATTCCCAAAATGCATTGCTTTCCCTCACCCCTCCCACCTTGCTTACTCCCCTCCTGCAGCACTCCTGCCAGTTCCCCACCCAAAACTATTGTAGCACATCGCATAACACAGAAGAACAGACTGCAGAAGCTGTATCCATTCCCTGTCTGCTCCTCTGCCTGTGGCATTGTTTGGCACAAGGCAGCATGCTGTACACATGCCTCATTCATCCCTTAATGTCAAAATAAAGATGTATATGAGTATAATCACATAATGGGCGGAGCTAGAGTTTCAAAAAAAGGTTCAGCCACGCTTCCTGAGACAGTGTTGTCTCGGGAGGGAATAACCAGTAACACACTGACAATAAAAAGACCACATAACTTCCTGTGAGTGGTATTTCATGCAAACACATGCTAAAGACAGTACAATTTGTGATAACTCTATATTAGTAAGTTTTACATTTCGGGGTGATAGATTTATTTAAATAATTTGTTGATACCGGAAAACACCTTAACGTAGGGTATGGGAATAAGAATAGAGCCTTTCAGCAATTCTTAGTTCTATTTGTACAGTCTATACAGTTTTTTTTGTTTTGGATGGAAATGTAAACATGAATTGCATATTGAATTATGTATATTGTATAATTGTTAATAAAAGAATAATAAAAAAAATTATAATAAAAAAAAGTTTTGTTCTGGAGCCTATGTCTCACTAATGCTATTGGCGCTGCCGCCATATAATCCCCACTTCATGCCACCAGCATCTCTGCAGCAATTGGGTCTTTAGGACCAGTGGCTGAATGTAAACGGAATAGTTCACTGTTACATAGTTTTTTAAGAAGTTCCAATAGTTAAATTCTAAGGTATACAAATTGATAATGCAAGCCCCAAAATGCAACCAATTTGTCAACAAGGCTGTGCCCGCTCTCCGATCTCATTGCTAGGAACATTAAATGAACCCTTGATCTTTCTTACACTTTGAATCAACGTATCTCACTCCAGGCAGGAAAACAGCTGGAGCAATATTCTTCTCACAATCTGCGCTGTGGTAGAGAATTCCTTGGGTGCTGAGTGATAATCTCTCAGAATGACGCCTTGTTTCATGGACATCAAAACTTTTTATTCTTAAAATACAACGCATTTCAATCCTTACTCATAGAACCTTCATCAGGATCTTAATAACCTTCATTGATACCTGATAAACTTCCTGTGAGTAAGGACTATACAGAGTACAGAGTTTCATTCTTAGAGATTATCATTGTATCTCAACTCCCATGGTGAGAAGGTTATTGCATCAGTTTATAACTCCCAGTATGGATTGTGAGACCATCCAAACCGTTGCAGCAATAGACAGTGGCATTTTCAGAAGTCTTTACTAAACCCCATTTCAACTCTGGGGTTAACAAGGACAGAAAGAGCTTTTAAAATCATGACAGATGGCAATTAGACTAAACAGCCTTCCTCCTGGTCCTCATAAGCAATATGGCTTCCTTCTGTTACTTTCCCCCATATGTGTATCATATATCTATTGTAATGATTGCACCTGGCTAGGCTGTGCATGTTGCTCCCTGGTCAGGTAAGAGTTACAGGCCTGGTCCATTGGGCACCTAGGAGGGGTTATTTCAAGCCTGCTCAGCCTTCCAGCCTCCTGCTGCTAATTTCATTATGTACTTTGTCTGTGTAGACATGTATCCTTGTTTTATCTAAGGCCTTAGTAGTTCACTTGTTTGAGTTGCTTTTGCCTTGTCTTTTTCCACATATCTGTCTTCTTGTCTAGCTTTGTATCTTTGTATCTGTTTTGTAAAACATGTTTTCAGACCTGTTTTGTATTTTGTGTTCCTCCATGTTTGGAGTTTGGTTTTGAAGATAATCCTGTTCCTCCTATGGTTAGTTCATTTCCTGAGCTATGCTATGTCCATAACTTAGGAGTGATTTTGGTTCTTGCTTCTAGTGGGAATTAGTTCTGTGTATCCTGATTTATTTTGTTTTTTGGTCCGTGTTTAGACCTGTTGGTCTTTGTGCTTGTGCTTTGTGCGTTTATGTATCTGTTTTTGCTATCCAGTATTTGCCAGTCCTGAGCTATAAAGTGTCTGACTTCAGATAACCTTCCAGTGCATTCCTACTTTAGCCTCGCCATTAAGGGATGTTGTCTGAATGCTATATTCCAGCTGCTATGTTTCCCTGATATCTGTTTGTTATCTGTCTACTTTACATTCCTGCCATTATTCAGTTCTGGTTCCCTTTCTGTGTCTCTGTTAGCTTGTAACCTTTTGTATCCTGACCTGTGTTCCCAACCGTGTACAGTTCTGTTTGTTGTTTTGACCATGATGCCCCTGCACTTTAGCTAGCAGAGGGACTGGTGCCTAGTTGTTGAGCCGCTGCTAAGGGCGTCTATGCAAGTAGGTAGGGAAAGTGGTTCTTGGAAAAGCTCAGTGCGCAATATTCCCTGACCAACGTGATGTTTTTTTTGACACTGTTTCTTCAAAAAAGTAAGACATTTTTGCAGGTAAAAAAAAAATTTGCTTTAATTTTAAAATAAAAACAGGCTTGGTCCTGAAGAGATATGTTTCTATATAAATCAATGGGGCAATACAGTATGGTAAACCTCTTTATAATCACCCAAAATTGCATTGAAAAGTGGTCTTCTATGGGGGAGGTCTTCTCAAGGAAAATGACCACCACACATAAAAATTTCTAATCATGCGTTGCTGAATTTTTTTTTCCCCTCATGTTAGAACGGTCATAATATTTTCCATAAATTTAGGAAATGGTTTATTTAGAAAGTAGGGTCGAAAATCAACTATGCATCTGTAATTCATTACCTTAAATGAGAAAAACATAAAAAAAAATAATAATTCACACATTCCAAAACAAATACACAAGAGCATTGTTAAAATGAATTTTCTGCCATTCTTCTCTGCAGATCCTCCCAAGTTCTTGCCACGTAAATTTAACATTTTGACTACATATGACCCACCACGACTTCCCCCAGCAACACCATCAGGCCTGCTCCATCAAAAGTGAGTTTATCATGGTGAAAACTTACAGCTGTCATGACATGTTAGTTCTTATATTCCATGGGAAATTCTGCAGGATTAGTGTTCAGAACTCTTTATTATTTTCTCCTGTTATTCCTCCTGACCAGTCCAGACCAGACCAGTCCTCTTAAGAAAAACAGAGCTCAAAAACCCCTCCCTGTCTGTCTCCAGGTTGGGTGCGGTATTGCAGCTTAGTTCCTTCGACATGGATGGAGCCAAGTTGTAACACCACACTCAATCTGGGGACAAACTTGGAGCAGTTTTTTTTTAAAGAAATTAGCTCGGTTTTTCTATTCCTGGATAACCTATTTAAAGGGGTACTCCAGTGGCAATTTTTTTTTAAAATAAACTGGTGCCAGAAAGTTAAACAGATTTGTACTTCTATTTAAATATCTTAAACCTTCCAGTAATCAGCTGCTGTATGCTCCAGAGGAAGTTGTGTAGTTCTTCCCAGTCTGACCACAGTGCTCTCTGCTGCCACCTCTGTCCATGTCAGGAACTGTCCAGAGTGGGAGCAAATCCCCATAGAAATCCTTTCCTGCTCTGGACAGTTCCTGACACGGACAGAGGTGTCAGCAGAGAGCACTGTGGTCAGACAGAAAAACAAAAACCTGTGGAGCATACAGGAGCTGATAAGTACTGGAAGGATTACGATTTTTAAATGAAAGTAATTTACAAAACTATATCGTCCTCAATAGTTTTAAAGCAAAACAGTAGAAAATATAGCAGGGCAAATCCCATAAAACTCTTCTTTTATCAAAAAATATTTTTTAAAACAGACAGACACGCCTCAGGTCTGACACATTTCGGTAATGGCAGTAACGTCAGTGTGCTCTTAAATCTCTGCCCACACATCATGCCTGTCGCCTAAATGAGGAGGATAACAGGGCAACGGGACTACGGATCAGGGGTAGGTAAGTAATGTTATCATCAGTGTCATGCGCACTACATACTGTACCAAAAGATTAGTGCGGGTGAAACTGATGACAGTTTCCCTTTAATAAAAGAAGAGTTTTATGGGATTTGTCCTGCTGGATTTTCTACTGTTTTTCTGCTGAAAAGTTTGTTTGGGGTCTCGCTGGTTAAACTCCAACCAGTTATGAGAATAAGCTGGGAGAAAAATGTTGCTAAGCACTTCACCCTTATCACGTAGGGTAGGCAAAAGGTAAAGCCCTGCTCTTGCCCACAACCTCTTTCCCTTCCAATTGCGCATCCACTCTAGATGACGGATTCACAACCACAAAGGTGGTCTATCTACGTGCTGGGACTTCAGAGTCAAAACAACAAACTACAGAGATATTCAGTCACAAGTTGGAATTGTCAGGAATACCAAAAGAGGAGATGCACACTAACAATACAGGGGAAGACAGACAAATAAACCTGTCAGCAAGCCAAAATCAGAACCGATAGAACCAGAAAGATACCGAATCAGAGAGCAAGGGGAGAATCCAGAAATACACAGCCAAAGTAAATACCAGAATGCAGAATATAATACAGAATGCTAGCTTCAGAAGTAAACCTCTTTCACTGGCAATGTCTGCAAACACACTGCAAGTATATATAGCCAGCAAAACAGTTGTGGCCAGCTGTCCACAGTTACAGATTGGCAAGGGGGCAGCCACAGTAACCAAGCCAAGCCAGAACCTAGGAAATGTTAACCCCTCGGACCAAACTGGGACGAGTCATTACAACCCTCCTTGCCTGTTAAGAGCATTTATAACATGACTGATGAAAATTTTAAAAGGGTACTCCGCCCCAAGACATCTTATCCCCTATCCAAAGGTGGGGATCGTGGGGACCCCGCGATCTCAGCTGCGACAACCCAGACATCCAGTGCATAGAGTGAACTTTGCTCCGTGCTGGATGACTGGCGATGTGGGGAGTAGGCTTGTGATGTCACGGCCACACACCCTCAATGCAAGTCTATAAGAGGGGGCGTGATGTGCATTGAGGGGGCCTGGCCATGATGTCACGAGCCTCCGACGCTGCACCCGACACTCTAAACGAATGCCGGTTGCAGCAGGGAGATTGCAGGGGTCTCTAGCAGCAGCCCCCCTGCGATCAGACATCCTTTGGATAGGGGATAAGATGTCTAGGGGCGGAGTACCCCTTTAACATGTCTCTGTGACATGTCAAAAGTTTTTGTAAAACTTTAAATTGAATTATTCCTAATGAAAATCATGTGTTAATAGATTCAATATACAGTATTGGTAATTTATGAAGTTCTTAACTCTTTTCACATGGGAATTGGTGAAATATGAAATAGTTGGCTTTAGACCACACCAAACATGTGAAATCTACAGCACACAGTTTTATTCACAATGGCCTTGTACAGTGCAATATGTCAGTGAAAGGGAAAACCACTTGGGAAAAGTAGTGTAAGAGCTGCAATGCATATTCATTCTTCTCAAAATTCCTAGTGCAGCCTAAATGGCCTATAATTCTCCACACGTATTTATGACACTCTA
Source organism: Hyla sarda (assembly GCF_029499605.1). Classification (NCBI taxonomy): domain Eukaryota; kingdom Metazoa; phylum Chordata; class Amphibia; order Anura; family Hylidae; genus Hyla; species Hyla sarda. The sequence goes on from NC_079191.1 coordinate 410,008,042, forward strand.
CTTAAAGAGAAATATTACCATTTTAGTCCCATAAAAGACTGAGAATTTGTGTCCAGTCAAACTACTGTTTATATTATTAATGGATATTAATAGTTATTTTATTTTTTTATTTATTTTTAGTACTTACCCATTAGGAAGGATCCATGGTTGTCTTGTAGCTAAATAGTGATGTTGTGAGTCCATCCTAATGATGTTACTTTCTTTTTGTGAAATGGTTATTTCCTAGTGAAACTCCCTCCCTCCCTCCAACTACAAGTCCCAGGATCCTTTCTTTGTAAGTGAGTTCACTTTCCTTCTTCCCACACATCATCCACCTCACCCATTGAAGCACACCTGGGACAATTCCCTGCAGCCCTCTGGAGAATGATCTCCCTTTCACCCATCACTAAACCCATTGTCTGACCATCAGACAGCTTTGGGTGCACATCCGTGAACACATCCATTCAGTTAAGACTGGTACCGGCGCCCCCTGATGGCTTGCCCACATGCAGGAGTCACATGGATCAAATTGCAGAGGTGTCCGTTTTGCTGGCCTCGAACGGGTTAATGTTCTCCAGAGGGAGGCTCGCTGGATACTGAAGTTAGGGGCCTTAGGACCTATTGGTCTGAATGACCGACATGATTTAGGTCCATTCTTATAAAATGTATACTTATTTGGTATAAGCTATATATGTTTTAATCTTTGTGTTTACATGTTGTCATGGTTACCTATCACTGTTACCTGTTTTAAACAGCAGCGGTAGGAGGATGTGTAGCGTCGGCTAGAGGAAGTGCATCATCACGCACAAAACGTTCCGTCATTCCCCCTCTGTGTGTGTCACTCCCTGACCTGTATGCGTCTCTCTGCAACTGAAGAATAAAGATTCCCTGGTTAATGGTGAGTGCCATCTTCTTGTCTTTTCTGTACAGGGATCCTGCTGCTGCACTTGATTGAGTACCATCTATATGGGACTGTTGCACGTTGGTGGGCATTAATCATCGCTCTTGCCTGAGCGTGTCTCCTATACGCTGGACTCCATAGCCAGCAGTGCCAGTTTATCCTGTTTCTGTGCACTAAACCCATTGAAGCACAGACACGCTCCCTTTTAACACCTGACTGGTGATCTAATGTCTCGGGCCACACTGCAATGTGGGAAAGGCCTGAGGTAACACTCATTTTATATGCTGCTAAAAATGAAATTCGGGGCAAAGTTAACATAAGAATTGTGAGACCATCCATCAAACACAGGTACAGACACTATATTATGAACAATATAGAAACAAAAAAAAGTCATAAATCAGCTCACCACTCTTAGCACAGCAGGCACTTAGTATCTGGTCTGGAAGCACAGATGCAGGGAACCGCTATAAAGATTCATTTTTAATATGTAGGAATTAAACGTTAAGTTTTATATAATTTTTCTGGGAGCTTGATTTACCCTTCTAAATTGCACCATATTATGAACTACACCAACTTTACAGTTCCTGGCACAGTCAAAAAAAAATAAATCCTGGAATACTCCTTTAAAGGAAAAGGGATAAGTTTCAGATTGCGAGGGGTCTGACTGCCGGGACCACTCCCCAATCTCCTGTATGGGGTCCTCCAGCTAAATAGGCAGCCAACACGTCCCCTCAATGCAGCTCTATGGCAACACGCCCCCTTTCTGCGGAATGCCGGGGCCCCATAAGGGAGATCGCTGGGGGGGGTCCCAGTGGTCAAACCCCCTGCGATCTGAAATGTACCCCCTATCCTTAGAGGATAAGTTTTCATATCCCAGAGTACTCCTTTAATAGTAAGTGGCCATGCAGACAGTTCAGACGCCAACCAATGAGCGTTTTATGCCATTGACAGTCAATGTTCCATAAAGACAGAGGCAGGAAGACCCCTTTATTGTGGTTCTACCAGTTAGTATGCCTTAATACTAAAGAATGTAAACATAATACTACCCCGAGTCTCCTACTAGTTATGTTCCTACTTCCATCCTGACATTCTCTTTGCATTTTATGACTATGGCGTTCCGCCAATCTGAAATCTCACTTTCCCTGGAGGATGATGGTATAGGATTTCTAATTTATATTCCAGTAAACTTTTCATCTTACCATTGATCAGAAACTGACTATGCAGCAGCAGTAAAAAAAAGGATATGATGTAGAGAAAATCCCTATAATATGACATAATAAAGTACAAATTGCTTGTGCATACAATGAAGAATGCATTAGTATTTAAAGAGCAATTCCAGTCAAATATGAACATTTCTCTTTGTTATTTCTTCTGTATTCTGGTCCATAATGGGCAGTATTGTTGTATCCAGATCATAACTTGATACTTTACCTTGGCCAGTTCACACTAGCATAATACGGACTAAATTTTTTATATCCATATTACAGCCACAAGTCTGGGCCTGTGGGTCTGATAATGTAAGAATAGAGTAAGTCAGACTACATATAGTCTATTTATCTCAGATCACAATAAGGCTCTATGGGTTTGGTTAAACAAGAGGCAGGAGTTGCAGGGACTTCAAGTTTAAAAGATTTTAATATTAATTCTTTTTTCAAAGGGGCTGTGGAACTGAAGGGGTCAAGGTTTCTCCTTGAGAAGACTGCCAAAGGACGGTGGAGTATTATTGGTCATGCAAGATACACTAGAAAAAATATATAAAGCATTTTTATATGAAGGGATTCTACCTCCAGTAGGTGGCACCAGAGAGTGGCCTCCCTTCCTTCCTTATACTCTCTGGCGCCACCTACTGGAGGTAGAATCCCTTTAAATGGGTACTCCACCCCTAGACATATTATCCCTTATCCAAAGGGGGGGTGGGGTCCCCTTTGGATAGGAGATAAGATGCCTAGGGGAGGAGTACCCCTTTAAGATTAATATTTATTTCCCAGGGTAGCCTGTAGGACTCCACATGCCTTTTAGGGCTCTCCTCAAGGAGAAGCTTTACCCATGGGCAGCACAATGGCTTATTGGTTAGCACTGTTGCTTTTTTAGCTCAGGGGTCCTGGGTTCAAATCCCACCAAGGACAACATCTGCAACAGGTTTTTATGTTCTCCCTGTGTTTGTGTGGGTTTCCCTTCAGGTGCTCTGGTTTCCTCCAACACTCCATAACATAATCATAGGTAAATTTAGATTGTGAGCCCCATTTTGGACAGGGACCAGTTTATTGATATCTCTTCATTTTAAGAGAGATTCTGAGTTGGCAAAAGAAATGAAAATTGTCTGTGTCATTAAGGGGGGTTATACATGATTAAAAGAAGCTTGCCTTCATTCTTTCAACAACAGCAACATTGTGCCTGGTAGCGCAGTTCAGCCCAATTCACAGTGGAGCTAAGCCGCAATAGCAGATGCATCCCATGGACAGGGGTGGAGCTGTTGTTGAAAAAAGTATGACTAAATGGGCTCAAATCAATCTTCCTATCCTTTCCTTCAATTCCTTTTATCATGTAGGCAAGGGGGAAGGTATAATAGAGACCACCAGAGGGAGGTTGAAGGAGACACAAAAATATGTTTTTTTTGTTTCGGCTGGCAAAAGGATATTCTATCTATGCTATAGGGTTCTTTCTTATCTCTCCAGAGAAAAACTTGAGGGCCACAGCTCTGAACTAGACATACTGCCCCTCAATGGGTATGACTCCAGTTAGTATAAGGTTCATCCACATGGGATAGAAATAATTCAATGGAGATTTGGCTGCAAAATCTGCATGTTTCATGGCCTTTCATATCCTAAATGTGTAGCTGAGCTGCTACCATGCCAAAGCTGCACTTGCCTCCTCGCTCCCCCACCCTTCCCCTTTAGTGACACTATATATTAGCAAAAAGAAGGCGGCGCTCTAATCCCAAAATATAGGAAATGAGGTGTCTGTTACTCACCCGGTGTGAGTGGGGGTCACACTGGATGTGTACTCCCCCACAAACAACCTGGGTCCTCTTCAAACGTAAAATTTATCTCCCAGTCTCTGACACAAGGACATCCCTTTCAGGAGTGCGCAAGGTATTCCGGAAAACCCATAAGGAATCCATAGCGACAATAAAAACAAATATAGAAAAAGACCAGCGCTCAGAGCAGGAGAAATGACAGAGTTATTTCAGGTTGTCATAAGAAGCAGAGAAGTGTTTCACTTACTTCACATGGGGGGAGTGTAAGACCAAGTCTCACATTCTATCCCCCCTCAAGGAAGGCATATAGACAATAACCAAGAGAAGTCCTCGCATATCATAGGGTTTTAATAGCAACGCGTTTCGGAGGTCATATATACAGCCTCCTTCTTCAGGCCAAAAGAAGGAGGCTGTATATATGACCTCCGAAACGCGTTGCTATTAAAACCCTATGATATGCGAGGACTTCTCTTGGTTATTTCTCCTGCTCTGAGCGCTGGTCTTTTTCTATATTTGCCTTTAGTGACACTGGAAGCCAAGCCCAGTAGACTTTAAGGAGTACTCCGCCCCTTGACAGTCTATCCCCTATCCAAAGGTTGGGGGTAGAAGATGATAGATTTTGATTCCATTCAGAACACAGAAGCTTGGAGCTTTTGTGTTTGTGACTCCACGCCCCCTCCATTCATGTCTATGGGAAGGGGCGGGACAGCTAGTGATTAGCCATCACACCTCCTCCCACAGGCATGAATGGTGGGGGCATGGCAGCTGTGGTCACCCGCCATCCGGCATGGAGTGGAGTTCGCTCTGTGCAGCAGATGACTAGGGTGCTGTGCAGCGCTGGAGATCGCAGGAAGGCCCATCAGCCAGACATATACAGCCTTTGGATAGGGAATAAGATGTTTAGAGGCAGAGTACCACTTTAGGGGGAGAGGTGAGAGAGCAAGCATTGGAGGTGGCAGCACTTCGGTGGTTCGGCCATGCCTCTGCAGGACTTGTGGCTATGGTTAAAACTAAATTTTTGGAGCAATCCGATGCTGATCCACAAGAACAGGGATGTACTTAACCCCAGCCCATTTTCACCTTAAGGACCAAAGCATTTTTTGCACATCTGACCACTGTCACTTAAAGCATTAATAACTCTGGGATGCTTTTACTTTTCATTCTGATTCCGAGAATGTTTTTTGGTGACATATTCTACTTTATGTTAGTGGTAATTTGTTGTCGATATTTGCATAATTTCTTGGTGAAAAATTCCCAAATTTTATGAAAAATTTGAAAATCTTGCATTTTTTTTTACTTTGAAAATCTCTGCTTATAAGGAAAATGGATATTCCAAATAAATTATACAGGGTGGGCCATTTATATGGATACACCTTAATAAAATGGGAATGGTTGGTGATATTAACTTCCTGTTTGTGGCACATTAGTATATGTGAGGGGGGAAACTTTTCAAGATGGGTGGTGACCATGGTGGCCATTTTGAAGTTGGCCATTTTGAATCCAACTTTTGTTTTTTCAATAGGAAGAGGGTCATGTGACACATCAAACTTATTGGGAATTTCACAATAAAAACAATGATGTGCTTGGTTTTAACATAACGTTATTCTTTCATGAGTTATTTACAAGTTTCTGACCACTTATAAAATGTGTTCAATGTGTTGCCCATTGTAATGGATTGTCAATGCAACCCTCTTCTCCCATTCTTCACACACTGATAGCAACACCACAGGAGAAATGCTAGCACAGGCTTCCAGTATCCGTATACACTGCTATATACTACTATATACACCGCAGGAGAAATGCTAGCTCAGGCTTCCAGTATCCGTAGTTTCAGGTGCTGCAGAATGGGCAAAACAAAAATTAGAACAGGACCCTCAGTTTACGCAGAAGATTTTGTTCAGTCATGAGGAAACTTTTATGTGAATGGTGAAGTTAACAAACAAAACCACCGCTATTGGTCTGACACTAACCCACATTGGATAGATCCCTCCAAGACTGTTGGAACACAAAAATTGATGGTATGGTGTGGTATATGGGGTACAAAGATAGTGGGGCCATTCTTCATCAATGGAAACCTCAAGACCACTGTATATGCGAAATTGCTACATGATGATGTGTTTCCCTCTTTATGCACTGAAGCTGGCACGTTCCCTGAGTTTTTCCAGCAAGATGGCGCACCACCACATTATGGGTGTCAGGTCCGAGCATTCCTAGATGAACAGTTTCCTGGAAAGGGGATGGGTCATCGTGGGCCAGTTGAATGGCCCCCAAGGTCTCCTGATCTGACCCCCTTAGACTTTTATCTTTGGGGTCATCTGAAGGCAATTGTCTATGCTGTGAAGATACAAGATGTGCAGCACCTGAAACTACGGATACTGGAAGCCTGTGCTAGCATTTCTCCTGCGGTGTATATAGTAGTATATAGCAGTGTATACGGATACTGGAAGCCTGTGCCAGCATTTCTCCTGTGGTGTTGCTATCAGTGTGTGAAGAGTGGGAGAAGAGGGTTGCATTGACAATTCAACACAATGGGCAGTACATTGAACACATTTTATAAGTGGTCAGAAACTTGTAAATAACTCATGAAAGAATAAAGTTACGTTAAAACCAAGCACATCATTGTTTTTATTGTGAAATTCCCAATAAGTTTGATGTGTCACATGACCCTCTTCCTATTGAAAAAACAAAAGTTGGATTCAAAATAGCCAACTTCAAAATGTCTGCCATGGTCACCATCCATCTTGAAAAGTTTCCCCCCTCACATATACTAATGTGCCTCAAACAGGAAGTTAATATCACCAACCATTCCCATTTTATTAAGGTGTATCCATATAAATGGCCCACCCTGTATACTGATTCACAAATACAATATGTCTACTTTATATTTGCATCATAAAGTTGACATGTTTTTACTTTTGGAAAACATCAGAGGGCTTCAAAGTTCAACAGCAATTTTCCAATTTTTCAGGCACCAGTTCAGTTTTGAAGTGGATTTGATGACTTTTCATTAAAGTTGGATGTGTAAATGATTTTTTTTTCAACTAAAATGCTGGCTTTTCCCCAAATGTAACATTCTTACAAGGTAATAGGAGAAAATGCCCCCCAAAATTTGTAACCCCATCTCTTCTGAGTATGGAAATACCCCATGTGTGGACGTCAAGTGCACTGCGGGCGCACTTCAATGCTCAGAAGAGTAGGAGTCACATTTGGCTTTTGGAAAGCAAATTTTGCTGAAATGGTTTTTGGTGGGCATGTCGCATTTAGGAACCCCCATGGTGCCAGAATAGCAAAAAACAAAAACAAAAACAAACACATGGCATACTATTTAGGAAACTACACCCCTCAAGGCACGTAACAAGGGGTACAGTGAGCCTTAACACCCCACATGTGTTTGACAAATTTCATGAAAATGGAAATTTTTTTTTTTTTCACTAAAATGCTGGTGTTACCCAAAATTCTTCATTTTCACATGGGGTAATAGGAGAAAAAGCCTCGCAAAATTTGTAACACCATTTCTTCTGAGTAAGGAAATACCGCACATGTGGATGTAAAGTGCTCTGTGGGCGAACTACAATGCTCAGAAGAGAAGGAGCGCCATTGAGCTTTTGGTGAGAGAATTTGGTTGGAATAGAAGTGGGAGGCCATGTGCGTTTACAAAGCCCCCCCATGGTGCCAGAACAGTGGACCCCCCCACACGTGTGACCCTATTTTGGAAACTACACCCCTCACAGAATTTAATAATGGGTGCAGTGAGCATTTACATCCCACTGGCATTTGACAGATGTTTGGAACAGTGCGCTGTGCAAATGAAAAATGTTATTTTTCATTTTCACGGACCACTGTTCCAAAAATCTGTCAGGCACCAGTGGGGTGTAAATGCTCACTGTACTCCTTATTAAATTCTGTGAGGGGTGTAGTTTTCAAAATGCGGTCACATGTGGGGGGGGGGGGGGTCCACTGTTCTGGCCCTATGGGGGCTTTGTAAACACATATGGCCTTCAATTTCGGACACATTCTCTCTCCAAAAGCCCAAATGGAGTTCCTTCTCTTCTGAGCATTGTAGTTCACCCGCAGAGCAGTTTACATCCACATATGGGGTATTTCCATACTCAGAAGAAAAGAAGAAATGGGACTACACATTTTGAGGGCTTTTTTCCCCGTATTTTCCCTTGTTAAAATGAAAAATGTAGGGTAACACCAGCATTTTAGTGAATTTTATTTTTCATTTTCACATCCAACTGTAACGAAAATTCGTCAAACACCTGTGGGGTGTTAAGGCTCACTATAACCCTTGTTACGTTCCGTGAGGGGTTTAGTTTCCAAAATGGGGTCTCATGTGGGTATTTATTGTTTTGCGTTTATGTCAGAACCACTGTAAAATCAGCCACCCCTGTGCAAATCACCAATTTAGACCTCAAATGTACATTGTGTGCTCTCACTTCTGAGCCATGCTGTGCACCCGCAGAGCACTTTGCGTCCACATATGGGGTATTTCCGTACTCAGGAGAAATTGTGTTACAAATTTTGGGGTCTTTTTCTCCTTTTACCGCTTGTGAAAATTTAAAGTATGGGTCATCACCAGCATGTTAGTGTAAAAAATAAAACATTTTTACACTAACATGCTGGTGTAGACCCCAACTTTACTTTTTCATAAGAGCTAAAAGGAGAAAAAGTCCCCCAAAATTTGTAACGCAACTTCTCCCGAGTACGGAAATACCCCATATGTGGCCCTAAACTGTTGCCTTGAAATACGACAGGGCTCCAAAGGGATACCTTACAGCAGTGTTTCCCAAAGAGGGTATCTTCAGCTGTTGCAAAACTTCCAGCATGCCTTGACAGTCAGTGGCTGTCCAGCAATACTGGGGGTTGTTGATTTTCAACAGCTGGAGGCTCGGTTTTGGAAACAGTGCCGTACGAGACATTTTTTTTTTATTGGTGTGGATAACTGTATAAGGGTGTGTATATGTAGTGTTTTACTTTTCATTTTGTGTAGTGTAGTGTAATGTTTTTAGGGTACATTCACACAGGTGGGGGTTTGTTGGGAGTTTAAACTACGGTGGAAAATTTGCCACAGCTCCAACTTGCAGCGGGACCTCCAGCTGTTGCAAAAGTAAAACTCTCAGCATGCCCTTTGGCTGTCCGTACATGCTAAGAGTTGCAGTTATGCAACAGCTGGAGGCACACAGGTTTCAAAACACACTTTGTTACTTAACTCAGTGTTTCGCAACCAGTGTTCCTACAGCTGTTGCAAAACGACAACTTCCAGCATGTACGGTCTGTCAGTGCTTGCGAGGAGTTGTAGTTTGAAACAGCTGGAGGCACACTGGTTGCAAAACACTGAGTTAGGGAACAAACTCTGTGTTTTGCAACCAGTGTGCCTTCAGCTGTTGCAAAACTACATCTCTCAGCATGCATTGACAGCCGAAGGGCATGCTGGGAGTTGTAGTTATGCAACAGCTGGAGGCCCACTACTACATCGCCCAGTATGCCCTTTGGCTGTTTGTGCATACTGGTTGTTTCAGTTATGCAACAACTAGCACACTTTTTCATAGAAATAAAGTGCCTCCAGCTGTTGCATAACTTCAAGCCCCAGCATGCACAAACAGCCAAAGGCATGCTGGGGGTTGTAATTTTGCCACCAGCTGTTGCAAAATTAAAACTCCCAGCATGCCCTTTGGCTGTGCATGCTGGGAATTGTTCCTTAGCAACAGACGAACAACTCACCTCCTGCTGTATCCTGCCACCACCACGGAGGACGCTGCAGCCTCCACCACCCAGGGACCTCTGCCGACACCACCGACTCCAGGGACCCTCCACGTCGAGGCCAGGGACCCCCACCTGCCCCAGTGGACAGGGAAGGGACTCCCGGCTTGCCCGATCGACGCCCGATCACCTCCCAGAAGGCTTGGTAATTGATCGGTTGTCCAGACCGATCAATCACGCGATCGTGAGGTGGCACTCCTGCTGGTAAAGGGTGATAGGTAGCGTCTCGGACGCCACCTATCACCCTTTTTTACTGGGTCACTGGAGACCCGATTGACTCGGCATCGGTGCTAATCGCCAGTCTTAATTGACCGGCGATTTGGACATGGGGGGTCTCAGGACCGCCCAGGGGTTTGCACAGGGTGCAACGATTTCAGCAGGCATCCCAGTCCAGTTCCTGGAGGGGACCAGAATTCCCACGGGCGTACATGTACGCCTTGGGTCCTTAAGTACCAGGGGTGTCAGGGTGTACCTGTACGCCTAGGATCCTTAAGTAGTTAAAGTGGTACTCCTCTGGAAAACATTTTTTTTTTAAATCAACTGGTGCCAGAAAGTTAGATAGATTTGTAAATTACTTCTATTAAAAAATCTTAACCCTTCCAGTACTTATCAGCTGCTGTATGTTCAAGAGGAAGTTCTTTTCTTTTTGAATTTCCTTTCTGTCTGACCACAGTGCTCTCTGCTGACACCTCTGTCCATTTTAGTAGCTGTCCAGATTAGAAGTAAATAACCATAGCAAACCTCACCTGCTTCAGACAGTTCCTAAAATGGACAGAGGTGTCAGTAGAGAGCACTGTGGTAAGACAGAAAGGAAATTCAAAAAGAAAAGAACTTCCTTTGGAATTTACAGCAGCTGATAAGTGCTGGAAGGCTTAAGATTTTTTTTTAATAGAAGTAATATACAAATCTACAACTTAGAAAGAAAGGGCTGGCACTAGAGTCTAGCTTTTCTGTATTATAAATGGATTTCACTGGTGTGTAAGCTGTATATGCACTCAATGGTGGTGCAATGCCACAACAAATTCCCAGTCCAATGTGTTCAGTAGAAAATATAATCAAGGCTGCACTCACCATAACTTCTTAGTGTGCTTTATTCTTCCATCTCTGAACAATACAGGGTTGCGGGTACAGGGTGCAGGTGCGTGTAAGAGCAACACGTGTTTCACGCTAGTGGCTCATCTTCTGGCTCTCCATCCTTCTGAGCCAGAAGATGCGCGACTAGCGTGAAACACGTGTCGCTCTTACACGCACCTGCAACCTGTACCTGCAACCCTGTATTGTTCGGAGATGGAAGAATAAAGCACACTAAGAAGTTATGGTGAGTGCAGCCTTGTTTCTATTTTCTACTGAACACATTATATACAAATCTGTCTAACTTTCTGGCACCAGTTGATAAAAAAAAAAAAAAAAATGTTTTCCAGTGGAGTACCCCTTTAAAACTAATTTTTCAGCACCTATCTGACACTGTCCATAGTTAAAAAAAAAAAAGAGCTGACAGACTCCCTTAAGGGGTTAAGTAAATGTTGCATGAAAACTATTTAATGATTCTAAAACCTGAACTTTATTTCCCTTTTTAAGACCCGGAAATCCCTTTACTTACAATGACTACACTGCGATGCCAATAGGAATTATCCGCAGTGACCTTGTAAAGTGTATTTTTGTGCCATTAATGATACTATACAGTAAAAAGATGAAAAAAAAAATAAAAAAAAAGGTCCCCTCCACATGTGACACAATTCATACATGCAGCTGTATATAGTTTCACATAAAATCTGTTTCCAGAAATCCAGCCATTATTCAGTGTAAACATATGTAACACATGTTTGCCTCCGGGTCCTGCGTCCTTACACGCCTGCAAAATGATTAAAGGTTCCAAAAAGTTGGAAGGACGTCGCAGGAATAATCTCTGGTGGAAGTGCGGTCATAGAAATGAGTTCACATGTGACCGTATGCATTACTATACTAACAGCAACAAATTCACCGTAATATCAACAACATGGTAATAGATAGGATTACATAGATAAGGTACATCCACCGTACATGCAATGTACTGGAGGCTTTTACATAGTGTCTAATGCAGTGGTCTCAAACTGTGGCCCTCCAGATGTTGCAAAACTTCAACTTCCACAATGGCTGTCTGGTAATGCTGGGAGTTGAGGTTTTGCAACATCTGGAAGGCCACAGTTTGAGACCATTGGTCTGATGCTATACATTTACAGAGCTGCAAGCGAGCGGCATAACGGTAAAGGCAGCCATACACAGGAAAGAGCTGTCAGGTGAACATTGATCCATCCAAAAACTGCCACAATCCCCCCACCATATGCATGAACATTTGGCTTGGCCTTCATGGGGGAGATTTATCACAACCTGTCATGAGAATATGTTGCTGAGTTTGTGGTGACACGGGGGTGCTAGGAATTCTTGATCACTTCGTGACGCCAGGGCACTGTTATCCTATACATGATCCAAGGTTGGCGACAGCTTCTCCTGGGCCAGACACGGGGAGTAAAGGAACACACGGTCGTCAGGTTATGGATAACTGTCTTAAATGAGCAGGGTGCAGATGGTATTACACCCCAACAGTGTGGTGCACAGTAGAGAGGATGCAGTGTAACCCCTTGGGAGCCCTATTGTCTTGCTGGGACTTATGGTGCTTTTGACCCAATTGATTAATATTGACTTGATATGAGATGGAAGATTTTTCCAGATCGTTGGGTTATGACAAAGTCCTGTGACTTTCTCCGCCAGGGCTTGAATTTCCTCTGTGAGGGGGATCCCTTGCAGAATGGCTGGATAAGACTGGAAAAGAGATTTGTTCTGGACTTCCCTCAGAGCTTCTCTATATACAGCTCACACCTTTAAGCTCAGCTCAGCTCAAGCTCAGGTTACAACAGTGACTAGCACTGGACTGGGGCAAATCCTCCCCCAATACACTATATAGCTCCCAATTTAGAGGTTCCCATTGGGCAGGCAGAGTCACATGGGTCAACATTGCTTCTCCCTATTAAAGGTACAACACATAGAAATAACTTATAACACAGTACTTATGAAAAATATAGTAAACATTTGATAAAGTGCTTGAACATATTAACCATGGCAACCATCCTTTAGTGGGCCCCACAGCAGGTCTGCCCGAGGAAGTCTGCAGCCCACAGGACAGCCTTTGGTGCTGGGACACCACAAGTTGCCCATAGCAACCAATCAGATTGCTTCTTTTATCTTTCAGAGGCCTTTTCAAAAATGAAAGAAGCGATCTGATTGGTTGCTCTGGGCAACTCACCAACTTTTCCTCTGGACAGGTTTTGATAAATCTCCCCCATGTGGTTTGAATGGAAAGAAAGAACCCGCTACCAGACTCCGACGGTGACTTGACTTCTCTCTAAGAAACTAAGGAGTCCATCCCTTAAAATCTAACATACTCTATCCTTCTCTTCCCTGATATCATCTGTCCGGAAAAAGTAGGGAGACCCCTATCAGAGAAAACTGCAACCAGGCAAATGGTATGGGCGACGCAGAGTACAAGAGTCTTTACCTTTTATTTCTATGTGGTACTGTTCCTTGGATGTGTCCAAAAATCCTGATATGTAATTGAGTTTCTTTGGTGCACTCGGGCGTTCCCAGCCTTTTGGAGCACTGGCACGACTGCCTGGTAGTGTTGAGCGGCATAGGCCATATTCAAATTCGCGAATATTCGCGAATATATGGACGAATATTCGTCTTATATATTTGCAAATATTCGCGCTAATTTTCGCAAATACAAATATTCGCGTATACGAAAATTTGCATATACAAAAAACCTGTATAAGCAAAAATTCACATATGCAAATTTTCGCATAAGCGAAAATTCGCACACCAGTCTCACACAGTAGTATTAGAGTCTTCTTTACACCACACAAGCTGGAAGCAGAGAGGGATGATCACTGTGATGTGTACTGTGAAAAAAAAAAAAAAAACAATATTCGTAATTACGAATATATAGTGCTATATTCGCGAATATTATTCGCGAATATCGCATATTCACGAATAAAATTCGTATTGCGAATATTCGCGAGCAACACTACTGCCTGGCTGGTCTTTGGACAACACCCACTCAATAAATATAAGATATATAAATTCATAACTCTGCTCTGAAGAATGTAGTCACTATGGGGGAGATTTATCAAAACCTGTGCAAAGGAAAAGTTGCCTAGTTGCCCATAGCAACCAATCAGATTGCTTCTTTCATTTTCCACAGGCCGTTTTTGAAAATGAAAGAAGCGATCTGATTGGTTGCTATGGGCAACTGGGCAACTTTTACTCTGCACAGGTTTTGATAAATCTCCCCCTATGTGCTTAGATCATGCAAGTGCACAGTCAGATCTCCTGCACGACTGGCCTGGAGCATCACTGCGCATGTGCGTGAGCTCAGCAGTCGCACCGGGCCCTGGTGCCTAAGGTGCCAAAGCAAATCTGCCTCACGAGAGCAGTATTATAAATGGCACGTGGGGCCTGTTGCAGATTTTGCATTGTGGCCCAGAAGCTACAATTTACGCCTCTGCTCAGCACGTAGCGGCTATGAGCTTCAAGGCAAAGATATGAATATTTTTTAAGGGGGTGTTGTCCAAGGACTATCCAGGTGGATGAACCAGTGCACCAAGGGACTGGGAACACCCCGGGTGCACCAAAGGAACTAGTTTACATATTGTGATTTAGGGCATATCTCTGGAATGGGGTCATGTACATCACCGACACTATTTTCCTCTGCCATCAGGTTAGTGTTGGTGGAGCTGCTTTCAGATTCCCTTTAATCCTTGTGATGAAGAATTCAATGGAAATTGCTTGAGATGTAGCAGGGGTGGTCTTTTCAAGTACTTGATTGGGTGCCTTGGGAATAGAGATCGCCAGACCTAACAGCTTTAAAGGGGCACTCTGGCGCTAAGACATCTTATCCCCTATCCAAAGGACAGGGGATTAGATGCCTGATCGCTGGGGTCCAACCGCTGGGGATTCCCGTGATCTTGCTCGCAGCACCCCGTTAGAATCAGTCCCCGGAGCGTGATTACTGGCGATCATGGGGACGGAGCGTTGTGACGTCACGGCTCCGCCCCCGTGTGATGTCACGCAAGCCTATGGGAGGGGGCGTGACAGCTATAAAGGGGTTATACAAGATTAGAAAAACAGAGCTGATTTCTTCTAAAAAATAGTGCCACATCTGTCCCAAGGTTGTGTGTGGTATTGCAGATCAGTTTCACTGAAGTGAATGGAGCCAAGTTGTAAAACCACACATAACCTGGGGACAGATGTGGTGCTGTTTGTGGAAGAAATTAAGTCTGTTTTTCAATTCCTGGATAACCCCTTTGAGTATTGCCTAGGGTCCACTAAAAGAATAGACTTTACCAATGTATTTTCCCATTGGGATAGCCAAATGGACAATTTAAAGATATTTTTATTGATTAACTTTTATTAATTCTTTGTGCGAAGATGTGAAAAAATAGTAATTCCCTATTGTTTTATTTGGCTTTTTAATGGTATACATTGTGCTGTATAAATAACATTATACATTTAGTCTACAAGTCATGTAAATTGCAGTGATATCAAATAGTTTATTTCATATTTTAATGCTTGTGCATAATAAAAGCATGTTTTGAGAAAAAAAAATTGTATTGCCACAACTGTTTTACTTTTCCGTGAATGAAGCCAAATCTGTATTTGTTATAGGACGATTTGTAGGTTCATATAATTTTTCGGTGAGGGATGGGGGGATTGGATTAAATCCTCATCCAGTTGTTTTTTTTCAAGCCATGCACCTTATGGTATAAATACTATGATATCTGTGTTTAATAAGTGATTATAATAGTAATAAATATATTTTTTTTTATATAATTTATGTATAGTTCTTTAGAGTTTATTATTTTATTACATTATTTATACACAGATGGACACCCAGCTGCCTCTGACACCTCATTATGGCCATATTCACACTATTGTATTGTTGTCAGCCTGATATATTTCATGTATATTTTATATAAAAAACAGATTGTAAACCCATAAGACATAATAACATCCTTTCCCAAATCTTTCCATTGGGGATTGTTTTTTTTTTTTTGCCTTCTATAGGACAGTAATTGTATGATTATGTAGAGATTATCTATAAATGAATCAGTCAGATGTTCTCATATTTGAGGTCTGTGCGTCCTATAATCACCTACTCAATGTTTAAAAATATGGCCCTCTACTACCCCTTTAAAGAGTACCTGTCATCAAACCATATTTTCTAAACTAACCCAGATTATATTCCCTAACTACTCCTAACCCCCCCTCCCCCTTGCCCTTAAAAATGTTTCCAAGCTTTAAAAAGCTCTGTATAATATCTTTCCCTTGCTCACACTGTGCAAGCTCCTGGCAGGAGAAAGTGGGTGTTCCCCAGCAGGGAACCTGTGAGAGCTGTGCCTCGCCATGCCCAAAACGCACTTCCTGAGTTTGGTCTCCTGCCAGGCCGGGAGGAGACCAAACTAACTGTTGTGGTAGGGAACAGAATTGAGCCACCTAGTGGACATTAAAAACATAAAGGTTGAGAATTTTAACAGCTAGTAAATAGAAAGGCGTCTTATAATTAGATAAGGAACAATATATTAAAAGTTTAGTTTGGTGACAGGTAGTCTTTAACGAAAGGCTCTCTCTCCTATATCTATGCTATACTGAACTCTCCTTCACCATCTGCCAAACTTTCTTTCATGGTTCAGTGGGAAGAAGACTTAAATGTCACCTTGTCCCTATCACAGCGGAGTGAAATGTGTTCTACTCTAAGGGGTGAGACTGTAGGGAAGATTACACTTAATCTGGTTGCCACATAATAGGCCCAGTGTAACATTTTCAAGTCAACATCACCTGCCATATAACTACTTCTATCTCATCTATAAGAAGTTATATGGAATACTGTGACATCAGATCGTAGTGTGAACTGTTCTGCCAGATGAATAAAAACATAAAGAACTTAAATATTTGGACATTCTGAGAATTGATTTTCTGTAGAATAAATTGGTTCATCTCATGCAGGTTTTGTGATATATTATCTGCTGGGCTCCCATTGACGTCACCAGGTTATTTTTACTTTGCGTGTAATGTTTTGAGGGCAATGTCACCATTACTCTTCAGTAGCTTCAGCTCGAGAACAAGGAGCTTATACAAGCGTAGAGAACAATAGTCTATGGGAAGATCAATTCATGTCAAAGTTTCCAAAAATTTGCCGACAAGGGGGATACTTTTAAATTCTTTTGTGACATTCCAACCAATGGCAAATACTTCTCTGTAGAACTCCACATAGCAATCATGAAGGGATCAATGTAAGGATGGAATCCCATCTATCCAAAGGCTTTTTTGGACTAGAAATGGATTTAAAGGGGTTATCCACCATAAAGTGATTTAAGTACATACCTGCCAGGCAGTAATGGACATGCTTACAAAGGATCCGTGCTTGTCTTGGGGTTAAATGGCTGTGTTGTGAGATGACCATAATGCTGTGGCTATCTCTTTGTGAACTGGCTATTTCCTTTTGGCATTTGTTCTCTCAAACTACAAATCCCATAGTTCATTGTTTGTAAGTGTGAGGTCATTTTTCTTCCTTCCAAACTTCAGCCACCCCACCCATTGAAACACACCTGTTTGCCTTCAATGCAATAGACCAGTGTTTTTTAGGGTGCCTCCAGTTGTTGCAAATTCTTGCAGAATGATCTCTCACCTAGCTGTCGCTCCACCCATTGAAGCAAAGGCAGGCTCCCTCTGAACACCTGACTTGTGATTTTTATTTATTTATTTATATAGTGCCTACAGATTCCGCAGCCCGCAACAATTATGGGGTACAAACACAAGTACAAGACAAGTATCAGACATAAAATTACACAATGTAGTGATGTAATGTCTCGGGCCGCACTGCAAGCTAGGAAAACCTGAGACAACACTAATTTTATATACTGTTAAAAATAAATGTAGGGGCACAAATCAGAAGAATTGCGAGATCACCATGAAACATAAGTACAGAGCCTGTCGCATTGTCAAAAAAAATCCTGGAATACCTCTTAAAAGCAGTTGTCACCTTTCTTTCCTCACTAAGTCATACGGCAGTTTTCAATAGGATTTGAAACAAAAAAATCTAAAAAAAAAACTAATTTCAAGAGTAAAAACAACTTAAATCAAGTCTGTCAGGTGATTATTCTCCATTATAAAATGTCAGCATATTACAGGGAAGGGTCTTTTCCGATATTACATAAAACGGCACAAAAAGGACCTGGTGGCATGGAGCAGAGACCTTTTGATATAGGAAATGGAAAATAAAAAAAGAAGAAACAAGGAGTTGCACTAAGTTCCATAACTAGATAAGTGTTCTGGCCACATAAAGAGCAGGTGGTACGCTTGCCTGAAGGTATTGTGCTGGGGGCACAACAGCAGTATCAACCTTGGCCATGATTTGGGATGGTGCAGAAGATCAAGGTTCCACGTAGAAGAAGGGATGAAGTGGTGGCAATAATGATAACAGAGCAAACAGTTTAAATCAGGAGCTGAAGAAAAAACATGACAGTCCACAGAAAGGTAGCAAAAGAAGTTTATTTTATAGCCCTTTAAAGGGGTACTCCGCTGCCCTGCTTCCCGAAGTTTATTGTTCCGAACGCTGTGTGCGGGCTTCTGTGTTCAGGGCCGCCCCTCGTGACGTCACGCCTGCCCCCTCGTGACGTCGCGCCCGGCCCCTCAACAAAAGTCTATGGGAAGCCTATGGCCGTATATGATACAATATGATACAAGGTACTATCACTATTCTCTGTACCTGGCTGGTATTTGTCATGGCAGTGAGGCAGTAGATACGTTTCTCTTGACCTGGTAAGGATACCTCCTATATATATAGCCTGCCATAAACACAAAGAAACATTTCAGACATTTATACACGTTATATACACTTTATTACAATGCACCTGATAAAAGAAAATACCACATTTGCATTCACCTGTGCAAAAATATAGACAGAAATATATTACTCTGACAGTATATATATATATTTATGTATATATATATATATATATATATATATATATATATATATGTATATATGTATATATTTTTTTCTAGTACTGCTCCACAGTTCTGGTACACTTTAGAGTTCTCAGTAAAGGATCACAGCTAAATGCCGGGCACAAACACTTACGCAATTGGTTACAGTAGTTCTTGGTGAGTCCACCAGGCACTTTTTCTTCAACGTTGCATAACCTGAAATAGCAATAATGCTCCCGCATAAAACACAGTTAGTCTCTTCGACTTAGGAAGTAAGGAAAAATGTTTACAAGGTTCAAGATCTTCAGCCTGGGTACTTGCATTCCCAGTTCTGCCTGTCAAACTGCTTCCGAGGCTGGGACATGTAACGGGGTCCACAGGACTGTGCCCCCTCTAATGAACTCACTCAGGGTTTCCACTTTACCCAGGATAAGGTTGACCCAGTAATGGTAGGCTGATGGTGACCACCATTTGCACCGCAGCAGCTTGCACCACTGGGGGAATAGCAGTTGGTCCCTGTTGGGCCGGCCAAACCTCCTCCTCAGCAGGAGTAGGCCGAGCCACTTTAGTTTGTGCCCGCTGATTAGGCCAAACCTCTTCGACCACAGGAATAGGCCTGGGAACATCTGTAGATGACTTGTGCAGGAACTGTGGTGCCATGACAGGCACTTTGGGCAAGTAGACCTCTTCCCCCTGGACCGGTACCTCTGACTTTAGGTGGCAGCAAACCAAAGGGATCTGCATCTCAGTCGTCCGATGGGAAGTAGGCAAACGGAATCTGAGTTGGATTCTTCGGACAGGTCACTGCAGCCACCCATTCTCCTCTCATACTCTGTAAAGGACTATACTCCACGATCTCCCCGCTCTCTAGAGAATGCAGTGGTGGGGGGGAGATAGTCTCTCTGCACTGCCCGACGACTGACCAAGATTGTCCCACCATGACGACAGACCAAACCCCCGCAAACCCCCCTCGGAGGTGTTCCAGGGGGGGTTCTCCCTCTCAGGGATGCTCCAACTTTCTCATTTACAGGGCCTCTAATGCTTTGGTGTCCTGTTGCTGTGCCTGTCGCACCACATATGGCAGCAGCTTCATACCATATTTCTCCATTCTTTGTGCCCTCAACCCTTCTACAATCTCGGCCACCTGGGCTTCTCTCCTGGCCCACTCGGACTGGGCCGTTGGAACTGGGGGATGGGACTTCCCTGGCAGGAGAAGAAGGTGCTCCCTCATGTATTGGATTAGTCTGGGCTTATCGCCAAATAGCCACCGGGGTAATGGTGGGGACCGGGGGTGTACAGCAGACTTCTGGACCTGGGGGGTTTGCTCTGGACTAAGGGTAGAAGAAGGGGTAGAGAAAGCGGCTCAGCCAGGGTACTCACTTCTGAATTCTCTGTATGGATTTCGGCCCAGGATCCCCAGGTCCGGTGGTTAGGGGACAGCCTCACCGGCGATGATGCACGGGAAGAGGCCAGTGTTTCCTCCGTGGGGTTGCTGGTCAGTCTCCATCATCCTCAGGCAGTGGGACTTGGTAGCAGGCCTCTTCGGCCCCGATGGGGATGCGCTGTAGACGATCTGCTAGCTCCTGAAACATTTGCCCCAAGACGACTTTCCGGGCCTCCAGCGCCATCTTGGGACTCTCCGACCTCGTGATTGCCTGTTCCACCATGTTGCTCCACTTGTAGACTTACGGCAAACTGAAAGGATCTGGCGGCATTGCTCCTTTTATGCAGGGCTCCGGGGAAATGGCCACCGGCCGGAAGTGTGTCAGCGACACAGCGCTGGCTTCCGCTCCCCCGGCAACAAGGGGCAGATCTTTTACAGTTCCACTTCAGCATTGATACAGCAACATGGTTTCCACGTCAAGGGGCGGGTTGCTGACCAGCGCGGGACATTTTCACGCACTTCTTTAACCCTTGCAGGTACAGGCAACACTTTATAACCTAGCATAGCTTCGGACCTGATCTTGCAGATGATTGACATTGTACTTGATCACTTCACAATGGCAGACAACAGTCTTTTCTTCACCTCCCCCTCTATTTCACAAGCGCTTCGGGTTAAACACTTTTTCCCTGACACTTTCTTGCACAATTTTTGTCGCTCGCTCGTGTGTTTAACTCTGCAAGACTGGACACAGTTCAGATTGGGGGGTACTTGAGGCATAAGGCGCACACCCATATCCTGTTTGTGACGCCAAAAGTTGTGGTAGAGGGTGTGATGCAGGGCAGATGGAATTACCCTAGAAGCAGATGGCATTAACCCCTTGTATCCCTGACGCCAGGGCGTGGTTTATCCTCATTACCACCCGAAGGTATACCGCTGGATCCTGTGCTAGGCACGGGGACAATAATGACTCAGACGCCAAGTTACGGAACAATGGTAGCTTTGCTTAATTAGACAGGTGGAATAGTCTATACAGTTTATCCAGGCCTGCGGAGGTGACCAGTTACTTCAGAGACCTTAAGGGCTTGCTGGGACTCGTAGTGGACTGGGACAATTGTGATGCAGGCCACGCTGACTGAAGACAGATTGACTTTGAATGTGACTTGACTGAGACTGACTATACCCCTTTTGTTGCTTACCAGGCTCTGACTGGGACCTGGCGGTAGTGGACTTGTAGACTTGTGGCTGCGTGGTTGGCTTGAGGCCTCCTCTGGACTCCAGACACACTCTTAGGACTTGACTGCCCTGTACCTCAGCAAAGACTTAGACTGGAACTCAAGAGAGAGAATTAGCTCCTCCCCGGGCTTATATGGGGGAGACTAGGAGGGGTCCCATAGGTCACCCTTAGGTCACATGGTCACTGATACCTCACTAGGTTACAATCACATGACAACTGTTCAATCCCATGACAACTGTTCTTAAAGACATAACACTATATCATGTATATACAGGTGAATATAGAAGGGGAACAGGTGCAGGGGGGACCAGGGGACACTGAAGGGAGACTGCCTGACAGGACAGCTAATGTACGGGGTGCAACTCCTGTACCGGGCCACCACATTACCCTTTTATTATTTTCTCTTTCGATTATGCTGATATTATGCAAACACAGGACGCTTTCACGTATATGCCCTGACATGACCACCGCGAGATATCGTCCTGATAGATACAGAGTATATTCTTTAGTGCTGACAGATGTAATGAGATATGCCATGTGATAAACGTTCCCTTTGTCCATTGTTCCTTCCCAGGGCCCAATATTGATTCATATAATTACAGACAGGAACTAGTCCGCCAGTCCTCTCTTGTGCAAGATGTGTCTTGCAAAATTCCTTAAAGGGAACTCGTCACCATATTGTTTCCTATGAAATACACATAGGCCCATGCGCTGGCCCTCTATAAGAGTTAATGCTTTCCATTTTATTAATGGCTCTATAGGATCGATCAATGCATGGAAATCTTTTTTGCTGTCAGTGCAAATTATGCTTTTAGTGGGGCTTCTGGTGTACTGCCTATTTGGCAAAACGCAAAAGCAGTGGAAGTATAAGACATGCTTTATCTGTAGAATAGCTTGGGCTAAAACTAGTCCTAAAAATAGGGGGCCTGTGTCCCTTGTTTGGAGATGAGAGGTTCCTATATGGCAGTCTTCCTAGATTAGTGTTTCCCAAGCAGGGTGTCTAAAGCTGTTGCAAAACTACAACTCCCAGCATGCCCGGACAGCCTTCGGCTGTCCGGGCATGCTGGGAGTTGTAGTTTTGCAACAGCTGGAGGCACCCTGCCTGGGAAACAGTGTCCTAAAGAATATAATAGAATAAAATGTACAGTGTTAGCACATCTACAACCACCTCTACTCAGCAAACGGGGAATGGGGTCTCTTGTTCGAACCTGTGCGCGACTACTGGGAGTTGTGGTTTTGCAACAGCTGGAGGCACACTGTTTGGAAAACACTGACATGTGGATTTATATAGCTAGAACTGAACTCAATGGGAATTCTATATTTCTGTATGTAATGAGCGCCCCATAGTGGCAGCTACAAGTGTCACAGCGAGCAGGGAAATGTTAGCAATCTCCCACCATGAGCCGTATAGCAGTTCTCTGCCCCTATAGTGTTTCTCATTGTAACAAGGCATTGCCATTTGGAATCTCAATTAATAAATATATGGACTGAGTATGACTATGCAATTCAGAGACGTGCATGATATGAAGGTTCGGCAATTGTCCCTGCGGTGTTCTCCTCTAAATGTCAATGTATTCTTCATGGTGAGGACAGAAGACTCATTGTTATTCCATACAGGGTGATGTAATGGGCAGGGGTCAGTTGTGGGCCCCTACATTACTGGAAGAGCCAGCAATCTATGAATCAGGGTTATATTACAGGAAATGAGTACAATTCTCTGCTGTATCTATCTACCTATCTAGCAAGAAGAATAGATCTATCTATCTATCCATCTAATATCAATCTATCTATCTATCTATCTATCTATCTATCTATCTCATATCTATCTATTTATCTCATATCTTTCTATCTATCTCATATCTATATATCTATCTAATATCTATCTATCTCCTATCTTTCTATCTATCTCATATCTATCTATCTTTCTCATACATCTATTTATCCATCTCATATCTATCTATCTTTAAACAGGAGAATATAGCAGTACACTGCTAGCACAAAGATACAGATAAAACATGAAATGTTATATTGCTACAATGCAAAAAATGAAAAAATTGAGGTGCTTTGCTCACCATTTGGTGGCCAAATAGTTTGGACCATCCCACCGCGATAAGGTGACCTCATTGGGACGGACCCTACAATGTGAATGTGCCTCTGTGCAATCAGTTTCCAGGCTTGTAAGATCTGGAACATCCAGCACCTTATAAGATGGGTGGGGTGCATGAGCCAACATGGAGGTAGCCACTCCCCCATATGTATAACACAAACAAGGATAAGTTGGCCAGCACATACTGATACCAAACTACTGCATGGACCTGGTGTACAGGTGCATGCTGCTAGGCTAAATATACATGAACAGGAGAATACACAAAGATATATTTAGCCTAGCAGCGTGCACCTGTATGCCAGGTCCATGCAATAGTTTGGTATCAGTATGTGCTGGCCAACTTATCCTTGTTTGTGTTATACTTATGGGGGGGGGGGGAGTGGCTACCTCCATGTTGGTTCCTGCACCCCACCCATCTTTATAAGGTGCTGGATGTTCCAGACCTTACAAGCCTGGTAACTGATTGCACGGAGGCATATTCACAGTGTAGGGTCCGTCCCAATGAAGTCACCTTATCGCGGTGGGATGGTCCAAACTATTTGGCCACCAAATGGTGAGCAAAGCCCCTCAATTTTTTCATTTTTCATTTTTTGCATTGTAGCAATATAGCATTTCATGTTTTATCTGTATCTTTGTGCTAGAAGTGTGCTGCTGTATTCTCCTGTTCATATATATATTTAGCCTAGCAGCGTGCACCTGTACGCCAGGTCCATGCAGTAGTTTGGTATCAGTAGTTCTTGCCAACTTATCCTTTATTTATTTTTTTTATCTATCTACCAATCTATCTATCTATCTACAACCAAAGATTAAGTTGGCCAGCACTATTAATTCCAAACTATTGTAAAAACCTGGCTTGCAGGTGCAGGCTGCTGGGCTAAATATACAGCAACAGGAGAATACAGCAGCACACTGCTAGCACAAAGATATAGATGAAACATGAGTATATAGATAAAACATGAGTATATAGATAGAACATGAAAAGATATACAGCTGTAATGCAATAAATGAAGATATGAAACTATGAGGTACTTAGCTTGCAAATTTGGCGCCAAATAGCGTGGACTGTCCCACCACGGTAAGGTGAACTCATTCTGGGACGGACCCTACACTGTGAATATGCCTCTGTGTGAACAGTACAGCAGGCATGCAAGGTCTGAAACATCCAAGGCACCTAATGTATTCTCCTGTTGCTGTATATTTAGCCCAGCAGCCTGCACCTGCAAGCCAGGTTTTTACAATAGTTTGGAATTAATAGTGCTGGCCAACTTATTCTTTGGTTGTATTACACATACGGGGGAGTGGCTACCTCCATGTTGGCTCCTGCACCCCACCCACCTCTATTAGGTGTATATTAGGTGCCTTGGATGTTTCAGATCTTGCATGCCTGCTGTACTGTTTACACAGAGGCATATTCACAGTGTTATTCACAGTGTAGGGTCCGTCCCAGAGTGAGGTCACCTTACCGTGGTGGGACGTTCCAAGCTTTTTGGCGCCAAATTTGCAAGCTAAGTACCTCATAGTTTCATATCTTCATTTATTGCATTACAGCTGTATATCTTTTCATGTTCTATCTATATACTCATATTTCATCTATATCTTTGTGCTAGCAGTGTGCTGCTGTATTCTCTTGTTGCTATCTATCTATCTATCTATCTCATATCTATCTATCTATCTATATATCCATCTTCTATCTATCTAGTAGATGTAGAAAAACAGCACATCCCTTTTCTTTTTGAATAGGTGTAGTTGGTGCACCAAGGTTCTGGAGCCTGGATTAGTGGCCCTTCACTCCAGACAGCAAAAGGAATATTCCCACAGAACACAAAAATTGGTGAAAAAATAAGTGTTTATTCCATAGCAAAAGAACAGTGTCTCACAGCAAGCTACATTTCAACCGGCTCACACTGCTAGAAAAAGACTGTGTGAGACGGTCAAAACGTAGCTTGCTGTGAGACACTGTTCTTTTGCTATGGAATAAACACTTATTTTTTCACCAATTTTTTTGTTCTCTGGGAATATTCCTTTTGCTATCTATCTATCTATCTATCTATCTATCTATCTCATATCTATCTATCTATCTGTTAAATATAACCGGATGGCTAAATTATAACCCGGTCTGACCGTGGAGAGAGCAAGCTCTTTGTTTGTATAAAAAACATACACTAATTATAATCTTCTTGACATCATGGCAGACAGTACATAAAACAAGAAATCTTTATGTAAAGTCAGTTCTTAGCATAAGTAATTAATGTAGCGGAGGTTATGTAGGCATGTCCATAAATCTTGTCTCACCAGCTGGGATTTCTTCCTAAGTACTTTATCCAGTGTGGTGGATCCATCTTGAAATGTCCTTTTTAAGATGGCCGCCTCCAGCTGTCATCCTCCTTGTGCTGGAGGGCTGTACAAGACTTCCTGGAGACCTTCTTCCGTTCCTCCTTCCATCCTTGCTTTCTCTGGAGCAACTTATGCTCAAATGATGGGTGTGTCCATCATAATTGAAGGTATGTCCTTTATAAATGTGGGCGTGTTTATTCTAATTGATTCTGTGCCTACCATCCATAAATATACAAATATAGTTTATTAACCTGTTAAGGATGGCGGGCGTATCCATACGCCCCCGTTTTAAAGTCCTTAAGGACAGAGGGTGTATGGATACGCCCGTGGGAATTCCGGTCCCCGCCGCTAGCCGGTTGGGGACCGGACCAGGATGCCTGCTGAAATCATTCAGCAGGCATCCTTGGACATCGCTGAGGGGGGTCCTGAGACCCCCCCATGTCGGCGATCGGAGAAAATCGCATGTCAATTCAGACATGCGATTTTCTCCTACTCCGGGCTGATCGGGTCTCTGGTGACCCGATCACCTGGAAAATAGGGATGATCGGAGCTGTCAGTGACAGCCCCGATCATCCTGAGGGATAGGAGCGAGGTCGCAGTGCTGCGATCTCCTCCTATCCCCTACTATTGGTGAGAACTGAATTCTGACCAATGGCCGCGCAGGACAGTGGGTTGCCATGGCAACCCCCCGTTCTGCCCACCCCTAGATGTCGGGCAGATCGGGGGAGAAGATGGAGGCCTTTACCTGAGGACCAGATGCGATGGGGCCCGGCGATCATCAGAGACATCAGCGGAGATCACGGCGCAGGTAGGGAAACAACGGTGGCGGTGGTGGGGGGGTGGTTGTTGGAAAGGAAGGGGGCAGTAAGCGATATTTACTGCTGCCCTTCCTAGTGGGTGCCAAACTGCAACTCCCAGCATGCCCAGACAGCCAAAGGCTGTCTGGGCATGCTGGCAGTTGTAGTTTTGCAACATCTGGAGGGTCACAGTTTGGAGACCACTGTTACAGTGGTGCCCAAACGGTAGCCCTCCAGATGTTGCCAAACTACAACTCTCAGCATGCCTAGACTGCCCAAGCATGCTGGGAGTTGTAGTTCTGTAACATCTGTCCCTTCAGATTTTGCAATTTTCATGACATTTTTGAAAATTGCTGCTCTACTTTGAAGCCCTCTAATTTTTTCAAAAAGTAAAAATATGTCCATTTTATGATGCCAACATAAAGTGGACATATTGTATTTGTTAATAAAAATAAAATTTATTTGGAATATCCATTTTCCTTACAAGCAGAGAGCTTCAAAGTTAGAAAAATGCAACATTTTCAAAATTTTCATGAAATTTTGGGATTTTTTACCAAAAAAGGATGCAAGTAACGCCGAAAATTTACCACCAAAATAAAGTAGAATATGTCACAAAAAACAATCTCAGAATCAGAATATTCGGTAAAAGCATCTTAGAGTTATTAATGCTTAAAGTGACGGGCTCAGTCCTTAAGGTGAAAAAGGGCTCAGTCCTTAAAGGGGTACTCCGGTGAAAACCTTTTTTCTTTTAAATCAACTGGTGGCAGAAAGTTAAACATATTTGTAAATGACTTCTATTAAAAAATCTTAATGCTTCCAGTACTTATTAGCTGCTGAATGCTACAGAGGAGATTCCTTTCTTTTTGGAACACTGATGACATCACGAGCACAGTGCTCTCTGCTGACATCTCAACCGTGCATAGCAGATGTATGCTAAGGGCAGCATGGTGGCTCAGTGGTTAGCACTGCTACCTTGCAGTGCTGGGGACTTGGGTTCAAATCCCACTAAGGACAACAATAAATAAAGCGTTATTATTATTATAATAACGTCAGCAGAGAGAATTGTGCTCGTGATGTCATCAGAGAGCATTCCAAAAAGAAAATAATTTCCTCTGTAGTATTCAGCAGCTAATAAGTACAGGAAGGATTAAGATTTTTTCATAGAAGTAATTTACAAATATGTTTAAATTTCTGCCACCAGTTTATTTAAAAGAAAAAAGGTTTTCACCGGAGTACCCCCTTTAAGGGGTTAAAAGTATATATCTCCTCCTAGTGCGTTGGCTGAATATATGTATATTTAACTTGTGGGTGTATACATTATGTCATGGTTATATTGTTATCTGATTGGATACTACTAGCTCTACAAATATGGTACTTCTCTGAAGTCTCGACGTGACTATTCGCCTGCTACATATATACTTAAATAATATATAGTGTGTCATGTTGTCTATCTATAGACATGATATCCTTTGACAACTGATCATACATACTTTTTATCACTATCAATCTATTTATTTGTATCATATCTATCTATCTATCTAAGTATGAAGTAGTCCAAAGAACAGCACCACTGCGAAGAAAACCAGTTTGTACATTAGGTGCATGCCGCCATGGGATTCATGGACCCCCATGTGTGTTTTTGACCCTAAGGGAGTTCATTCATTGGTATTGTGAAAAATTATCAATAGGTTCAGTGAGTTTCTTATACAAAAATACTTTTTATGTCATAATGTCATTCTAAAAAATCTTTTTCTTTTTTTTTCAGAATCTTCTACATGGGACCCTTACTCCACTGACCGGAATACCATTATTTTTATAATGTTACGTATCATATCAGGATGAGGTCGGATTGCTCACCTAATCAGAAATAACTTTTGGATAGCGGCAACTGAAACTAAAACAGAAGTTTTTTTTTCATGGATGGCGGTTTATTGGAAGTGTGCTCTGCTGCAGCCTAAATCCACCCGCATTGGGTGTCAAAAAGTTTTTATCCCCCAGAAGTCTGAATGGAGGACGGTTCAACACCAGGATCGATTCTACAGATAAGACAGAATGGTGACAGACTGGTGACCCAAGGGCCACACAGGTCTGCTGTACCGGGAGCTTACCTTGGTGACACACGGCGTTGCTGCATGTCAAGAAAGAGTTAAACTTCATTGCCTAATAGGTCTGCCCAGTAAGTCAATGGTGGACTATGAACTCTGCATACGTCTTGCGCATGCGTCTTGATGATGCAATTTGTTGCCATGACAAGAATGAGGTTTTGAATCTGATTGGGTGTAGCATACCGATCCTTATCCTGACGCAGACACCGGTCTTAGACCGAGCGCCTGCGCAGTATTATTTTGACCCACGCTAACGTGGGTAATGGTGGGTGGTGGGTAATGTAGTTGTGTATATTTCCGGAACAGTGGTGAGTGACCGCCTTCTTATTAAGAATTTAAGCATTAATCAACATTGTTTTTAACTTCCACGTTACACTTTATGGATTGGTATCGATCCTCTGACATATGTATAAGCACTTTATATGTCGGCACAGATTGATATAATGTCACATGCTGAATTTGCACTTTTTATAAAACATTTTTTATGGTTTTACTTAATTATGTACTGCACTTTGTATTGTAATTGAATACTATTTAAGCACTCTGTTTGTACTCGCTGACTATGCTTGAAAAAGACAGCGTTGAGGTTGTCGAAATGTTGCACCTGTTTTTTCCCCTCTGAGGATGTAATAAACATCTTCACGTTTTTTGAACTACTCGTTTTGTGTGCTGTGGTCCTTTCCACGTGTATCTATCTATCTATCTATATCCCAAGAAGAGCAGCACAACCTTTCAATATTAGTATATAGTAGGTGCACGCTATGTGGGTGCCTGGGTTAGGGCTCCACTTGTAGTAGCAATCCAGAAAATAGCAGCACACAAAAAAATGGTGAAAAAACTTGTTGGTTTATTCCCTTATTCCAGTGCAAGTATCAGGAGAGCAACGTTTCTGCGGCCTCTCACCGCCATTACGGCGGCGAGAGGCCGCAGAAACGTTGCTCTCCTGATACTTACACTGGAATAATGGAATAAATCTACAAGTTTTTTCACCATTTTTTTGTGTGCTGCTATTTTCTGGATTGCTATCTATCTATCTATCTATCTATCTATCTCATATCTATTATCTATCTGTCTAGCTATCTCATATATATCTATCCCTCTCATATCTATCTATCTATCTATCTCATATCTATTTATCTATCTATCTATCTCATATCTATCTATCTATCTATCTATCTCATATCTATCTATCTATCTCATATCTATCTATCTATCTATCTATCTCATACCTATCTATCTATCTCATATCTATCTCATATCTATCTCATATCTATCTATCTATCTATCTATCTATCTATCTATCTCATATCTATCTATCTATCTATCTCATATCTATCTATCTATCTATCTATCTCATATCTATCTATCTGTCTAGCTATCTCATATCTATCTATCTATCTATCTATCTATCTATCCATCTCATATCTATCTCTTTATCTATCTATCTATCTATCTATCTATCTCATATCTATTTATCTATCCATCTATCTCATATCTATCTATCTATCTATCTATCTCTATCATATCTATCTATCTATCTCATATCTATTTATCTATCTATCTATCTATCTATCTATCTATCTACCTTCTCTCTTTCTCTCTCTCTTTCTCTCTCTCTCTCTCTCTCTTCTCTCTCTTTCTCTTCTCTGTTTCTCTTCTCTCTTCTCTCTCTTTCTCTTCTCTCTTCTGGTAATAAATAATGATGATCTTATCTATTGATTAACTGGCTCCATCTAGTGGGGAAACATTATATGACACATAACACATGCCATTCTGTATTCCATCTCCGATTAGGCGAGAATGCATGTAACTAAGTCATTATATTTATCTCCATTTATATAATATGCCTTGCTAAGACATACATAGTGTTGCATGGGGATTTCAATAACTTATTGCAACATGCATTTGCAGCATACCTATCTAAACCACAGGTGTAGGACTCTGTCCTTACTGTTGGATTCCTTTAACATACTTTCCAATAGTCCTGAGTTTAGTAGGACTGTCCAATAGACATGTGCAATTCGGTTCGGCACGAATGTCTAAATTAACAAATTTTACCGTTTTCGTGCATTCGGACCGATCCGAATGCACGAAAACATATTTTGAACATTCCCGAATAGCCACGATAATACAAATAGCAAAGTAACGAATACATTCGTTATTTCCCAACCATAATGCTGTAAATAACGAATGCATTCGTTATCTGTAAACGAACGTGAAGAATTCATTCTGATAACAAATATAATAAAAAGGATATAGATAGTTTGATTTTTCGGATACATTCGGTATTCGGGTACATTCGGTAAATCTTTTTATTCTTTTTTTGGACTTAAGCGATCCTAAAAAATTATGGAGATACCTTTTTTATAAAAATTTCGTAGGGTATCATAAAAAAATCATAATAAAAAAGATACAGTGGTGATGGAAAAAATTGTATCTAATGAAATGTATCATTTTTATTATGAAATGTTTATTCATTTTTAAACAGGGATCAATTTATGTGAGCGGGTAAAGCACTAAAAATGTAGCCAACAATAATGAAAATGTAGTGTGTGCGTGTTTTTCACTTTTTTTTAAAACATTTTTTAGGTAGTACTACTACTCCCAGCATGGAACACACTCTTCCATGATGGGAGTAGTAGTTACCTGTACTAATTGACAGATTGCAGGGGTCCCTTGCGATCCTCTTGTATAATGTATAGATGCGCCGGCTACTCTTCTATGGTCCCCTGCACTCACGTATATATACACATATTCATATTTCCCGCAGAGCTGTGATTGGCCAGATGGTTCCAGCCAATCACAGCTCTCTGTGAGAAATAGGAATATGTGTATATATACGGCCATGCAGGGGACCATAGAAGAGCGGCCGCCGCATTCATACATTATACTGGAGGATCGCAGCGGGTGTCAGGAGTGATACCTGCAGTGACCTTTCCTTTACTACAAGTACTAATACTCCCAACATGGAGCACACTCTGCTCCATGCTGGGAGCTGTAGTACCTGCATTAATAGACAGATCGCAGCGGGTGTCAGAAGTTACACTCGCTGCCATATGTCTATTAATGCAGGTACTACAGCTCCCAGCATGGAGCAGAGTGTGCTCCATGTTGGGAGTATTAGTACCTGCAGTAAGGGACAGATCCTCCTGACACCGCTGCGATCGTCCTTATGTGAATGTCGGGATCAGCTGTTCTCAGGGCTACAGAGCCAGGAGAACAGCTGACGCTGAGCCGTAGGTATACATCGTATATCTACTGCCCAGCAAGAACTTACAGTGAGCTTGCAATGTGTATACAGTTTACACATTGCTGGCTCACTTAACCCCTTGCTGAGCTGTGTGCTATGCGCAAGCCCAGCAAGGGAAGAGTTAACTTACACTGCTGGACAGTGTAGGTTAACCCTTTGGGCGGTATACACTATATACAGCTATCTATAGATAGCTGTATACAGTGTATACAGAAGACGAAGTCCAGCTTACTTCCCTCGAGTCCCGGGCGGGGTTCGTGTAGCTCCGCCCCCTAGTGATGACGTCATTAGGGGCGGAGCTACAGAAGGGAACAAGGCTAATTAATCTGAAGCTCTGTTCACATTGTACGTTATGTATAATGTGAACAGACCCTTCTGGCAGTGTCTACCCAGACAGGGAGACTCCAGCTGTTGCTAAACTACAACTCCCAGCATGCCCAGACAGCCAAAGGCTGTCTGGGCATGCTGGGACTTATAGTTTTGCACCAATTGGTGGCTCCCTGTTTGGGTAGACATTGCATCATGGGTGCTCTCCCCAGCGGACAGCGCCAAAAATGTCATAACCAATTTTTTGTGTTTTTTTCTTCTCGTTTCAGATCCGTGTATGCAGAGGATTACTGCGGATTCGATGGATTACGACGGATTATTTATTTTTTCCTTTAATAAAATGGTTAACGAGGGCTGTGGGGGAGTGTTTTTCTAAATAAAATAATTTTTCCAATGTGTTGTGTTTTTTTTTTTTATTGAATTTTCAAGGTTAGTAGTGGACGCTGTCTTATTGACGGAATCCATTACTAGGCCAGGGCTTAGTGCTAGCCCCAAAAACAGCTAGCGCTAACCCCCAATTATTACCCCGGTACCCACCGCCACAGGGGTGCCGGGAAGAGCCGGTACCAACAGGCCCGGAGCGTCAAAATGGCGCTCCTGGGCCTAGGCGGTAACAGGCTGGCGTTATTTAGGCTGGGGAGGGCCAGTAACAATGGTCCTCGCCCACCCTGGTAACGTCAGGCTGTTGCTGTTTGGTTGGTATCTGGCTGAGAATGAAAATACGGGGAACCCTATGCGTTTTTTTTTTTTAATTTTTTTTATTTAAATTAAAAAAAAAAAACGCATAGGGTTCCCCGTATTTTCATTCTCAGCACAATACCAACCAAACAGCAACAGCCTGACGTTACCAGGGTGGGCGAGGACCATTGTTACTGGCCCTCCCCAGCCTAAATAACGCCAGCCTGTTACCGCCTAGGTCCAGGAGCGCCATTTTTGACGCTCCGGGCCTGTTGGTACCGGCTCTTCCCGGCACCCCTGTGGCGGTGGGTACCGGGGTAATAATTGGGGGTTAGAGCTAGCTGTTTTTGGGGCTAGCACTAAGCCCTGGCCTAGTAATGGATTCCGTCAATAAGACAGCTTCCGCTACTAACCCTGAAAATTCAATAAAAATAAAAAAAAAACACAACACATTGGAAAAATTATTTTATTTAAAAAAACACTCCCCCACAGCCCTCGTTAACCATTTTATTAAAGGGAAAAAAAATAATCCGCCGTAATCCATCGAATCCGCAGTAATCCTCTGCATACACGGATCTGAAACGAGAAGAAAAAAAAACACAAAAAATTGGTTATGACATTTTTGGCGCTGTCCGCTGGGGAGAGCACCCATGATGCAATGTCTACCCAAACAGGGAGCCACCAATTGGTGCAAAACTACAACTCCCAGCATGCCCAGACAGCCTTTGGCTGTCTGGGCATGCTGGGAGTTGTAGTTTAGCAACAGCTGGAGTCTCCCTGTCTGGGTAGACACTGCCAGAAGGGTCTGTTCACATTATACAAAACGTACAATGTGAACAGAGCTTCAGATTAATTAGCCTTGTTCCCTTCTGTAGCTCCGCCCCCTAATGACGTCATCACTAGGGGGCGGAGCTACACGAACCCGGCCCGGGACTCGAGGGAAGTAAGCTGGACTTCGTCTTCTGTATACACTGTATACAGCTATCTATAGATAGCTGTATATAGTGTATACCGCACAAAGGGTTAACCTACACTGTCCAGCAGTGTAAGTTAACTCTTCCCTTGCTGGGCTTGCGCATAGCGCACAGCTCAGCAAGGGGTTAAGTGAGCCAGCAATGTGTATACTGTATACACATTGCAGGCTCACTGTAAGTTCTTGCTGGGCAGTAGATATACAATGTATACCTACGGCTCAGCGTCAGCTGTTCTCCCGGCTCTGTAGCCCTGAGAACAGCTGATCCCGACATTCACATAAGGACGATCGCAGCGGTGTCAGGAGAAGTGACATCCCTGGGATCTGTCCCTTACTGCAGGTACTAATACTCCCAACATGGAGCACACTCTGCTCCATGCTGGGAGCTGTAGTACCTGCATTAATAGACATATGGCAGCGAGTGTAACTTCTGACACCCGCTGCGATCTGTCTATTAATGCAGGTACTACAGCTCCCAGCATGGAGCAGAGTGTACTCCATGTTGGGAGTAGTAGTACTTGTAGTAAAGGAAAGATCACTGTGGGTATCACTCCTGACAGCCGCTGCGATCCTCCAGTATAATGTATGAATGCGGCGGCCACTCTCCTATGGTCCCCTGCACAGCCGTATATATACACATATTCCTATTTCTCACAGAGAGCTGTGATTGGCTGGAACCATCTGGCCAATCACAGCTCTGCGGGAAATATGAATATGTGTACATATACGTGAGTGCAGGGGACCATAGAAGAGCAGCCAGCACATCTATACATTATACAAGATGATCGCAAGGGACCCCTGCAATCTGTCAATTAGTACAGGTAACTACTACTCCCATCATGGAAGAGTGTGTTCCATGCTGGGAGTAGTAGTACTACCTAAAAAATGTTTTAAAAAAAGTGAAAAACACGCACACACTACATTTTCATTATTGTTGGCTACATTTTTTGTGCTTTACCCACTCACATAAATTGATCCCTGTTTAAAAATGAATAAACATTTCATAATAAAAAAGATACATTTCATTAGATACAATTTTTTTCATCACCACTGTATCTTTTTTATTATGATTTTTTTATGATACCCTGCGAAATTTTTATAAAAAAGGTATCTCCATTATTTATTAGGATCGCTAAAGGCCAAAAAAAGACTAAAAAGATTTACCGAATGTACCCGAATACCGAATGTATCCGAAAA
Organism: Hyla sarda; assembly: GCF_029499605.1. Classification (NCBI taxonomy): domain Eukaryota; kingdom Metazoa; phylum Chordata; class Amphibia; order Anura; family Hylidae; genus Hyla; species Hyla sarda. Next base: position 410,043,066 of record NC_079191.1, read on the forward strand.
AAACAACACGAATACCCGAATACCGAATGTATCCGAAAATCGAAACCGAAAATATTGTCGAACCGAAATTTTTTTCCAAAACGAAAAAACGAAACGAAATTAAACGAAAATGTTTCTAGTGCACAAGTCTACTGTCCAATGAACTGGACTGCTACAGGTCCTAAAGAGTGCTTATAAGTAACCTTCTACCAGTTTGGGGTGTTCATAGGCAGAACATGGGCTGGAAGTAAAATATGTCATTATTTTATAAGGTTAAAAAAGAAAAAGATTTATCAAGTCTCCGTGCTGATCCAGAGGATAGCAGAATCCCCTATGACAGTGGTCTCCAAACCTCCAGATGTTGCAATGTTGGTTGTCTGGGCATTGTGGTAAAGTGTAAGGGAAAGTGGTGGATGTGGTGTATATCTCACCTGGTTTCCTCAGCCAGGCACAATAAAGGAAATCCAGAAGGTTATATGCTGCTTTAGCGGAGCATAGTCTGCTAGTCTCTTTTGTTTGGATTTCCTGGACTGGAGGACAGGTTGGATGTGGGAGTGCTCCAGTCCACACCCTAAGTTCACTACGGGTTTCCCTACTCCAAGGTGTTCTCAGGTGAGACTTGCTGTGCTGATTGCTAGGGAGGAAACCCTATAGCAAACGGGCTGTTCGGGTTTGAGTGCTGGAGAGACTGAGATGAGAAGCAGCCACAGCCAGATTTGCAGCTCAAACCTACCAGGTCTGAACCTTCCTCTATGGACATTTTGTGAGTTTGCTTGGGGCCACACATTAGGCCCACAGTAGGATAGTGAGGTATCTGGATGTTTAGTTAGAGCCGGACAGGCTTAGGTTTTGTTGTTTTGTTTGCACTACGCTTTGTGCCTAAAATAATTTAAATAAACATCCACTTGGACGTTTGAAACCTGCTGCCTGTGTGAATACTGTCATTGCTGTTCCCTACAGCATGCTTGTAGTTTTACAACATCTGGAGGTCCACAGTTTAGAGACCACTGCCCCACTGGAGCATATGCTCTGGATGCCGCAATCAGAACCCCCTTCTGCCCTTTATCTTTGTACTTCTCTCTTTCCTTGCCTAAGTTAGTTTCCTGGCTTAGCGTGCACTATTAAATAAAATAAAAATAAAAACTCTATGCACAGAACAATATACCTGCCATATAGTGACCATATAGTGGTAGATTTTAGTACTACACAGGCTCTTCAGGCCATATGTGGTGTTTTGGAGCGGGCCTCCTTTTGCTGCTCTGAACACTGTTTGGGTAGATGTTGTCTCAAAGGTCTCCAGCTCTGTCTCTGCGTCTTTGAATAGTGTCTGCACTGATAATAAGGTCGCCACCTGGCTGGTATTTTACTGACACAGCCAGTATTTTGGCCACCCTGTCAGTATTTTTATATTAAAAATACCGGCAACGCAATGGCCGGTATTTATCCAACCAATCCTTTAACTCCCGGAATGTTGCACCATATGCTATACCAGTGTTTCCCATCCAGAGCACCTCCAGCTGTTGCAAAAATACGACTCCCAGAATGCCCAGACAGCCAACGGCTGTCCAAAATGTAGTCCAAAATACCACAGGCTGTATCAGAGCATGCTGGGAGTTGTAGTTTGTCACAGACTGCAACTGATGAATTTAATTAAAAAAAGCGATCAAAAAGTCACATCAAAACAAAAATGGTCCTGTTAAAAACTACAGATCGGGGCGCGAAAAATGAGCCATCACACAGGCCAGTGTAAGGAGAAATAAAAAAAAGTAATAGGGGTCAGAATAGGACAAAATTTCCCCCGCATATGTGTATCCTGTGATGTCACGCATATATAAATATTATGCAAATTAGCATGGCCAGTTTTTTTTTTTTTTTTTTTGCAAGAATGGTGGCAACCCTAACTGATAATAGTGTAAGTTAGGTTAACATTTTCTACCCAAAAGCCTTATCTTCACCATATAAGAACTGGTAATCTGTCACATGTACAACCCTTTAGCCAAATAGGAGCGAAGGGCCTTACTAGCTCCCCCCCCCAGACCCTGGGGACATGAAGGGAACCTAAAAGCACATGTTGGAGTGACATCACATCCTGCAGCTTTCCTACCTTAAGTGGGAGTTTGCTTCCAGCTACAACATCCCAGAAGCATTGGAGATATTGGTAGTACCATTTGCTCCATTGCAAAGTAAGGACTTAGGTTTGGGTATCCTCTAGGTCTAGTTGAGCGACAAACTGACGTATGAGGACCCTGGCATCCATCCCAGTGAAGACCACTGAAGCATGCCCTCAGATATTGGACTGTAGCTAGAGCAGAGGTAGAACCATTTCCCCAAATTCTAAATTACTTCAGACAAGTGTATCTTGAGTACCGTGAGGGAGAGGCTAGTCACAAGTCAAGACACAAGTCAAGTCTCAAGTTAAGTTCTAGTCACAAGTCTAGAAAGGTCTCAAGTAGAGATGTCGCGAACATAAGATTTTCGGTTCGCGAACCGCGAACGCGAACTTCCGCAAACCGCCATTGACTTCAATGGGCAGGCGAATTTTAAAACCCACAGGGACTCTTTCTGGCCACAATAGTGATTTAAAAGTTGTTTCAAGGGGACTAATACCTGGACTGTGGTGTGCCGGAGTGGGATCCATGGCAAAACTCCCATGGAAAATGACATAGTTGATGCAGAGTCTGGTTTTAATCCATAAAGGGCATAAATCACCTAACATTCCTAAATTCTTTGGAATAATGTGCTTTAGCCCCCTTTAGGCAGCACATAGAGCACCCCTTTGGGCATCACATAGTTAGATTCCCCTTTAGGCAGCACATAGATTCCCCCATGTTAGGCAGCACATAGTTAGAGCCCCCCTTTAGGCAGCACATAAGATTCCCCCATATTAGGCAGCACATAGTTAGATCCCCCTTGAGGCAGCACATAGATTCCCCCATATTAGGCAGCACATAGTTAGAGCCCCCCTTGAGGCAGCACATAGTGGGAATTGAACCCAAGGCCCCAGCGCTGCAAGGGCTAACCTCTGAGCCACCATGCTACCCTTACCATACATCTAATATCCACGGTTGCTAAAATGGACAGAGATGTCAGCAGAGAGAACCAGAAAAATTTCCCACATTAGGTTGGCAGTATAGTTTCCCCACATTAGGTGCAGTATAGTTCCCCACATCAAGTTGGCAGTATAGTTCCCCACATTAGGTTGGCAGTATAGTTCCCCACATCAAGTTGACAGTATATTTCCCCACACTAGGTTGGCAAGATAGTTTCCCCCCCCCCCCCCCCCCCCACACAAGGTTGGCAGTATAATTCCCCCCACAAGGTTGGCAGTAAAGTCCATCCCCCCACATTAGGTGCAGTAAAGTTCCACCCACATTAGACAGGCAGTGTTCCCCCACAGACATACAGCCTCCAGCCATATACAGTGTATGGCTGGAGGCTGCATGTCTGGGTCGGAACACCGAAGATGACGTCCCGCTGGTCACTTACCATGCACGCGTCATCCTCGGTCCTCCCCGATGCATGTGTGCGCCTGTAAAGCAGAGCAGAGCATCGGGGAGGACCGAGGATGACACGCACATGGTAAGTGACCAGCGGGACGTCATGCGCCACCTCTCGGCGGTCACACTTTTTTAAAGTTAACGCGGGGCCGTAGAGAGGTAACCAGGACATCCTTGTGTCCCAAAAAGAACTTTCGGGACACAGGGATGTCCCGAATGTGATGGGGGCCTGTGGCCGCATGCCCACAGAGGGGGCTCGGCGTGCCACAGGTTCGCCATCACTGCACGAGTGTGACAATGAGCAAAAAAGCTTGCCAGCGGAGTTCCCCTTTTAAGCAGTGGTCCCCAACCAGGGTGCCTCCAGCTGTTGCAAAACACACGGACTGATGTTTGAGCCCTTTTAATACTGAAGTTGCTGGACTGAAAAAAAGTTTGCCAGCGGAGTACCCCTTAACCAGAGGTTACCCAACCAGGGTGCCTCCAGCTGTTGAAAAACACACGGACTGATCTTTGAGCCCTTCTAATACTGTAGCTGCTTGACAGAAATCAAGTTTTTAACTGGAGTACCCCTTTTAACCTGTGGTTCCCTCCCAACCAGGGTGTCTCCAGCTGTTGCAAGAGACACGGACTGATATTTGAGACCTAAAAAGGGCTTTTTTTGGGTGCTGTCCTTAAAGCAGATGTTATAGTAGTGGTTTAGGAGTGTTTAGGAGCCCTAGCTATCGCTTTCCCTATTACAGCAAGAGCAGCTTCACTTTCCCTCCACTCTCTAAGCCTGCAGCATGCCGAATGAAAGTAAAATGGAGTCCGTGCAGGAGGTAGGATGGTCTGGGAGGGAGGGTCTACTAGTGATTGGCTGTAATGTGTCTGTTGACTGTGACACACACGGTCAAAGTTGACCGCAATGTTAATGAATAGGGGGTGAATCGAACTTCACATATGTTCGCCCGGCGAGGCGAACGCGAACATGCGAAGTTTGCCGCGAACCGTTTGCCGCCGAACAATTCTCGACATCTCTAGTCTCAAGTCTTCAGTCTCCAGTCAACAGGCCAGGGCAGGAACCCTACAAGCCTCTGAGTCTTACATGTGCCCCACAGGGGCACTAATTTACATCAAGTCGATAGTGCTAATTCTGTCAAATTACTCTAATTTTGACACTAAGTTACAGATTATTTTTCCATTTCTAAAGTGTATATTAAAGGGGTACTGCACCCTTAGACATCTTATACCCTATCCAAAGGATAGGGGATAAGAGGCTGCGGCACCCCAGACATCCGGTGCACAGAGCAAACTTCACTCCATGCTGGATGATTGGTGATGTGGTGCGGAGGCTCGTGGCGTCACGGTCACACCCCGCTTGTGACATCACGGCCATGCCCCCTCAATGCAAGTCTACACTTGCATTGAGGGGGCGTGGCCGTGACATCACAAGCAAGGCGCGGTCGTGATGTCGCGAGCCTCTGGCGCTGCACCCGATGCTCTAAACGAATGCTGGGTGTAGCAGGGAGATCACAGGGGTCCCCAGTGAAGGGACCCTCGCGATCAGGCATCTTATGCCTTATCCTTTGGAGTACCCCTTTAAGTACTGCATCCCAAGTCTGTATCATAGCAAGTGTCTCTTCTGTATGGGATCTGCATCACCAGTAAATCACCAGTTGTGATAAATCCTGGCTTTTGAGGTGTTTTTTTCGGGGCCTTGATCAGCTTCATTGAAGTAGTGGTTAGTGGGAACTGTCATCTAAATGCAGGGTTGCTATAATCCAGCCACCTGACTGCAACCCTCCTGAGCCATCACTGACTATAATCACAATCCTACTTCTGGAGTGACAAACCTGACAACCTTGCCAGCTAAGTACCTATCATTACTCTATCTCTCACTCCCTCCTACCACACGTACAAACACAGTTAATGTACATCCAGTGACTTACAGGAGACATTTCTGATAACTTTTCCTTTTCTCCCTTTATTCTCCATCTGGCTTAGACCGGTTTAAAAACTTATCCCGGCCACAACTTGCCTTTGCTCCAGTGCCCACTCACCTCTATGCAAACACCCTATTTGCATTGCCCCACACAGTAATAGTGCCCACTTTGTGCCCACATTTATTAGTTAGGCCTCCAAAGAGTGGTTAGCCCCCATGTAGTAGTGAGGTCCTATTTAAAAGTTATGGGAATCAAAGGTAAGAGTCGGCACTCACACTTCCTCGCTGTGCATCGTCACTCTGAGCAAGGCTCTGGCCGAAACGCGTCATATGTTGTATATCACCTTATATTAATGAACACACTTTCACTAAGCAGATAATAGCGAGTGCTGGGATTTTCTTCCAATCTACTCTTTAAAAGTTAGGCCCCCATACAGTAGTTAGCTCCCCTATATAGTAGTTAGGCCCCAATATAGTAGTTAGGACCCGCTTTAAAAGATAGGCCCCCCATATAGTAGTTATGCAGCATACCAGGAGGATTGCAGTGCAGGCTAGCTGGGAGTAGTAGTCCCTTAGAGATGTAGATGGTAATGTCACGTAGCAGGGTGGTGTTGCTAATCTGATATTCCCCTGTAAGCCCAATCAATCTTTTGTCAAAGTTGTTCCTGTGGTGTAAAGTGCAAGAATTATAACTTTGGACACATAAAAATTTGAAAAGTTTCTGCAGATAAGAACCACTCGGCCCATCTAGTCTTCCCAATATCCTGAATTCTATGAATAGTCCCTGACCCTATCTTATATAAAGGATAGCCTTATGTCTATCCCTATGTTATATGAAGGATAGCCTTATGCCTATCTCTATCTTACATAAAGGATACCCTTATGCCTATCCCTATCTTACATAAAGGATACCCTTATACCTCTCCCTATCTTTTATATGATAAAGGATAGCCTTATACCTATCATAGTAACATAGTTCATAAGGTTAAAAAAATAACCTTAATGAGTCCCTACTGAGTTGATCCAGAGGAAGGCAAAAGACCCTCATACTAGAGGTAAAAATTCCTTCCCGACTCAAATATGGCATCAGAATAAATCCCTGGATCAACGTTCTGTCCCTATAAATCTAATATACATAACCAGCGATGTTATTATTCTCCAAAAATGCATCCAGACCCCTTTTGAACTCTTTTACAGAGTTCCCCATGACCACCTCCTCAGACAGAGAATTCCACAGTCTCACTGCTCTTACAGTAAAGAACCCCCCATCTGTGCTGGTGTAGAAACCTTCTTTCCTCAAGACGTAGAGGATGCCCCCTTGTTATAGATACAGTCCTGGGTATAAATAGATCATGGGAGAGATCTCTGTACTGTCCCCTGATATATTTATACATAGTTATTAGGTCGCCCCTAAGCCTTCTTTTTTCCAAACTAAATAACACCAATTCTGACAATCTTTCTGGGTACTGTAGTCCTCCCATTCCCCGTATTACCCTGGTTGCCCGTCTTTGAACCCTCTCCAGCTCCACTATATCTTTCTTGTACACTGGTGCCCAGTACTGTACACAGTATTCTATGTGTGGTCTGACTAGTGATTTGTACAGTGGTAGAATTATTTCCTTGTCGTGGGCATCTATGCCCCTATTGATGCACCCCATGATTCTATTTGCCTTGGCAGCAGTTGCCCCACACTGGTCACTACAGCTAAATTTACTGTTAACTAAGACTCCCAAGTCCTTTTCCACGTCACTCGTCCCAAGTGTGCTCCCATTTAATACATAATCCCAGCCCGGATTTTTCTTCCCCATGTGCATTACTTTACATTTATCTGTGTTGAACCTCATCTGCAACTTCCCAGCCTAAAACTCCAACCTATCCAGATCCATTTGTAACAGTGCACTGTCCTCTAATGTGTTAAACACTTTACAGAGTTTAGTATCATCTGCAAAGATTGCTACTTTACTATTCAGCCCCTCTAAAAGGTCATTAATGAATATATTAAATAGAACAGGACCCAAGACTGACCCCTGTGGTACTCCACTATTAACAGTCACCAAATCAGAATAAGTACCATTAATAATACCCTCTGTTTCCTAAGGAAACACACCTAAGGAAATAACAGGTGGACTTTTGTTACATTTTCCTTTTGTTCTGCATTTAAAGACTGTTTGCTGTGTGCCAGTGTGAATATAACACTGAACTTTTATTTGAAAAGTACTGTTTCCTTGCCTCTATACTGCAACCGCACCTATTTGCAAGAGCTGACCTAACGCAGTTAGGTCAGCGGTTGAATTGCAGTACGCAGTTGCCAAGAACCAAGCCTAGGAGAACCCGTTGGAGTTGTTGCTAGGGGCAACGAACCTGCCAACAAGTGACTGTCAGTACGGCAGGTATGTTTCTCCAGTCAAGGCAAAGCAGTGCTCCAGTGTCTGCAGTGATTCAGTGTCTGCAGTCTTGGCAAGATTGAAGGCTGTCGTAAAAGCACTCGTGGAGGCCAACTTTCAACAGTGGGAGTCCAACAAGCACCAGCAGGAAACCAACCAGCTGCTGTTACAGCACTTGATGGCGCTACAAACTGCAGTGACATCCTGGGCTGCCCCTGATGCCCAAAAAGCCGTGCAGACAGCGATCCCCAACATGACCCCCTCGGATGATGTCGAGACCTACCTGGTGGTCTTCAAGAAAGTGGCCACAAGGGAGAAGTTACCCCGATAACAGTGGGCCGAGGTCATCGCTCCGTTCCTGTCATTGGCACCCCAGCAGGCCTACTTTGACTTACCCGACAACCAGGCTGTTCACTACGAGGTTGTCAAAGGTGAGATCTTGGCAAGACTGGGTTCGAATGTGTTGGTCCGGGCCCAGTGGGTTCATCAGTGGGAATACAAGTTGGCTGAGCCTGCCAGGCCACAGTATTATGACCTGTTGAAACGCCTGCAAAAATGGCTGCAGCCAGAGGTACTAAGTCCCCACGCTATGCTGGACCGTCTCCTGGCATATGTATTCTGGAGGACTTTGCCACATTCCCTCCAAAGCTGGATTGGCCAGGTAATCACTGACAACGTCCTTGGGATGGTGGACCTGGTGGAGAAGTTCAAGGCCACCATGAAACTGCGGGAGGGGGTGGTGAAACCCAGGAGGTCCCCACCCTTGCCCAGGTGGCTAGAATGCCCTTAAAGTTCCTGGAAGGTGTTTCCCAAAGGCCCCGCCCATTTGCTGTGTTGGGGGTGTCACCAACCAGGACTTGTTAGGGCTAATTGCCCCCAGTGGAAAGAACTTATGGACACCAACTACGCACTCTGCCCATCCCTGTATGCTCAGAGACTGTGTGCCACAGGTGTTCCCAGGGCAGCGGACTCTGATCATTTCTGCCAGATGAGGGTGGGAAATACTGTCGTGGTGGCCCTGATTAATTCAGGTAGCATGGGGACTTTAGTGAGGTCCAACCTGGTTCCACCCATGTGGAACACGGGAGTACACGGGACAACAGGCTAGAGTATCCAGAATCCTGCCCAAATTGCCAAATCACTAGCCCCCAGTCACATTACCGTAGTCCCCTGGTCCCTCTCCCAATTATCGAGGTCCCATTTGAGCGGATCGCTATGGATCTGGTTGGACCATTGCCAAAATCTGCTAGGGGGCACCAACACATGCTGGTAGTCCTGGACTATGCGACTCGGTATCCCGAGGCGCTGCCTCTACGACATACCTCGGCCAAACTTATAGCTAAGGAGCTAATGGAGTTGTTTTCCCGAGTGGGCTTACTTAAAGAGGTATTGACTGACCAGGGCACCCTTGTTACGCCGAGCGCTCCGGGTCCCTGCTCCTCCCCGGAGCGCTCGTGGCGTTCTCCTTTCTGCAGCACCCCGGTCAGACCCGCTGACCGGGAGCGCTGCACTGTCATTCACCATGGGGATGCGATTCGCATAGCGGGACGCGCCCGCTCGCGAATCGCATCCCAAGCTGTCATGTTTTGGCGCGCGCGGCTCCGCTCTCTAGGGCGCGCGCACGCCAGCTCTCTAAGATTTAAAGGGCCAGTGCACCAGTGATTGGTGCCTGGCCCAATCAGTCTAATTAGCTTCCACCTGCTCCCTTTGTATATAACCTCACTTCCCCTTTCCATCCTTGCCGGATCTTGTTGCCTTGTGCCAGAGAAAGCGTTTAGTGTTGTCCAAAGCCTGTGTTTCCAGACCTTCTGCTATTGCTATTGACTACGAACCTTGCCGCCTGCCCTGACCTTCTGCTACGTCTGACCTTGCCTCTGCCTAGTCCTTCTGTCCCACGCCTTCTCAGCAGTCAGCGAGGTTGAGCCGTTGCCGGTGGATACGACCTTGTTGCTACCGCCGCAGCAAGACCATCCCGCTTTGCGGCGGGCTCTGGTTAAAAGCAGTAGCAACCTAGAACCGGTCCACCGACACGGTCCACGCCAATCCCTCGCTGACACAGAGGATCCACATCCAGCTAGCCGAATCCTGACAACCCTGTTTATGTCAAATGTAATGAAAGAGCTCAGTAAGTTACTGCAGGTAAAACAGCTACGGACCTCCGTGTACCACCCGCAGAAGGACAGCCTGGTAGAAAGGTTTAACCAAATGTTAAAAAATATGTCAAAGCGGGTGGTGGCTAGAGATGGAAAAAATTTGGATCTTTTGCTGCCCTATCTCATGTTTGCAGTGCGAGAAGTGCCCCAGGCTTCTACTGGGTTCTCGCCTTTTGAACTGCTATATAACAGACATCCACGTGGTCTGTTAGACATAGCTAAAGAGGCGTGGGAACAACAGCCCACGCCGCACAAAAGTGTAGTTGAGTATGTCAACGGATGGAAACAGTGTTGCCCTTGGTTAGGGAACATATGGAGGCAGCTCAGCGAGCTCAAAGCAGAGTTTATAATCGCCAGGCACTGGTTCAGAATTTTAATCCGGGAGATCGGGTTCTGGTTCTGGTACCAACGTTCAATAGTAAATTGCTGGATAGTTGGCAGGGTCCCTACAAAGTGATCAAAAAGATAGGGGAGGTGACGTACAGGGTATACCAGCCTGGGCGAAGGAAGCCAGAGCAAGTGCACCATGTAAACTTGTTGAAACCTTGGAAAGACAGGGAGACTAGTGTGGAAGACAGCCCCCCGGCCAGGTTTGTTAGGGGTGGAGTTTCCAATCCCTCAGTCTGTTGCGAGGGAAGCAGTTACCACAGGGAAAATTGCTGACAGCCTTTCCTCTGCACAGATTCAGGAGGCCAGGGAGTTCGTCAGTAGGAACACCGATGTGTTCTCAGACCTTCCTGGATGTACTTCTGTCATCCTCCATGGCATTGTCACTGAACCCCAGGAAAAAATAAGGTTGAAACCATACCGGTTACCTGAGTCGTGGCGACAAGCCATCTCGGAAGAAGTATAGCAGATGTTAAAATTGGATGTTATCGAGGAATCAAAACGTGAGTGGGCCAGTCTTAATGCCCAAGCCAGACGGTATGTTGCAGTTCTTTAATGATTTCCACAAACTTAAGGAGGTGTCCAAGTTTGATGCGCATCCCATGCCCCGAGTTGATGAGCTTATTGAAAGGCTAGGACAGGCTCGGTATTTTTCTGTTTTGGACCTCACCAAAGGGTACTGGCAGGTTCCCTTGATGGAGGCTGCCAAAGAGAAAACAGCCTTTGTTACACCAGAAGGTTTGTTTCAGTACAAGGTGTTACCCTTTGGTTTACATGGCTCTCCCGCCATGTTTCAAAGGCTAATGGATATTGTACTTTGGCCAAATCGTTGGTATGCCTCAGCTTATCTGGACGATATAATCATCCACAGTACAGACTGGGAAAGTCACCTTCCTAAAGTACAGGCAGTGGTAGACTCCCTTAGGAAGGTCGGGTTAACTGCTAACCCCAAAAAAATGTGCCAAAGGATTGGAAGAGACCAAATACCTGGGGTATGTCATTGGGCATGGAGTTTTCAAACCCCAGGTAAACAACATAGAGGCCATCCGGAATTGGCCCCGACCTGTTACTACTCGACAGGTGAAGTTGTTCTTAGGAATGGGGGGTTACTATATGAGATTCATCCCCCATTTTGCTATGGTGGTGTCGCCTTTAACAGACCACCTGAAGGGACACAAGTCCGTCATGGTCCGTTGGAACGAACAGGCGTTTTCCACTTTGAAGTCATCCCTATGTGGGTCTCTGGTGTTGGTGACACCTGACTTCAAAAGGGAATTTGTGGTACAGACCGATGCCTCTGAGGTAGGTCTTGGCAGTGGCGTCGCTAGGGGGGGGCCAGAGGGGGCCATGGCCCCCCTAGATCAGGCCGTGCCCCCCTTGTGCCCCCCCAATTTAAAATAGTCGGGTCGGCAACCACTCATGGCACGCGGGGCTCCGGGCGGAGAGGTGCTCACTCCGCTAATGGGGATCCAGGATACTTGTCCCGGATCCCCAGGCGAGCCAGCGCCGCTTTCAGCTGTGTGCACACACAGCTAAGCCTCCTCTCAGTGTGAGCCGCAGGACCTGCCGCTTCACTGAGAGGAGACCTGTGAACTCTGCCCCCTCGCAGTGCAGGCGCCAATGACGTCACTCATCGGCGCCTGCACTATAGCGGGAGAAGAACGCAGCCCCCTGTGCTGCTGAGGAGAGCCTGCGTATAGGTGAGTAAAAGGTTTATTTTTAATTTTTTAATCATCATGGGGGGGGGGGGGGTTGATGATGTGGAGGAGGGGGTGGAGTGGGGTTGATGATGTGGAGGAGGGGGGTAGGGGTGGGGGGGGGGGTTGATGATGTGGAGGAGGTGAGGGGGGGGGGTTGATGATGTGGAGGACGTGAGGGGGGGGTCGATGATGTGGAGGAGGTGAGGGGGGGTCGATGATGTGGAGGAGGAGAGGGGGTGATGATGTGGAGGAGGTGAGGGGGGGTGATGATGTGGAGGAGGTGAGGGGGGTGATGGTGAGGGGGGTGATGATGTGGAGGAGGAGAGGGGGGTGAAGATGTGGAGGAGGTGAGGGGGGGGGGTGATGATGTGGAGGAGGAGAGGGGGGGGGGTGATGATGTGGAGGAGGAGAGGGGGGGTGATGATGTGGAGGAGGAAAGAGGGGGGGGTGATGATGTGGAGGAGGAAAGGGGGGGGGTGATGATGTGGAGGAGGAGAGGGGGGGGGTGATGATGTGGAAGAGGAGAGGGGGGTGATGATGTGGAGGAGGTGAGGGGGGTGTAGGTGAGAGGGGGTTGATGATGTGAAGGAGCACTAGCTACTTCCCTACCTGGCTACCTACCCAATTACCTGCTTGGCTACTTCCCTACCTGGCAACCTACCTAGTTACCTGCCTGGCTATTTCCCTAACTTGAAACCTACCTAATTACCTGCCTGGCTACTTCCCTATCTGGCTTCCAACCTTATTACTGGCTACCTACCCACCTACTTAGCCTCCTGGTTACTTACCTACATAGCTACTTACCTACATAGCAACTTAATTACCTAGCTAGCTAGCTACCCAACTACCTACCAACATACATAGCTACCCACTTACCTACCTGGCTACCTACTTAGCTACCTTGCTACCTACCTATGAACCTCCATATCTACATCGCTACCTATCTACCTAATTGGCTTCCTACCAACCTAGCTAGCCACCTATATCCAAGGACAATCTCAGCACACCAAAGTATAAAGTGCAGTTCAGTGGAGTTTATTCCATTCTAAACAGAGTTACAGAGCAGGCTACGATTCGTCGCTTCTAGTGCTTGGCAAAGGGGAAGACAGGTCGCTGAAACGTTGCTTGCTCTGTAACACTGTTTGGAATGGAATAAACTCCACTGAATTCTGCACTTCTGGGGAGGGCACTGGAAAAAATGCAGAAACTAAGATGTTTGTCTTGCAGATGCTGCAGTGATGGGTTTTGGCTGGAAGAAGTCGTCATGACGGTCTGAGCCAGATGGAGAACAGAAGGAAAGAGGATGACGCCGACCATAAAAGATGTGAATTGTGAGTCAGTTAATGTAACTGTATGTATATTATTGCGCAACACGACTGGGGTCTGTATTATGCCGGGGGATGGGGTCTGTTATGCAGGGATCTGATTCTGGGGTCTGTATTATAGTGGGGTCTGATTATGGGGTCTGTTTTATGGTAAGTGGTGATGATTCAGGGGTCTGTATTGTGGTAAGGTAAGGTAAATTAAACATGTTCTGCATGGTGAGTGTGTGTGTGTGTATATGTGTGTGTATGTATATATATATATATATATATATATATATATATATATATATATATACACATACACACACGTTTTAAAATTGCCCCCCCACTTTTGTCACTGGCCCCCCATGTGCCCCCCCTAAATATGAATGCTGGAGACGCCACTGGGTCTTGGTGCTGTACTCTCACAGGAAGTTAACGGGGAAGAGCATCCCATTGTCTTTCTTAGCCGCAAATTGACCCCGGCAGAGACCAGGTATAGTATAGTGGAGAAAGAGAGTGTTTGGCCATTAAGTGGGTACTCGAGTCTCTCCGCTATTATCTGTTGGGCAGGAAGATTCGTGATGGATCATTCCCCCCTGAAGTGGATGTGCCAGGCCAAGGACAAAAATGCCAGAGTCACCAGGTGGTTTCTGTCATTTCAGAATTTTTAATTCAAGGTTGAACACAGAGTGGGTCGCTTGCTAGGCAACGCCGATGCTCTATCACGAGTCCACTGTTGCACAAGTCTTCACCCCCTCAGGTTTGAACAAAGGGGGGTATGATAGAAGGTGAAAGGTATCGTGGTGGATGGGCGATATGTGTCACCAAGGCTTCTGGCTTTGGTGAAGTAAGAGCCGGTATTCATTCAGTGTCTGTGCTGCGATGCAGACTGACACTATGGCTGTAGTATGGCTAGAAGGCCAATCCGGGACGGCTCTTACTGGGAATGACCAAATGAAGGGTGGGGGTCATTCTCCACAATCCAGGCTGCCTTTTGTTGGACTTAAAGGCAACCTGTTTCACCAGCTGAGGGGGGTTTGCTAGTTGTAGCTCACACTGCCAGAGAGAGCTGCATGTGGAGTTCGTCCCTGCATTTGCTCTAAGGTTGGAAGCTGGTGAACAGTCTGCCTGGAGGCCTGGAAAAGACTTGCTTGATGCCAAATGGCATGGACTCAGGTGTGAACAAACACCTAAGGAAATAACAGGTGGACTTTAGTAAAATTTTCCTTTTGTTCTGCATTTAAAGACTGAACTTTGATTTGAAAAGTACTGGTTCCTTGCCTCTATACTGCAACCGCACCTATTTGCAAGACCGAGTCATCACAGAGACAAAAAAAAAAAAAAATCCAGCAAGGGAATGGCAGTAAAAATCGTAATATTTTATTAAAACTGTATAAAATGATCAGCATTTGTACTAAAAAAAAAAATCAGATCCATACAACCAACATATTTCAAGAGCAGTGAAAAAAATAGAATAATAGTCCTCAGCTCAATATCAGAAAAAAGATTAATGGAGGATGTCTGGTATCAATAATAGAGAAAAAACACAATTGGTGTATAAATGGTATTTAATAAATATTAAATAGTGCGTTCCCGCAGGGCCCTACGGTAGCGCACAATTGGTTAAAAAAAGAAATATAAAATACAACAAGTAGTTACACTACAGAGCGAGTGTATCTATTAAGGCTGACAGCCGTATAATGATACACTGGATGATACACTGGGTGATGGTATTTTAAAGTGTTACTCTGATCAGAATAATAATAAATTCAGTGTGCACAAAAAAAAAATAATAAGAATAAAAATAGTAATAAAACGTTCCTCCTGGAAAGAAAAATAGTTTGATAGAAAAAATGGATGATACAAGAAAAATAAGTCCTGAAAAATAGGTCCTGAAAGTGAAAAGTAGCAGTCCTGTAAATGGTGGAGTTATGACCTGTAGGATGAATCCTATAATTGGCCTAAAGTAATGTCCTGCAAAAAATAATGTCCTGCAAAAAAAAAAAAGCGTATACTGTATATGGTGATACCCTAAGAATTGTTTGAATAGTGGATATTGCAATTAAATCGCTGTTGCCGGTTTCTCCACTCCACAGCCTACAAATAGAAATAAAGTCACTGGCACGATTGTGCCACTCACCGCACCGCTGATGGGCAGATGGATGATGAACGGATGAGCTCTAGCCGGGGCGGCGTGATGGTCGCGGGATAGATAGCCGTTCTCACCGGCGAGCTGTCCCTTGGCGTCAGGTGTACTCTAGCCGGGGCGGAGTGTTGGTCGCAGAATCTCCAGCCGCTCTCACCGGCGAGTTAACTCTTGGCGTCTGACGTAGCAGGTCAGCTGATGGCAGGTCAGCTGACCTTGTGAGGGAGGTTAGTTGGTGCTAAATGATGTTGTATAGTAATGCTGCATGCAGATAGAGATGTTGATCAAATGGTGGAGGGTTCAACACCGGTTCAGCAGATGAATTTAAGTACCGGACCATGTAATGAATGGATGATGGATGAAGTCTCTCCAGAGAGGAACTATCCGATGGATGCTTGTATAACCGCAGCTGTAGTGTAAACTAGACCAATAAAAGAGGCTCAATCTCGGTCACCAAACGCGTTTCGGGGTTCAGAGCAGATAAGTAATACCCCTTCCTCAGTGGTGTAGGCCACTGAGGAAGGGGTATTACTTATCTGCTCTGAACCCCGAAACGCGTTTGGTGACCGAGATTGAGCCTCTTTTATTGGTCTAGTTTACACTACAGCTGCGGTTATACAAGCATCCATCGGATAGTTCCTCTCTGGAGAGACTTCATCCATCATCCATTCATTACATGGTCCGGTACTTAAATTCATCTGCTGAACCGGTGTTGAACCCTCCACCATTTGATCAACATCTCTATCTGCATGCAGCATTACTATACAACATCATTTAGCACCAACTAACCTCCCTCACAAGGTCAGCTGACCTGCCATCAGCTGACCTGCTACGTCAGACGCCAAGAGTTAACTCGCCGGTGAGAGCGGCTGGAGATTCTGCGACCAACACTCCGCCCCGGCTAGAGTACACCTGACGCCAAGGGACAGCTCGCCGGTGAGAACGGCTATCTATCCCGCGACCATCACGCCGCCCCGGCTAGAGCTCATCCGTTCATCATCCATCTGCCCATCAGCGGTGCGGTGAGTGGCACAATCGTGCCAGTGACTTTATTTCTATTTGTAGGCTGTGGAGTGGAGAAACCGGCAACAGCGATTTAATTGCAATATCCACTATTCAAACAATTCTTAGGGTATCACCATATACAGTATACGCTTTTTTTTTTGCAGGACATTATTTTTTGCAGGACATTACTTTAGGCCAATTATAGGATTCATCCTACAGGTCATAACTCCACCATTTACAGGACTGCTACTTTTCACTTTCAGGACCTATTTTTCAGGACTTATTTTTCTTGTATCATCCATTTTTTCTATCAAACTATTTTTCTTTCCAGGAGGAACGTTTTATTACTATTTTTATTCTTATTATTTTTTTTTGTGCACACTGAATTTATTATTATTCTGATCAGAGTAACACTTTAAAATACCATCACCCAGTGTATCATCCAGTGTATCATTATACGGCTGTCAGCCTTAATAGATACACTCGCTCTGTAGTGTAACTACTTGTTGTATTTTATATTTCTTTTTTTAACCAATTGTGCGCTACCGTAGGGCCCTGCGGGAACGCACTATTTAATATTTATTAAATACCATTTATACACCAATTGTGTTTTTTCTCTATTATTGATACCAGACATCCTCCATTAATCTTTTTTCTGATATTGAGCTGAGGACTATTATTCTATTTTTTTCACTTTTCTGCATCTCTCTGTGGGGGAGAGCTTTTAGTTAACCTCGCTCATTTTTCTGTGGTTGAGCTACACATATCTACATTTCCATATTTCAAGAGCAGCTGAACTTTTAGTCATGGTTACATACAAAGGATATCTACATAGGTCTGAAGATGCTCAGCTGAGTGAAACATGTATGCTATATGCTATACAGGTGAAACTTGTGCAAAGTTCATTTATTTCAGTAATGCAACTTAAAAGGTGAAACTAATATATGAAAGAGACTCATTACATCCAAATCAAGATAGTTATAGCCGTGATTTGTCATAATTGTGATGATTATGGTTACAGCTCATGAAAACCCCAAAGCCCCCCCCCCCCCCCTCAATTACTGTGATTTGGGGAGCCCCGTCATCTGCTGGTGTTGGTCCACTGTGCTTCATTAAGTCCAGGGTCAACGAACCCTTCTACCAGTAGATTTTGGAGCACTTCATGCTTCCTTTCCTTTTAAGTTTCATTAATTAAATACAATGGACTTTTGCATGATATTGACATTTTTGAGTTTCACCTATATCTTGCCTTGATATTTCTGTTTGTTGCTATTTAGCATTCCTGCTGTGTATTAGGTCCTTAATCCTGTTTGTTGGTTATTGTATTAACCCTTCGTGCTCTTGATGTGTACCCCGAACAGTTTGTTTATTATTTTGACTCTGACGCCCCAGCACATTAGCACAGTGTATGGACCGGCTCCAAGTTGTGATTCATCGCTAGGGTGTCTTTGCGAGTAGGCAGGGAAAGTGGCTTTAGATAAAGTTAGGGTGAACTTTTCCCTGCCCTACGCGTCGTGATCATGACAGAATTAGCAGCCCACTACTTGCACTCATGACACTTTTCCACTTTGGAATCCTGTTAACCAAGTGGAACTGATACAAGGACCTCCTTTGCCAGTCCGGTATGCTGCAGCGATGATGGCGTACTTCAATTTCTGTTTCAAGTGTCTGTATCCAGGTGGCAATTGTGGAGGCCACTTGGACGCTGAGGCTCCCGGCTGGGGTTATTAGGACCCCAGCTCTGCTGGGATTCCTGGCTGCTAATTGCACTATGTTTACACATAGCATCTTAGCCTGTACCTGTTCACATGTATCCTGAGTTCTGCCATGGCTTCTTATCCTGTATCTAGATTTTAGCCTTGTTATGTTTATACTTTGTGGTTTTAGTGTTAAGCTTTGTATATATTTTGTGTACCATGATTAGACCCGTATTTAGATTGTATTCTGTTATAAGTCCTGTTTAGTTCTTGTTCTCAGTCCAGTGTTCAGTATTTGGTAATACTGTTTAGAATCTTGACCCGTATTCAACCATGTTTTGGAGTTTGGCTTTAACATTTTTTATTGGAGTCTGTTTAGACCAATCCGGTTTTCAGTCCAGTGTTCTGTATTTAGTATTCCTGTTTAGAATCTTGACCTGGATCCCTCCATGTTATGGAGTTTGGCTTTTGAAATTTTTCTTGGATCTGTTTAGTGTGAATTTTGTTCTAGTAATCCTGACCTGTATGGTGTTTGACCATCAGTTAGCCTGTTCATCCCCTGCATATCCTAGTCCTGTTTAGCCATTTTATGTTTATCCTGTTATCCAGTCTTGTTCCTATTATCAAATCTACTGTTTATCTTGTCTTTGGTTCCTGAACTGATTGTCACAAGCATTGCCTCGAAATTACTGTTTGTTGCTATTTAGCATTCCTTCTGTGTATTGGGTTCTTATTCCTGTTTGTTGGTTATTGTGTTAACCTTTTGTGCTCTTGACATTTCCCCCAACCCAGTACAGTTTGTTTATTCTTTTGATGCCCCAGATGTTCTTTTCAAACTGGAGTCTGATAGACAGGACAGGAGTGAGCACAGAGTAATGCCTTTGCCACATTACCTCACTACCGGAAGCACATGCTGGGGCAAAGATGATGCTGCAGCTGGGCAGGATTATGTTCTGGATGGTATGGGGACCCCTAGTGGTTTTTTTTTCATAAGCCTTGATTTCTATTAAAAGGAGATAAAATATTTTATGAAGTATATTAGAAAGTTTTTTTTATTTTTTTTTAGAACATTTAAAAAGCTTTTGAATCTTAAAAAATTACCTTAAAAAGGTTATAGCTGTTTGACCGTGTGGACAAAGAAACTAACAAAAAAAACCACCAAACAAAAAATTGTCCTGGTAAATAAGTTGAGAATTGTCAATTAGAGGGTATTTCATAATTTTGTGATAAATAAATTTTTTTTTCGTGCATAATATTTCCTATAGTGTGCTCCCTGTGTAAGAGGTCATGTGACACCCGCTATTTCTTTCAGGTTGGCTCAGAAGTTTGTGAATGGCGGCCGTGATAACACCTGGAACTCGTTTTATACTAATTACCGAGTTCATAAAGAGAAACTGTCTGTTTTAGAACGTTAGCGGGCCCTCTTCCTCCGGGCTGACATGTATAATGACCTGTTGCCATGATTTAGTACTTTCTGCTAGACCAGGCACTGATTTACCAAGACAGCTCTAAATTATTCCTTTTTTTTTTTTTTGGGAGGGCGGGGGAGGGGTTTATAAAAATAGAACATATTTATTAAAAAATGTGGTTCGGGGGATTCTAAACAGAGTAAGGTTTGACTTTAGTAAACAGCGGTCTGGATCCGGTTTCCTGTTTACGAACGCTAGGGCAGAACATGCGGTGTCATTAGCTGCAATAATATGGACACAGAGCTGTTGGAATATCTTAAAGTGATAGTCTACCTTTAACCTTTTACTACAGTGTTTTCCAACCAGGGTGCCTCCAGCTGTTGCAAAACTACAACTCCCAGCATTGGATGAAAAAATCCTGGCTTGTCCCTGCAGCCATTGCCTGTGTGTCTCTGCTATTGCCTGTGGGGCTTTGTACACTGAGGACAAGCAGGGCTCTGTGTGGTGTCCCGGTACAGTACATGGTCCTGTACCATCCCTAAGTCCCCTCTGGAAGAGTCCCTGCAGTCCATAGGGCTCTCCTGCAGGGCTCATCCCTTGCTCACCTTCTGTTAATGCATTGTAAATGTGTTGTGTACATTTTATTATACATAAAGTTGTACAAATGTATAAAGGTTAATCATGTGAACCACTGTCATGTGACACTACCCCACTACCCAGAGTGCCATGGGCACAGGAACCACAGGCTTAGCAACCAATGGGCTTTAGTCCAGCCCCCCTAGTATATAAGGAGCTGTAGTCTATAAATTCGCTCTCTTATCTCCTGGATTTCAGACAAGCACAATACCTGTACTATCAGAATTCATCTCATCTAGGCCAAAGCCTAAAGAACCTGCAGCCACTTCAAAACGTGAGTCATCAAGCTCTACCTACAATTTCTAGTGACTACTACTCAACTTAAGATTACAATTAGTAGCAAAGTGGCCTGCATAAATCACATCAATACTACAAGTCCCAGCAAGCCTGCGAGGTATCCTGCATCCCAGTTGCCTCTAGAGAAAGTGCATAACTGTAAAGACTGTTCCATAAGAAGTTTAAGTAAAAGTTACAGTTATTTCACAATTCCTGCTGTGGACATTCCTTTATTGCCTGCCGTTTTTGGGTTGGTTGTCGGCAGGGCCTTATACAGAAAACAACCACATCCTGGCGTCACAACTAATCAGGGGTTAATAACACCTTACCCCACAGGGTTAATACCACCAGACCCTGCTACACCATTGCAACACCCCTGGCACCACATCTGTACACTGAGGACAAGCAGGACTCTGTACACTGAGAACAAGCAGGACTCTGTACATCGAGGATGAGCAGGGCTCTGTGGACTGAGGACAAGCAGGGCACTGTACACTGAGAACAAGCAGGGCTCTGTACACTGAGGACAAGCAGGGCTCTTTACACTGAGGACAAGCAGGACTCTGTACACTGAGGACAAGCAGGGCTCTGTACACTGAGGACAAGCAGGGCACTGTACACTGAGAACAAGCAGGGCTCTGTGCACTGAGGACAGGCAGGGCTCTGTACACTGAGGACAAGCAGGGCTCTGTACACTGAGGACAAGCAGGACTCTTTGCACTGAGGACAAGCAGGTGTGGTAGCCTTGGGGGGTGTAGGGTAGTTGGGATGTTGTAGTAGGTAAGGGGTTAAAGTTAACCCTATAGTTCGTGACGCCAGGCTGAGGGCTAGTATGCTGAGGTAATTCTCCGGCCTATCGCCGCCCTTCCCAGAAACGATAGGTGCATGTAATAAAATGACTGAAGGTCCACAATGTACTTGAACTTGAACTTGGGTAACTTTACTTAAGTGCTTGCGGTACATCCAATGAACAATGACAGTCTCCGGAATACAGTCTTTATATAGCTCAATGACTGACAACTGTTGCGGACCTTGAAATAGACTAAAGTCTCTGAATTTAGGGTAATTATTGCAGATCTGTCCGGATTTAGGGAATAGATAAGGTCCGGTGATCCTGCAGAGTGCGTGGAGATTGATACACTCAGAATTTAGAAGTTATCGGCCGTCGCCGCAAGGCTCAGGCCTAGACTCAATGATCTCAGCAGTGCAGATGCTTCTCGCTTGCTTGCACAGGAACAAGAGAGCGAGAACATGGCCGCTGCTCCCTTATATGGGCAGGGGGCGGGGCTAATCTGATTGGTCCGAACACCCGTCACTCACTGTTACACAGTGTGATGGTATTGACTACGTCACAAGGACCTCCAAAGTTCCTCAAGCAGAAATACCATAGATTTGTAATAAAGAGAGGAGCACCAGGCACTGTCTACTCGACTGTGAGTAAAATTATCCTGTCCGGACTATCCGGGGTATGTGACCTGCTGTACTAGGTGCTATGGGGAGCGTCTACGTCTATAAAGGACAAAGTCTTTCATACAATGGCAAGTAGAAATGAAGGTAGACGGACGACTCCCCCAGGTAGCAAAAATATCTTCTTTATTCAAGGCTTGCAGCTTAAAATAACAGCAGGTTCAGGGGGGTCTGTCAGCAGGAACGCAGGGCTGTGGAGTGCAACGACCGTATCGCTTCGGACTGAAGCTTCTTCCGGCCTCCAACAGGTGTTCTACGTCCTGCTGTGATTTAAAACCAGGTATGTGCGGAAGGGGGGAGGGGCCTTCACCTAGACAAAAAATCACCTACGTGCTAACATAATGTTAAAAACATTCTTAGCGAATTTACAAAAATGGCCATTTTTGTAAATTCGCTAAGAATGTTTTTAACATTATGTTAGCACGTAGGTGATTTTTTGTCTAGGTGAAGGCCCCTCCCCCCTTCCGCACATACCTGGTTTTAAATCACAGCAGGACGTAGAACACCTGTTGGAGGCCGGAAGAAGCTTCAGTCCGAAGCGATACGGTCGTTGCACTCCACAGCCCTGCGTTCCTGCTGACAGACCCCCCTGAACCTGCTGTTATTTTAAGCTGCAAGCCTTGAATAAAGAAGATATTTTTGCTACCTGGGTGAGTCGTCCGTCTACCTTCATTTCTACTTGCCATTGTAAGAAATACCATAGAGTTCACCTGACCACGTGACCCGCAGGTCCTGCTACGCTATGGACAGGTAATTAACTATTTATTTACATTTATACAATCTTACACATACAAATCCTAAATGGCTACAGGATAAGCACTATAGGGATGAGAGGTGACTAGGGGTGGATAAGACAATAGGGACCCCGACGTCCTAGGGACTCTGGCTATGGGGACCCACAATAAAAGGTACCGGATAGGATACAGTACCGGGACACCACACAGGGCTCTGTACACTGAGGACAAGCAGGGCTCTGTACACTGAGGACAAGCATGGCTCTGTACACTGAGGACAAGCAGGGCTCTGTACACTGAGGATAAGCAGGGCTCTGTGCACTGAGGACAAGCAGGGCTCTGTGCACTGACAAGCAGGGCTCTGTGCACTGAGGACAAGCAGGGCTCTGTGCACTGAGGACAAGCAGGGCTCTGTGCACTGAGGACAAGCAGGGCTCTGTACACTGAGGACAAGCAGGGCTCTGTACACTGAGGACAAGCGGGGCTCTTTACACTGAGGACAAGCGGGGCTCTGTGCACTGAGGACAAGCGGGGCTCTGTGCACTGAGGACAAGCGGGGCTCTGTGCATTGAGGACAAGCAGGGCTCTGTACACTGAGGACAAGCAGGGCTCTGTACACTGAGGACAAGCGGGGCTCTGTACACTGAGGACAAGCGGGGCTCTGTACACTGAGGACAAGCGGGGCTCTGTACACTGAGGACAAGCGGGGCTCTGTACACAGAGGACAAGCAGGGCTCTGTACACTGAGGACAAGCGGGGCTCTGTACACTGAGGACAAGCGGGGCTCTGTACACTGAGGACAAGCGGGGCTCTGTACACCGTAGACAAGCGGGGCTCTGTACACTGTAGACAAGCGGGGCTCTGTGCATTGAGGACAAGCGGGGCTCTGTGCATTGAGGACAAGCGGGGCTCTGTGCATTGAGGACAAGCAGGGCTCTGTGCATTGAGGACAAGCATGGCTCTGTACCTTGAGGACAAGCAGGGCTCTGAACACTGAGGACAAGCAGGGTTCTGTGGACACTTTGGGGGAGATTCATCAAAACTTGTGACGAGGAAAAGTTGCCCAGTTGCCCATAGCAACTAATCAGATTGCTTCTTTCATTTGTGAAGAGCCCTCTGAAAAATAAAAGAAGCGATCTAATCGGTTGCTATGGGCAATTGGTCAACATTTCCTCTGCACAGGTCTTGATAGCTATCCCCCTTTGTTTTTCTTTTCTTATCAGATTTAATTATGATGCTTAATTGGTCATTCAAATAGAATTAAGAATGTCAGCGCTGGCCAATTTCTGAATTTCTGTGAACCTAGCCTAAGTGTGTTCTCCCCCAGCTCTGTGACACTCGACCAAGATGGATTTCCAGTGTAAACCTATAGGATTTTTTTGGTCATATGCACAGATAGTGCTCAGCTACACGCTCCTCTCCCTGCTCTTTGAACACCCAGACAGCTCAAAACTTGACATGTCACTAATGTGGTGACATGGGGTGGTGTTGGTGGAAATACCTAATAACTTTGTGATGCCAGGGTGCTGTTATCCTATACACGGCTCGAGGTTGGAGATAGCTTCTCCTGGGCCAGACACAAGGAGTAAATGAACACGTCAGGTTACAGATAACTGTCTTTACTGAGCTGGTGCAGATGGTATTACACATACAGCTGGCTTTTGATGTGAGAATGCAGCATAACACCTTGGGAGCCCTGTTGCCTTGCTGAGACTTGTGGTGCTTACACCAAACAGATTTATACTGATTTGTGAGACAGAAGCTTGACTCCTGGTAGCTAGGAGACTGTTCTGCAGAGGCATGAATTTCCTCCTTGTGAGTAATCCTGGCAGGATGACCAGTTGAGAGATTAGATTCGAGCTAGGCCACTTCTCAAAGCACACGACACACACATCGGAACTAAGCTGTTGCACAGGAGCCTTGTTGGAACCAGACTGACTAACTCCTCCCCTACACTGCACTATTAGGGGAGACTTTTGGCAGGCAGGGTCACATGGGGTTCACTGCTCTCAATTTAAAGGTACAGTTCACATTTCAAACATATATACATATAACAATAATGGAATGAATTAAAGAAAATATATTATCTGATGTTATAGTACATACATAATCAATTCAACTGTAGAACTCCAGTGGGTCCAACAGCCTGTGCTGCCAAGCTCCTGAGACAGTCTAAAGCCACGGGACAGCTACTGGTGCTGGGACACCACACTAGTATATGTCTCTAATACATGTCAACAATGTCATGTCAACCTCCATTAATTCCTTACAACAGTCTCTCTTCCCCACACCCGCGCGGGGCTCCTTGTACATCACAGTCCATTTGACTCTGTTAATTTTGCCCCAGATGAAGCAAAACACAGTCCGGGTGATGGCCTTGCAAACAGTGGCATGGGAAGGCCAGGCCTGTGCGGTGTATTGGAGCACAGTCAAAACTTTACAGGATTTGGATGAAGTCTGGTTTAGCAGTAAAGAGGAAGGGGGTTGAAGAAGCCAGGTGCCATTCCCCGAAAAGCATAACTTCTGACTTCCGGCAGTTGACGTTTGCCCCGAAGCTTTGACGAAATCCCCGCAGGTCTGGATGAGTGCAGTCAACGAATGCCGGTCAGCGCAGAAGATGGTCACGTCGTCCATGTAGAGCGAGCACGTGACCCTGTAACGATCTGGTCCTGGTGCGGTGATCCCTATGATCTCTCTATTCTGCCGGATAGACTTTGCGAAGAGTTCTATAACCCAAACAAAAAGTAGAGGTGAAAGAGGGCAGCCTTGTCTGACCCTGGAAAGGATGGGGAAGGGGTCAGTCTTCCAGCCGTTCACCAACACCGTGCTGCAAATATCAAAGTACATTATGTTAACAAAAGAGCAAAACATCTTCCCCAGACCTAGCCTGCGCAAAGCCCTGCCCATAAAAACATGGGAGACATGGTTAAATGCTTTCTCCTGATCCAGACTGACCAGGGCAGTGTGGGCTCGACATTCCTGGATATGATAGACCATGTCTCTCACAAGGGCAAGGCTATCCACAATCCTGCGACCAGGAATGCCACAGGTCTGGTCCAGATGGACGATCTGCCCGTTGACAGATTTCACTCTGTTGGCTAGCACCTTGGTGAGGATCTTGTAGTCCACGTTCAGGAAAGAGAGGGGACGCCAATTTTTCAGGTCACATCTCTCCCCCTTCTGCTTATACAAGATCGTGATCATCCCTTCCCTCAACGATGGAGACATTCTGCCCCCCACCACCATCTCCTCTTACACCTCCAACAGGTCCAGACAGATCAGGTCCCCCAGCACTACATAGAGCTCGGCCGGGAGACCGTCACTGCCCGGGGTCCTGCTTGGCTTAAAGAATTTAGCAGCAGAGAGCAGCTCCCCCACCATCAAGGGATCGTCCATGGCCGCGGCACCTGCGGGATCAACAAAGTGATATCTGACAGGAACCTCTCGGTGGCTTTGGGGTCGATGACTTTTGGGCAAAGAGATTGCTGTAGAAGTCTGAGATGACCAGCATCACCACCTCCTTGCCCCTCCGCATGTGTCCGGTCTCATCTTGCAGTTCTGTCAGGGGCGTGTGGCCAACAAGGAGCTTCCTGAAAAAGAAAGAGTTACATTTCTCCCCCTTTTCCAGGTTCTCCACCTTGAAATAAACCTAGAATGAAAGACAATTCGCTTGGATTCCTCCTTTAAAGTGCCTTTTCAAGCTCTTTTTGGTCTCCTCCAGCTCCTCCCTGACGTTCCAGCCACACTGGAGGAGGTCTTGCAGTGACTGCAACTTGCACTGCAGCCTCCTGAAGTCCCACTTCTCACACGCCTGTAGTCTACCTTTTGCCTGAAAGAAACAAAGAAACTCGACTTTAACATTCTCCCACCAATCGCTAGTACAGTTAAACAGACATTTATCATTATGCCATACAAGTAACGCATCCCTAAGTTCCTCCATGACCTCCCTCTGTGCCAACAGGGCACAATTCAACTTTCAGGAGTCTTGGCCAGGAGGGAAACCATAGCCCAGAGCAGTGGCGTAGCGTGGGTTGTCAGCACCCGGGGCAAGGCAAGTAATTTGCGCCCCTTAACCCGTGGATTTTAGCACCCGAGTCTCTTCCACTAGATTAGTTAAAAAAAACCTTACCCCCTAAGCACATGTATTGTTTGTTATGAAAATACTGATGTAATTAAGTAAAATGCATCTAAATACAAGTTTATTTTCAAACACTTTATTGAGTGCGAACATGCATCATGCATTACACATTCTCTACAGTCTCAGCAGGTCTATGAATACAAATCTACAAATGTAGTAACCTAGCATGGGCCATGCTATTATATGTCGTCTCACAACCATCGTAAACGACAAAAAATATCAAGAACAAAAACTAAACATCAAAATGGAACCGAACCCTGGAGATGATCCAAGGCACATGCCTTTGGGTATTATAAGTAAGCGGCAAATGTCAGGGAGGCATTATATGTGCATTATATGGGCACATGACAGGGGGCCCCTGTCATGTGCCCCCACATATATTGCCCCCTGACATGTTCCCCTCACATATGATGCCCCCCTGTCATGTGCCCCCACATATAATGCCCCCCTGACATGTGACCCTGACTTATAATGTCCCCTGTCCTGTGCCTCTTACATATAATGCCCCATGTCCTGTGCCCCTCACATATAATGCCCCCCTGACATGTGCCCCTCAAATATAATGCCCCCTGAGGGGGCAGGACAGGGGGCATTATATGTGAAGGGCACATGTCAGGGGAGGCATTATATGTGAGGGGCACAGGACATGGGGTATTATATATGAGGGGCACATGACAGGGGGGTCCTGTCATGTGCCCCCACATATAATGCCCCCCTGACATGTGCCCCTTACTCATCATTTGCCCTTCTCACTTATAATTTGCTCCCCCCTCACCTTTCTCCCACGCTGCGGCTGCTCCATTCCTGCAGTCAGTGAGAGCCGCGGGGACGTGATCTCCGAGCGCCGACGCGATGATGTGATGTCATCGCGCCGGCCTGCCATGATTGACTCTCACTGACTGCAGGAATGGAGCAGCCGCGGCGTGTGATAGCAAGGTGACGGGCGTGAGAAAGGGGTGGTGGAGCGGGAAAGCCGACAGCTCCCGCTCCACCATGCGATAGTTCAGGAAGAGGGGCAACAATCTCCCTGGATCCACCACTGCCTCCACAGTGGGCGGCGACCCGGCGGCTCGGATCGGATTCGCACAGCCAGCACTGCAGAGAGAGTGAGTGAGCCAGGCAGGGGCAGAGATCTGCGAGTGCGAGCGCGCCCCCCCCAGATGTTGCGCCCCCCATGCTACGCCTCTGGCCCAGAGTCCCCTGAAATCAAATGGGCCTGTGGTCAGAGAAGAAGCAGAGGACAATAGAGCGACACCTTTCTAACTGCTCTCGAAATACAGATGAAGTCTATCCGAGAACGGAGCGAGCCATCAGGGCGAAGATTGCGGGAGGTCCCAGCAGCTGGACCCCCTGCAATCAGACATCTTATGCCTTATCCTTTGGAGAGGGGAAATGTTGTCATGGGGTGGAGTACCCCTTTAAGGCTAAAGCTATATGTTATGGTTTTGTTACTGCATGTTTCAGAAATGTATTCATTTATTTACTTATTTAATCTATCTGTTTATTTATTTTAAAAATGTAAGCAAAACTGCAGCAGAGTTTGTGGACCTAGATCTATTCTTTATCTAAACTAAAGTTTTGAATATTATAAAATGACCTGATGCAATATCGGTTTCTTCAACTAGATGGCCCCAGAGATACATAATGTAAATGTTTTAGTTCACCTGAATTAGCATTACACGCCATTGGATCTGGACAGCTAGTCATACTAGTCATAGGTTTTCATGCAGAGCACTTTATGGTAAAAAAGATATGTTATCTTTATTCTGCAGGTCAATACGATTAAAACAATACCCAATTTGTATAGTTTTTCTATTGTTATACTACTTTAACCCCTTAAGAATCAAGCATTTTACTTTAGCATTTTTGTTTTTTCCTCCTCGCCTTATAAAATCCATAACTTTTTTATATTTCCATCCACAGACCCATATGAGGACTTGTTTTTTGCGCGAACAATTGTACTTGAAATTACATCACTCATTTTACCATAAAATGTACAGCAAACCCAAAAAATTTTCCTTTGTGTGAAGAAATTTAAATGTAAACCGCAATTTAGCAAATTTTGGAGGGTTTTATTTTTTACTTTACAGTAAAAATTACTTATTCTTTATTCTGTGGGTCAATATGATTAAACGGATACCCATGTTTACATACTTTTTTTTTTATTATTGTACTGTTTTAAAGAAAACTCAAACTTTTTTTTTTTTACAAAATAAGTATGATAAAAATCGCCCTATTTTGACGACCTATAACTTTTCCATTTTTCTGTATATGGGGCTGTATGATGGCTCATTTTTTGCGCCATGACCTGTAGGCTTCTAGTACCACTTTTGTGTATATGTGACTTTATAATTGCTTTTTATTATTTTTTTTTATTTTTGTGAATGTGAATCAAAAAGCAGCAGTTTTGGACTTTTTTTTTTTAATTTCTTACGTTTACGCCATAGATAGACCATAAATACTTACTCTTTTTTTTAATGCTTTTTTTAAGAAAATAGGAAAACGGATTGATTCAAATTTTTATTGAGGGAGAGGCTTTTTCACATTTAAAAAAAAAACTTTTTTAAAACTTTTATTTTTAACTTTCTATGTCCCTATAGGGGACTATCTATAACAAAGTTGATTGCTAATATTGTTCAGTGCTATGCATAGGCATAGCACTGATCAATAATATTGGTGATCTTCTGCTCTGGTCTGCTGGAAGGCAGGTCAGAGCAGAAGACCCCGAGAGAGCATCGATGGCAGGTGAGGGGACCACCATCTGCCATCTTGGCTGATCTGATCCCCACGGCCGTGCATCGGGCGATCATATCTGCCATTACAAACTTTTTAATACTGTAGATAATAACATTATATGTAAATTTGTAATTAACATTGGTTAAAAATTTGAATGTTTTTGTCCCTGCAGCTATTACCTTTATGTCTCTGTGAGTCCAAATACAGGAATTGTGGGTGGACAAGCAGGGCTCTATGGACCGAGTACGAGCAGGGCTCTGTACACTGAGGACAAGCAGGGCTCTGTACACTGAGGACAAGCAGGGCTCTGTACAATGAGGACAGGCAGGGCTCTGTACACTGAGGACAAGCAGGGCTCTGTACAATTAGGACAAGCAGGGCTCTGTACACTGAGGACAAGCAGGGCTCTCTACACTGAGGACAAGCAGGGCTCTGTACACTGAGGACAAGCAGGGCTCTGGACACTGAGGACAAACAGGGCTCTGTATACTGAGGACAAGCAGGGCTCTGTACACTGAGGACAAGCAGGGCTCTGTACACTGAGGACAAGCAGGGCTCTGTACACTGAGGACAAGCAGGGCTCTGGACACTGAGGACAAACAGGGCTCTGTATACTGAGGACAAGCAGGGCTCTGTACACTGAGGACAAGCAGGGCTCTGTACACTGAGGACAAGCAGGGCTCTGTACACTGAGGACAAGCAGGGCTCTGGACACTGAGGACAAGGAGGGCTCTGGACACTGAGGACAAGCAGGGCTCTGTGCACTGAGGACAAGCAGAGCTCTGTATACTGAGGACAAGCAGGGCTCTGTATACTGAGGACAAGCAGGGCTCTGTACACTGAGGACAAGCAGGACTATGTGCACTGAGGCTCTATGACACACTTCCTCACACATGAGGATGATGGACAAGCCTGGAGCCTGCACAGATCCCTGCTTATCCTGCCCTCACTTTCTGTATTTGGACTCCTCATAGAGACACACAGGCAATAGCTGCAGGGATAGCCTTTTTTCACCCAAAAATATGCACATTTGTGAATCAATATTTAGTACAAATATACATATAATGGTATTATCTACATTATATAAAAAGTATTTGTTAATGACAGGTACACTTTAATGGCAGACATCAGCACGATCGAGATTGTCCGCCATTACCGGCAGGTCTCCGTCATGCGCCTCCAATGCATCATGCGAGCACTGCTCCGGTGCTCGGGTCATGTACAGGACATAAATGTGTGACCTTGTATGCGAAGTACCAGCGCATCAGGGCATACATTTACGTTCATTGTCAATAAGGGGTTAAACAAAATCAGTATGCTTAATTTTTTCCTTATACGGGGAATAATTTTTTTGCCCATAATCTGTAGTTTTTAGCTGTACTATTTCTGTTTTAATAAGACATTTTGATCACTTTTTATTCTTTTTTTTGTCTGATATATGATGTGACCAAAAATCTGCATTTTTTGGTGTTTGGTATGTTTACATAATTTTAGATAGTGAGCAATACATTTTTATAGTTCGGACAATTCCATAATCGGTGGTAAATTTGTTTATTATTTTTTTGTAAAATGAGAATTGAGTGATTCTATATTTTTTTTAGGGTAGGGGATTTTATATAATTTTAGAAACATTTTTTTTTCTTTTATACTTTTTAAGTCCCCACAGAGGACTACTTTATGCAATCATTAGATTGTATTCATGGTATAATGCTTTGCCTATTGGCCTGTTGTAGCTTATGACGGCCTGTTTCTTGCAGGAAAAGTTGTATTTGTCATTGGTGCCATTTTTGAGGTGAATAAACTTATTACACATTAGCTTTTAAGTGTTCACTTTCCATCCCCATAGCAGCACATTTGGGTCCAGTCTATGAGTTGTCACAATGGGGGAGATTTATCAAAACCTGTGCAGAGGAAGAGTGGTGCAGTTGCCCATAGCAACCAATCAGATTGCTTCTTTCATTTTCCACTGGCCTCTTTAGAGGCCTGTGCAAAATGAAAGAAGCAATCTGATTGGTTGCTATGGGCAACTGCACCACTCTTCCTCTGCACAGGTTTTGATAAATCTCCCCCCATGTGTGTTACCATTCTCCATGACAAAGGCTTGTGGTGCAACTGTGTTCAGTAGTGTTGAGCGGCATAGTGTTGAGCGGCATTCGCGAATAAAATTCGTATTGCGAATATTCGCGAGCAACACTAGTGTTCAGTCATGGCTGACAGAATCAGACTCTGTAGGAACGAATGCTCCAGACAAGGTAGAATAGTAACGCTCGATTGTCAATTAGGTCTGGGAATATGAAGACTTTTTGTAAAATACAAGTATGTAGTGTTGCTCGTGAATATTCGTAATATGAATATTCTTTTTTTAATTTTTTTTCCACAGTACACATCACAGTGATCATCCCTCTCTGCTTCCAGCTTGTGTGGTGTAAAGAAGGCTCTAATACCACTGTGTGAGACTGGCGTGCAAATTTTCGCATATGCAAATTATTGTCTATGCATATGCGAAAATAATAAATATATGACAAATACTCGGCCATATATTCACAAAATATTGCAAATTCGAATATGGCCTATGCCGCTCAACACTACAAGTATGTACTAAAATAGACATGTCAGGAGAATCAAGAGACTCTCTATGAATCCAGTGTCACATGTGACGTCTTCTCTGATCGTTGACGTTCTCTTTCCTCGTTTTCTGCATCCGGCCCAGATGACTTTTCCTGACCACTGTCCAGGGATGTCCCGGATGTCTGTCCAGATATCTTTGTGTGTTAACTACTGAATCTCATAGCTTCTTTGAGGCAGGAATCGTATTTGGTGCCACCCAAAAGTGGAAACAATTTTTCAGGGTTCCCTACTGTAAAACGGTTGAGAATGACTTCTATAGAGTAATGTTCACAACAGGCTGACACTTTAAAGGGGTATTCTGGGATTTTTTATTTGACTATGCTACAGGGGGTGTAAAGTTCATGGAGTTCCTCATATAGTATCTGTACCTGCATTTCATGGTGGTCTCGCAATTCTTATCGGATCTTTGCCCCAACCTTTATTTTTAGCAGCATACAAAATCGTCTTAGGGTTTCCCAGGTTGCAGTGAGACATTACATCACTAGTCAAGTGTTCAGAGGGAGCCTGTCTTTGCTTCAATGGGTGGAGCTACCGCTAAGTGGGAGATCATTCTGCTAGAATTTGCAACAGTTGGAGGCACCCTGGTTAGTAAACACTGGTATATTGCATTGGGCATGCAGGTGCGTTTCAATGGTTGGGGTTGTTGATGTGTGGGAGGGAAGAAAGTGACCTCACACTTACAAACAAGGAATTATGGGACTTGTAGTTTAGGAGAACGAACTCCAACATGATATAGCCAGTTCACAAAAAAGATAGCCGCAGCATTAAAGGGGTACTCCGGTGAAAAACTTTTTTTTTAGATCAACTGGTGCAAGAAAGTTAAACAGATTTGTAAATTACTTCTATTAAAAAATCTTAATCCTTCCTGTACTTATTAGCTGCTGAATACTACAGCGGAAATTCTTTTCTTTTTGAAACACAGAACTGTCTGTTGACATCACGAGCACAGTGCTCTCTGCTGACATCTCTGTCCATTTTATGAACTGTCCAGAACAGCATATGTTTGCTATGGGGATTTCCTTTTACCCTGGACAGTTCCTAAAAATGGACAGAGATGTCAGCAGAGAGCACTGTGCTCATGATGTCAGCAGACAACTCTGTGTTTCAAATGGAAAATGTTTAACTTTCTTGCACCAGTTGATTTAAAAAAAAAAGTTTTTCACCGGAGTACCCCTTTAACCCCTTAAGGACTGAGCCCTTTTTCACCTTAAGGACCAGAGCATTTTTTGCACATCTGACCACTGTCACTTTAAACATTAACAACTCTGAAATGCTTTTAGTTATCATTCTGATTCCGAGATAGTTTTTTCGTGACATATTCTACTTTAACATAGTGGTAACATTTTGTGGTAACTTGCATCCTTTTGGTGAAAAATCCCCAAAATTAAAATTTTGCATTTTTCTAACTTTGAAGCTCTCTGCTTGTAAGGAAAATGGATATTCAAAATAATTTTTTTTTGGTTCACATATACAATATGTCCACCTTATGTTGGCAACATA
The DNA here is from genome assembly GCF_029499605.1 of Hyla sarda. Classification (NCBI taxonomy): domain Eukaryota; kingdom Metazoa; phylum Chordata; class Amphibia; order Anura; family Hylidae; genus Hyla; species Hyla sarda. Next base: position 410,076,766 of record NC_079191.1, read on the forward strand.
AAATTTATGAGTTTTTACTTTTGGAAGATACCAGAGGGCTTCGAAGTTCAGCAGCAATTTTGAAATTTTTCACAAAATTTTCAAACTCGCTATTTTTCATGGACCAGTTCAGTTTTGAAGTGGATTTGAAGGGTCTTCATATTAGAAATACCCCATAAATGACCCCATTATAAAAACTGCACCCCCCAAAGTATTCAAAATTACATTCAGTCAGTATTTAACCCTTTAAGTGTTTCACAGGAATAGCAGCAAAGTGAAGGAGAAGATTCAAAATCTTAATTTTTTACACTCGCATATTCTTGTAGACCCAATTTTTGAAATTTTGCACGGGGTAAAAAGGAGAAAATTTTTACTGGTATTTGAAGCACAATTTCTCTCGAGTAAGGAAATACGTCATATGTCTATGTTAATTGTTCAGCGGGCGCAGTAGAGGGCTCAGAAGGGAAGGAGCGACAAATGGTTTTTGGGGGGCATGTCACCTTTAGGAAGCCCCTATGGTGCCAGAACAGCAAAAAAAAAAAACACATGGCATACCATTTTGGAAACTAGACCCCTCGGGGAACATAACAAGGGGTAAAGTGAACCTTAATACCCCATAGGTGATTCACGACTTTTGTATATGTAAAAAAAAAAAAAAAATTACCTAAAATGCTTGGTTTCCCAAAAATGTTACATTTTTAAAAAGGGTAATAGCAGAAAATACCCCCCAAAATTTGAAGCCCAATTTCTCCTGATTCAGAAAACACCCCTTATGGGGGTGAAAAGTGCTCTGCTGGTGCACTACAGGTCTCAGAAGAGAAGGAGTCACATTTGGCTTTTTGAAAGCAAATTTTGCTCTGGGGGCATGCCGCATTTAGGAAGCCCCTATGGTGCCAGAACAGCAAAAAAAATAAAACCCACATGGCATACCATTTTGGAAACTAGACCCCTCGGGGGAACGTAACAAGGGGTAATGTGAACCTTAATACCCCACAGGTGATTCACACAATTTCTCCCGAGTACGGCGATAGCCCATATGTGACCCTAAACTGTTGCCTTGAAATACGACAGGGCTCCAAAGTGAGAGTGCAATGCGCATTTGAAGCCTAAATTAGGGATTTTCATAGGGGTGGACATAGGGGTATTCTACACCAGTGATTCCCAAACAGGGGGCCTCCAGCTGTTGTAAAACTCCCAGCATGCCTGGACAGTCAGTGGCTATCTGGCAATACTGGGAGTAGTTGTTGTGCAACAGCTGGAGGCTCCGTTTTGGAAACGGTGGCGTACCAGACGTTTTTCATTTTTATTGGGGAGGGGGGCTGTGTGGGGGTATGTGTATATGTAGTGTTTTTTACTTTTTATTTGATTGTGTGTTAGTGTAGTGTAGTGTTTTTAGGGTACAGTCGCACAGGCAGGGGTTCACAGTAGTTTCTCGCTGGCAGTTTGAGCTGCGGCAGAAAATTTGCCGCAGCTCAAATTTGCAGCCGGATACTTACTGTAAACCTACGCCCATGTGAGTGTACCCTGTACGTTCACATTGGGGGGGGGGGGGGGGGGGAATACCTCCAGCTGTTGCAAAACTACAACTCCCAGCATGTAAGGTCTATCAGTGCATGCTGGGAGTTGTAGTTTTGCGACAGCTGGAAGCACACTGGTTGTGAAACACAGAGTTTGGTAACAAACTCAGTGTTTTGCAACCAGTGTGCCTTCAGCTGTTGCAAAAGCTACAACCCCCAGCATGTACAGACAGCGGAAGGGCATGCTGGGGATTGTATTTATGCAACAGATGGAGACACACTGGTTTGCTACTTAACTCAGTGTTTGACAACCAGTGTGCCTCCAGCTGTTGCAAAACTACAACTCTCAGCAGTCACCAACAGCCAACGGGCATGCTGGGAGTTGTAGTTATGCAACCAGCAGATGCACCACTACAACTCCCAGCATGCACTTTAGCTGATTGTGCAAGCTGGGAGTTGTAGTTATACAACAGCTGAAGGTACACTTTTCCATAGAAAAAATGTGCCTCCAGCTGTTGCAAAACTATAAGTCCCAGCATGCCCATAAGGGAATGCTGGGAGTTGTGGTGGTCTGCCTCCTGCTGTTGCATAACTACAGCTCCCAGCATGCCCTTTTTGCATGCTGGGAGCTGTTGCTAAGTAACAGCAGGAGGCTGTCACTCACCTCCAACTGCAGATCCACGCCGCCGCTGCAGGTCAGTCCCTCGCCGCCGCCGTCGCTCCTGGGGCCCCGATCCAAACAGGAACGCCGGGGATCGGGGTCCCCAGATCCCCGGGTCTTCTTTCCGCACCCGCTCACGTGCTCCGGAAGAGGGGTGGAGCGGGTTGCGGGAGTGACACCCGCAGCAGGCGCCCTGATTGGTCGGCCGGTAAACCGGACGACGAATCAGGGCGATCGTGAGGTGGTAGCAGTGCCACCTCACCCCTGCTGGCTATGGCTGTTTGGGGCCGTCAGAGAGTAATTCCGGGTCACCTTGTCACTGGAGACCCGATTGATCCAGAATCCGCCGCAGACCGCTGGGCTGAATTGTTCAGTGATCTGCGGCCATTGCTGACATGCCCCCCCTGACATCATCATGACCCCCCTGGGCGATATGCTGGGATGCCTGCTGAACGATTTCAGCAGGCATCCCGCACCGGCTCCCCTCCGGCTAGCGGCGGGGACCGGAAATGCGCAGGGCGTATCCATACGCCCTGTGTCCTTAAGGACTTGGAAATGGGGGCGTATGGATATGCCCTGTGTCCTTAAGGGGTTAAGCTAATCTCACAACATAGCCGTTTAGCCCCCAAGACAAGCACAGATCCTTCCTAAGCATGTCCATAACTGTCTGGCAGGTAAGTGCTAAAATCCCCTTATGATGGATAGCCCATTCAGGAGATTTTCCCAAATAAATAACTTATCAACTGTCCACTGCTGGTTTGACCATCGGAACTTCCAGTGATCTCAAGAATGGCAATCAATGGCATGACTGTCGCTCCATTCACTTATATGGGACTGATGGAAATTGCCAAGGTGATCTCAATCTCAAGATCAATGGGTGTCACAGCAGTCGGACGCCCAGCAATCACACATTTATCATAGATGTTAAAGGTTTTTAATGGGAAAAAAAACCTTTATCTCCTGAAAGGATCTGACCAAAGTGAGTAGTTGACGAGCTTAAGGGGGTACTCCGGTGCTCCAGTGTTCTGAACATTTTGTTCAGAACGCTCTAAGCCAGAAGCCTTGGTCGTGATGAAATGGCCACGCCCCTCGTGACATCACACCACACCCCCTCATTCATGTCTATGGGAGTGGGCGTGTCAGCCAACACGCCCACTTCCATAGACATGAATAGAGGGGCGTGGTTTGACATCCCAAGGGGCGTGCCCATGACATCACAATCACTACCACAGGAAACCGGCATTGGTTTAGAATGCTGGATGCTGTGGGATAGGAAATAAGGTATCTAGCAGCAGAGTACCCCTTTAAAGTGGGAAGCATTTGATGATATGGTCCTGTGTGAGAGAACACAGGCAAAATACTCATCTGAAGAGAACAGGATCCCACAATGCACAGATTCTTTGCCCATGCAAACCTCCTTTATGTAGGTGTATATTTGTTACACACTGCGCTCCGGCCGCAAGCACCAGCCGTCAGCGCAGTGTCCTTTTGTCGCTGTACACCGGCGGGGCTGTGATTCGCATCGTGGGACGCGCCTGCATGGGAATCCCAGCCCGTCTCTTACCTTGCTCTGCTCCTCCTGTCTCTCAGCTCTGGTGCGCACGTCTTTGGCCCTTAGGGCGCGCACGCACCGGAGCTCTGAAATTTAGAGGGCCAGTACGCCCATAATTAGTGAATACACCTGAAACCACATTATAAGTTGTTGCACCTCCCACACACCCCTGGGGGATCTTCAGTGCCTATTGCCTGAGAGAAAGCGTTCCGATTGCCTGTTTTGCCATACCGATGTATCCAGACCTTCCTGCTACGTTTTTTGACTATGAACCTTTGCCGCCTGCCTTGATTTACGCTACTGCTTCTTCCTTCGGTTCCTCGCCTTGCCCAGTAACCTGTGTGGTTGAGCCGTGTCGGGGGTAGCGACCTGGGTGTCGCCTGCCACAGCAAGCACATCCTGCCTTGCAGCGGGCTCTGGTGAAGACCAACGGCACCTTAGACTCCACTCCCCGATACGGTCCGAGTCATCAGCCACACAGGTAGAGGATCCACATCCAACTCCGTTACAATATTATAAACCCCATAAACATGGCAGTGTATGATGTACAGATACAAAGTCTTCATGTACAGTAGACCGATAAGGAGACAAAACTTGATTTAATCTGACAATATATTCTCTTCTTTTAACAATGATTCTATTATATCATAGAGCTGTGATCACTTTTATGACTCTTGTTAATATTAATATCGATGTTTGTGAAATGACTATTTGAGTGAACAATACGTCAAGTGTGTGTACCGGGAATTTGCGCTGCAATCGCCGTCACCAGCTGAAACCTTGTTTCTCCTCCATCGCCTCAGTCACGAGGTTTGGGAAGTATTTACACAAGTGGTTTGAGTTATAAGACACGTACAGTATTATTGCTTATGAGTAATTTAAAATTGCCTCCCAGACAAGCAGAAACTTGGCCACCGGAGCTGTACATTTGCCCAACAAAACTATAATTTGATGTGTTGTACAAATAGCAGATATCCGGCACTAATTCTTTACTGCGCTTTTTAATACAAATATGCAAAGGAAACAGTAGCTGAAGAGGAAGATAGAGCTGATTCCAGGTATTCTCCTAAGGCGAATGTCTTATGACAATCTACAGTTACCATACATGTGTCTTATCAGAATGCCGCTTATCTCTTCCATCAGTCTGTACCTACAGTTTACAAGACAGTAAAAGAATAGAAGTATGTCCGACTGTTAACCATTTGGGTAACCTTCTTCACAAATGTATCATTTCCTATGTTGTTCTCTATCAATGTGTAAATGGAGCCGTTACCCATATACCCTTTTAGGGGGGTCACTGAGAGGCTTACTCCACTTATTCCACATAGTATAAGTCGGGCGTGGTTGTCCTATGTTGGATGGAATGGGTGTTCAACTTGTGATCACCAGGGTCCTGGGGGACATTCATCATTGCAGGTGTAAGTGAAGCATTTTTCTACACCTTTTTTTGTGTGTGCTGGTAATGTGTAGGAGCACCAAATGTATTAAAAAAAACTTTTTTTTTAAGATCAACTGGGGCCAGAAAGTTAAACAGATTTGTAAATTACCTCCATTAAAAAATCTTAATCCTTCCAGTACATTTTAGGGGCTGTATACTACAGAGGAAATGTTTTTCTTTTTGGATTTCTCTTATGTCACGATCACAGTGCTCTCTGCTGACCTCTGCTATCCATTTACTGTCCAGCAGGACAAAAATCCCCATAGCAAACATATGCTGCTCTGGACAGTTCCTAAAATTGACAGCAGAGGTCAGCAGAGAGCACTGTGGTTGTGACATAAGAGACATCCAAAATGAAAAACAGCCCCTAATAAGTACTGGAAGGATTAAGATTTTTTAATAGAAGTGATTTACAAATCTGTTTAACTTTCTGGCACCAGTTGATAAAAAAAAAAAAATATATATAAAAAGTTTTCCACAGGAGTACCCATTTAACCCCTTAAGGACGCATGGTTTTTCGGTTTTTGCACTTTCGTTTTTTCCTCCTCACCTTTTAAAAATCATAACCCTTTCAATTTTGCACCTAAAATCCATATGATGGCTTATTTTTTGCACCACCAACTCTACTTTGCAGTGACATCAGTAATTTTACCCAAAAATCTACAGCAAAAAAAATAATTGTGCGACAAAATTTAAGAAAAAACGCCATTTTGCAACTTTTGGGGGCTTCCATTTCTCTGCAGTACATTTTTCAGTAAAAATTACACCTGATCTTTAATCTGTACGTCCATACGATTAAAATGATACCCTATTTATATCGGTTTGATTTTGTCGGACTTCTGGAAAAAATCATAACTACATGCACGGACATTTATATGTTTAAAATTGTCATCTTCTGACCCCTATAACTTTTTTATTTTACCACTTATGGGGCACCGTGATCTGATGTTTTTAGCGGTACCATTTTTGTATTGATCAGACTTTTTGATCGCTTCTTATAAATTTTTTCATGATATAAAAAGCGACCAAAAATATGTTATTTTGGAATTTGGAATTTGTTTGCGCGTACACCATTGACCATGTGGTTTAATTAATTATATATTTTTATAGTTTGGACATTTACGCACGCGGTAATACCACATATGTTTATATTTATTCTTATTTACATGGTGTTTTTTTTATGGGAAAAGGGGAGTGATTTGAACTTTTATTAAGGAAAGGGTTAAATCACATTTATTAACTTTTTTTTTTACACTTTTTTTTTTGCAGTATTATAGCTCCCTTAGGGGGCTATAACATTACATATACTGATTGCCAGCACTGTTCACTGCAAAGCCATAGCTTTGCAGTGATCAGTGTTATCGGCTGTCGATTGCTCAAGCTTGCATCTCAGGCTTGGAGCAACTAATCGCCAAAGGGATACGACGGAGGAAGGTAAGAGGACCTCCGCTCGTGTCCCAGCTGATCAGGACACCGCATTTCCACTGTGGTGATCCCGATCAGCCCCACTGAGCAGCCGGGTAGCTTTCACTTTCGTTTTAGACGCGGCGTTTAACTTTGAATGCCGCGTCTAAAGGGTTAATAGCGCTGCCGTGCGCTATTAACCCCGGCATCAGTTACATGCCGGGACCGACCTGATATGACACGGGGTCACCGCGTGATCCCGCGTTATATGGCGGGAGACGGCGAAGGATGTAAATATACGTCCTTGGTCATTAAGGGGTTAAATGGTTGCAGGGCTTTTGATTAATTTTGTGGAGGATACATTTTCTGAAATTTCACACTTCACATACACCAAAAAGCTAAGCTAAGTCTGTGTTGGGGTAGTTTGTATACTTTTCAGTGGTTTTGTGCCTTTTTTTTTTTTTGCGCCTTCACAAAAAAGTCTCAGTTGATAAATGAATTTCCAATGCGTAAGGCTAACCCTAACAGCTGGTCTGTACACACCTAAATAAAAAAAAGCGTATAAAGGAAAAAAGGCGCAAAAAATAGACTGAGGTACAGTGCTGCGCCAAATGTGAGACAGATCTGCATAGAAAAACTGCTCTAAAACAGTGTGGCAAGAGAGTCTCTGTGCCACAACGCTGCAGTGGCCACTACAGGAGACGTAAGGTATTACATGGCTTACAGTTTACTCTAGTCATTAAGCCTTACTGTTAACTTTTTTGCATTTTCCCTTTCTTTTTACTAGTGTCATCTTGTCCTTTTCCCCCCTTTTCAGGTATCTCAAGTATAGCAGCATTCCATCATGTTATCCTATTCTCAGTACCTTCATATATTATTTTTTCCATATGTTGTTATGGTATATTTTCATTGCTTATTACATTATTGATATACTATCTTGCAACATAATACCACAGCTCACTTATGTTTATAGACATTGGTCTACTCATATCCTAAAATCCTTCAACTCATATTTCCCATGCACTTATTCAGACTGTTTTTTTTTTTTTTGGATTCATGCATTTTTCTACTTATTTTTCATGCATATTGGTCTCTCATTTTGTTGTGGCAACAAATTGGTATCCACCCACAAATTTATGAGACAGTGCATTGCAGATCTTTCTTTGATTCACTATTTATGTGTGAATAGGCTTTTATATATCATGATTCATTTTGTATGTATAGGGTTAACATGTACTCCGGAGGGATCACTAATTGTGGTTCTCACCTGCGAGTCACGTGGTTTCCCCTATAAGAGAATGTCTGTATTTGGTTCACATTTATGTACGACTAAGGGGGCCACTAACGCACCTGAAACGTGTTACTTCTTCTGTTATGGCTTTTAACTTTTGAATAAAAGAACATCTTTTGCATGAAGTCTGCGCTGGACAATCTCTGCATTTTTGCTGTTCAAGTTGTGTTGCTGGGGGTGAGCTGAAACTGGGGGTGAGCTGAAACTGGGGGTGAGCTGAAATTTCTATCTATTGCTCTGTTATTTTGCATTCTGTGTACTGAAACAGTAGTAAGCAGAACGCGGAATAGAAATAGACATTTTGGGGAACATGTATCATTATTTGTGTATGGGAGAAGCAGTTTACCCTTTTTGCCAAATTTTAAACTATGCACAGAAGCGCTAAATTGATCAATCAAACGCAATGAGTTTCATAAATTGCGGGCAAATATAGTAATCTCCTAAATCCACTCTTTGAAAAATGGAATCGATGATTTAGAGCATCTTGCATTATATATACATTTAAAAAATTGTCATTCCGTAAGATTTCTGCGGGTAAAGGAAATGTACGCAGTTAATAATTTCATGCGTATATAAAGATGTCACTCCAAGGTACACCGAAACCTACACATCTGGAGGAAATGCTCCACCAGAAAGTACGCAAAAAAAGACGCAAAAAAAAAACAGCAAAATTGAAACACAAAATAGGGGTAAAATCTTTGATACATGTTCCCCTTTGAAACTAATCATTCCCAGCTCTTGGGGGAAAAGTGAGGATGAAAGGAAGGAGTACATTTCCAGGCAGCTACACCTTTATAAGAGCCAATCTAATTCCATCCTTAAATTTATAAAAGGCTAAAAATGTAACATCTGCAAGTTTGAGCATTGCCCACTCCATAGCTCAGCATGGAAACGCGCTCAGTGAGGGAGAAGTTATTAAAGAAACACTCCTAAGATGTGCGCCAGTTCTATTTCACGAGATGCAGAATAAAGAACACAAACGTACAACATCAATTAAAGAGGGACATAAGGAATTGTAAATATTTTTCGATCTTTCTTGAGGAAATTACTGATGCCATATCACATGCTCAATTGGCCATTATTGGTCGATATTCTGATGGTCTCACAGTGAGAGTTGATAAAGTTAGTATCAGTGACAGCAAGTACATCAGGAAGCGAAACATGTAAGGTTGTTATACAAACGTTCCGTGACCTAAGCATTGATTTGTCTAAAGTTGTGTCCGTGACGACATATGGGGCACCAAATATGGGGGGGGGGGGGGGGGAAGTCGGATTTGTCAAATTGTTCACGGAGGCTATTGGACATCAGATTGTGCCTTTTCATTGTATTATCCATCAGAAAGTTTTATGTGCCAAGGCAGGATTCACCGACTTAAACGACTTAAAGGGGTACTCCGGCGCTAAGACATCTTATCCCCTATCCAAAGGATAGGGGATAAGATGCCTGATCGCGGGGGTCCCGCCGCTGGGGACCCCTGTGATCTTCCACGCCGCACCCCGTTAGAATCAGCCCCCGGAGCGTGCTCGCTCCGGGTCTGATTACTGCGATCACGGGGACGGAGCATAGTGAAGTCACGGCTCCGCCCCCTGTGACATCACACGGAGCGTGACATCACACGGGGGCGGAGCCATGACATCACACATTCTGGGGGCTGATGGAACGGAACGGGGTGCGGCATGGAAGATAATGGGGGTCCCCAGCGGCGGGACCCCCGCGATCAGGCATCTTATCCCCTATCCTTTGGATAGGGGATAAGATGTCTTAGCGCCGGAGTACCCCTTTAATGTCAGTTGTTGTAAAAAAAAGTTTTTTCCTGAAATACCCCTTTAACTATTTTTGTATGTCAACTGGCTCCAGAAAGTTAAACAGATTTGTAAATTACTAAAAAATAAGGTGCAGCTCACAACAGAAGGACCGAGGCAGTTAAAGCTAAAGCCGGACCCCACCGGCAACAATAATGTAAATTAATAAAAACCTATAGCTTATGCCTCTAGGACCTCACCAATGGTGCATAATGGTGTGGACAAAGATAGATGTAACAGCGTTTGTTCAAAAATTGCTTTTAATTCAGATAAAACATAATATATATATAAATAAAATTGTCCACACCATTATGCACCATTGGTGAGGTCCTAGAGGCATAAGCTATAGGTTTTTATAGATTTGTAAATTACATCTATTAAAAAATCTTAATCCTTTCAGTACTTATGAGCTTCTGAAGTTAAGGTTGTTCTTTTCTGATGACACGTGTCTCAGGAAACGCCCAGTTCAGAAGATGTTTACTATGGGGGTTTGTTTCTAAACTGGGCGTTTCCCGAGACAGGTGTCATCAGAGAGGACTTAGACAGAAAAGAACAACCTTAACTTCAGAAGCTCATAAGTACTGAAAGGATTAAGATTTTTTAATAGAAGTAATTTACAAATCTGTTTAGCTTTCTGGAGCCAGTTGATATATATATAAAAGTTTTTTCCTGGATAACCCCTTTTAATTTAATAGATGCTCGCCCCGTTCACAAGCGATAATTTTCTGCACTTTTACTGGAGGTTGATTCCACCTACAGTGGACTGCTGATGTACAATATTGTAAGATGGCTGAGCTGAGGCAAAGTTATTGAGCGCTTTGTGGAGCGCTTTAAAGAAATGAAGGTATTTTTTGACAATAAGGATCTGGGAAACTTTCCTCAGCTCAATGATAAGTGGATCAACACCCTGATGTTTTTTTTTTTACAGATCTCTCTGTTCATATTAATGAACTGAACTTAGAGTTACAAGGTTTTGGCAAAAGTATTGACGTTATGTTTGGATACATAAAAGCTTTTAAAAGTAAAGCGAGTTGTAAAAAACTAAAACTTAAGTATTTTCCTCGAGTAACAAAGTATTTTGAGAAGGCCAGTGCAGCTGAACGAAATGAAATAGAACTCTTGGATATGAAGGACCAGCATGTTGTAGACTCATTACTTGACCAGTTTAGTGATAGATTTAGTCAATTTAAGGGCTTAGAAAAGACCATGAAAATAATTAAGTATCCTGATGTAGTAGTCTACAGTAGTTTGGAATTAAATGATTTCCAATGGATGCAAGTTGATGATTTGGAGATAGAACTTGCAGAATTTCAAGACAGTATCTGGGCTCAGGTCTTTGTTGACTTGAGGTCAAAGCTTGAGAATCTGGAAAGGTGCCGCTTGGAGAATCAAGAGGAGTGCCACTACCAACAGGAAAATTGGAGTTCCTGGAACCGACGACCAGACACTCTTAGCACCCTGAAAAATATAGCAATCGCTTTATTCACAATTGTTTCCCTCTACGTAATTTTGTGAGACCTTATTCTCAGCGTTAAATAATATCAAAACCAACAAAAGAAACAGATTGACAGATGAAGTAAGTAGCGCTTGCTTGGACCTGAAGTGTAAAAATACCAACCTTCAATTGAAGATTTAGCCAATGAGATTCAGCAACAAAAAAGTCACTAATAGGCCGATTAGTTGAAAACTCACCCCCCCCCCCCCCCACTTATCTTAGTTCATGGCACCCCACACAAGTTAAAATAATATCAAGACCAACAAAAGAAACCGACTGACGGATGAACAAAGAAGTCACTAAGCAGGTAAGTTTTGGTTTGGGTTTCTTAAATACAATTATATAATACAATTATACATTTTTGTTATTTATCCCCTTAAGGACTCAACCCATTTTCGTCTTAACCCCTTAACCCCTTAAGGACCAAGCATTTTTCAGTTTTTACTCTTTCGTTTTTTCCTCCTTACCTTTTAAAAATCATAACCCTTTCAATTTTGCACCTAAAAATCCATATGAGGGCTTATTTTTTGCGCCACCAACTCTACTTTGTAATGACATCAGTCATTTTACACAAACATTTACAGCAAAAAGGAAAAAAAATCATTGTGCGACAAAACTGAAGAAAAAACACCATTTTGTAAATTTTGGGGGCTTCTGTTTCTACGCTGTAAATTTTTTTTTTAAAATGACTATCTTTATTCTGTAGGTCCATACGATTAAAATGGTATCCTACTTATATAGGTTTGATTTCGTCGTACTTCTTGAAAAAATCACAACTACATACACGAAAATGTATACGGCCGAAAACGCAGCCGACCGGAGGCTGCGGTTCACTCCAGTCGGCTCATAGACATGCATTAAATACGGTTCCCGTATACGGCTGAGTGCGGGCGCCGCTATTAAGCCCCGCCCCCCCTCCTCCCAGCCGTATGCGGGAACCATAAATACAAACCGTAGTGTGAACCTAGCCTTAGTCCCCTTAGGGGACTTTTAGGAGGAATCATTAGATTCCTCATACAGATCATTGTGGTTTCATAAAACCACATTGATTTGTGTGCTCTGCGCTCGATTGATAAAGCCTGGCCTTGCCAGGCTTTATCATTCAGAGCACTGGAGCCGCCGCAGCAGGAGAGGTAAGCCCTCAGGCTATCTCAGTAGTGGATCGCCCCCCCGTGATCTCGCTGCGGGGAGGGGGGGGGGGGGCGATCCACCCCACTGGACCACCAGGAACGGGATACAGGCATCTTTAGACGCCGCTGTCAACTTTGACAGCGTCGATCTAAAGGGTTAATAGCTGGCCGCGGCGATCGCCGCATGTCGGCTATTAACGCCGGCCCCCAGCTACAAGAATTAGCTGGGGGCCGGCCGTTATGACGCGGGCTCGAGTCAGGAGCCTGCGTCATACCCCGGTAACGGCCATCGGACGAGCATAGATGTCCATGGTCGTTATCAGGTTAAGGATTCAAAACAATCTTCGTTTTTGCACTTTCGTTTTTTTCCTCCTCACCTTCTAAAAATCATAACGTGTTCAATTTTGCACCTACAGCCCCATATAAGGGCTTGTTTTTGCATCACCAATTGTACTTTGTCATGAGATTACTTATTTTATAACATAATCTGCAGCGAAACAAAAGAAAAAATTATTTGTGCGGTGAAATGAAAACAAAACGCCATTTTGCAACTTTTTAGGGCTTTCATATCTATGCAGCGCACTTTTAGGTAAAAATGACATTATCTTTATTCTGTGGGTCTATATGGTTACAAGGATACCCAATTTGTGTAGCTTTTATTTATTTATTTTACTACTTTAAAAAAATTATAACTACAATTATAACTTCAGCGTACGGAGCTATATGAGGGCTATTTTTTGCGCCGTGGTCTGTAGTTTTTATCGGTACCATTTTTGCTTTGATGGCACTTTTTTTTTATCGTTTTTTTATTAATATTTTTATGGTATATGAAGTGACCAAAAATTCACAATTTTGGACATTGGTATTTTGTTAGCTAACCTTATATTTTAATAGTTCAGACGTATAGAAATTACGCAGTCGTACCAAATATGATTTTTTTATTACATTATTTTATTTAAAAAATACGAAAATGGGGTGATTCAAACTTTTATTAGGGGGAAGGGGGTTATTCACATGTATTCCGTATTTTTTTTTTTTAAACACTTTTTATTATTTATTTTTTAGCCCCCACAGGGGGCTATACCATGCAATCTTCTGATTGCATGCACTGATCACTGTGTCCTTAACCCCTTAAGGACCAAGCCCATTTTGAACTTTAAGGGGTTATCCAGGAAAAACATTTTTTTATATATCAACTGGCTCCAGAAAGTTAAACAGATTTGTAAATTACTTCTAGTAAAAAAAATCTTAATCCTTTCAGTACTTATGAGCTTCTGAAGTTGAGTTGTTCTTTTCTGTCTAAGTGCTCTCTGAAGACACGTGTCTCGGGAACCGCCCAGTTTAGAAGAGGTTTGCTATGGGGATTTGCTTCCAAATTGGGCGGTTCCCGAGACATGTGTCATCAGAGGGCACTTATACAGAAAAGAACAACTCAACTTCAGAGGCTCATGAGTACTGAAAGGATTACGATTTTTTACAAATCTGTTTAAAGGGGTACTCCGGTGCTTAGACATCTTATCCCCTATCAAAAGGATAGGGGATAAGATGCCTGATCGCGGGAGTCCCGCCGCTGGGGACCCCCGGGATCATGCATGCGGCACCCCGTTTATACAGCAATCACGCCCCCTCCCGTAGGCTTGCATTGAGGGGCGGAGCGTGACATCACATGGGGGCGTGACGTCACACGCCGCCCGCCCTGTAGTCGCCGGTAATAAGTCCCGGAGCGAACACGCTCCGGGACTGATTACAAATGTGGTGCCGCATGCATGATCCCGGGGGTCCCCAGCGGCGGGACTCTTGTGATCAGGCATCTTCTCCCCTATCCTTTGGATAGGGGATAAGATCTCTAAGCACCGGAGTACCCCTTTAACTTTCTGGAGCCAGTTGATATATAAAACATTTTTTCCCCCTGGATAACCCCTTTAAGGACAAGGCCAATTTTATTTTTGCATTATTCTTGCCTTCTAAAAATCGTAACTCTTTTATATTTTCATCCACAAACTATGTAGGCTTGTACAAAGTATGAGGGCTTGTTTTTTTGTGTGACCAGTTGTATTTTGTAATATCACTCATTTTACTATAAAATGTATGGCGCAAGCAAAAATACTATTTGTGTGGGGAAATAAAAAAAAAACACAATTTAGCAAATTTTGGAAGGTTTCGTTTTCACACCATACAATTTACGGTAAAAATTTCATGTGTTCATTGTGGGTCAATAGGATTAAAATGATACCGTGATTACCTACTTTTCTATTATTGTTGGCTTAAAAAAAATCGCTAACTTTTTAACCAAATTAGTATGTTTGAAAATCCTTCTATTTTGAAAACCTATAACTTTATCATTTTTCCGTATAAGCGGCGGTATGAGGGCTAATTTTTTGCACCGTGATCTGTACTTTTTAATTATATCACATTTGTGTATATAAAACTTTTAGAATTTTTTTTAAATTTTGTTTATTTTTATAAAATGTGACAAAAAAGCAGCAATTTTGGACTTTTTAAAATGTTTTTTATGTTCACGGGAACATTAACATTATATTTTAATAGGTTGAGCATTTACACACGTGGTAATACCAAATATGCTTACACATTTATTTCTTTACACTTTTTGGGGGTAAAATGGGAAAAAGGGACATTTTACATTTTTATTAGGGGAGGGGATTTTTCTAATTTTTTTAAAACTTTTTTTTAAAACTTGTTTTATTTCTTTTTGTACACTTTTTATGTCCCCATAGTAGACTATTTACAGCAATCATTTGATTGCTAATACTGTTCAGTGCTATGCATAGGGCATAGCACTGATCAGTGTCATCGGATATCCTCTGCTCTGGTCTGCTCTATCTGCAGACCAGAGCAGAAGAAGCTGGGAAGCGGCAGAGAGAGGTGAGGGGACCTCCGTCTGCCGCGTTAGCTGATCTGATCCCTGCGGCCGTGCCGCAGGCAATCAGATCAGCATGAAATGTAGCCGCGCTGCCACAGATGCTGTGATCTGTATTGATCACGGCATCTGAGGGGATAATGGCAGACATCCGAGCTATTGCGGATGTTGGCCATTACTGCCGCACATGACTAGATCATCGCTCCGATGCTCGCAGTCATGTACAGGACGTAAATGTATGTCCTGGTGCGCGAAGTACCACTGCACCAGGATGTACATTTACGTCCTTGTTCGTTAAGGGGTTAAACTATAAACGTTGCAAAATTATGCTTTTTTTTTCTCAAAGTGACACACCACCCGAGTTATGCTCGGTTTTTTAGCGAAATTTGACACACAAAACTCAAAAGGTTGCCCATCACTGGCTTACAGCCTATTGGGGACACCCAGAACCTTTGTAGCTTTGATTCCTACTAAAAACTGACCTCTGTAGTAATAGCTGGGATCTGAAATAAGCTCTTTTTCTACTTTATTGACTGTTATGAGAAACATAATAAAGTTATTAAATGGATCAATATGTGACAGCAAATTTTTATAGTTTTCTTTTAAGTTTTACAACATTTGCGGAATAAAGACTTTAAAAAAATTGTGTTTCTGCATTTAAAGGACAATAACTTTTTTCTGTTGAAGGAGCTGTGTGGGGTCTTTTTATTATGGGATGAGTAGTAGATTTTATCAGTAACATTTTGGGACTCAAACAACTTTTTATCCCTTTTAACCCCTCCTAGATGCTGTGGCACCTAAGGTATAAATAGACTCAAATAGAGGTTCTGATGGCTTTCTCTGGTAGCAAGGGTAACAAAATATATATTAAAGGGGTACTCTGGTGCTTAGACATCTTATCCCCTATCCAAAGGATAGGGGATAAGATGCCTGATCGCGGGGGTCCCGCCACTGGAGACCCCCGTGATCTTGCACGCAGCACCCCAGTTATAATCAGTCCCCGGAGCATGTTCGCTCCGGGTCTGATTACCGGCGACCATGGGGCCGGCGGCATCGCCGGTAATCAGACCCGGAGCGAACATGCTCCGGGGACTGATTTTAACTGGGGTGCTGCGTGCAAGATCACGGGGGGGCACCAGCGGCGGGACCCCCGCGATCAGGCATCTTATCCCCTATCCTTTGGATAGGGGATAAGAAGTCTAAGCACCGGAGTACCCCTTTAAGTATTATCATAGTCACAATTTGAGGTGAGCGAGTTCGGTTTGACACAGATTTCGGGTTTGGCTTGGCTCACCGAACTTTTATACTTTTCCTCCTTCGGCTCGTGTGGACCGCAAAAAAGAGCAAAATCACATGCTACACATGGCATTTTGCATCCAGAGGAAGCAGGAAGCACGGGGGGGGGGGGGGGGGGGGGGGTGAAATGACCTCAAGCATATCACATGATAACCCAGCTCCAAAGGCCAATAGGAGATGGTAGGAACTTTTACAAAGTTTTAAGGGCTTGCAGCGTTGTGCTGGGTGCTATCATAGAGAGAGACAGACAGTGTGAGTGAACACGGAACCTGCAGAATCCCAAAAGTCTTATCCTTTCAATAACCTCCTCTGCAGGCTTAGCAAAAATCCTATAGGGGCTATAAAAAATCCAAAGCAAAGTGATCATTCACAGCCTTTATCTTTGGGCTGATCTTAGGGGGACCCCTTATCCATTCCTACAGAAGCCTCATTGTGTACTACAAATCCCAGAAAGCCTTTTTCAAGGCTCATGCAAATAAACAGAAGAATTATTGAACTGAATAAAGCTGTGCCTGACCTGTATGGTAACAATACATAGTTAAAGTGTCATAAGCGCAGTATTAGTGCCTTTACTTACATTTATGGGGATTATTCGTGCACACAGTAAACCTACTAATTGTAACATAGCAGCACAATAAAATGTATGCATTCAGCACATATTAGCCTTATAAAGCCACAGTACATGTATATTCTTGTTTTCATGAAGCACGCATTATATCTTCCTGTTTGTGACATAGCAGCACAGTAAAAAGCGTGAACATTCAACGCGTATTAGCCACATAAAGCCATTGTGCACATATATTCTGGAGGACAAGCATTCAAGCTATAAATGGAAGGTGCTTTAAAACTCAACTTTTAATATATTTTCATAAATCATCCAGGTGTGATAAAAAATGTAGATCACCAGGATCTGGGGGACAACCATGAATTGCTTCATGCAGTTACCCTCACTACTAAAAACACAATCAGATAAAAATATGTACCAATAACTTGTCCCCAAACTATAGGTTACTACATGTATGATTCAAGGGGACTTCCCCAAACTACAGAACACTTATAATATTGGGATATATATATATATATATATATATATATATATATATATATATATATATATATATGTTATTCAGTACCTAATCTTGTCCATGTACATTTAATTTTTATGGCTTGATATTTATAATAAAAATATCTATTTTCTATAGCTCACTGCATTACAAATCCTCTCTGGGGATGGGGGCATGTCCCTCACTTGCGCCCTTACTTTGTGCGCACATCCAAAACACAAACCGAAACAAAACATAAAGTGAGTTGAGTACGGGGGGAGAGCTATACCTACTGGCCCTAGTCAGCCCACTCATTTCCCTGCTAGTTGATACACAGAGCTCCAGTACAGGCAGACAGGTGGGTGTCCCTGGGGGAGGGGGTGGTGTTTCAGACGGTTGCTGCAAGCATAGTGTTGTATGACAGTATGCAGTGTTCAAGCGGTATGTAGTGGCCAAGCATAGCCCTAGTGGGACCGATGGTGGTAGGCATGGTGGGAATACTGTACTGTATTGCATTATGGTGGCAGTGCTGAGGGCGAAAAAGGAGGCCACAATCACACATCAGAAGTTCTTACTGAGAGGAGTGGTGGGGATGATGAAGAGGAGTTTAAAGATGAAATTATCAGCAGGTGTGTTGGTCATAGCAGGACCTGAAGGCTTGATAAAAAAAAAAACTTTTAGAACAGGGGTACAGTCAGGTAGTGATACACCTAGCTCTTTACGGTATGCTGCCATGTGGATGCAGGAAAGCAGGAACAGTGCCGTATCTGCAGAAAGAAAATAAGGTACAGACAGGGTCCGAATTTTGGAATTAGGTCTCTATGTCAGCACATGAAGAGGCATCACAAGGCCTGGCTACAAGTATCCCTACTGCCACCAATGCCTACTGTCTAGTGGCTACAGCTAATTGTACTGCAACACTGCCTTTGGTCCACTGGCTACAATTTCCACTATTCCCCACTGTGCACAATAGTGTGGCGCAGAAGGTGGGTTACTCCCTACAGTTATTAATGTGCATTGTGAATGCAGTGCAGAATTTAAAAAATATCATATTTTTAAACCTCCTGCTGTCCGCAGGCTACTATAAGACCATCTAGTCTTAACCTTGCTGCTGATACTTCCAACCAGGCCTGGGCCTTGAGCATTTGAAAAACTTTAATTTTTAAACCTCCTACTGTCTGCTGGCTACTACGACTCTGTTGTACTGTATGTCACATAAAAGGATTGTTTTAATATGAGTATGTGCGATCCTTGGGTGAAGCGCCACTGAAAAACACCATTATTCTGATTGACCGTTATATCTGAAGTTTCCCATTTCATCGTAGTGCAATTTAGGCGAGGCATGAAGGCAGCTGACCCACATCTAGCGAGTCTATATGTGCATTGAGGTGTTTTGGGAAAGTGCAATATTATAAACACCTACACTTACCCTTACTGGTATGGTCTGCACTGGTGGATTACAAACTCCTGAGGCTGGGTTCACACTTCGGAATTTCCAAGCAGAATTCTTCTTGGAAATTCCAGTGCAGCAGAGTACCATTGCTGTCGATAGGATTCTGCTGCACAGTGCACACAACGGAATTTCAGAGGCGAAGCTTTCCGCTACTGAAATGCATTCACCGAAAGAATACACATGTTCATGCGTTCATTGCAGTCTATAGAGACTACCGTCGGAATATTTCCATCTACAGATTCTGTAATGTGAACCCAGCCTTTTAGAAATGGACTAAAAAAAGCAGACAGCCTCTTAAGTAAAAGTCATTTAGTTGGTTAGAGGGCCAGGTCTGTATGAGTTTGTCTGCCTTCAGAAAACCATTACATTAGAACTTTTTTTTTAAAAGAAAATATTTTTGAAATACTTTAAATTTAAGTATTTCATAATATAAGAAAACATTTAGATAACGTTTATAGAAAATGTTCCTATAATATTGTAAAATAGCAAATGGAACAAAGTCGTCTGGCCTCACTTGATTTTCGGTTTGTTATATTGAATTTATTATGCTTCGTAGTGATGGGGTCTGACACATCACTTTACACCTGACCCGTCCCTATGGTACTGTTCTGATGTTTTATATGTCATGCTCAATGAGCCAAGTATATCAAGCGTTGTACGTCTCTTCCAATCCATGCACAGAGTAGATATTACATGAAGGAGCAGTTCTATAACTCAGCACCAGAAAGGCTATGAGATTTTGTATCTTAAATACAACAAAAAATCCATTGCAGACATAGTTTATTGGCTCCAGGTATTGCCGTTTCTTGCCAAGCATATTACTTGGACAATAATATTCATTAAAAATAGAAGGACTTATAGTATTCACAATATAACATGACAGAATTTTGTACTATTGTAAGTAAAAATGTATCTAATATTTTGGAGATCTATGGTCTCATTGTTAGCTCAGCGAAATCATATGTCATTCCAAATGAAGGTTATAAAAGGAGAGAGATTGATTCTTCTTATCAATATAGTTTGAAGGGGTACTCCTGAGGAAAAAAATAGTTTTCAGATCATCCAGTGACAGAAACTTATTGTTACGCTATGCGCTCCGGCCTCACACACTGGCCCTGAGCGTATGGTCCCCTTACCTTCTGCTGCCGACGGGGCTGGGACTCGCATTGCGGGACCCCCTAGAGAAAGCGTTCCTTTGTATTGCCTTGCCGTGTACCAGATCTCCTGCTTTTGTGACCTTGACCTTGCTTCTCTGCCGCCTGCCTACTGAACTTCTGCTACATCCCGACTACGCTACTGTGCCACCTGCCCTGACCTACAGCTATCCTGACTACGAGTTGTCTCATCCCTTCTGTGCTTCGCAACTCCTCAGCCACCTGTGTGGTTGAGCCATTGCCGGGGGTAGCGACCTGGGTGTCGCCTGCAGCTGCAAGCCCATCCTGATTTGCGGCGGGCTCTGGTGAAGACCAGCGGCACCTTAGACTCCGCTCCCTGGCACGGTCCGAGTCATCTACCACACAGGTTCAGTGGATCCACATACACCGGAATTCCTGTCTTCAGAAACGGGGGTGTTACACTTATATAGATTTGTAAATTACTTTTATATACAAATCTTAATCCTTCCAGCACATATCAGCGGTTGTATCTTCCACAGGAAGTTGTGTAGTTTTTTTCGGACAGTTCCTGACACAGACAGAGGTGTCAGCTCTCTGCTGACACCTTTGTCTGTGTCAGGAACTGTCCGGAGCAGAAAAGGTTTGCTATGGGGATTTGCTCTTACTCTGGACAGTTCCTGACATGGACAGAGGTGGCAGCAGAAAGCACTGTGGTCTGACTGGAAATAACTACACAATTTCCACTGGAGCATACAGCAGCTGATAAGTATTGGAAAGATTCAGATTTTTACATTTACAAATCTGTAAAACTTTCTTGGAACCAGTTAATTTCATTTTTTTTAATCTTCTGTAATACCCATTTAGAGTAGTATTTCACAACCAGGGTGCCAACAGCTGTTGCAAAACTTGAACTCCCAGCATGCCTAGACCGCCAAAGACCACCAAACCATCTCTTAAGAGTATGGACTCCCCCAATCCACAGACAGACAGATTGTATACAAATGGAGAAAATTCACGACTATTATTAGTCTTCCTAAACAGAGGTCAACCAACAAAGAACACTCCAAGATAAAGAAACCCAAGGTAACCTCTAATGAACCAAAGGCCTTTCTAACAACAGCTAATGTTATTATTGTCCACCACACTGAACAGCAATGATGTACATGATAGGATTGCAAAGACAAAGCCATTGTTCATCAAAAAGAACATTGCTGCCCATCTGTAGTTTGCTACAGATCACATAAACAAGCCAATCAGCAATTAGAACAATGTTTTGTGGATAGATGAGCCCAAAATAGATCTTTTTGATTTAAGGAAGGTAAGGAGCTGCAGACACCATCGGGTAGTTAATAGGGAGAGAAAACTAATTGACATACAGTGGCAGAGATTATAGATGATTTTATGACTGTAGAAATAGTCATCCATCAAGATAAAGGAATGATTTGTTTTCTTTCCCTGATAACAACCCAATGGTGACTGTTGTTCCACATCTGTTTTTTTTGGAAGATCTTTTAAGTCCCAAAAAAATTAGTGAGGAGATCTTCTAGTCACCCTCTCACCCAATAAAACTGTTTATTGACTTGCCACTGGCAGTGATTGTTGACCATCTGGAAATTTCTCTACATCTATACACAATATATTTGGAGCACAGCCAGAGTGACCATTGGGTTCTTTGTCACCCCTCTTACCAGAGCCCTTCTCCCCTGATTATTTATTTTGGTGGGGCGGCAGCTCTAGGAAGAGTCCTGGGTGTTGTAAACTTCTTCCATTTAAGAATTATGGAGGCCACTGTGCTCTTGGGAACTTTTTAGTTTTCTCTTCTTCTCCAGATCTGTGTCTCCACACAACAAAGTCCCTGAGCTCTACAGGCAGTTCTTTTCCTCCTCATAGCTTATGGGTATTGAGGCAAATTGATGATTATTTTTTATTTTAGCACAAGGCCTCAACTTAACAAAATGTGAAAAAGTGAAAGGATCTGAAGGCTGTCCGAATGCATTGTGTGTGTGTGTGTATATTATTGAAATAAATAAATATATAAAATATATATATATATATTATAAATATAAATATATCTATAATACATATATAATTTAAACATATATGTAAACATATAAAGTGTTGCAGAGTTACGATGCTCTTGTCACTAGTCTATACTTACAGATCATCCTTCTAAACATTATTATTTTTCCTATAATCTGAACACTTGGGCTCTTTCATTTTAGCCGTCCAGATGTGCAAAGATGTAAGCCAAGAAAGCCAGTACTCCATGAGGAACATCACATGATTGATGGCGTCTTACTTTTATTTTTTCCCCAACTTTGCCAAGTTTTAAAATGTCCAGAATATTTTTCCTGGACTTTCCTTAAGTAAATATTCAATATGTAAACCAATGTTTCATTTATTTAAGGATTATTAAATCCATTACTGCAGCTTTCCTTCCTTTCCCTACGGTACCTTGGTGGCCAGCATGTCTGCCTCAGAACATAGGCCCCTACACAAGTGTAAAATGAGGTGGAAAAAGCCTCCGTATTCGAGAGCGCATTGTGCAAAAGACCGGACTGTTCACATCTGTCTCCATCTGTTTATAGCGGACACTTCTGAATGTGAGGCTTTCTTAGGAGAAGTGATAATACCCTAAAATCCTCACAGCTGGGACATGACCTACAATGACGACCAGACTTCTCTACACAGACTTTTAATTCGATTTTAACTTTTTAAATTCATGATTTTATTCCTTCTACTTTTCATTTACAATATTGCAAACATCAAATCTAATATCCTTGAACATAAAAATTATTATAACTCAAAATCAAACTCTAACAACTTGAGCAGAGAAATTTTAAGAGTTTTATTATACTTATTTTTAATCGGTTTTATCTTCAGGGCAACCCTCTTTATAAGCTCTAAAAGCAGAGAGGGGTCTTGTAGAGGACATCTCATGCTTGATTCAGGGTCGAGCACTCATGTTAAAGGCGTTATCCACCATAAGGTGAGTTTAGTACTTACCTGCCAGACAGTAATAAACGTACTTAGGAAGGAACAGTGCTTGTATTGGGGATATTTGGCTGTGCTGTCAGTCCACCATAATGATGCTGCTGTCTTTTTATGAAATGGCTATTTCCTATTGGAGTTTCCTCCCTCCAAGTACAGGGTCCCTTGTTTGTAAGTGTGAGGTCACTTTTTCCTTCTCCCACAAATTAGTAACCACACTTATTGCAGCACACCTGAGCTCCCTTCCACGCTGTGCTGTAAACTACAATTCCCTACAGCCCTATGGAGAAGGATCTCCCTCCCACCCAGTGGTCGCTCTACCCATTGAAGCACAGCCATGCTCCCTTTCAACGTGTGACTAGTGATGTAATGTCTCGGGCCACGCTGCAACATGGAAAAGCTAAGAAAACACTCATTTTGTATGCTGTTGAAAAGAAACATGGGGGAAAAGATTACATAAGAATTGCGAGACCAGCCATCAAACACATGAACAATATATATATATATATAGCATTCTGAGAGTTGTGGTTTTGCATCTGCTGGAGCCACATTGGTTGGAAAATACTAGAATATAGTATATGTAATACCACATTACCACAGCTTAACTATCTTTTAGAGATAGCTTTCCCGTCAAGTAAATGTTTAACTACTTTAAATGGGTTATAAAAGAAAATATCCAAAGGATAGGGGATAAGATCCTTCAGCTGGGATTCGGCGATCTGTGTGCAGCACTCGCTGGGTGTGGGTGGCGGGGGACGCCCCTTCAATGCAAGTCTATGGGAGGGGGCATGGTGGTCGTCACGCTCCCTCCTATAGACTTACATTGAGGGGGTGTGGCATGATGTAACAAGAGGGTGTGGCTATGACGTCACAACCCCTGCCACCTGTTCCAACCGTTCGGAACAAAATGTTCCGAATGCTGGGGCAACGGAGTACCCCTTTAAACATGACTGGGGATTTAAATAGCCAAGTCAGAAGCTTTCCCAGATGGGTAAGTTACCCATCTGTAGATAACTGTTTCAGAGTTGTTGCCCATTATCAGACAGCAGTGGCGTTTGATAATGGGCAAACGACAGTAGTAGCACCCTTCATCATCCGTTAGCTGATGCTATTAACACAGGAGGGGGGATTGGTGGTGTTGCTGGTGGATGATGGGGGTGCTACTGCTGGGGAAGGGTTGCTGGTGGATGAAGGTGCTACTGCCCCATCCTGGTAGTAGCACCCCCATCGTCCATTGGCAGGATCATCCTCCTGGCAGTAGCACCCCCATCATCCACCAGCAGGATCTGCTTGATACATCACTTGATACAAAGTGTCATCTATCATGCTAGTTTTCCACATCTGGACTCCACAGTTCAAACAGCGCTCACATTCTAATTACCTATCAGTATGTTTTTGGAGCATGTGATGAAACCATGCAAACATACAAACTCTTTGTTGGTGGTGCCCTTGGTTGGTGGTGCCTCTTTGTTGGTGGTGCTCTTACCTCCCAACCCACCTACCCACCTACCTACCCACCTACCTACCTACCCACCTACCTACCTACCTCCTTACCTATCGTGGTTCAAAGAGTGTCCTTTTGACTTTTCTATGTGACTCTTCTTCTCCATCTACTGTAGTGTTTCCCAACCAGGGTGCCTCCAGCTGTTGCAAAACTACAACACCCAGCATGCCCGGACAGCCAAAGGCTGTCCTGGCATGCTGGGAGTTGTAGTTTTTCAAGAGCTGGAGCCACCTTGGTTGTGAAACACTGGTCTACTGTCTTGGATAGGCAAGATTTTTTGTATACACACACTTGTGGACAGGACCAGCCCTACAATGGGTCCCGAGAAGATTTTGACCCCTTCACGACCCATGATGTCATGGTGCCGCTCAGGGTGTATTGGGCTTCTAACTTGAGCCGGCTCCAAACCCGGTGGCTTTCAGCTCATTACTATAGCTGCTAATGCGATTGCCGCAGCCAGCTATTAACTCTTTAGATTGCCACTGTCAAAGGTGACAGCAGCGTCTAAAGAGAGCTTTAACCCCTTAAGGACCGAGGGTTTTTCCGTTTTTGTATTTTCGTTTTTTCCTCCTTGCCTTTAAAAAATCAGAACTCTTTCAATTTTGCACCTAAAAATCCATATGATGGCTTATTTTTTGCGCCACCAATTCTACTTTGTAATGACGTCAGTCATGTTGACCAAAAATCTACGGCAAAACGGAAAAAAAAATCATTGTGAGACAAAATTGAAAAAAAAAAAAAACGCAGTTTTGTAACTTTTGGGGCCTTCCATTTCTACGCAGTACATTTTTCAGTAAAAATGACACCTTACCTTTATTTTGTAGGTCCATATGATTAAAATGATACCCTACTTATATAGGTTTGATTTTGTCGGACTTCTGGAAAAAATCATAACTACATGCAGGAAAATACGTTTAAAATTGTCATCTTCTGACCCCTATCACTTTTCTTTTTTGCGCGTATGGGGCGGTATGAGGGCTAATTTTTTGTGCTGTGATCTGAAGTTTTCAGCGGTATCATTTTTGCATTGATAAGACTTATTGATCGCTTTTTATCCTTTTTTTATGATATAAAAAGTGACCAAAAAAGCACTATTTTGGACTTTGGAATTTTTTTGCACGTACGCCATTGACCGTGTGGTTTAATTAACAATATATTTTTATAATTTGAACATTTTCGCACACGGCGATACCATATATGTTTATTTTTATTTACACAGTTTTTTTTTATGGGAAAAGGGGGGTGATTCAAACTTTTAATAGGGAAGGGGTTAAATGACCTTTATTCACTTTTTTTTCCCACTTTTTTTTTTTTGCAGTGTTATAGCTCCCATAACACTGATCTTTTACATTGATCACTGGTTTCTCATAGGAAACCAGTGATCAATGATTTTGCCGCTTGACTGCTCATGCCTGGATCTCAGGCACTGAGCAGTCATTCGGCGATCGGACAGCGAGGAGACAGGTAGGGACCCTCCTGCTGTCCTGTAAGCTGCTCGGGATGCCGCGATTTTGCCACGGCTATCCCGAACAGCCCACTGAGCTAACCGGCATACTTTCACTTTAGACGCGGTGTTCAACTTTGAACACCGCGTCTAAAGGGTTAATAGCGTGCGGCAACGCGATCAATGCCGCGTGCTATTAGCCACGGGTCCCGGCCTCTAACGCCTCTAACGTGGTTCCAGTACGTCATGTGTCCTTAACCCCTTAAGGACCCAGCCCAAATATACCTTAAGGACCCGGCCATTTTTTGAACATCTGACCACTGTCACTTCAAGCAGTAATAACTCTGGGATGCTTTTACCTTTCATTCTGATTCTGAGAAGGTGTTTGGGGGGCATGTTTGGGGGGCATGTCACATTTAGAAAGCCCCTATGGTGCCAGAACAGCAGAAAACCCCCACATGGCATACCATTTTGGAAACTACACCCCTCAAGGCACATAACAAGGGGCCCAGTTAGCCTTAACACCCCACATGTGTTGTACAACTTTTCGTTAAAATTGGATGTGTAAATGGAAAAAAAAAATTCACACTAAAGTGCAGTTTTCCCCCAAATTTACCATTTTTTACAACAGGTAATGGGAGAAAATGCCCCCCCAAATTTGTAACCCCATCTCTTCTGAGTCACCATAGACCCGTATGACCCGGAATCGGCGCAAATCGCATTTGCGCGGGGTGCCTGCTGATTGATATCAGCAGTCACCCCGGTCCGGTCCCCGCCCGGCACGCGGTGGGGACCGAAATTCCCACGGGCGTATGGATACACCCTGGTTCCTTAAGTACCAGGACGTCAAGGCGTATCCATACGCCCTAGGTCCTTAAGTGGTTAAGGGGTTAAAGGGGTTATCCAGGAAAAAACTTTTTTTTTTTTTATGTATCAACTGGCTCCAGAAAGTTAAACAGATTTGTAAATTACTTCTATTAAAAAATCTTAATCCTTTCAGTACTTATGAGCTGCTGAAGTTGAGTTGCTCTTTCCTGTCTAAGTGCTCTCTGATGACACGTGTCTCGGGAGCTGTTTAGAGTAGAAGCAAATCCCCATAGCAAACCTATTCTGCTCTGTGCTGTTCCTGAGGCAAGCAGAAATGTCAGCAGAGAGCACTGTTTCTAGACAGATAAGAACAACTCAACTTCAGCATCTGACAATTATTGGAAGGATTAAGATTTTTTAATAGAAGTAATTTACAAATCTGTTTAATTTTCTGGAGCCAGTTGATCTAAACACATTTTTTTTTCCTGGAATACCTCTTTAACCATCCCTCGTTGTCTGGCGGGGTGATCACCACCCCCCGCCCCCTTCCCCCCGAACCACTGTGGAGGTAACCAGGGGCTTACCTTTCCTTTTGCCCCGGCTCTGCATTTGGAAGAGCCTGACTGCACCAGGCTCTACCAAATGATCGCAGATCACACAGATCAATGTAGTTCTATGGAAACTCATTGATCTGTATGAGGAATCTACTGATTCCTCCTAAAAGTCCCCTAAGGGACCAATAAAGTGTAAAAAAAAAAAAAAAGAAAGTTTAATAAAGGTTTAAAAAAAAAACACACATTCACCCCTTCCATATTAAAAGTTCACATCACCGCCCTTTTCCCATTTTCCATATAAAAAACATGTAAACATAATAAAAATAAACATATTAGGTATCACCAAGTATTAAAATATAACATTGTTTTTCCTGTAATATCAATAGCGTAAATGCAGTGGCATAGTACTTTAAAAAAAAATATTTTTTTTTTTGTGTGGGGGTTTTGGGCAGAATTTTACTCATGGACCCTGGCAATACAATGTCCTTGGCTGTCCCTGCTAATGGTCATTCCGAAAGTATAGTTTATGTTGAGAAAAAAAATAACACGATTATTGCAAGTTATTTTTTTATTTTTACTCCCGCTTTTGTTTAAACCTTATTAATTCCAGTCACAACAGGAGCCAAAGAACAAATCAGAGCTTTATATGTCCCCCCAGTGTAAAATCTAAAATAAAACCTTACAAAAAAAAAAGAAAAAGAAGAGAGGAAAAAAAAGAACATATTCAGAATTAAAAATGACCTATATTTTGACCGTGGAAATGTCTCGGAATGTAATCACTTGATATAAAG
This sequence comes from Hyla sarda, assembly GCF_029499605.1. NCBI lineage: Eukaryota > Metazoa > Chordata > Amphibia > Anura > Hylidae > Hyla > Hyla sarda. The sequence continues at coordinate 410,104,912 of NC_079191.1, forward strand.
TGTCATCTATCATTCTAGTTTTCCGCGTCTGGACTCCGCAGTTCAAACAGTGTTTACGTTGGAAACTCCAGATGCAATAATTATATTTGCAATAGTGCAATTAAGGTAAATTGCCGAAAAAAAACAGATAGCTTGCCAGATTTCCTGCTTTCTTTTCTTATGCGCTAATTATTCCCCGTTTCACATTTCATCTTTAAGACAAGTCAAACTTTTTTTTCATATTCGTAACTTTTTTTTTAACCTATTTTTAGAACCCGGCAGTCGATGGTCTGCAGTCTGATTGTATATTGTGATCCTAATGAGAAGTCCTTATATTCTTTATTTTCTGTAGGGTCGTGATGATGGCTGATAAATGGTTCTGACTTTTTATTTATATAAATTTGCGGAATTGAATTGAGAGTGTTTTCGTTTTCCCTTCACAGTGAAGGGTTTAATAATTAATCATAACTTGAGACAATAGGATCCAGTTTTACATAGAAAGGAAGATCGTTTGATCATATTACAGGATCGGAACCGTCAAAAATGTGTTTATTGTAGTTGCATAAATTTTTGGAAGGTTCTCAAAATAATATAAATGTTGTAATATAAAATAAGTTGTACATCTTGGAAAAACATTAACCTTTCTATTATACTTCATGAGAAAATGTTATCTCCTTTTTATAGAAATCATGGCTTATAAAAAAAATGACCACTAGGGGCCCCCATGCCACCCAGAACATAATCCTGCAGCATCATCATTGTCCCAGCTGAAGCACTGGTCAAAGTCCAGGAAGTGAGGCCAGGACAAGCACTCCTCTGTGCTCACTCCTATCCTATAAGACTGCAGCATAAAAACAGTGGGGAGGGGGTTACAGAGCAGCCTGCAGTGATTGGATGCAGATACCAAGCACATCACAGCAGACTCAGGGAGGAAGTGAATTCATGGTGAGTAAGTAAGGGCTCAGTGCTTGACTCGGACACACCCCTTTCTGAGCAGTGGATGTCAGAATGAGTGAGCAGCAGAACAGAGGGATTTCTGAGCCAAATTCAGAAACTAGACATAGAAAGAAAGAAAATAGGAAAAACTCCAGCTCAATGCAGATCAACGTGCCATCTTTATTGCTCGGAGCTACATGGATCACAGGTAAAACAGGATGTGACGCGTTTCGGCCAGGTGCTGGCCTTACTCATCATATAAAAAAAGACATGTGAAGAATCTGCATGACGCAGTGAGTAATGGATATAAGCATTGTTTCTTTTTCTTTTTTTCTGTGACCTGGTTCCAGATTTTACCTTTTAACCAGTCAATTTCCCACTTGAAGGTGTTGCTCATAGATGTTCATTATATTAACCATAACAGCAGTAGAGTGACCTGTTTCTATGCAAATTGGAGAAACTTGTTTAAGGTGTACTCCACTAATCAGCGTTTGGTGCTGGAGACGGTGCTGGGAGCTCGTGACGTAATAGCCCCACCCCCTCGTGATGTCACACCACACCCCCTCAATGTAAGTCTATGGGAGGGGGCGTGACAGTGTCACGCCCCCTCCCATAGACTTGCATTGAGGGGGCTGGGTGTGACATCTTGAGGGGGCGGGGCTATGGCATCACGAGCTCCCGGTGCCGGCTACAGTGTTTGGAACAGTTTGTTCCAGACGCTGAGCAGCGGAGTACACCTTTGTCCCCCTTTGTCAGAAAACAACATTGAATTTTGATGGGTATTCCCGTCTGAAGGCCCAGAGCACATGCCGTTGGTTATGGGCGTCCTTGAGACGACTTGTAGGAGAGTTACGCAGCCAGGCCCTACTTGGTCAGGCTAGGCTCAGTATATCGAGTGAGGCGAGGGACTCCGGCAGCAGCAGCAGCACCATCAAGGAGGGTAACTGAGAGTGGGAAGCTCCAGGCTGCTGATTGCTCTCTCAACTCACCCCTCACCTCTTTGGGGGACCATAGACTTCAGTCGGCCCCCCCTGTCCGACAGGCCCCAATAGCAGTTGTGTGGTCTGCCTGTATGGGCGACACATCACTGGCAGCATGTTCTCTCACACTCCTAAAACAAAGCGAAAGGTGATTTTAGACTCTAGACTGTGAGCCCAATGTGGACAGGGACCAATGTGAGTGGTGACAAGCTCCATACAGCACTGCAGAATATGTTAGCTCTATAGAAATAAATAAACATCACAGTACACATTAACCTTACTAATTGTACATCCCCCTCAGGGTCCGTCATGTCTTACACGGAGACTCCCTCTGATTAGACTGATTAGACCCCGTCCTGGTAATTTGTTGCCAACCCTTGTAAAAGAGGGAACAGTTCTACATCTAATACAGAGAGACAGCTCGGCCTGAACCAGCGGCGGTCTAATTGAATCCTCACAATGGTGACACCAACAGCCTTTCGAAAAATCCAGTCTGAAAATAATGTTTTCTTAAGAGAAATACTTGTCGGAGTTTTACCACATATTTCATGCAAATTGGAAGCGATGCCTGGACCGGATGATGGAGTACACGCCGTGACTACGGTATCCTCGCCTTATGATTGCTCCCTATTAGGCACTTAAAATAAGCACGGAGTCATTAATAGTCCAGAATGAATAAATGCTTTTTTTTTATGTTATTATTTCCTTAAAATATATTTATCTCCTTGTCCTTGGGATCCCTCGTACCCGCACCGTTGCCAAATAGTTCAGCCGACAGAACTCTGCTTAGATTCGCTGTTATTCTAATGGTTCTGCCGCCAGTTAAAACAAACAGAATGGGACACTCTCAGAATGTGTTGTTCCCCACTCTTTTTAGGCAGCTAAGTGCTTGTGAGCATATGTTTTCGTGTATGTTAATGAAAAAGCATTTTTATTTTAAAGTAACATATACACAGTGGTCCCTCAACATACGATGGCAATCCGTTCCAAACGGACCATCGTTTGTTGAAACCATCGCATGTTCAGAGATACGTACACTGTAAAGTAAAGGACAGTGGTCTACAACCTGCGGACCTCCAGATGTTGCAAAACTACAACACCCAGCATGCCCGGACAGCCGTTGGCTGTCCGGGCATGCTGGGTGTTGTAGTTTTGCAACATCTGGAGGTCCGCAGGTTGTAGACCATTGTTAGAGGAAGTTGTACTCACCTGTCCCCACCGCTCCGGACCATCACCGCTCATCACCGCTGCCCGGGATGTCGCCGTCCATCGCTTTTGCCGCGTCCCCGGGGTGTCCCCGACGCTCTGGCAAGGCCTCTGCTTCCCCGGCATCCGCGCTCTCCGTCGCCACCATCACGTCGCTACGCACGCCGCTCCTATTGGATGACGGGACGGCGTGCGCAGCGACGTGATGACGATGATGGAGAGCGCCGACGATGCAGGGGATCCCGAAGAGGACGCGCCGGAGCCCCGAGGACAGGTAAGTGATCGTCAGCGGACCACACGGGGCACCGTAAATGGCTATCCGGTGGCAGCTGAAGCAGTCTGCGCTGCCGGATAGCCATTTATGCGATGGCCCCGACATACAAAAGCATCGTATGTTGATACTGCCTTCAACATGCGTTGGCCTCTGAGAGGCCATCACATGTTGAAATGATCGTATGTCGGGGCCATCGTAGGTCGAGGGGTCACTGTAATATAAACATACTGTGTACTTATCCACTTCTCACGGCTCACCCATTCAACTCTATGGGGCACTGTTTCCCAGCCAGGGTGCCTCCAGCTGATGCAAAACTACAATTCCCAGCATGCCCAAACAGCAGTTGACATAGTCTCTGCTGACAACGTCAGAAGTAAGTGAGGGGAGTGCATACTACAGAGAAGTAAGTTATCCACACCCCTGGCCTGATAAGCTCAGCCATACCTCCAGCTCATCATTATTATGCACGCCCATCTGATGGATTCAGGAATCTGTCAGATGGGAATAAAACACCCCATAACATGGGAAAGGGGGAGGGGGGGGGGCAAACAACAAATCATAAAAATGAATCTATACATACCAGTACATAGTGATTTTAGAAAGTTTTTTCAAGATTATTTTTTTATTTTTTTTATTTTATTTTTTAATAAACTGGTTATACAGATTTGTAAATTACTTTTATTATTTCTACTTATCAGCTGCTGTATGCTCCAGAGGAAGTTTTGTAGTTTTTTCCAGGAGCAGATCCCCATAGCAAAGCTCTCCTGCTCCGGACAGTTGCTGACATGGACAGAGGTGTCAGCAGAGAGCACTGTGATCAGACAGGAATTGCTTCTCTCATTTTTTGGAGGCCTATTCAAAAATGAAAGAAATGATCTGATTGGTTGCTATGGGCAACTCAGCAACTTTTCTTCTTGACAGGTTTTGATGGATCTCCCCCCAAGTGCCTTAAAACACTGAACTCCTCCTTTTTGTGCCAACTTGGGATCTCTGTCTGTGATACCCAGTCCAACTTGGCTCCAGCCTCCACTTTAAAGGGGTACTCCGGTGAAAAACTTTTTTTTTTAATCAACTGGTGCCAGAAAGTTAAACAGATTTGTAAATTACTTCTATAAAAATTCGTAATCCTTCCAGTAGCTATTAGCTGCTGTATACTACAGAGGAAATTCTCTTCTATATGGTATTTCTTTTCTGTCACGACTACAGTGCTCTCTGCTGAAACCATTTTGGGAAATGTCCAGAGCAGCATATGTTTGCTATAGGGGATTTTCTTCTGCTCTGGACAGTTCCTAAAATGGACAGAGGTGTCAGTAGAGAGCACTGTGGTCGTTACAGAAAAGAAATCCCAAATAGAAAAGAAATTGTTCTGTAGTATACAGCTGCTAAGAAGTACTGAAAGGATTATAAAATTTTTATAGAAATAATTAAAATATCTGTTTAACTTTCTGGTACCAGTTGATAAAAAAAAAACAAGTGGGGCTCTGTACACCGAGGACAAGCGGGGCCCTGTACACCGAGGACAAGCGGGGCCCTGTAAACTGAGGACAAGCGGGGCCCTGTACACCAAGGACAAGCGGGGCCCTGTACACCAAGGACAAGCGGTGCTCTGTACACAGAGGACAAGTGGGGCTCTGTACACCGAGGACAAGTGGGGCTCTGTACACCGAGGACAAGCGGGGCCCTGTACACCGAGGACAAGCGGGGCCCTGTACACCAAGGACAAGCAGGGCCCTGTAAACTGAGGACAAGCGGGGCCCTGTACACCAAGGACAAGCGGGGCCCTGTACACCAAGGACAAGCGGTGCTCTGTACACAGAGGACAAGTGGGGCTCTGTACACCGAGGACAAGTGGGGCTCTGTACACCGAGGACAAGCGGGGCCCTGTACACCGAGGACAAGCGGGGCCCTGTACACCGAGGACAAGCGGGGCCCTGTACACTGAGGACAAGCGGGGCCCTGTATACTGAGGACATGCGGGGCCCTGTACACTGAGGACAAGCGGAGCCCTGTACACTGAGGACAAGCGGAGCCCTGTACACTGAGGACAAGCAGGGCTCTGTACACTGAGGACAAACGGAGCCCTGTACACTGAGGACAAGCGGGGACCTGCACACTGAGGACAAGCAGGACCCTGCACACTGTGGACAAGCAGGACCCTGCACACTGAGGACAAGCCGGGCCCTGCACACTGAGGACAAGCGGGGCTCCGTACACTGAGGAAAAGCGGGGTTCCGTACCTGAGGACAAGTGGGCCCTGTGCGAGAGAGCGAGCAGGTCGGCTCCGACACGGTGCTTAGACGTGAGGTCACGTCACCCCCCATGGTGACGTGACCTCACGTGCCGCAGTGCCACGCTGGAGTTCAAAGCGCATCTCCCAGGCAGCCACTGCGGTTCTCTTACAGGGCTGCCGTGGCTGTTTGGGAGATGCCAAACAGCAGCCAGCAGCACTATTCTCCAGGTTCGGGTGTGTGTCGGGCCCGGGTGTGTGCCGGGCAATTAGATAAAAAATTGTTTTTATTTTATGTGGCAGGCGGCGGACAGCGGGCCCTTTCCCCCGTCCAGGCCTTCGGACGAGTGCCGATTGGACCAGCCTGTCAGTCCGCCCCTGCCCGTTATTTTTTTAACATTTATCTTCCTCTGAAGTACCCCTTTTTAGTGTTCCTTTCATTCTAAGAAAACCTTTGGCATGTCACAGAGACATGTCTAAAGTTTTAATCAGTCTGGGTTTCAGTGCTGTGACCCCCAGCGGGGCCCTGTACACTGAGGACAAGCGGGGCTCTGAACACCGAGGACAAGCGGGGCCCTGTACACCGACGACAAGCGGGGCCCTGTACACTGAGAATAGGCGGGGCTCTGTACACTGAGGACAGGCAGGGCCCTGTACACTGAGGACAGGCGGGGCTCTGTACACCGAGGACAGGCGGGGCTCTGTACACCGAGGACAGGCGGGGCTCTGTACACAGTGTACCGAGTTCCGCTTATCCTCAGTGTACAGAGCGCCGTTTGTCCTCAGTGTACAGGGCCCCGCTTGTCCTCAGTGTACAGAGCCCCGCTTGTCCTCAGTGTACAGAGCCCCATTTATCCTCGGAGGACAAGTGGGGCCCTGTACACTGAGGACAAGTGGGGCCCTGTACACTGAGGACAAGCGGGGCCCTGTATACTGAGGACATGCGGGGCCCTGTACACTGAGGACAAGCGGAGCCCTGTACACTGAGGACAAGCGGAGCCCTGTACACTGAGGACAAGCAGGGCTCTGTACACTGAGGACAAACGGAGCCCTGTACACTGAGGACAAGCGGGGACCTGCACACTGAGGACAAGCAGGACCCTGCACACTGTGGACAAGCAGGACCCTGCACACTGAGGACAAGCGGGGCCCTGCACACTGAGGACAAGCGGGGCTCCGTACACTGAGGAAAAGCGGGGTTCCGTACCTGAGGACAAGTGGGTCCTGTACGAGAGAGCGAGCAGGTCGGCTCCGACACGGCGCTTAGACGTGAGGTCACGTCACCCCCCATGGTGACGTGACCTCACGTGCCGCAGTGCCACGCTGGAGTTCAAAGCGCATCTCCCAGACAGCCACTGCGGTTCTCTTACAGGGCTGCCGTGGCTGTTTGGGAGATGCCAAACAGCAGCCAGCAGCACTATTCTCCAGGTCCGGGTGTGTGTCGGGCCCGGGTGTGTGCCGGGCAATTAGATAAAAAATTGTTTTTATTTTATGTGGCAGGCGGCGGACAGCGGGCCCTTTCCCCCGTCCAGGCCTTCGGACGAGTGCCGATTGGACCAGCCTGTCAGTCCGCCCCTGCCCGTTATTTTTTTAACATTTATCTTCCTCTGAAGTACCCCTTTTTAGTGTTCCTTTCATTCTAAGAAAACCTTTGGCATGTCACAGAGACATGTCTAAAGTTTTAATCAGTCTGGGTTTCAGTGCTGAAACCCCCACGGATCAGGAGAATGAGTGGCACAGCTGTCTTGCCTCTGCCATAGACTTGCATTGAGGGGGCGGAGTGTGATGTCACACGATCACCGGCCCCGTCATCAGACACGGAGCGGATGTTCGCTCCGGGGCCTGATGAGAGCGGGGTGCTGCGTGCGAGATCGTGGGGGTCCCCAGCGGCAGGACCCCGCGCGATCAGGCAACTTATCCCTTATCCTTTGGATAGGGGATAAGTTGTCAACACGGTAGTACCCCTTTAAAAACTATACCAATAGAGCTGCACTCTTCCACATAAAGGCTTCTGTTGCTATTGGTTAGAGCCGGCTCACTGAAGTGAGTGCCGTTATATCTATAACAACTGCAGCTGACCTGAGTGGTTGCCTATCTTCTTTTCCAAGAGTGGAATATACTGTGTCAAAATGGTTATCCAGAAATAGAAAGAAAGAGCTGATTTCTTCTGAAAATTGCACCACACCTGTCCTCAGGACGTGTGTAGTATTGCAGCTCTGCTCCATTGAAGGGAATGGAGCTAAGTTGTAATACCACACACAACCTGATGACAGATGTGGTGCCTTTTTTCAGAAGAAATCAACTTTGTTTCTCTATTTCTGGATAACCATTTTATTGGGTGTCGAGGCTGCCGCACAACCCCCTAGGATTAGCATTCTGTACATCAGATTTATGAATGCAATTTTCTCTAAAAGGTTTCACCCTCTGAGGGGCTCCGACTTTCGTTTTTCTGTTTCTATATACTTTTATAATATACAGAAGAGGAATAAATACAAGTGTGTGAGCAAGAATTTTGGAACAAAATCATCACAATTTTCAAACAAACCAGACAAAAAAAATATAGAATAGAATATTTCATGCTGTCCGACAGGTGGACAGAGCTGAAAAATGGGTGTGGCTTTGCATAAACGGGTGTGTTTAAAGAGTACCTATCATATATGACAAAGAAAATGTATATGTTGCTCAATACCTAATTCTGATCGTGTACATATAACTGTTATGTGTCTAGCACCTTTATTTTGAAGGTTATTGTGCGCTGAGGTCTTTTGTTATTATGGTTACTGTGGAAATGCCCTGTTCTCTGAATGGTCAGCTGACCCTGATGAGAGCACCTGGCCTTGCTCCTATTTAACCTGTCAGTCTGCTCTCATTCCTTGCCAGCGAAAGAGCTCATACTCATAGCTAGTGTTTATTGTATTGTATCTTACATTTCTGCCATATTTGACCCATTGGCACCACTCTCTGACTCTGTTTCTGTGATTTGGCTTCTCTGTTATCTCTTTGTACCTACTTGGCTTGTGGCCTGTGACATATTGGCCCTCATTCACTATTGCAAACCCGACATGTTTTGTCGGTTTGTGCGCCAGATTCTGTCGCATTGTGCCAGAAATTCTGTCTGTGCCAGATTCTGCGCCAGAATTAAAAAAAACCCGACTAACACTCCATTTTGCTAAGAAAACCCCAAAAGGGGTGTGGTCGGCTGGAAAAGAGGGCCTGGTCTCTGTGTTCTGACATTTTCACAAAAACCCAACATATTTACTAAGGTTTCCACATAAAATGTGGTGGATTTCAGCTGAGGAAAACCCTACAGATCAGAGCATGTGTAAAAAAAAAAAAGCAAAGTGTAGGGAAAGTGGAAAATGTAGGGAAACCTTAGTAAATACTGTGGAAAATAAATTGTAGGCAATTAAAACCCACAAAGAAACCTACACAACACTCTTAGTAAATAAGGGCCATTGTGTGTATATGTTTAGTTTTTATTACTGTTATTGTGTGTGATTCCATACAGTGTCCCGACCTCCGTTTGTATTGTAAGTTTATTTTGATGACGTTTTACTCCCTGCACTTATATAGGAAGAGACTGTCACCTTAGTTGTGGACCCATCACTTAGGGCTTGTACACATTCAGGCAGGGCAAGTGGGAGCGGGTGAGTTTAGGACTTCTCTCTTCCCTGCCCATATGTGAAATATTTCTCGAAAAAATACCTTCTATCTGTGCTCTGGGGAGGGTGTATCCTCACCACACATGACTCATCTTCCTCACCGAATCTGCTGTGCTGTGCTGGGTCTCCTCATCTAATCACTGCAGGCTGCTCTGTAACCCCCTCCTCTCTGTTTACAGACAAGAGTCTAATAGGACAGGAGTGAGCACAGAGAAGTGCTAGTCCTGCCCAAACTTACTCGACTTTGTCCCTGACTGTGCTTCAGCTGGGACAAAGATGATGCCGTAACCAGACAGGATCATGTTCTGGATGGCATGGGGACACCTAGTAGGAGCTAAATTTTATTATGAATTATATTAGAAAGGTTAATGTTTTGCTAAGATGTTCAATATATAAAAAGTTTTTGAATGCGCTAAAAATGCCACATTAAAGATGGTGCAAACTAAAATTACACAGTCTAGAAATGGATTTTTTAAACAGCTTGTGCCACTGAAACATATGAACAATGTCTAATCAAAGCTATGAATCAATCACTTTTTTATTTGCCCCCCCCCTTTAAAAAGTATAAAAAATTGTGCCACATCATCAGTAAATAAAAGTGTCGTACAAACAACAATACAAGGGCCATACAATGCAGAAACAGCAGTAAGAGATAATTGTCAATCTCATTGCCAAACACTATGGCCCAAATTTATCAAACTGTGTGAGAGAAAAAATAAAGTGATTTATCCACAGCAGCCAATCACAGCTCAGCTAACATTCTCTGGTAAAGTGAAAGCAGAGCTGTGATTGGTTGGGAAACACTCACACAGTTTGATAAATCTGGGCCTATGTGAGTAGTAGTGCCCAAATATTAGGGATAGATAACCGTTTCATAAGGTGTCCACATATGTCCAGGCATTTGTCTATACCAGTGTTTTCCAACTGGTAAGCCTCCAGCTGTTGCAAAACTACAACTTCCAGCATGCCCGGACAGCCATTGGCTGTCCGGGCTTGCTGGGAGTTGTAGTTTTGCAACAGCTGGAGGCACCCTAGTTGGAAAACACTGCTCTCTAGGAACATCCAGGGTTCATACCTTGGAGTCTGACCAAGGGCAACATCTGCATGGAGTTTCTATTTCTATTACCTGTCACTTTAAAAAAAAAAAAAAAAAACTTGTCCTAGAGACAAGTCAAAAGTTTTGATCGTTCAGGGTCTGAGTGTTCAGACCCCGGCCTATCACTAGAATGGACGGGGAGATAAGCGTGGCCTGACCGAGACAATCCCATAGATTTACATTGTAAGTTTGTCTTATTAGCGTGCTCATCTCCTGGCTCATTCTAGCGATCAATCGGGTCTGGACACTCAGACTATGACCAGTCAAAACTTTTGACATTTTAGCGACAGTGCCCATATAAAGCGCTATCACAGTTTAAATGAACTTTTGATATGTCTTAGAGAGATGTTAAAAGTTTCGATCGGTCAGGGTCTCAGTGTTTAGATGTAGTGGGGAGAAGCATGTGATAGTTTGCTCATTCCCCAGCTTGGTGCTTAAAGGGTAGCTCCCACCATCCTTTTTTTTTTTTCTTCTTTTCCTGCCTATTGCCCATCTTTCCCTAACCCCCTCCCTGCCTTAAATTTTTTTTTTTTTTACTATTTTAGAAATGCATTTTTGTCTGCCTGGTAGTATGCTCACTTACCAGACAGACTTCCCCAGCAGGCACCATGTCACTGATGCCTGCTGGGGCCGGCACTTCCGCCCTTAGTTCACCTATACAGGGTGCCTCTAGCTGTTTTACCACTACAACTACCAGCTTGCCCTGACATCTATCGGCTGTCAGGGCATGCTGGGAGTTTTAGTGGTGAAACAACTGGAGACATCCACTAACCCCTGAAAAATTATGAAACTATATTAGAGATATGTTGTAGTACATAAGTACTACAACATATAAAAAAAAAAAGTTGGTGCCAGTGCCCATTTAAAGGCGTATACCGGTGAAAAACTATTTTTTTCATATCAACTGGCTCCAGAAAGTTAGGCACAGTTGTAAATTACTTCTATTAGAAATCTTAATCCTACCAGTACTTATCAGCTGCTGAAGTTGAGTTTTTCTTTTCTGTCTGACAACATCGCTCTCTGCTGACACCTCTGTCTGTCTCAGGAACTGTCAAGAGCACGAGCAAAACCCCATAGCAAACCTCTCCTGCACTGGACAGTTCCTGAGATAGACAGGTGTCAGCAGAGAGCACTGTTGTCAGACAGAAAAGAACAACTCAACTTCTGAAGCTGATAAGTACTTGTGGTGGCGGGGTGTGATGAGGGCAGATATTGTTACCCTAGAGGCAGATGGCATTAACCCCTTGTATTCGTGACGCCAGGGCATGGTTTAGCCTATAACCACCCGAAGGTATACTGCTAGATCCTGGGCTAGGCACGGGGGGCAATAAAGACTCCGAGGAAAAGTTCCGGGCAACGAGAGCTTTTCTGAGGGTAGACAGATGAGGAAGTCTATACAGTTCAGCCAGGGCCTAAGGAGGTGACCAGTGATGCAGAGACCTTAGGGGCTTGCTGGGACTTGTAGTAGGACTGGACAATTGAATGTAGACAATACTGACTTGACAGATGACAGGGACTGACTTGACTCATAAAGCTGTGACTTTAGTTACTTGACTTGATGGTGGCTGCAGGACTGGACTTTGAGGTCCCCAACACTCTGGACACACACACTAGACAAGACTGCACTGGACCTCAGCAGAAGAGCAAAGAGAGAGAAGCTCCACCCAGGGCTTATATGGGGGAGACTAGCAGGGAGCCCATAGGTCACTCTTGGGATCACTTGGTCACTGGTACCTCCTGGGTAATAATCACATGACATATCACATGGTATAACTCTTGAAGCAACATTACATGTTATAACACTCTACATGGTAAAACAAATTTACAATGGGGAAACAAGTGCAGGGGGCATGGGGACACTGAAGGAGGCTGCCTGACAGGACTGCAGGAGCACGGGGTATCACCTCCTGGTCACCACATACTGGAAGGATTAAGATTTTTTAATAGAAGTAATTTACAAATCTAATTAACTTTCTGGAGCCAGTTGATATGAAAAAGAAATGTTTTTCATCTGAATACCCCTTTAATCCATCTGATTGCAGAAGACTTACTTCATGATAATCTATGGAGTCCGCCTCCTGCGTTAAAAGTGGAGTTTGAGAGTGAAACCAGCTGTAACACTCTTCTCCTGGCTATACCTAATGTTCAGAGGGGGTCTCAGCAATGAGACCCCTCCAGATCTAAACTTTGACGTGTGGATAGGGGATAACTGTCTGATCGTGCGGGGTTTAACTGCTGGGACCACAATCTCCTAGAAGAGCCAAGATGCCGGGCAGGTGATCAGGGGGGATCCCAACGGTCCGAACCCCTTCTTGATCAGACAATTATCCCCAATCCTTTGAATAGGGATACGTTTAGCACCACATTACTACTTTAACGCTTCCATGAGGACAAGGGCTGGTATGAATGATAACAGTCTTTGTACATTGCTGCAGAATATGTTAGTGCTATATCGGAAAGGAAGGTAATAATAATTTGAAATATACAAACTCTTGATTAGCTAATTTTCTTTTGTTTGCATGTTTAATAATAAAAATAAAACGGCCAAAGGGTTGAACTATTTATAGTCACAAATCCTTTATTTGTAACAGATGACCAATACGATTTGCTGTATATTGTGAATGAAATTTACACGTTGTCCAATATAAACAAATAATGAAGGGTCTCAACTCAACTGAAATACATTCTTGACAGTTCTTTGATGTAAAATAAAGTTTTCATGACTGATTGAATTCTCTTTGTTCATTATTCTTAAGTTATAGTTTGGGTATATTTTTTATTGCCTAGAGGTTAAGTAACTGTGCTCAATGGCTGTGGGGGTTACATTAAAGGGATACTACGCTGGAAACATTTGTTTTTAAATCAACTGATGCCAGAAAGTTATACAGATTTGTAAATTACTTATATTTAAAAATATTAATCCTATACGTACTTATCAGCTGCTGTATGCTCCACAGGAAATTTATATTCTTCTGAATTTCCTTTCTGTCTTACCACAGTGCTCTCTGCTGACACCTCTGTCCATTTTAGGAGTAGGAGCAAATCCCCATAGCAAACCTGCTCTGGACAGTTCCTGACATAGACAGAGGTGTCAGCAGAGAGCACTGTGGTCAGACAAAATAAATTCTGGAGCATACAGCAACGGATACGTACTGGAAGGATTAAGATGTTTAAACAGAAGTAATTTACAAATCTGTTTAACTTTCTGGCACAAGTTGATAAAAAAAAAAAAAAGTTTTCCACCAGAGTACCCCTTTAACCCCTTAAGGACCGGAGGTTTTTCCGTTTTTGCATTTTCGTTTTTTGCTCCTTGCCTTTAAAAAATCATAACTCTTTCAAATTTACACCTAAAAATCCATATGATGGCTTATTTTTTGCGCCACCAATTCTACTTTGTAATGACGTCAGTCATTTTGCCCAAAAATCTATGGTGAAGCGGGAAAAAAAATCATTGTGCGACAAAATTGAAAAAAAAACGCTGTTTTGTAACTTTTGGGGGCTTCCGTTTCTACGTAGTACATTTTTCGGTAAAAATGACACCTGATATGTATTCTGTAGGTCCATACGATTAAAATGATACCCTACTTATATAGGTTTGATTTTGTCGGACTTCTGGAAAAAATCATAACTACATGCAGGAAAATTAATACGTTTAAAATTGTCATCTTCTGACCCCTATAACTTTTTTATTTTTCCGTGTATGGGGCGGTATGAGGGCTCATTTTTTGCGCCGTGATCTGAAGTTTTTAACGGTACCATTTTTGCATTGATAGGACTTATTGATCACTTTTTATTCATTTTTAAATGATATAAAAAGTGACCAAAAATGCACTATTTTGGACTTTGGAATTTTTTTGCGCGCACGCCATTGACCGAGCGGTTTAATTAATGATATATTTTTATAATTCGGACATTTCCGCACGCGGTGATACCACATATGTTTATTTTTATTTTTATTTACACTGTGTTTTTTTTTTATTGGAAAAGGGGGGTGATTCAAACTTTTAATAGGGGAGGAGTTAAATGATGTTTATTCACTTTTTTTTTTCACTTTTTTTTTGCAGTGTTATAGGTCCCATAGGGACCTATAACACTGCACACACTGATCTTCTATGTTGATCACTGGTTTCTCATAAGAAACCAGTGATCAACGATTCTGCCGGATGACTGCTCATGCCTGGATCTCAGGCACTGAGCAGTCATTCGGCGATCGGACAGCGAGGAGGCAGGTAGGGGCCCTCCCGCTGTCCTGTCAGCTGTTCGGGATGCCGCGATTTCACCGCGGCTATCCCGAACAGCCCACTGAGCTAGCCGGGATGCTTTCGGTTTCACTTTAGACGCGGCGTTCAACTTTGAACGCCGCGTCTAAAGGGTTAATAGCGCGCGGCACAGCGATCAATGCCGCGCGCTATTAGCCACGGGTCCCGGCCGTTGTTAGAGGCCGGGCCCGACCCGCTATGACGCGGGGCCACGCCGTGGCCCCGCGTTATAGATCGGGAGTGGACACATGACGTTCCAGTACGTCATGTGTCCTTAAGGGGTTAACCCTTTCAGGACTCAGGGTTTTTCCGTTTTTGCACTTTTGTTTTTTTTTCTCCTCACCTTCTAAAAATCATAATGCTTTTAGTTTTCCACCTACAGACCTATATGAGGGCTTGTTTTATGCACTAACACTTTTAGTTTTTAATGACATCAGTCATTTTACCACTATCTATCGCAACCCCCCCCAAAAAAAAATTTGTGGGACAAAATTGAAAAAAAAAAACCACACCATTTGGCATTTTTAGTGGCTCCCGTTTCTACGCAGTGCACTTTTCAGTAAAATTACAGCTAATATTAAAGGGGTACTCCGCACCCCTAGACATCTTATCCCCTATCACGCTCCCTCACATAGAATTGCATTGAGGGGGCGGGGCGTGACGTCACGCTCATCCGCCATTGTGGTCGGGATCCGAAGCCTCCAGCATTGCCGGTGTGAGGTGGAAGCTCTACAGGTAGGTGCTGCAGTCCTTTGGATAGGGGATAAGATGTCTAGGGGTGCGGAGTACCCCTTTAATTCTGTAGGTCCATACAGTTACAAAGATACCCAATTTATGTAGGTTTTATTTTATTTTACTACTTTAAAAAACTACATGCACCAAATTTAGTTTGTTTAAAATTGTCATCTTCTGACCATCGGGACCCACCCTGCAATCCCATCCTATAGATGCCATGATCAGTGCTGGGCATGGCCATACTGCAGAGACCAGAGAAAGCTTGGCTTGGTAGTTGTTGCGGGATTAACAGCTGGGTTCCGCCGCCAATTTTCCTGCGCTGTGTCCTGGAGCGCAATGAGAGTGCAGGACATTTGCATATATCCAGTTGCAGGAGCATGTCAGCAAATGGCCTGTAGCCGTTGGGTATTGTCCCAAAGAAAAGTTGGAAAAATCAGACGTGTACCACTTACATGTGTAACGGAGGACAAATATGCTGTTATTAGGTAAAGTAACTTATGTATGATGTGTATATGTAAGCAGGGACGTGCACAGACATTTTGGAGGGCAGGGGCTCAAATAAAAAAGGCACTATAAAAAATAGTATATTTTTTATAATATAATTTTTTTTTTGTAAAAAGCGGTCAAAACAAAAATGATACAGATAAAAACTTCAGATCACGGCGCAAAAAATTAGCCCTCATACTGCGCTATATACCGAAAAATAAAAAACTTTTAGGGGTCAGAAGATGACAATTTTAACCCCTTAAGGACTCAGGGTTTTTCCGTTTTTGCACTTTTGTTTTTTTCCTCCTTACCTTTTAAAAATCATAACCCTCTCAATTTTCCACCTAAAAATCCATATTATGGCTTATTTTTTGCGTCGCCAATTCTACTTTGCAGTGATATTAGTCATTTTACCCAAAAATTCACGGCGAAACGGAAAAAATAATCATTGTGCGACAAAATCGAAGAAAAAAACGCCATTTTGTAACTTTTGGGGGCTTCTGTTTCTACACAGTGAATATTTTGGTAAAAATGACACCTTATCATTATTCTATAGGTCCATACGATTAAAATGATACCCTACTTATATAGGTTTGATTTTGTCGCACTTCTGGAAAAAATCATAACTACATGCAGGAAAATTTATACGTTTAAAATGTCATCTTCTGACCCCTATAACTTTTTATTTTTCCACGTACAGGGCGGTTTGAGGGCTCAATTTTTTGCGCCGTGATCTGAAGTTTTTAATGGTATGGTTTTTGTTTTTATAGGACTTTTTGATCGCTTTTTATTCATTTTTTAATGGTATAAAAAGTGACCAAAATACGCTTTTTTGGACTTTGGAATTTTTTTGCGCGTACGCCATTGACCGTGCGGTTTAATTAATGATATATTTTTATAGTTTGGACATTTACGCACGCGGCGATACCACATATGTTTATTTTTATTTATTTACACTGCTTTATTTTTTTTTATGGGAAAAGGGGGGTGATTCAAACTTTTATTAGGGAAGGGGTTAAATTACCTTTACTAACACTTTTTTCCTATAGGGACCTATAACACTGCACACACTGATCTCTCATCCTGATCACAGGCGTGTATTAACAAGCCTGTGATCAGTGTTATCGGCGCTTGACTGCTCCTGCCTGGATCTCAGGCACGGAGCAGTCATTCGCCGATCGGACACCGAGGAGGCAGGTAAGGGCCCTCCCGGTGTCCTGTAAGCTGTTCGGGACGCCGCGATTTCACCGCAGCGGTCCCGAACAGCCCGACTGACTAGCCGGGATACTTTCACTTTCGCTTTAGAAGCGGCGGTCAGCTTTGACCACCGCTTCTAAAGGGTTAATACCGCACATTGCCGCAATAGGCGATGTGTGGTATTAGCCGCGGGTCCCGGCCGTTGATGAGCGCCGGGACCGATGCGATGTGATGCGGGGTCGCGTAAATATACGTCCTGCGTTGTTAAGGGGTTAAACACGAATTTTGGTGCATGTAGATATAATTTTTTTAAAGTAGAAAAAATAAAATAAAACCTATATAAATTGGGTATCCTTGTTACTGTATGGACCTACAGAATAAAAATAAAGTGTCCTTTTTACCGAAAAGTGCACTGCGTAGAATCAGAAGCCCCCAAAAGCTACAAAATTGCTGTTTTGTTTTTACTTTTGCCCCACAAATATTTTTCTGGTTTGCCATAGAGTTTGTGGTGAAATGATTGAAGTCATTACAAAGTACGATTTCTGATGCAAAAAACAAGCCCTTATTTGGGTATATAGGTGGAAAATGGAAAACTTTATGATTTTTAGAATGTGAGGAGGAAAACACGAACGTGAAAAAATTACTTCTGTAGTTCTATTCTTCTTTTATTTTGTTCTGGGAATGTTTGATTCAGAGTTTCCCAACCAGGGTGTCTTCAGCTGTTGCAAAACTCGTCTGGGCATGCTGGGAGTTGTAGTTTTGCAACAGCTGGAGACACCCTGGTTGGGAAACACTGGTTTGGTTATAGGCCATTATATGCTTGAGCTCCTCAAAATCATACCCCCCCCCCCCCCGCCTCCACCCAAACATAGCTCAACTACAACCACCAGTATGTAAAGGAACATAGCATGACTACAACCACCAGTATGTAAAGGAACATAGCACGACTACGACCACCAGTAGTATGTCCCTGGTGTCGGGTGATAGGAGTCCCACATCCCTTAATATAAATATGTGTGTGTGTGTGTGTTTCCCAACCAGAGTGCTTTCAGCAGTTGCAACAGCTGGAGGCACTCTGGTTGTGAGACATTGATAAATACACACACATGCATAAATCAGTGTTTCACTACCAGGGTGACTCTAGCTGTTGAAAAACTACAACTCCCAGCATAGCCAGACAGCTAATACAGCTGGCTGCACCCTGGTTGGGAAACACTGATTACAGACAAATATAAAAACTACACAACATTAGTGTACTTCAGGGGCGCCATGTGATTTGTGACCAACACTGCAATAAGTGCTGCATCAATCCTGGGCCTTGTTGGCCTAGTGACAGATACAACCAGTGGCGTTGCGACCCGGGTGCGGGGGGTGCGGCCCGCACCGGGTGACACCAACCTAATGGGGTGACACCAAGACGCTCCGTAGCCGCACCCCCCCAGCTACACAGACACCACCTCCCCCGTCTGTGCCCGACCGGCCTCCCATCCGTCAGCACAACCGCCCCCCCCCCCCGCGCTGTGTGTGCCCGTCCATCAGCAACCCCCCTCTTTCTCCTGCACTGTGCGCCGTCCATCATCACACCCCCCTCACCTTCTCCAGCATTGTGCCCGGCCTCCGCTCCCACGTCTGCGCCGGCCTGACGTCACACCGTATGGCCGCGCAGGAGGACGTCAGTTACGTCACTCGCACGGCGCCCGGTGAGAAGGAGCGCTGCGCTGGATGGGTGAGTGTGTGTGTCTGTCTCTATCTATGTTTGTGTGTGTGAGACTCTGTGTGTGTGTGACTGTGTGCATGTGTGTGTGACTGTGTGCATGTGTGTGTGACTGTGTGTGTGTGTGTGTGTGTGTGACTGTGTGTGTGTGTCTGTGAGTGTGTGTCTCTCTGACTGTGTGTGTGTGTGTCTGTGACTGTGTGTGTGACTCTGTGTGTGTGTGTCTGTGAGTGTGTGTCTCTCTGACTGTGTGTGTGTGTTTGTGTGTGTGTCTCTCTGTGTTGTATGTGTTTTTGTGTGTGTGTGTGGGTATAACCAGCAATCTATTGTGGGGAGACTTTGACCCATTGTGGGGAACCTGCGGCCTAATGTGGGGAAACTACGACCAAGTGTGGGGAGTCTATGCTACCTTATGTGGGGAGTCTGTGCTACCTTATGTGGGGAATCTGTGCTACCTAATGTGGGGAAATTGCTACCTAATGTGGGGTAACTGGTACCTACCTAATGTGGGGGAACTGGTACCAAATGTGGGGAATCTATGCTGCCTAATGTGGGGAATAGATGCTACCTAATGTGGGGAAACTGCGACCTACCTAATGTGGGGAATCTATGCTGCCTAATGTGGGGAATAGATGCTACCTAATGTGGGGAAACTGCGACCTACCTAATGTGGGGGAACTGCTGCCTACCTAATGCTCCCCCCCTGGCAGTAGCACCCTCATCATCCACCAGCAACACCCCCCCCCCCCCCAGCAGCACCTCCATCAGCAGATCCTGATGGTGGATGATGGCGGTGCTCCTGCCAGGAGGATGATCCTGCCGATGGATGATAGGGATGATACTGCCAGGGGGGATGGCTAGTAGCACCCTCATCATCCTCCAGCAACACCCCCCGAGTAGTAGCACCCCCATCATCCACTAGCAACACCACCAATACCCCCCTCCCGTCGTAATAGCATCAGCTAACGGATGTTGAGGGGTGTTACTGCGGTTGTGGTATTATATTCAGAGGGTGCACTGTATGGCAACGTTATATTCAGAGGGCGCAGTTTGTGGTAGTATTATATTCAGAGGGCGCAGTTTGTGGTAGTATTATTAGAGATGAGCGAACTTACAGTAAATTCGATTCGTCACAAACTTCTCGGCTCGGCAGTTGATGACTTATCCTGCGTAAATTAGTTCAGCCTTCAGGTGCTCCGGTGGGCTGGAAAAGGTGGATACAGTCCTAGGAAAGAGTCTCCTAGGACTGTATCCACCTTTTCCAGCCCACGGGAGCACCTGAAAGCTGAACTAATTTATGCAGGAAAAGTTATCAACTGCCGAGCAGAGAAGTTTGTGACGAGTTGAATTTACTGTAGTTTGCTCATCTCTAATTATTATATTCAGAAGGCGCAGTGGGTGGTAGTATTATATTCAGAGGGTACAGTATGTGGCGGTATTATATTCAGGGGTACAGTATGTGGCAAATTTATATTCAGGGGTACAGTATGTGGCAAATTTATATTCAGGGGTACAGTATGTGACAGATTTATATTCAGGGGTACAGTATGTGGTAGATTTATATTCAGGGGTACAGTATGTGGCAGATTTATATTCAGAGGGTACAGTATGTGGCAGATTTATATTCAGAGGGTACAGTATGTGGCAGATTTAAATTCAGAGGGCGCAGTATGTGGTAGTATTGTATTCAGTGGGTACAGTGTGTGGCGGTATTATATTCAGGGGTACAGTATGTGGCAGATTTATATTCAGAGGGTACAGTATGTGTTGGTATTATATTCAGAATGTACAGTGTGTGGTAGTATTATATTCAGAGGGTACAGTGTATGGAAGGTTTATAATCAAAGAGTATAGTGTATAGTAGTATTATATTTAGAAGATACAGTGTCTCTCAGGTTTATAATAATAATTGTTTTCATATAGAGGATGAGAATGCGCTGACATAGTGAGGAGACGTCTGGGTGTCACATTCTGCAGAGAGAAGTTTTAGCTGGAACAAGTCCTGGCGGTATGTACCATCTGAATTAGATAAGGGAAGACTATAGAGAAGACGTCACCTGTAATCACTGATATCATTGTGTATTCTCCTCACTATAGAGAAGACGTCACCTGTAATCACTGATATCATTGTGTATTCTCTTCACTATAGAGAAGACGTCACCTGTAGTCACTGATATCATTGTACATTCTCCTCACTATAGAGAAGACGTCACCTGTAATCACTGATATCATTGTGTATTCTCTTCACTATAGAGAAGACGTCACCTGTAGTCACTGATATCATTGTGTATTCTCCTCACTATAGAAAAGACGTCACCTGTAGTCACTGATATCATTGTGTATTCTCCTCACTATAGAGAAGACGTCACCTGTAGTCACTGATATCATTGTGTATTCTCCTCACTATAGAGAAGACGTCACCTGTAGTGACTGATATCATTGTGTATTCTCCTCACTATAGAGAAGACGTCACCTGTAGTCACTGATGTCATTGTGTATTCTCCTCACTATAGAGAAGACGTCACCTGTAGTCAGATATCATTGTGTATTCTCCTCACTATAGAGAAGATGTCACCTGTAGTCACTGATACCATTGTACATTCTCCTCTCTACATCAGAGCTGTAGTCACTTGTCAGTTCTACAGTTAGGTCAGTGAAACTACAACTCCCAGCATAACCTCACCACTGCTCAAAGGGGTACTCTACTGGAAAACATTTTTTTTTAATCAGCTGGTGCTACAAAGTTAAACAGATTTGTAAATTACTTCTATTTAAAAATCTTAATCCTTCCAGTACTTATTAACTGCTGTATAAGCGATTCACAGTAAGTTATTTTCCTTTTTAATTTATTTTCTGTCTGACCACAGTGCTCTGTGCTGACACCTCTGTCCATGTCAAGAACTGTCCATAGTAGGAGCAAATCCCCATAGCAAACCTATCCTGCTCTGGACAGTTCCTGACATGGACAGAGGTGTCAGCAAATAGCACTGTGGTCAGACTGGAAAGAACTACACAACTTCCTGTGGAGCATACACCAGCTTATAAGTACTGTAAGTATTAAGATTTTAAATAGAAGTAATTTAAAAATCTGTTTAACTTTCTGGCACCAGTTGATATAAAAGTAAATGTTTTCCAGTGGAGTACCCCTTTAAGTAATTCTGGGAGCTGTATATTTCAATGGTGAAAACTTCTTTAACACTTTCCCATTCTGTGGCAACTGGTATATCTGATTATTATACTGGAATTTCTCACAATGCGCTACAACAGTGGTGTCTGTCACAACAGGCTAAAAACTTACTGAGGGGGGGGGGTAGGTATGGGGGTGACACCATTTTCTACCGCACCGGGTGACACCAACCCTAGCAACGCCACTGGATACAACACTGCATATAACATACATAAAATACTATACATATACACACTTACATACACATACTCACACATATACCATACATGTGTATATACATGCAGTACATACACACCACACTATACATATACACACTTACATACACATACACATATATCATACATGTGTATATACATGCAGTACATACACACCACACTATACATATACACACTTACATACACATACACATATATCATACATGTGTATATACATGCAGTACATACACACCACACTATACATATACACACTTACATACACATACACATATATCATACATGTGTATATACATGCAGTACATACACACTATACACAAAGGCTTCACAGACATGTCCACACAATACATCTGCACACTATATATGAATACACTCACTTTTATAGGAAGCTGGCTGGGTGCAGGGAATACTTCAGTAACTGGATGTTCGGCAGGACCCTGTGCTTCCTGGTCCCTGCAGACTCAGCCGACAGGAAGCCCCCTTTGAACCCTATGTGTGCACGTCCCTGTATGTAAGTATGTATGACAGATTTGTGTATGTTAGATGTGTGGCATATTAGATGTGTCTGTATGATAGATATGTATGTGTGATAGTTGTGTGTATGATAGATGTGTGTATGTTTGATAGATGTGTATATGTATGATGTGTGCATGCTAGATGTGTGGATGTATGATAGATGTGTGTATGATAGATATGTGTATGTATAATACATAATACATCCACACATCTATCATACACACATACACAGGCAACAGAGCAGACACTTTCCCACAATCCTTCTTGATTGCATGTGCAGTGGAGACCAACTGCCATTACCTTCAGAAGACTGAACTGAGCATGTGTGACCCCTCTCAGTGGGTCGAAACCAAGGGCAACAGTTATGAAAAAAACACAGGCACATGAAGGATTAATGACCTTAAAGGGGTACTCTGCCCCTAGACATCTTATCGCCTTTTCAAAAATGGAAGAAGTGATCTGATTGGTTGCTAAGGGGTGACTCAGCATAATTTCCTCTGGACAGGTATTGATAAATCTCCCCCAATATGTGGTATTGACGTATGTCCGAATTATTACAATTAGGGATGCACCGATATATCGGCGGCCGATACATGTATCGGCCGAAAATAGCTATTTCGGCAAAATGCCGAAACAACTAAAAATCTGCCGATAATGACCACCTCCCCTGCCCGCCCACAGCACAATATACAAACACTGCCAGTGGCAGAGGCACTCGTGGGCGGTGCAGGGGGGGCCGGCCGCAACATCTGGGGGGGGGGGGGGGTTGCGCTCTCCGGGATAGGATTAGGAATACTTCTTTTTATGTTCCCGGGCCGGCTCCCGTGTGTGGCTGCAGTCGGCGGCCGGCCAGCGCATATAAAACCTAATACTGTATACTAAAAACCAGGGGGCCCCCAGCTGTTGTGAAACTACAACTCCCAGCATGCCCGGACCGGCAAAGTCTTTCCGGGCATGCTGGGAGTTGTAGTTTCACAACAGCTGGAGGCCCCCTGGTTTTTAGTATACAGTATTAGGTTTTATATGCGCTGGCCGGCCCCCGCCTGCAGCCACACACGGGAGCCGGCCCGGGCACATAAAAAGAAGTATTCCTAATCCTATCCCGGACATCCCTGTGTCCCGAAAAATCTTTTCGGGACATAAGGATGTCCGGCGGTCACTCACCATTCCCCGGCGTCCTCCTGCGATCCTCCCGCGATCCTCCTTCGGTCCTACGCTTCTTCGCCTCTATGGTCGTACGCACGGGACGTCACTGACGTCCCGTGCGTACAACCATAGAGACGCAGGAGGACCGCAGGATCGTCGCGGGAGAACGCACGCCGGCCGGGGCCTGGTAAGTGACCGCGTCATCTTCTTCAGTGTTCCGGTCATCGCTCCTCCGGTCCCGGCACCTACTGCTATGGTCCATAGGCCATAGCAGTAGATGTGACCCCGGGCCGGAGGAGCGGTGACCGGATCACTGTGGGGGCAGCAGTACAGATATACAGCCTCCAGCCATACACTGTATATGGCTGGAAGCTGTATGTCTGTGGGGTGGGGGAACTGCTGACCTAATGTGGGGGGGAGCTGCCTACAAATGTGAGTGTGTGTGTGTGTGTGGGGGGGGGGGGGGGAGCTGCCTAATATTGTGGGGGGGGGAGCTGCCTAATATTGTGGGGGGGGGAGCTGCCTGATATTGTGGGGGGGGGGGGGGGGAGCTGGGAAGCTGCCTGATATTGTGGGGGAGGGGGGGGAAGCTGCCTGATATTGTGGGGGGGGGGGAAGCTGCCTGATATTGTTGGGGGGAGCTGCCTAATATTGTGGGGGGAGCTGCCTAATATTGTTGGGGGGAGCTGCCTAATATTGTTGGGGGGAGCTGCCTGATATTGTGGGGGGGGGGGGGGGAGCTGCCTAATATTGTTGGGGGGAGCTGCCTAATATTGTGTGGGAACTGCCTACTATTGTTGGGGGGAGCTGCCTACTATTGTGGGGGAAATGCTGACCTAATTTGGGAACCTGCCTACTGTTGTGGGGGAGCTGCCTACTATTGCGGGGGAGCTGCCTACTGTTGTGGGGGAGCTGCCTACTATTGCGGGGGAGCTGCCTACTGTTGTGGGGGAGCTGCCTACTATTGTGGGGGAGCTGCCTACTATTGTGGGGGAGCTGCCTACTATTGTGGGGGAGCTGCCTACTATTGTGGGGGAACTCCCGACCTAATGTGGGGGAGCTGGCAATCTAATGTGGGGGAATCTAATCTAATGAGCGGAGCGCTGCATTTTACCAGAAGACGGGGAGAAGTCATTTTCGGTATCAGTATCGGTTTCGGCCGGACATTTTTTTTTATTTCGGTTTCGTTTCGGTTCTGAAATTTCCATTTTGGTGCACCTCTAATTACAATATTAGGTTAATCAAACCACATGGTCAATGGCACAAAAAAAATAAAAATACCAAAGTCCAGAAATGTGTATTTGTCCACAAAAGTTACAAAATGTTTTTTAGTTTTTTGCCCCACAAATATTTTGTTGTCATAACAAAGTACAATTGATGGCGCAAAAAAACAAACAAGCCCTCATATGATTCTGCAATTGGAAAAAGCAAAAATGAAAAATCCCTGGGCTTAATGATCTCGTATTGTGAAGGGGTAAACATAAAAAAAAATAAAAATACCAAAATTCTAAATTGCGTTTTTTTTTTTTGTCATATCACATCCCCCCCAAAAAAATAGAATAAAAAGTGATTGAAAAGTCATATATATGCAAAAGTTGTACAGATAAAAACTACAGATCATGGCGCAAGAAATGAGCTCTTATACAGCCGCGCGTAAAATAAAGTAAGTAACAAGGTACCTTTAAGCATTTTACCATAAAATGCACTGTCAATGGAAAGACAGTTTGCCTCCTAAAGGTAAGGAGGAAAAACAAAAATGCAAAAATAAAAATTGGCTTTGTCCTTAAATGGGTACTCCACCCCTAGACATCATATCCCCTATCCAAAAGATTGGGGATATGATGTCTGATCGCAGGGGACCCACAGCTGGGACCCCCACGATCTCCATAAGGCACCCGGCGTTCTGAAATTTATTTTTAAAAAGCTGGGATTTGGTGGTTGTGATGTCACGCCACACCCCCTGGCGACGTCACTTAATGCCCCTTCCATTCATGTCCCATAGACATGAATGGAGGGGGCATGGCATCACCAGGGGGCATGGTGTGATGTCACGACCACGGCCACCCCAGCCTAGCGAAGATCGCGGAGAGATCGCATGGAGATCGCGGGAGTCCTGTCGCTATCTCCTGCAGACATCTTATCGCCTTATCTTTGGATAGGGAATACGATGTCTAAGGGCGGAGTACTCCTTTAAAGGGGTTATCCAGGAATAGAAATACACAGGTCATTTATTTCCAAAACTGCTCCCTGTCTGTCTCCAGGTTGGATGTGGTATTACAACTTGGCTCCATTCACTTCAATGGAACTGAGCTGTAGAACCACATCCAACCTGGAGACAGACAGGGAGCAGTTTTGGAAAGAACATGCCTGTGCTTTTTTATTCCTGGATAACCCCTTTTTGTGTTTAATTCTATATGTATGTGGGAGATTTGGTGTCCTGTATCAAAAAAATTAAGCTCCAGCTACTTTAAAGGTAAGAGCACATGATGTAGTTATGTTGCGGTTGCTTTGAGGTTGGCCATACACAGTAACTGCTCCTGAAATGCTGCTGTTAACCTGCGATTTGTATTAATCCTTGACAGTTGTTCCTATTAGTTTAGATAGTCTGCTTGACTAGTGTCTCAAACACTCACAGTTTAGCAGAAACAATGATCTGCAAGTATGGCCAACTGCTGAATCAGCACAGGTGCTGAAACGCACCATTACAACAGCAATGACATTTTCCTATTACCGTATTTTTCGCCCTATAGGACGCACCGGCGTATAAGACGCACCCAATTTATAAGTGCAAAATCTAAAAAAATTAAGATTTTGAACCCAATAGTGGTCTTCAACCTGCGGACCTCCAGATGTTGCAAAACTACAACGCCCAGCATGCCCGGACAGCCGTTGGCTGTCCGGGCATGCTGGGAGTTGTAGTTTTGCAACATCTGGAGGTCTGCAGATTGAAGACCACTGCATAGGAGGTAATACTCACGTGTCCCCGCCGCTCCGGACCCATCACCGCTGCCCTGGATGTCGTTCCATCGCTGTCGCTGTGTCCCCGTCGCTCCGGAACGTCTCTGCTGCCGGCCGGGTATCCTCGCTCTCCGTCGCCGCCATCACGTCGTTACGCACGCCGACGCATGTACGCGACGTGATGACGAGGAACGAGAGCGCCGGCCATACAGGGGATCCCTGAACGGAGAAGACACCGAGGAGGCAGGTAAGGTCCCTCCCGGTGTCCTGTAAGCACTAACCCGGCTATTCAGTCGGGCTGTCGGGTGAAATCGCGGCGGTCCCGAACAGCCCGACTGAACAGCCGGGTTAGTGTCACTTTCCCTTCAGACGTGGCGGTCAGCTTTGATCGCCGCGTCTGAAGGGTTAATACAGGGCATCACCGCGATCGGTGATGTCCTGTATTAGCCGCGGGTCCCGGCCGTTGATGGCCACAGGGACCGCCGCGATAGGGGTGTATTCGCCGTATAAGATGCACCGACTTTTTCCCCCCCAGTTTTGGGGAAGAAAAAGTGTGTCTTATACCGCGAAAAATACGGTACATACTACGGGAAACTGGCGTGATGCAGTTCAAAATCGCAACGCAACCTGATCACTTTCTTTTCACCCTTAGAAATAAACCTGCACAGAATTTTTCCTTGGATTAAAAAGAGCGGTCCGGGGGGGCGGACATTCACTTTTGGTTTAACAAGATAAGTGAATTACGTTGACTAATAAAATAAAATGACACATAATTGTCTCTGCGTTATGCGTTATTGTATTACACTTAACTTAATCCAATAGCCGGGTCAAAATTAGATAATTCTCTGTAGTTATGTCCCAAAGAAATAAAATACTTATTGGTTAAACTAAATGTTTGTTTTGCTCTGGGACTCAAACCCAAGACTAGTTACGTGTATATAGAAAACTACCGCTCACAAAACGTGGCTCGTTCTTATGTTGTGTTATAGGATGCGTCTTTAGGGATGTAGTCAATACTCTATGAGAGCTTCCAGCTTTTAGGTCACTTCATGACGATAATTGGTCACCAAGGTTTGGTTACTTTATTGTTGAATGCCAGGAAACCGTAGGGTTACTAGGGAGTGGATGCTATTCTGTGATGTCATCAGGGTTAGTATTCTCCGAGGGCTTTTTCTAGGAGGGGTTCTTGATGTTTGGCCAGAACATTTGAGAGTTAAAGTCATCATGGAGGATATTAAAGGGATACTCCAGTGGAATACAATTTTTTTTTTTTTTTTTATCAACTGGTGCCAGAAAGTTAAACAGATTTGTAAATTGCATCTATTTAAAAATCTTAATCCTTCCAGTACTTATCAGCTGCTGTATGCTCCAGAGGAAGTTGTGTAGTTCTTTTCTGTCTGACCACAGTGCTCTCTGCTGACACCTCTGTCCATGTCAGGAACTGTCCAG
Organism: Hyla sarda; assembly: GCF_029499605.1. Taxonomy (NCBI): domain Eukaryota; kingdom Metazoa; phylum Chordata; class Amphibia; order Anura; family Hylidae; genus Hyla; species Hyla sarda. The sequence goes on from NC_079191.1 coordinate 410,133,131, forward strand.
AGCAGAATAGGTTTGCTATGGGGTTTTGCTCCTGCTCTGGACAGTTCCTGACAGGGACAGAGGTGTCAGCAGAGAGCACTGTGGTTAGAATGAAAAGAAATTCAAAAAGAAAAAGAACTTCCTGTGGAGCATACAGCTGCTGATAAGTACTGAAAGGATTAAGATTTTTAAATAGAAGTCATTTACAAATCTGTATAACTTTCTGGCCCCAGCTGATTTAAAAAAAAAAAAAAGTTTTCCACCGGAGTACCCCTTTAATTATCGAAAATGTTCTGCTCCTCAGTTCACCTGATGTAGTAAGTATATAAGGTATTGTATTAAAGGTTACGTCCACCTTTGCAACCAAGAATGTCTAATGATCCTTGAGGTCTACCTTTTCTTAGAAAAAATCTTCTGTGCAGTTGTGGTGTAACATAGAACAATGACAAAGAACAAAGTCCCAGAAGCCCCTGGTTCTTTACCTTTGAACCTCGGGAGAGGGTCTGGCATTTTGTGGCAGGGAGCTCCTATGTGATTACCCTCAGTGTGGTCACTGTTGGCAGCTGCTAATGTGGATATAGCATGGCACTTTAGGATGAAGCAGAGGTGTAGTCATTCAGACAGCAGGTCAAGCATGGCAGAGTTAAAGGGGTACTCCGCCCCTAGACATCTTATCCCCTATCCAAAGGACAGGGGATAAAATGTTTGATCATGCGGGGCCTGCCATGATCTCGTCTGCATCACCCCAGACATCTGTGCACGGAGCGAACTTCGCTCCGTGCCAGATGTCTGGCAATGCGGGGTGGAGGCTCCTGATGTCACGGTCAAACCCCGCTCTTGACATCACGACCACATCCCCTCAATGCAAGTCTATGGGAGGGGGCGTGACAGCCGTCACGCCCCCTCCCATAGACTTGCATTGAGGGGGCGTGGCCGTGACATCAAGAGCGCCCGTGACCATGGCGTCTGGAGCCTCCAGCACTGCACCCGACGCTCTAAACGAATGTCGGGTGCAGCAAGGAGATTGTGGGGGTCCCACCGGTGGATAGGGGATAAGATGTCTAGAGGTTTAATTCAGATATAGAAGAGGAAGATCAGGTTGTGGACGGTGGAGTACTCTAAGACTAAGTTTCTACTTCGTTTTTTGTCCTGCATTTTTTGGGTTGAAAAAAAAGCCTGAAAAAACGGCAGAAAAAAACGCCAGTGCAATTTCCTGCGTCTGCCGTTTTTTCTGCAGTTTTTTCATTTGTGTGGAAATTGCACCCTTAGGCAGATTTTTGTTACCCAAAATGTGCTGGGTACTAAAAAAAAAAGAATAAAAAAAAGAATAAGAAAAAAAAAGATGCAGTAGTGATGGAAAAAATATGTATTTAACGAAATTTATATTTTTTATAACTAAATTCTAATAATTTTTCAATAAAGTGTTTGTGTTTCACATTTTTTTCTCAATTTTTTTACATTTTTAGGTAGTACTACTACTCCCAGCATGGAACAGACTTTGACCAAACCAAGTGGAATAAAAATTTTGCGATTTCTCATTGATTTACAGCTAACATCTGGCCACAGCGTTTTTTGGCCGAAAAAACGCCATGCTGCAGAATTGGCGTTTTTCTTGGCGTTTCCCAAAAAAAAGAGTACCCCTTCAAGTCACCTTGAGCTGTTTGAGAAAAGTTTTCGAGCCAAGAAACTATTAAAATATTACATAAACCAATCACAAACCCGTTCTCCCATGACAGCCATCCCAGACACTATATTATCCTCTTTATGACATAGTCCTGGCCCTTACTGATATCTAAACCTCCTCTAAGAGCAGCTTCAACCAACAATTGAGGTGCAGTTTGGTGATGAACAAGGCTTTTCGGGCACCATGTCACAATGCAAATGTGATAACTAAATGACATGGTAAACAAAACATTGAAATCTTGGGTACATGGCCTAGAAACTTACAAGATCTCAACTCCATTGAGAACCTGTGGTCAATCCTCAAAAAACTGGTGGCCAAACAAAAACACAGAAATTGTGAAAACGAAGAATGGGTAGTCACCAGTCAGGATTTGGCCCAGAAGCTGATATCAGTGAGAGCTGCAGAAGTATTTGTATAAACTTAAAGGGGTATTCCAGGCAAAGACTTTTTTTTATATATCAACTGGCTCCGGAAAGTAAAACAGAACGCCCTGCGCCAGGTCCCGGTGTTTAAAACGCTGTCAAGCCATGACCCCGCATCACACCGTGTTGGACCCGACTGCTATTCATAGCCGGGACCCTGGGCTAACAGCGCGCGGCACCTATTGTTGTGCCGCGCGCTATTAAACCTTCAGATGCGGCGATCAAAGTCAGGCTGATCGGGACTATCGCAATGAAATCGCGATGTCCTGATCAGCTAGGACGCGAGCGGAGGTCCCCTTACCTTGATCTGTCGCGTCCGATCGGCGTTTGATTGCTCCAATCCTGAGCAATGGCTTTGCAAGGATCAGGGTAAAAGATCAGTGTGTGCAGTGTTATAGCCCCCTATGGGAGCTATTACACTGCAAAAAAAAAAAAGTTTAAAAAAAAAGTTAACAAAGGTCATTTAACTCCTTCCCTAATAAAAGTTTGAATCACCACCCTTTTCCCATAAAAAAAACTGTGTAAATAAAAATAAACATATGTGGTATCGCCGCGTGCGTAAATGTCCGAACTATAAAAATATATAGTAAATTAAACCGCACGGTCAATGGCGTACACGCAAAAAAATTCCAAAGTCCTAAATAGCGTATTTTTGGTCACTTTTTACATAATAAAAAAATTAATAAAAAGCGATCAAAAAGTCTGATCAATGCAAAAATGGTACCTATATAAACTTCAGAACACGGCGCAAAATATGAGCCCTCATACCGGCCCATACGCAGAAAAATAAAAAAAGTTATAGGGGTCAGAAGATGACAATTTTAAACGTATACATTTTCCTGCATGTAGTTATGATTTTTTTCAGAAGTCCGACAAAATCAAACCTATATAAGTAGGGAATCATTTTAACCGTATGGACCTACAGAATAAAGATAAGGTGTCATTTATACCAAAAAATGCACTGCGTAGAAACAGAAGCCCCCAAAAGTTACAAAATGTTTTCTTCAATTTTGTCGCACAATGATTTTTTTTCCGTTTCGCCGTGGATTTTTTTTTGTAAAATGACTAATGTCACTGCAAAGTAGAATTGATGGTGCAAAAAAATAAGCCATCATATGGAATTTTATGTGCAAAATTGAAAGCGTTATGATTTTTAGAAGGTGATGAGGAGAAAATGATAATGCAAAAACGGAAAAACGCTGAGGTTAATGGGGGAGATTTATCAAAACCTGTCCAGAGAAAAAGTTGCTGAGTTGTCAATAGCAACCAATCAGATCGCTTCTTTCATTTTTGAAAAGGCCTGTGAAAAATGAAAGAAGCCAAAGGATTGGGAATAAGATTTCTGATCACGGGAGTCCCGCCGCTGAGAACCCCCATGATCTCCTTGCTGCGTTTGTTTAGAGCATCGGGTGCAGCGCCGGAGGCTCATCACGTTACGGCAGCGCCCTCTCAATGCAAGTCTATGGGAGGGGGCGTCACGCCCCCTCCCATAGACTTGCATTGAGGGGGGGGCATGGCAACCTACAGACCCAAATGAGGGCTTTTTTTGGTGCCACCAACTGTACTTTGCAATAACATCTCTTTTTATCTTTTTATAAAAAATAAAAAAAATTCTCTTATATGAAGTAACCCACTTTTTTTTTTTTCTTCTTTAGCGTTTACACCATTGACCTTTCGGTTTCATTAATGTTACATTGTAAAAGTTTGGATATTTCTGCAAGCAATGATACCACGTATATATATATATATATATATATATATATATATATATATATATATTTTACATTATTTTGTATGAGAAATTGGGAAACTGGTTGATTTAACCTTTTAATGGTTTGCATGTATGACCTGCGCCCACCCTTTTATGACACACACACTCAGGAGTTGAGCACGCATAATAGAGAGATGGCTAATTCCGGACATCATCGATCATGGCGATGCATGGCATTAACCCCTTTGATGCTGCGATCAAAGTTGATTGCGGCACTTAAAATGTAAAAAAGGATGATCCCGGCTGCTCAGCAGTTCTGATCAGGACCACTGCGGGGAAACCGCGGTGTCCCGATCAACTAAGAGGATAGCAAGAGGGCCTTTACCTGCCTCCTCGCCATCCGGTTGGTGCTCATGTGCTCTGGTCAGCCATGACAGGCTTGAGCAATTGCGCACCGATAACACTGATCAATGCTATGCTATGACAAAGCATTGAACAGTGCATGCTTTCCAAGGATTGCATGTAAGACTAAAAGTGTGTAAAAAAAAATTTGACAAGGGAAAAGTGAATGTTGTAAACAAATAAAGTGAATGTTCTAAACAAATAAAGTAAATGTTCTAAACAAATAATGTGAAAGTTATAAATAAAGTGAATGTTATAAATAAAGTGAATTTTAAATAAAGTGAATGTTGTAAACAAATAAAGTGAATGTTGTAAACAAATAAAGTGAATGTTATAAATAAATAAATAAAGTGAATGTTGTAGACAAATAAAGTGTATGTTATGAATAAATAAAGTGAATGTTGTAAACAAATAAAGTGAATGTTAAAATGAATGTTGTAAACAAATAAAGTGAATGTTATAAATAAATACAGTGAATGTTGTAGACAAATAAAGTGTATGTTATGAATAAATAAAGTGAATGATGTAGACAAATAAAGTGTATGTTATGAATAAATAAAGTGAATGTTGTAAACAAATAAAGTGAATGTTATAAGTAAATAAAGTGAATGTTAAATAAAGTGAATGTTATGAATAAATAAAGTGAATGTTTTAAACAAATAAAGTGAATGTTGTAGACAAAGTGTATGTTATGAATAAATAAAGTGAATGTTTTAAACAAATAAAGTGAATGTTATAAGTAAATAAAGTAAATGTTGTAAACAAAGTGTATGTTATGAATAAATAAAGTGAATGTTAAATAAACTGAATGTTGTAAACAAATAAAGCGTATGTTGTGAATAAATAAAGTGAATGTTAAATAAAGTGAATGTTAAATAAAGTGAATGTTAAATAAAGTGAATGTTGTAAACAAATAAAGTGAATGTTATAAGTAAATAAAGTGAATGTTGTAGACAAATAAAGTGCGTGTTGTGAATAAAGTGAATGTTGTAAACAAATAAAATGAATGTTATGAATAAAAAAAGTGAATGTCATAAATAAAGTGAATATTGTAAACAAATAAAGTGAATGTTACAAATAGATAAAATGAATGTGGTAAACAAATAAATTGAACGATATTAATAAATAAAGTGAATGTTGTAAACAAATAAAGTGACTGTTATAAATAAATAAAGTGAATGTTGTAAACAAATAAATTGAATCTAAAGGACTCTTGCACCAAATCTATAAAAAGCTGAATAAAAAACTTTGGGGAGGAAATCCAGTTGATGTAATGAATGCTTGAGCCTCTGTTCGCCTCCAGATGGCAGCACTTGATCATTCCAGTGCTCACACTAAGGCTCCTGACAGCTGTGAGACTGATGCCTGGCTGAATTTTGTTTCCTGTTCCTGAATGCCTTCCAAACCTGAGGCCCAGATCCTGTTTCTAATTTGTGGATAGGGAACTGACAGGCCTTCCCCAATTCTCAGCACTCTATCTAAAAATTGTTTCCCATTTCCTGGTCCTAAGTTATGGATGAAATGGTCAGAAGTTACAAAATAACAAATCAACTTCACAGAGCTGATGTTATTGTACTGGGGTCCAAAATAGGAAAATGTAACAAATTTATAATAGGAAATGCAATCATGTATGAAAATAAACAGCGTTCTACTGCGATTCCAGCAGGTTCATGGGTAATGCAATAAAGTACACAGGAGAACATAGCGGGAATAAGTAACGGAATGTAGATATGGAGAATAGTCATGTATCCTAGGAATGTAGACAATGCGTCTGTGTAACATCTAAAGCAGTATTTTCCAATCAGTGTGCCTCCAGCTGTTGCAAAACTACAACTCCTAGCATGCCCGGACAGCCAACGGCTGTCCGGGCATGCTGGGAGTTGTAGTTTTGCAACAGCTGGAGGCACACTGGTTGGGAAACACTGAACTAAAGGATGACATGAGGCCTACTTGGGTTTCCCCAGATTTGATGCTGGGCTTAACTTGCGGAATGCCTGCACGGAAAACAGGGTCGGATATTCCGCACATTTGAATAATCCGTCCGGTACTAGGCCGGCTCAGAAATGGGCCCTCTTGAGCGAAATCCGCAAAATTATTTTCCGGAATCAGGATTTCATCCGCCGTGTGAACAGTGCTGCAGAATACCATTGAAATCAATGAGACTCTGCTGCAGCTGACATTCCCCTTGATTTGAATGGGATTCAGCTGCAGTGTTCACATGGTGGAATTTTTGCTGCAGATGTTTCTGCCGCAGGAATCCCAATTCCGGCATCCACAGAAACAATAGGCTCGGAAATGTATTGCCATCTGTGAGACAATGCATTTCCAAGCAGTCCATGCAACTGCTATAGGGCCCGTGGGGCCGGACTGTGGATGTATTGTCCCACAATGCCGATTGCAATTAAAGGGGAACTCCGGTGGAAACAAGTAGAAAACAAATGTTTTTAAATCAACTGGTGCCAGAAAGTTAAACAGATTAGTAAATTACTTCTATATAAAAATCTTAATCCGTCCAGTACTTATCAGCTGCTGGATACTACAGAGAAAAAATTGTGTGAAGTTCTTTCCAGTCTGACCACAGTGCTTTCTGCTGACACCTCTGTCCGTGTCAGGAACTGTCCAGATTAGAAGCAAATCCCCATTGAAAACCTCTCCTGCTCTGGACAGTTCCTGACACGGACAGAGGTGTCAGCAGGGAGCAATGTGGTCAGACTGGAAAGATCTACACAACTTCGTCTGGAGCATACAGCAACTGATAAGTACTGGAAGGATTAAGATTTTTAAATAGAAGTAGTTTACCAATCTGTTTAACTTTTTGCCACCAGTTGATTTGAAACAAATTGTTTTCCACCGGGGTACCCATTTAAAGGGCTGCATGGTATAATAGATCCAATCAACCGGCTTGTCTAAAATGGCCCTATCTCATACTAGCCAGACCAAAGTCTCAAAAGAGGAGGGCACACAAAAATTATTTGTTTGTTGCTCATGCTGAAGGGACATCTCAATTTTTATTATCAGTACTGTTCATGTATTTTATTTTTCAGTATTACTATTACTTAGTTATTATTACATCGATTAATGTAGTAATATTCATCTGTTTCGTTACAGTGTAGCAGCCATACTGTGCATCTGTCCTGCATCTCATATCCACCTAATGATTCCCTTGAGGCAACAACATCCTCGACATATGTGCAATTTGCATGTACCTTTTCATAGATGATTGTAGTTGTCATAGGGGCTTTACAGAGAGTACTGTAGTGCCCTGGAAGAGATGGCCATTTTCACAGTTGTTGATATGTTGTTCTTCTGATTCTGGATTCCATTTATACCGCACTGTTTGCTAACACATTTTATCTACAGTAATGCTCAGAATTGCAGCTCATGCCAAGTTTTCATGTACAGATTAGAACTGTAATGATCTTACATCACTAAAAAAAATAGATTTTGGCTTAAAGAGTCCACAGTACAGAACAACTTTGTAAGGAAAACCATCGGCCAGAATTCCAGCTTGTGGCAAATGGTCTCAGTTCTAGATAAACAATGATCACCCAATGCTGAAAAGAATGTATGGAATTGAAAACATGGTACACATTAAAGGAGTACCCCGGCAGTAGACATCTTATAGGGGATAAGTGTCTTTTTGCGGGGGTCCGGACGCTGGGACCCTCCCACAATCTCCTGTCCTGCACCCCGGTAATCCGCATGCATGGAGCGTTCTCCGCTCTGCGCCCGATTAGTGTCCACCACAGCCTGAAGCTGTAGCCGACGCACCCTCCATAAATCTCTGTGGGTGATTTAGAGATACACAATCGCTCTATCTTCATCTGTTCCACAGAGATAAATGGGGGGGGGGGGGGGGAGGCGTGTCGACCACAGCCGCTATGAAGCCTATCCCAGCCGGCGCCATGAACTTAAATATTAAGAATGCAGGGGTGCCGGACTTGTGATTGTGGGGGTCCCAGTGGTTGGACCCCCTGTGATTAGACATCTTATCCCTGTGGATAGGAGATAAGATGTCTAGTACTGAAGAACCTCTTTAAGCTTTCCATCAGAGGGGTGCATCGGGAAAACTCCTCATGTTTCCCACTTACAGAAAGCTACAACATATCTTACTATAAATGTAAGACATGCCAGCTCTTCCTTGCAGGGAGAAGAGCGGCGCCCCCATCAAGATGGCCTATAGGCAGAACTGTCCCTGTACATCCCCAACTCACAGAATGAAACTCTGGGGACGCTCTGATGATTTCACTGAATATTTACCATATATGGAATATTACATCATCGGTGCTTCTCTGGAAAAGCCAGATGGTTTGAGCATTTAAATGATACTTTTTTTTATGGATCCCATTGGATGAAATAGGGTCTACTATGCTATTACATACTATGCTATGCTGAAGAGATGGCAGGGGCCACACAGATTATCAGTACTGTGGTGCAGATCCTTGAAGTTTACTTATAGTTTTGTGGCACAATATCCTATGCACAGGACGTACGCTGAAGAACCTTCTCTGACTTTTTAACCACACAGCACTAACTCCTTAGATTATTAATGAGATAAGGGTATGCAGAGGAGCCCATGTACAGTGCTTTTCCTCTACTGACTAGTATATATTCCTTTTAGAACTCCACACAGTGCTATGTTTACTGTGCACGCTGCCCAGGGGCGTCCTCGGGCAGTGGCTAACGTGGCTATAGCCCCAGGTGTCCAGCCAATAGCCCCGGGGGCCTTGTCCTCTGCTTGGGGAACACTGCCTTAGACAGGGAGCTGCTCCCCCTCTATAGTAAAGCCATCTGGGACTTAATGCACAAGACCGTACCTATACCTCCTTACCGTCATCTTTTCTCCGTCTGTAGCTTCCAAGGCAGTATTCCAAAACCAATCCACCTTCAGATGTTGCAAAACTACAGCCTTTCCAGGTATAGTGTTAATAGTCAGTGGTAATGGAGGGGGTGTTTGTGGTGGTCATGGTATGGTGGTATTATTTGTCGCTACTAGTAACACACAAAACTAGCAGTATGCACTTGTTTCATTTTGTTTGGAGATGCTGACCATTTTTTTTTTTATGGTAATGTTGGTAATGCTGGTCTTAGTTTTGGTTAGATATGGTCATTAACAGTATGATGGTAATATGTATGAATATGTATAAACTGAACTAATCTGATCTACCTAGCAAAAGCAGAGCTGGGAGACCTCCTCACACTACTCAAGCGAAAACCAGAAATGACGGCATTCTTTTTTTTTTGTCCAGCCCACTGAGGAGAGGGGGTTGGCCTAGGAACTCCTCTCTCAGCCTTTCTGGAAACTTCTGCATAGAAGCTGGGGAGTATATCATGTGACCAATGATTCAATCACCTGATACAGAATATGCAGATCTTCAATCCTTACATTTTTTGAACACCTCAGTGTGTGCTATAATGGCAGTATAATACTCAAAAAGAGTTTCACAAGTGAACTCATGTCACCCCACCCCACAGATTTAGGCAGTTAGTAGCAGAATTCCTCAGCAACGCAACTTCTATATTTTGTAGCTGGGTTGCAGATACCGGACACTGTAACTAGCTTATCAGTGGAGGCCCAACCCCTGGGACCCTTACTGATCATGTGAACAGAGGTCCAATGTCCCTCTTTGCTCCATTGACTCTCTGTGGATAGATGATAACTTTTAATCTAGAGAAAAGACCTATAAAAAGACTGTGTTTAATACAGTGTTTTCCTACCAGTGTGCCTCCAGCTGTTGCCAAACTACAACTCCCAGCATGCCTGGACAGCCAAAGGCTGTCCAGGCATGCTGGGAGTTGTAGTTTTTCAACAGCTGGAGGTGCTCTGGTTGGGAAACACTGGTTTAATAGGCAAGAAATAAATTCAACACAGAAATTTTTGTAGGTTCATTCTACGATCACTGGGAATTGCTAATATAAAATCCAACTAATATAAGGCTTTATACGTATGTTCACACATGGAAGATACTGCACATTAAATGGGGTTTTACAGAAATCTTTGCAGATACTGAAAAAAGCTAAAACAATGCCTTGGGAAATAGATCCTGGTTGTACCCAGTGAAGATCTGCCCCCTTCCTGATTAGTTTACCAAGAGTGGTGCACACGCCAGAAAGTTCACAATGACAGTTGAATGATTCTTTATTAACTAGAAAAAAAGCTATACAGGGGTTATATAGACGTCTATACAGTGACGTGTGCAAAAGGTTGCGTGAACTGGGTGTTGAAAGCAGCTAATTGGTCATGTCCTTCTTCTGCGTATTTCTTCTCTAGATAAGCTTCTTCATATCTCAGGCGCATTCCAACTCAAGGCTCCATCTTGGAAGCACAGTGGGAGTGGGGGGGTGGGGGAGCAGTTTAGCACAGCAAAAATCTTAGTAAGCGGTTTAGGAAAAAATTGACATTTTTATATTAGTACATATCAATCCACTACACTTGCACAGATAACCCGAAAATTATTCTTCACGTGCAGTTAACGGGGAAAAAAATTTTGCTCTTCTAAATGAGGACAATTTACTAAGCGAAAATGAATCAGAATTCTATCACAAAATGCTCCAAAAATTGGAGTACATAAAAAAATAAAATAATAATAATATATATATATACTTGCTATATTTAACACACTTTTTATGCGTACCGCAATAGCTTTGAAAAGTGTCTGTAAAAAACAGAAAAAAATCGTGTATATTGATGTGCATATCTTTCCCACAAAATGTTGGTGTTACACTATGCGCTCCGGCCTCACACGCTGGCCGTGAGCGCATGGGCACCTTACCTCCTGCTGCCGACGGGGCTGAGACTCGCATCAGTATCCTTGCACTAAGCTGGTGCCGCCACACCTCCTCCATATATCTTCGGCTATCTTCAGCTCTCCCATAGAGCTACATGGAGAGGGCATTGCCCCCAGCTTCGGGCATTGTTTGTGACGCGCCGTTCTGGGGGAGAGCCGGGGCAACAAACAGGAGATCGCAGGGGGCCCCAACGGTCGGACCCCCGCAAATAGGGGATACGTTTTTCACCACGAGACTTCAACTTTAAGACCTATTGCAATGTTGTTTTATTTTCCATTCTAGATGCATTGGGATTATAATAGAACTTTACATAATATTTACTAGATGAAAAGTTGCTTTATTTTAGATACATTGGAGCAATTTAATAAAAATGGTTGAGGAGGTGTACGCACAATAAGGAATATATATATATATATATATATATATATATATATATATATATATATATATATTTCAAAATATGTAGCTGGCTAATAAATCCTATACATTCCTGATATTCTTAGGATAAGCTTATTGTTTTTGGCTTGTCCTAGAGATTTAAAGATTTATAGGATTTACGAACCAGCTACTTGTTTGAAAAGCTCTGCCAATTTTTTCCAAGTTTTTTTGTCCTGTGACTCTGATTTTATAGTGTGTCCTCCATTTTCCAACTTTCAACTGGTACCAGAATGGTAAACAAATTTGTAAATTACTTCTATTTAAAAATCTTAATCCTTCCCGTACTTAACAGCTGCTGTATACTACAGAGGAAGTTCTTTTCTTTTTGAATTTCTTTTCTGTCATACCACAGTGCTCTCTGCTGACACCTCTGTCCATGTCAGGAACTGTCCAGAGCAGGATAGGTTTGCTATGGGGATTTGCTCCTACTCTGGACAGTTCCTGGCATGGACAGAGGTGTCAGCAAAGAGCACTGTGGTCAGACAGAAAGGAAATTCAAAAAGAAAAAACTTCCTCTGTAGTAAACAGCAGCTGATAAGTACTGGAAAGATTAAGATTTTTTTTTATATAGAAGTAATTACAAATCTATTTATCTTTCTGACACCAGTTGATTTAAAAAAATAAAAAATAAAAATTCCCTCTGGAGTACCCCTTTAAGCCGCTGTTACTCTAAGAACTTACAGACCACATGATTCATGGGCATGTTCTGCGAGAAATCCGGACATCCTCCATTCCCTCAACCCTATGCTCTTGTATCTTATGTCATCTTATAAAGTATATTATTTTTTTATAACTGTATAAAGAGGTTGTGATCACCAGGTGTAATATTTATGTTAACTCATCTATATATGGTTAACTTTCTATACCATTGGTTTTAAACTGCGGCCCTCCAGCTGATAAAAAACTTCAACTCCCTGCATGCTCTATAAATACTGTACGCTGACTAAAAAGGGCTGACTCATTTCAAAATGTATTAGTAGCTTTAGGCAAAAAATTACATTGTCCTTCACAAACCTAAACCAAAAGCCATATCCATGAGACAAGAAAATCTAAATCGCCTATTACAATGTATAGCATGGATGGGTGCTGTTTATACCATGTGCCTTATTAAAAAATATCAAAAATACTGTGATGCCCCACCACATAAACATAAATGGGGGGCTTTAGAATACGAGTGGAACAAGCTCGACTGGGGACAAAAGCAAGGCTTTCAGAATAGGTCCCCGACCCTTGGTTCTCACAGTCTTTTTTTGTGCCCTCCTTTCCCAACAATCCCTAACTACACTGCTCAAAAAAATAAAGGGAACACTGAGATAACACATCCTAGATCTGAATGAATGAAAGAATCGTATGAAATACTTTTGTCTTTACATAGCTGAATGTGCTGACAACAAAATCACACAAAAATTATCAATGGAAATCAAATTTATCAACCCATGGAGGTCTGGATATGGAGTCACACTCAAAATTAAAGTGGAAAACCACACTACAGGCTGATCCAACTTCATGTAATGTCCTTAAAACAAGTCACAATGAGGCTCAGTAGTGTGTGTGGCCTCCACGTGCCCGTATGACCTCCCTACAATGCCTGGGCATGCTCCTGATGAGGTGGTGGATGGTCTCCTGACAAGTCCATAGCATCAATGCCTTTCTATTGCAGGAACTGCTGACACACTCCAGCCACATGAGGTCTAGCATTTTCTTGCATTAGGAGGAACCCAGGGCCAGCCGCACCAGCATATGGTCTCAGGAGGGGTCTGAGGATCTCTTCTCGGTACCTAATGACAGTCAGGCTATCTCTGGCAAGCACATGGAGGGCTGTGCGGCCCCCCAAAAAAATGCCACCCCACACCATTACTGACCAACCGCCAAACTGGTCATGCTGGAGGATGTTACAGGCAGCAGAACGTTCTCCACGGCGTCTCCAGACTCTGTCACCTCTGTCACATGTGCTCAGTGTGAACCTGCTTTCATCTGTGAAGAGCACAGGGCGCCAGTGGCGAATTTGCCAATCTTGGTGTTCTCTGGCAAATGCCAAATGTCCTGCACGGTGTTGGGCTGTAAGCACAACCCCCACCTCATACCACCTTCATGCAGTCTGTTTCTGATCATTTGAGTGAACACATGCACATTTGTGGCCTGCTGGAAGTAATTTTTCAGGGCTCTGGCAGTTCTCCTCCAGCTCCTCCTTGCACAAAGCCGGAGGTAGCCGTCCTGCTGCTGGGTTGTTGCAGCCAGAGGTAGCGGTCCTGCTGCTGGGTTGTTGCCCTCCTCCACGTCTCCTGATGTACTGTCCTGTCTCCTGGTAGCACCTCCATGCTCTGGACACTACGCTGACAGACACAGCAAACCTTCTTTCCACAGCTCGCATTGATGTGCCATCCTGGATGATCTGCACTACCTGAGCCACTTGTGTGGGTTGTAGACTCCGTCTCATGCTACCACTTGAGTGAAAGCAGTGCCAACATTCAAAAGTGACCAAAACATCAGCCAGGAAGCATAGGAACTGAGAAGGGGTCTGTGGACACCACCTGCAAAACCCCTCCCTTATTGTGGGTGTCTTGCTAATTGCCTATAATTTCCACCTGTTGTCTGTTCCATTTGTACAACAGCATGTGAAATTGATCGTCAATCAGTGTTGCTTCCTGAGTGGACCGTGGGATTTAATAGAAGTGTCATTGACTTGGAGTTACATTGTGTTGTTTAAGTGTTCCCTTTATTTTTTGAGCAGTGTATTATTTTACATATAATTAACACTTCCCATCTTTCCCCATCATATAATCCATCATTAGGTCTTTATAGTACTTTGTAGTCCCCTCTGACTGATATACTGAATCTGTCAGATGGGTGGGACTTTATAGTCATATGGCCTGAGTCAAGTCGTGTTCTGTGCAGTCATTGTATGGATGTGTGTGCATATTTAATGAAGGGGTGTGGCTTTTTGGATAGAAAATCCTGCACCCTTCATTGATAATGCACTCTCAGTCGCTGCACAGAACTCAACCGAACACAGCTAAAAGGAAAAGAAATCCCGCCCATATGATGGATTTACTAAATCAGTCAGAGGCGTCTAAAAATCCCTACAACCCAGCGTGTGGCCAGTCATTATACCACAGGTATATGGTCAGCCCTCCTAAACTATCTATTGTTTACTGTTACTCATTTTTTTCAGAGTGACCACAGGTCCTCTTTATCTCTCTTCGGATGGTGAATTGTACTGATTTATAGAAAGTCTCTGGGTCAGTACAAATCACGTATTCCTCTCCTGGGAGACTCAAATTGAAATAATCAGAGATGAAGGGGCTAAGAGTTTAGCTGAGCTCTTCTTCCTTTTGTTTTAGTGATCGGTGGTGGTCTTGGTGCTCAGACCCCACCAATTGAAACGTCTAACATATCACTTTTACATCTCGAAGGTTCTTAAAATGATGGGAATTCTGTAATTACTTCATATCCATCATATACAGTAAAATCTCCCTTAAAGGACACCTCTCAATACCGGACAGTTTTTAATTCCCCGGCAGAGTCCCTTAAGACTTAAGAAGGGGTAGTTGTCTAACTGATGCCAGAAAGTTAGACAAATTTGAAAATTTCTTCTTTTAAAAAAATCTTAATCCTTCCAGTACTTATTAGCGGCTGTATACTACAGAGGAAATTCTTTTCTTTTTGGATTTCTTTTCTGTCACTACCACAGTGCTCTCTTCTGACACCTCTGTCCATGTCAGGAAAGAAATCCAAAAAGAAAAAAATTTCCTGTCACGATGCCGGCTGGCAGGAGGTGGATCCTCTGTGCCAGAGAGGGATTGGCGTGGACCGTGCTAGTGGACCGGTTCTAAGTCACTACTGGTTTTCACCAGAGCCCGCCGCAAAGCGGGATGGTCTTGCTGCGGCGGTAGTGACCCGGTCGTATCCACTAGCAACGGCTCAACCTCTCTGACTGCTGAAGATAGGCGCGGTACAAGGGAGTAGACAGAAGCAAGGTCGGACGTAGCAGAAGGTCGGGGCAGGCAGCAAGGATCGTAGTCAATAAGGTAATAGCAGGAGGTCAAGTACACAGTATGGACAAACACAGTAACGCTTTCACTAGGCTCAAAGGCAACAAGATCCGGCAGGGGAGTGCAGGGGCAGAGATCAGATATAGTCTGGGAGCAGGTGGAAGCCAATTAAGCTAATTGGGCCAGGCACCAATCATTGGTGCACTGGCCCTTTAAGTCTCAGGGAGCTGGCGCGCGCGCGCCCTAGAGAGCGGAGCCGCGCGCGCCAGCACATGACAGCAGGGGACGGGAACGGGTAAGTGACCTGGGATGCGATTCGCGAGCGGGCGCGTCCCGCTGTGCGAATCGCATCCCCGACGGCCATGACAGTGCAGCGCTCCCGGTCAGCGGGACCGACCGGGGCGCTGCGGAGAGAGAGACGCCGTACGCGCTCCGGGGAGGAGCGGGGACCCGGAGCGCTAGGCGTAACATTTCCTCTGTAGTAGGAAGGATTAAGAAATTCTAACAGAAGTCATTTACAAATCTGTTTAACTTTCTGGCACCAGTTGATTTAAAAAAAAAAAATAAAAATGTATGTATTTGCACCCTCCGAATAGGGGACACTCCCAATAGCGGATGCGGACACACCCAATAGGGACAAAACACTCCCAATAGGGGACAAAACACTCCCATTAAGAGACAAAACACTCCCAATAGGGGACAACGAGGCTTATGTGCAGAAGCAGAAGCAACAGTGGTCTCCTGCTTCTGTGCATCTGCCGGCCACATCATTCACTCCCCTCCTTCCCTGATCCGCCTGTGCCACTTTATTTCCCCTGTGCCAAATCTCCCCCCCTTTATTACCCCCTGCACCAAATATTACCTCTTGATCCCCCCCTTTATTACCCTCTGTTCAAATTCATCACCCCCTCTTTACCGACCCCTATATCCCCCTGTGCCACTTCATAAAGAGGGGGTGATGAATTTACACAAAATAATAAAGGGGGAATGAAATGGCAAGTTACAGGGGGAATAAGGTGGCACAAGGTATAAAAGGGGAGATGAAATTATATCGGGGGAGGGATAAGGGGTGATTAAATGTCACTGGGAGATTATACTGTAATAATGCTTTTTATCATGTTTTATAGGTAATTACACTCTATAGTGAGTACAGGACAGTATTTGGTCATACTTTTTTCATGACTTTGCAGGGAAGGAGTGCACACTATTCTCCCCACTCCACTATCCCTGCCTACGCAACGGGTCCATAACCACGGTGACAGTCCCTCCCTAGACAAGTGAGGGGAGTCAACTGTCAAAATAATAAAATACAATAATACAGACAAAGGTCAAGGTACAGTAGGGAGCAGACAAGCTAACAAAGCAAAACTAACACACTCACACAATAAGTCTAAGTCCACTATCTGTGTCTAAGTACAAAATCGCTAATACCAGAGGAGAGTCAGAGAGCGGAGCCAAAGAGTCAAAATGTCAGATATTACAGAAACAATAGAAAGCTAGCTAGGAGTACAAACTGAGCTCTTTAGCAGGCAAAGACTGGGAGTAGACTGCCAGCTTAAATAGGTACAGACCAGGTGTTCAATCAAGGTCAGCTGACCAGTCTCAGCAGACAGGCGTAACCAAAGCAACAAGACCAAACAAAAGTGCTCAGTGCAAGATTTTTGAGCCTTTTTTCCCAATAAGGGACATCTCTCAATAGCGGACACTTTTTTATTCCCCATGAGTATCCGCTATTGGGAGATTCTACTGTATTCTCTTGAACTTATAAATTATTTGTACAGGTTTTGTTGATTTATTTCTGTTTAATCTTTTATGTTAATGAATAATACATCCCGACTCCCCCCAGCATTGTCGATCACAGATCTGTCAGGCCGCCCAGTCATCTCTGAAAAGAATTTCTAAGTTTGTGTTTATTTTATTAAAAATTGATTGAGACCAAGAAGATCTTTTCATCAGGAAGATGGAATTCCAGATGGGACGTGCTCTTCTGGAGGGCAGACGCTTTGTGATGCATCCCCTTGTAATTTACAAACTATAGTGCAGCTATAAACACGTAACATGATTGTTTATTTGTGTCTATCCATCACTAGGTCTTTTCGTTTGGAACTTAGGGTTTTGTTCTGAGAGTGAGAAAGTATGTGTAAGGAATTGGAGAGCTGCCACAGACCGGCTAAACACCTCACGGGGCTTTTAAGGTCAAGATTTGCTGAAAGGTATTTAGTGCCACCTTCTACAAAACAGAAACAAATGTTCTCGAGGGGCAGACAGACAAATGTTAAAATAAACTATAGTGGCTGTGGAGGTTCCCAGCTTCACTCAATGGAGTAGATTTACCAATAAATGCTTAGATGTCAATGCATGCGAATGTCCTCCTAATGTCACATGATATAGCTTTAGAAAATAGGATGTTTTATGTACAGTACGACTCTGAACTTGACTATTTATATTAGGATAGTTTACTCTGGTTGACGTGGAAGCAAAGCAGAATAAGGTCTTGTCCAATTTAAAGAGCATTGATAGACATCAAAAATCTACTAAATAACCACATCAGACTACCATCAAAAGCCATAAGGGTGGCAGAACAGCACGGATATACAAAAACGTACAAAAAGCACAAGGAGAGGATCCTCAGACTCCAAAGCTGGCGCATTTCAGGTCCAATGACCTTTACTCATAGCTAAATGGCTAAAAAGTGACAACTGTTCTACCAGGTCAAAAAGTGTACTCATGTCAATGGGCACCGCTCTTCCAAGAATCTTTCTTCACAGGTTCTGCAAGACTTTTCTGCTGTTTGGAGCCATTCATTTTCTCAAAGGTCCCCCAACACCAATCTGTTTGATGTACGTATGGCAGCTACAGATTAATTTTGTGTAGACAGAGGATGAATAGTAATCTTACTGTAATGTATTTAAAGGGTATTCATCTGATTGGTGGATGTTCTACAGCTACAAAAAGGGATACCTAGCTGATTGTGTAGGCGTCTTACCACTGAGATCTCCACCAATCACATGAATGGAAGTTCAATTATCTCCCAAGTGAACGGAGAGGCAGTGAGCATGTGGTCAGCCCCCACTTCAGTCAGTGTTTATGGGACTTCCAAAGAGCTGGGTAACATTACAAAGTCCCATAGAGAATAAAAGGAGGTGAAGCATTTGCGGTGCAGCTCCATTCAATCAGGGAACAACTTACCGCCTTCCTCGTAATTGGTGGAGGTTTCAAAGGTCCGAAGCCCACCAATCAGCTAGTTATTCAAAATGTATTCTCGGAAAAGTAGTACTGTTTATAATATTTACATATTTATTTGTGGTAGCCCTTGGGGGGTGTATGGTAGTTGGGGGGTTGTTTAGGTAGATGAGGGGTTAAGGTTAACCCTATAGTTCGTGACGCCAGGCTAGTATGCTGAGATTATTTTCTGGCCTATCGCCGCCCTTCCAGGCAACGACAGGCGCATGCACAAAATGACCGAAGGTCCACAAGGTACTTGAACTTGGATAAACTTTACTGAAAGGCTTGCGGTACATCCAATGCACAATAACAGTCTCATGCAAACAGTCTCTATATAGTCTGTGAATTTAGGGTAATTTGCGAAGATCTGTCCGGATTTAGGGGATAGATAAGGTCCGATGATCTTGCAGAGTGCTTAGGGATTGATACACTCACGATTCTGAATAGATCAACTGTTGCCGCAAGGCTTGGGCCTAATTCACTGCGGAAGATAGCTGCGCAGATCCTGCTCGTTTGACAACCCGGGAACAAGAGAGATGCTTACTGCTTGGCTGCACAGGAACAAGAGAGAAAATCATGGCCGCCTCTCCCTTATATGGGCGGGGTTATTTTGATTGGTCCGAACATCCGTCACTCACCATCACAAAGCATGGTGGGCGTAATACGTCACAGGGACCTCCAAAGGTCCTTAAGCAAAAAACCATAGAGTTTACCTGATCACGTGACCCACAGGTCCTGTTACGCTCCGGACAGGTAATTAACTAGTTATATACATTAGTACTATTAAATTTACATAAATCCTGAATAAACTATTAGTTCAATGACTATCTAGATGAGAGGTGACAAGGGGCAGACCAGACAAAAAGGAACCGACGTCCCAGGGACTCTGGCTATGGGGACTTATATACACAGGTACCGGATAGGATGCGGTACCAGGACACCACAAACCCCCTTACTTAAGATAAGTCAACCTCGACGCCTTTCCCCTAAGACAGAGGGACTAGGACTAGAACAGGATGATCTATAAATTTGCTATACATCCTAAGTAAACATGGAACACATTTACATTCTCTGATACTCTCACTAGTATCTGGACTAGACAATAGAAATCTTTCTAGACATTGGTGCTATCTAGACATTAATGCTATCTAGACATTTAAGGAAGCTATCTAACCCTTTAGTTTCTAGCGTCATATACATTTTATTAAACTTATTATACACTTTAAAGCTTACTAGACAATTAGGCAGCTATCTGACATGTAGTTGCTAGCTCCTAAGACATTTTATTAGCTCTCTACACATTTTTATGAGGCTAAACTGAATATTAGTACAGCTCTCTATACTTTTAGTTTCAAGCTGACTAAACATTTTTTTTATCTCACACATTTTATTCACCAACAATAAGTTACCTGTTAGTACACAAAAGTTATACTGGCTAGCTGGAAGCTAGGTCACAGTAAAGATGGCTGCTAGGGTCTATCGGCTACACACTACTTACCCCTAGAACACTTTCAAAACAACCTAACTAGGTTATTCTTAGAAATACGTGTTTAATTCTATATTCGCGAGAGCACCTACTGGCCAGGCAGAGTATCTCACACACGCAAAGAAGGAGAAGAAGAAGTGTAGCTAACAGTGGCAGGAATTGGGTCTCAATAGGTTACAATCCCTTAAGAGTTTTCTTAAGTGAGATATTTATTTTGGTGTATGTACTAGAGAAACTTGAGGTAGTACATTTAAGTCATTTATCTAGGGAACTGAAAAGTGATAGGCAGAGCATTGAAGTGGGTTATCAAAGGTACTATGTGTGTAGGTACTAAATGTGAGTCCTGGTACCTTACAGGTATGCCCTGTGTAGTCCTTTGAGACCGCCGCAACACCACCTCCGAGTCATCAGGAGTTCCTTCACTTGGGGATTCTTCAAGAACTTCAGTCCCGAGGGACCAGCTGGAGGGCTGGAAACAGAAGCAATAACTTTGGTTGGACTGGGGGGTTCTCTGAAGACAGGTGGAGTAGTGGCATCAATACTTGGAGCAGTCACTGGAGCAGGACTGATGCTGAGTGTAGCAACCAATGGTGGTGGACAAGGAGCAACACCTACTGGCAACTGACTAGGTGGAGCAACCAGTGGCGGCTGGCTGGATGGAGCTGGGAACGGTTTACCCCAATACATGGTAAGCTGCTGAAATGGGAACAAAGGAATGTCCATAGTGGGATGAATTCCTTCTCCCGGCACATATTCTCTCACTGGCCTTGTTGGAGGTGGAGTAGAAGTAGCAGGAGGAGCAGAAGGAGTAGGAGGAGATGGGCCAAGCACATCTTCTTTCAGGCACATTTTTATCCTATTCCTGTGGACCACCTGTGGCTCGAACCCGTCTTTCTGTTTAACGTACACATCCGTTTCAGGATAAGGGACAACAGTAATGGTGTATGGCTCCATTTCCCACAAGGAGTCCAATTTATGGGTTCTAGGAAATTTTCTGAGCCATACTTTATCTCCAAGCTGTGAGGGCTGAGCCGAAGCATGTCGACTATAATCTTTCTGCTGGCGTTCATGAACTTCACCCATTTTCTTCTCAACAATGTCCTTGGCTTCCTCAATTCTTCGTTGATGCTCTGACACCCAACCATGGGAAACCTGAGGGGAATTGTTGAAAGGTGCCTGTAGCCCGAAGGTTCGATCCTTTGGCAGTTGGCCCTGTCGGCCCATCATCAGGAAAAAAAGGCGTGTACCCCGTAGAGCAGTGGACAGCGTTGTTGTAAATTTCTAGGAGTTCAGGCAACAACTAAGGCCACTCTTCGTGCTTTGAAACAGAGGCAGCTCTAAGCATTTGGCTGAACACTTGATTGATCCTCTCACAGAGCCCATTCCCTTGGGGATGGTAGGCTGTCATCCGGAGCTTCTTGCAATCATGTAATGGGCAAAGTTCCTCGAACAACTGGGCTTCAAAGGCGGTTCCCTGATCCGTGAGGACCGATTCGAGACACCCCAGAGGTTGGATCCAATGTTGATAGAAGAGCTGAGCAGCAGTCTTGACAGGGACCACGACCACCCACTTGGAATAATGATCCACCATGGTTAGAGCATGACTATAGCCAGATCGAGTGGGGGACAACTTCACATGATCCAAGGCAACAATTTGATTCGGCCTTTCTGTACAGATGGGATGTAAAGGGGCCCTTGCGTCCCTTCGGGGGTTCTTTATCACGTTGCACACGGAGCACTCGGCACACCATTTCTCGATGTCTCCCTGCATCCCAATCCAGTCAAATCTCCTTCTGACGGTGATCTCTGTCTAATGGACCCCGAAGTGTCCCGATTGATCTTGATAGGCATTCAGGACCATGGCTGCATCTCTTCTGGGAACCCCAATCTGGTGTATGCGGACTCCGGAAACTGGGTCCAGGGAATTTCGGTAGACCAGCCCTTTGTGCAGGAACAGGCGATTCCTCTGCCGCCACAGCCGCTTCAATTCGAAGTCCCCGTGGGCCTTGTGCACCCGAGTGGGCACTTTCTTGTGGAGGCAATAGCCTAGGAGGTCCCCGATAACCCGGCTTTCATCCTGAAGTGTCTTCCAAGTGGACAGATCTTCAGGGACTTTGGGAGATTAAGGTCCGTCACCCGCCTGGGCAGTTAGAGCACTCTGGCTCACGAACCTTCTGTAGAAGGGAGGCATTTCCACATCTTCCCACACATCCTCAGCAGGAGGTGCTTCTCCCGGGGCCATGCGGGAAAGTACATCCGCATTAACATTGGTTTTTCCGCTGCGATACTTAATGTTGAAATCATAGTTGGCCAACCGAGAGGCCCAACGCTGTTCCAGAGCTCCCAACTTAGCAGTGTTCAAATGGGCCAAGGGGTTGTTATCAGTGTAGACCGTGAAGGGGGTAGCAGCCAGGTAGTCCTTAAACTTCTCAGTAATGGCCCAGACCAGGGCAAGGAGCTCCAGCTTGAAGGAACTATAGTTGGCATAATTCTTCTCAGCACCTCGGAGATGCCGACTGGCATAGGCAATCACCCTCTCTTTGCCATCTTGCACTTGAGATAAGACTGCCCCCAGACCTTCAAAGCTAGCGTCTGTGTATAAACAGAACGGCAGGCTGTAATCAGGATACGCCAAAATGGGGGGTTCCGTGAGGAGGTACTTCAGGGCTCGAAAGGCATCTTCTTGTTCTTCAGCCCACTGTATGGGGAGCCTCCCATTATAATTATCCCGGGCAGTCCCTCTCAGTAATTCGGTTAAGGGTCCAGCAATTTGAGCAAAATGGGGATGAAGCGCCGGTAATATCCAGCAAATCCCAGGAAACTTCAGACGTCTCGCACCAACCTGGGCGTAGGCCACTCTTTCACAGCACTCACTTTGTCTGGATCAGGCTGGACTTCTTGGGCACTGACAACATGTCCCAGATAGTGTACTTGTGGCTTTAGCAAGTGACATTTGGAAGCTATGACTCCTATATCAGGAAGCTTTCAGCAAGTTTCCCACAGACTTCAGCAGGACCGCCATGATCAAACATAGGATTCTCACCGGAGACAATCCACCCATTAAAGAGAGACATCGCCCTGTGGCTCCTGGGATGTATCAGACCATAAAGAAAATGCTCGTGGAGATGAAAGAGGCCGATGTCATCCAGGAAAGCCAGAGTCCTTGGGCAGCACCTTTGGTCCTGGTGAAGAAAAAAGATGGGACTATCCGCTTTTGCGTGGATTACCGGAGGGTGAACAGCATAACTCATAAGGATGCCTATCCTCTCCCTCGCATCGAAGAATTCTTGACTACATTGGGGTCAGCCGCCTACTTTTCCACACTGGATCTGACGAGGGGCTACTGGCAGGTGCCAATGGTAGAAGAGGATAGAGAGAAGACCACATTTGTGACCCCTATGGGTCTCTTCGAGTTCAAAAGTATGCCCTTTGGACTGTGCAATGCACCAGCTACTTTCCAAAGCCTTATGGAGCGATGCTTGGGGCATCTTAACTTCCAGAGTGTTCTGTTGTATTTAGATGATGTCATCGTCTGTTCTCGGACATATCAGGAACACCTGGATCACCTGAAAGAAGTTTTCCAAGTCCTTATCCAACATGGACTCAAGGTTAAACCTACCTGGATGACTCCTGCCACCTGTTCCTTGGGGGTATCTTCGCCTCCTATTTGCAGTTGGCTCCACCAAGGATCCGCAGGATTCTGGTCAGGTCCTCATTGAGCCACTTGTGACTTCGATACCACATCTCTGACATCCAAATTGTCACGGATCTGCAGGCTGGAGGTGGATCCTCTGTGTCAGAGAGGGTTTGGCGAGGACCGTGTTGGTGGACCGGTTCTAAGTAGCTACTGGTTTTCACCAGAGCCCGCCGCAAAGCGGGATGGTCTTGCAGTGGCGGTAGCAACCAGGTCGTATCCACCGGCAACGGCTCAACCTCTCTGACTGCTGAGATAGGCATGGTACAAGGGATAAGGCAAGAGCAAGGTCGGACGTAGCAGAAGGTCAGGGCAGGCAGCAAGGATCGTAGTCAGGGGCAACGGCAGGAGGTCTGGAACACGGGCTAGGAACACACAAGGGAACGCTTTCACTAGGCACAAGGGCAACAAGATCCGGCAAGGGAGTGCAGGGGAAGTGAGGTATAAGTAGGGAGTGCACAGGTGGAAACTAATCAAGCTAATTGGGAAGATTGGGCCAGGCACCATCATTGGTGCACTGGCCCTTTAAATCTAGAGAGCTGGCGCGCGCGCGCCCTAGAGAGCGGAGCCGC
This sequence comes from Hyla sarda, assembly GCF_029499605.1. Taxonomy (NCBI): domain Eukaryota; kingdom Metazoa; phylum Chordata; class Amphibia; order Anura; family Hylidae; genus Hyla; species Hyla sarda. The sequence goes on from NC_079191.1 coordinate 410,157,525, forward strand.
GCGCGCCAGAGCATGACAGCCGGGGACCGGGACAGGTAAGAGACTTGGGACGCGATTCGCAAGCGGGCACGTCCCGCTGTGCGAATCGCATCCCCGACGGCCATGTCAGTGCAGCGCTCCCGGTCAGCGGGACCGACCGGGGCGCTGCAGGGAGAGAGACGCCGTGAGCGCTCCGGGGAGGAGCGGGGACCCGGAGCGCTCGGCGTAACACAAATGGTGCAGGGTAGCCACTGGGGTATACTTGGGTAGTTGGTCCGCAACTTGAGACAGGTTAATAAGTCTCACTGGAACCTTCCCATTACGTACTGTTACCAGGCTTCTAGCTGCTCGCACCAAGGGGCAATCTTCCAGTAGGATCGGCTCCAAGAGCGCCTGATAATCTTGATTTTTCACCCCGGGTCGGGCACGACACCAAATAACCGTCTCCGTCTGTGGCTGTAGACTAACGGCTCGTATATCTTGAATCCTTACTCGACAGATCTCTCCTTGATGATTCACGAACTTCTGTTCTGCTTGGAGGGTTTTGAGGTGGTGTTGGGCAGCTCGCCGGCCTGGGGGTGACAAGTGAGGGAGAGATGCATGCAGTGCACAGACAATATCATCAAAACAGTGCCTCATAATATTCATGCCTAAGATTAAATCAGCTGCTCCTTCATCCCTAACATTAGTGATAATCACACCCTGCCTTTCCAACACATGCCATCCCACCTGCACCGTGGGCTCCCAGTAACCATGCCTGGGTACTGGTTTCCCGTTCCCCGCAATTACTCTAAACTCCGCTTCCTGTGGTTCACACAACCTTTCTGGGCCCCAATACCTATAGAAAACCCCCTGCGGAATAGTGGACACCTGAGATCCCGTATCTATCAGAGCTTGTAACCGGATACCTTCAACTATCACCTGTACATAAGGACAAGAAGCTACATACATAGACAGTCCTTTCTTGTCGCTGATTGATTCTGGACCTTCAGCTGCTACTCCTGGGGTGCGGTCCTCGACCCCAGGGGACGCCCAATGTCCATTCTTGTTACAATAACTACAGACAGGTCTCACAGGAGGGTTATTAGGTGGACCAGCAGGGTGGGGATCAGGCTTCTTAGGTGGCAGGGTTGCAGATCTAGAAGGGTTTGGTCGTACCGCCATTTCTTTAAAGGTCTTGGATAACTGCTCAATGTCCTGTTTAAAGTCTTGTAGGTCAGTTGTCCAAGGGCCCCTGAGATTCTGTAACGGGAACACTAGCCTCCTCTGTCTGGGGTCCTGATTCTATCACTTTAACCGCTAGTCTCTTAAAAGCTGGGAAAGCCATGTCAGGATTTTGCACAGCCAGCATCCTAATTTGGGCCTTGTCCCATTTGTTCAGTGCCCCTTCTATAAAACGGTCCATCAGTACTCGATTGCCCTGATCGGGCGTGATGCCGTCCAACTTCTGTACCGCCTCTAATGCACTCTGTAAAGCTACTGCATATACTCGGAGAGTCTCACCTGGCTTCTGGCACCGTTCATAGAGTCGGAGGCGTACCTCCGAGGGAGAATGAGATTCAAACACTTGAGAAAGTCCTTCAAAAATCTGTCCCACTGTGGCTTTATCAGCCGCCGGCCAGGTGCGAAGTTCCTCCAAGGTGGGTCCCTGGAGCTGTCCCAGAAGCAGCTGTATCTGTTGGTGAGGGGGTAATGCATAAAATCCGAAGAGGCTGTAAAACTTTTCTTTAAAGTCTCTCAATGTAAAAGGGTCACCATTGTAGGTGGGAAGCACAGGATTCCCCAAGAAGACAGGTGCAGCAACAGGGGCTCCCAACACATAGGGAGCGACTGGAGGTGGACTTGCTGGGTCCTGCTCCGCCGGTGATGGAGGTCTTGCTGGAATCACAGGTAGAGTACGTCTTTGTGAGGTAGAAGGCGTTGGTGAAGGCGGCAACACTATTCTGACTTGGGGTGGAGACCCCATTGGTGGGGCCACTGAAGCATGGCCCCCTTGCTGTTCAGATGGGGACTGTGGGGCTGCAGGTTCTGACATCTCTGTATTTGGTATGCTGGCCCTTTAAATAGATCTTGAATTCCTAGGTCCCGAGGAGATATGCAGTTGTTCTCTAATCTGGAACTTGAGAGCGTAGATTTCAAATTTGAGAGAGGTGACTTGAAACTCAATAGCTTTTAATTGAAATTTGAGTGCATTGATCGGCAGCTGAAGTGACTCTATACAGGACTTCAATTCGGCAATCTGGTGTCTCAGAGTCCCGTACTGTTCCGGCTCCCTACAGCTTCCAACCCGTTGTCGCACTCTGAGCCTTTTCCCGCGCTGAACTATCTCTCTTTGTTGGTTTCCGGCACTAGACTCCAACAAAATGGCCGCCGCGACACCGAGAGCTTTGATGGGCGGGGTCTCTGGATCAGGTGCGCAGGAGGACCCCGTGCTAACTTCAGTTCTTCCTTTCACAGCTTGTAACTCCGCTATGCTGTTCGCCTCCCCCTTACTTTACATGCGCACTTCCTCCACACAGCACCGTGCGCGCAACCCCTTACTCTGGAGTATTAATCACAGTACATGAATAAAGTTTGTTTTCTGGGGGGAATACACTTTCAATAGTGGCGACTGTAGTAGGCACACACCCGAATCCTGTTCGTGCAATGCCAAAAAGGCTTTGTGGTAGCCCTTTGGGGGTGTATAGTAGTTGGGGAGTTGTTTAGGTAGAGGAGGGGTTAAGGTTAACCCTATAGTTCGTGACGCCAGGCTGAGGGCTAGTATGCTGAGGTAATTTTCCGGCCTATCGCCGCCCTTCCCAGCAACGACAGGTGCATGCACAAAATGACCGAAGGTCCACAAGGTACTTTAACTTGAACTTGGATAAACTTTACTGAAAGGCTTGCGGTACATCCAATGCACAATTACAGTCTCATGCAAACAGTCTGTCACGATTCGGCTGGCTGGAGGTGGATCCTCTGTTCCAGAGAGGGATTGGCGTGGACCGTGCTGGTGGACCGGTTCTAAGTTGCTATTGGTATTCACCAGAGCCCGCCGCAAAGCGGGATGGTCTTGCAGCGGCGGTAGCAACCAGGTCGTATCCACCAGCAACGGCTCAACCTCTCTGACTGCTGAAGATAGGCGCGGTACAAGGGAGTAGACAAGAGCAAGGTCGGACGTAGCAGAAGGTCAGGGCAGGCAGCAAGGATCGTAGTCAGGGGCAACGGCAGGAGGTCTGGAACACAGGCTAGGAACACACAAGGAAACGCTTTCACTGGCACAATGGCAACAAGATCCGGCGAGGGAGTGCAGGGGAAGTGAAGTATAAATAGGGAGTGCACAGGTGAACACACTAATTAAGCCAGCTGCGCCAATCAGTGGCGCAGTGGCCCTTTAAATTGCAGAGACCCGGCGCGCGCGCGCCCTAAGGAGCGGGGCCGCGCGCGCCGGGACAAGACCGACGGAGAGCGAGTCAGGTACGGGAGCCGGGATGCGCATCGCGAGCGGGTGCCTCCCGCATCGCGAATCGCATCCCGGCTGAGAGAGGTATTGCAGCGCACCCGGTCAGCAGGTCTGACCGGGGCGCTGCAAATGCGAGGATGTTGCGAGCGCTCTGGGGAGGAGCGGGGACCCGGAGCGCTCGGCGTAACAGTACCCCCCCCCTTGGGTCTCCCCCTCTTCTTGGAGCCTGAGAACCTGAGGACAAGACTTTTGTCTAGGATGTTGTCCTCAGGTTCCCAGGATCTCTCTTCTGGACCACAGCCTTCCCAATCCACCAAGAAATTTTTTTTCCCTCTGACCGTCTTGGAGGCCAGAATCTCCTTCACGGAGAAGACGTCAGAAGAACCGGAAACAGGAGTGGGAGAAACAAGTTTGGGAGAGAAGCGGTTAATGATGAGTGGTTTAAGGAGAGAGACATGGAAGGCATTGGGAATACGAAGAGAAGGAGGAAGAAGGAGTTTGTAAGAGACAGGGTTAATCTGGCACAAGACTTTGAAAGGACCAAGATAGCGTGGTCCCAGTTTGTAACTGGGGACACGAAAGCGGACATATTTAGCGGAGAGCCATACCTTGTCTCCGGGAGCAAAAATGGGGGGAGTTCTTCTTTTCTTATCGGCAAACCTTTTCATGCGGGATGAAGCCTGTAAAAGAGAATTTTGGGTCTCTTTCCATATGGTGGAAAGATCACGAGTCACTTCATCCACAGCGGGCAAACCAGAGGGCAAGGGAGTAGGGAGGGGGGGAAGAGGGTGACGGCCGTACACCACGAAAAATGGGGACTTAGCAGAAGATTCGGAGACTCTGAAGTTGTATGAGAATTCGGCCCATGGTAGAAGATCTGCCCAGTCATCCTGGCGGGAGGAAACAAAATGCCGTAAATAGTCACCCAGGACCTGGTTAATTCTTTCTACTTGCCCATTGGATTGGGGATGATAAGAAGAAGAGAAGTTTAATTTAATCTTGAGCTGTTTGCAGAGGGCCCTCCAGAATTTAGACACGAATTGGACGCCTCTATTCGAGACGATCTGCGTGGGCAAACCGTGAAGACGAAAAATGTGTACAAAAAATTGTTTTGCCAACTGAGGCGCTGAAGGAAGACCAGGAAGAGGAATAAAATGTGCCATCTTGGAAAATCGATCAACGACCACCCAAACAACAGTGTTGCCACGGGATGGGGGTAAGTCTGTAATAAAGTCCATACCAATCAGTGACCAAGGCTGTTCGGGGACAGGCAGAGGATGAAGGAGACCAGCAGGCTTCTGGCGAGGAGTCTTATCCCGGGCACAGACAGTACAGGCCCGCACAAAATCAACAACATCCGTCTCGAGACGCTGGCGTGGAGAAACGAAGGTCTTCCCTGGAGGAGTTTGCCTGATGGAGGCTGGAGAAGTGGAGATCAGACAGTCAGGAGGAATGATGTGTTGTGGGGAGACCTCTACTTCCGAGGCATCCGAGGAACGAGAGAGGGCATCGGCCCTAATGTTCTTGTCGGCAGGGCGAAAATGAATTTCAAAGTTAAAACGGGCAAAGAACAACGACCACCTGGCCTGGCGAGGGTTCAGCCGTTGGGCAGACTGGAGATAGGAGAGATTCTTGTGATCAGTGTAAATGATAACTGGAAATTTTGATCCCTCCAGCAGATGCCTCCATTCCTCAAGCGCCAATTTAATGGTCAGTAGTTCTCGATCCCCGATGGAGTAGTTTCTCTCCGCCGGAGAGAAGGTCCTAGAAAAAAACCCACAAGTAACAGCATGCCCGGAAGAATTTTTTTGTAGAAGGACAGCTCCAGCTCCCACTGAGGAGGCATCTACCTCCAATAGGAAGGGTTTAGATGGGTCAGGTCTGGAGAGCACGGGAGCAGAAGAAAAGGCAGACTTGAGATGTTTAAATGCGTCTTCCGCTTGGGGAGACCAGGACTTGGGATTGGCATTTTTCTTGGTTAAAGCCACGATAGGAGCCACAATAGTGGAAAAGTGTTAAATAAATTGTCTGTAATAATTGGCGAACCCCAAAAAACGTTGGATAGCACGGAGTCCGGAGGGGCGTGGCCAATCTAAGACGGCAGAGAGTTTATCTGGGTCCATTTGTAGTCCCTGGCCAGAGACTAAGTATCCTAGGAAAGGAAGAGATTGACATTCAAACAGACATTTCTCCATTTTGGCATAAAGTTGATTGTCTCGAAGTCTCTGAAGAACCATGCGGACATGCTGGCGGTGTTCTTCTAAGTTGGCAGAAAAAATCAGAATATCGTCCAGATAAACCACAACACAGGAATATAAGAGATCACGAAAAATTTCATTAACAAAGTCTTGGAAGACGGCAGGGGCGTTGCACAGGCCAAAGGGCATGACCAGATACTCAAAGTGTCCATCTCTGGTGTTAAATGCAGTCTTCCATTCGTCCCCCTCCCTGATGCGGATGAGATTATAAGCACCTCTTAAGTCCAGTTTGGTAAAGATGTGGGCACCCTGTAGGCGATCAAAGAGTTCCGAGATAAGAGGTAGGGGGTAGCGGTTCTTTACCGTGATTTTATTAAGTCCGCGGTAATCAATGCAAGGACGTAGGGAGCCATCTTTTTTGGACACAAAAAAAAATCCAGCTCCGGCAGGAGAGGAGGATTTGCGGATAAACCCCTTTTTTAAATTTTCCTGGATGTACTCTGACATGGCAAGAGTCTCTGGAGCAGACAGAGGATAAATTCTGCCCCGGGGTGGAGTAATACCCGGGAGGAGGTCAATAGGACAGTCATAAGGCCTGTGAGGAGGTAAAGTCTCAGCTTGCTTTTTGTAAAACACGTCAGCATAGTCCATATAAGCCTTAGGAAGACCGGTTACAGGGGGAACCACAGGGTCACGGCAGGGAGTACTGGGAACCGGTTTAAGACAGTCCTTGAAACAAGAAGTACCCCAGTTCTTGATTTCTCCTGTGGACCAATCAAGGGTTGGGGAATGGCGTTGAAGCCACGGTAATCCAAGAAGAATTTCGGAAGTGCAGTTGGAGAGGACCAAAAATTAAATTTTTTCGTGATGAGGTCCGATGCACATTAGGAGAGGTTCCGTGCGGTAACGCACGGTACAGTCCAATCTTTCATTGTTAACAGAATTGATATAGAGGGGTCTGGCGAGACTGGTCACCGGGATGTTGAACCTGTTGATGAGAGAGGCCAAAATAAAATTTCCTGCAGATCCGGAATCCAAGAAGGCCATAGTAGAGAAGGAGAAGGTAGAGGAAGATATCCGCACAGGCACAGTAAGGCGTGGAGAAGCAGAGTTGACATCAAGAACTGTCTCACCTTTGTGCGGAGTCAGCGTACGTCTTTCCAGGCGGGGAGGACGGATAGGACAATCCTTCAAGAAGTGTTCGGTACCGGCACAGTACAGGCACAGATTATCCATGCGGCGTCGTGTCCTCTCTTGAGGTGTCAAGCGAGACCGGTCAACTTGCATAGCCTCCACGGCGGGAGGCACAGGAACGGATTGCAGAGGACCAGAGGAGAGAGGAGCCGGGGAGAAAAAACGCCTAGTGCGAACAAAGTCCATATCCTGGCGGAGCTCCTGACGCCTTTCGGAAAAACGCATGTCAATGCGGGTGGCCAGATGAATAAGTTCATGCAGGTTAGCAGGAATTTCTCGTGCGGCCAGCACATCTTTAATGTTGCTGGATAGTCCTTTTTTAAAGGTCGCGCAGAGGGCCTCATTATTCCAGGATAATTCGGAGGCAAGAGTACGGAATTGGATGGCGTACTCGCCAACAGAAGAATTACCCAGGACCAGGTTCAGCAGGGCAGTCTCAGCAGAAGAGGCTCGGGCAGGTTCCTCAAAGACACTTCGAATCTCCGTGAAGAAGGAGTGTACGGAGGCAGTGACGGGGTCATTGCGGTCCCAGAGCGGTGTGGCCCATGACAGAGCTTTCCCAGACAGAAGGCTGACTACGAAAGCCACCTTAGACCTTTCAGTAGGAAACTGGTCCGACATCATCTCCAAGTGCAGGGAACATTGCGAGAGAAAGCCACGGCAAAACTTAGAGTCCCCATCAAATTTATCCGGCAAGGATAATCGTAGGCCGGAAGCGGCCACTCGCTGCGGAGGAGGTGCAGGAGCTGGCGGAGGAGATGATTGCTGAAGCTGTGGTAGTAGCTGCTGTAGCATCACGGTCAGTTGAGACAGCTGGTGGCCTTGTTGCGCTATCTGTTGCGACTGCTGGGCGACCACCGTGGTGAGGTCGGCGACAACTGGCAGTGGAACTTCAGCGGGATCCATGGCCGGATCTACTGTCACGATTCGGCTGGCTGGAGGTGGATCCTCTGTGCCAGAGAGGGATTGGCGTGGACCGTGCTGGTGGATCGGTTCTAAGTTGCTACTGGTATTCACCAGAGCCCGCCGCAAAGCGGGATGGTCTTGCAGCGGCGGTAGCAACCAGGTCGTATCCACCAGCAACGGCTCAACCTCTCTGACTGCTGAAGATAGGCGCGGTACAAGGGAGTAGACAAGAGCAAGGTCGGACGTAGCAGAAGGTCAGGGCAGGCAGCAAGGATCGTAGTCAGGGGCAACGGCAGGAGGTCTGGAACACAGGCTAGGAACACACAAGGAAACGCTTTCACTGGCACAATGGCAAAAAGATCCGGCGAGGGAGTGCAGGGGAAGTGAAGTATAAATAGGGAGTGCACAGGTGAACACACTAATTAAGCCAGCTGCGCCAATCAGTGGCGCAGTGGCCCTTTAAATTGCAGAGACCCGGCATGCGCGCGCCCTAAGGAGCGGGGCCGCGCGCGCCGGGACAAGACCGACGGAGAGCGAGTCAGGTACGGGAGCCGGGATGCGCATCGCGAGCGGGCGCCTCCCGCATCGCGAATCGCATCCCGGCTGAGAGAGGTATTGCAGCGCACCCGGTCAGCAGGTCTGACCGGTGCGCTGCAAATGCGAGGATGTTGCGAGCGCTCCGGGGAGGAGCGGGGACCCGGAGCGCTCGGCGTAACACAGTCTCTATATAGTTCAGTGACTGACAGTTGTTGCGGACCTTGAATAGTAATACAAGTCTCTGAATTTAGGGTAATTTGCGAAGATCCGTCCGGATTTAGGGGATAGATAAGGTTCGGTGATCTTGCAGAGTGCTCAGGGATTGATACACTCACGATTCTGAATAGATCAGCCTTTGCCACAAGGCTCGGGCCTAACCCACTGCGGAAGATAGCTGTGCAGATCCTGCTCGTTTGACAACCCAGGAACAAGAGAGATGTTTACTGCTTGGCTGCACAGGAACAAGAGAGAAAAACATGGCCGCCGCTCCCTTATATGGGCAGGGGCGGGTTATTTTGATTGGTCTGAACATCCGTCACTCAACGTACCAAACATGGTGGGCGCAATACGTCACAGGGACCTCCAAAGGTCCTTAAGCAAAAAACCATAGAGTTTACCTGATCATGTGACCCGCAGGTCCTGTTACGCTCCGGACAGGTAATTAACTAGATATATACATTAGTACTATTATATTTACATAAATCCGGAATAAACTATTAGTTCAATGACTATCTAGATGAGAGGTGACAAGGGGCAGACCAGACAAAAAGGACCCGACGTCCTAGGGACTCTGGCTATGGGGACTAATATACACAGGTACCGGATAGGATGCGGTACCGGGACACCACATATTAGTTGTATGTTTTTCTTTTTCTACCAGGAGTTTTTCTTAACAAGTTTGCCTCCCATCCTGTCAAAAAAGAGGTATTAATAGATGTTTATCAAGCCCTGAATATAGCAATTTAACTAAATAAAATGCCATTTAGATGGGTTATCATTGATGACTGTTTGTTTGCTGAGCCTTCACAAGATGTGACTGACTACAAGCTTGTGGACTGTTTTCAACGGTAGCCTGCAAATTGGGAGTGCAGCTCCACATGTATTGTCCCCCTAGGCCAATACAGTGGTGAATTGTTAAAGTTTTATGTGCCTTAATATGTTATAATGTCCTTAAATATACTGTACGATAGGGTAGTGCTTTACACAGTGCATTTAAATGTTTGTTCAGGCATTGCAATGGCAGGGTTTCCCATCACCAAAACTGTAGAATATTTGGGAGGGGGGAAGAGCTTAGCCTAGCATAGCACTCTCTTCAAAGAAAGTCAGTGTAGTGCAGGACAGTGAAGCGTGAGGAGGAGCAATGTGAGTTGTCTGTAAAACAGACAGTGAGGAGCCTGTGAGGAGAAATGTAGGCCTCACAGCCCTTGTCTATGCCTTTCAAACCTCCTGCCTGATTTACCAACCTGGCAGCTGGCCTGCTGCATTATTTTTTTTTGGAAGAAATGCACCCCGCAGCTGTGAATTGAGGTACTGAAATTATAAAATTGTTCACCCCACATCTGGGAAGTCAACTGAAAGAAACTGACTGGACAGGATTTGCATGTTGAGCTTCCTAGATCTCAAAAAGTTTAAAGAGAAGAAGGAAATTTGGGAAAAATGCTCCAGCCTGCCAGCCTTAGCAAAGTCTTATTTGAACTCTTTGGAGTGAAAGAGTACCTGTCACCAAACTAAACTTTTAATATATGGTTCCTTGTGTAATTATAAGACACTTTGCAATTTACTTACTGTTCAAATTCTCAACCTTTATATGTTTTTAATGTGATTGAAAAAATGGCCACTAGGTGGCTCTGTTCTGTTCCCTGCGCAAGTCAAACAGTTAGTTGGGTGTCCTCCCGGCCTGGCAGGAGACCAAACTCAGGAAGTGTGTGTGGATGATGGCAAGGCACAGCTCTCACTGGCTTCAGGGACATTGTGCCTGCTGGGGAACGCCCACTCTCTTGTGACAGGAGCTCACACAATGTGAGCAAGGGGAAAGGTATGATACAGAGCTTTTTTCAAAGCTTGGAAATTTTTTTTGAAGGGCAGGAGGGGTTTTGGGAGTAGTTAGGGAATATAATCTGAGTTAGTTTAGAATTTTTTTTTTTTTTATGACAGGTACTCTTTAAATAGTATGTGCCTTCATCTTAAATTGGAAATGTTCAACTACATGTCACCAAGCAAAGATAATCATGAAACATCTCCAGCCTATTATTTGCACCACACCATCAAAGATACCACACCATACACTAGCTGGGAGACATTTACACTGTGGCAGCCAAAGACTACTACCTCAACTACAAACTCTCACTGAGGCTCCAAACGACATGCACAAGTCTAGGTTGCTGCACATACTTTAAAGGAGGATAAACCTAAGGTTTATCATATTCTATTGCTGTTAGTAAGCAGACATTTTAGCATAGAAGGAGAAGACAGATGGCCTTAAAATGAAATACTGTCCCTTGGGCTCTGACCATGCGTGGCTGTGCACCATTTAATGAAAGTCAATGTCTAACCCAAGAGAGGAAGTGCAAGAGATACTTTGTGGAAGTTTCACTCAGCCTGTTTAGCTGTTTAGGTGATTTGTCATGTTTAGATGTCTGATTTTATTTAGGATAATGGTAACCTACATTGTGCTTTTGACATGTGGAGGTCAAGACTATTTTGTTATGGATGATACAGTAAATTAATAGATCACTTGCGCCATGCTTTTTACCACCTCCGAACCAGAAGTAAGTTGACCAATATAAACCAATATGTCCTATTAGCTGGTTATTTTATAGTTCTAGAATCTTTACATTTAGCATCAATCCCATAATTATTTTAGGTATGTGTCCCCTTGTAAACATTTCTTAAATTTAGGATATGACACAGCAACAGATTCTACTTAGCTTTATATATCAGGGAATAAAAGTAGGCGCTCTACTATGCCATCATATGGTGTGTCTCTGGCACCATGTTAGTACATGATAAATAAAAAAAACCCTCTCTATATCACTCACAGATACATAGAAAAATAATTAAAGCCCTATAGATTTCTATGGGGGATGCTTGGTTTAATTATTTTATAGAGCTGCAATACAGTTTTATGGATGTGGTCTAAAGTAGTCTTACACATTAGATAAAAGTCGGCTGATTGGTGAACAACCATTGAACAAACTATCGTTGCTTCCGCAATGCAGCTATACACATTTTAGTTCATATTGTTTTTTAAGCAGGGTTCCAATTGCGGATTCCCTGGAAATATTCTGGCTGCAGAATACACTGACTTAATCGGCGCTGGGACTGTGTGAACATTGCTGACCCCATGGACGGCAATGCATTCTGCATGGATTCTGCCAAAAAAATTAAAAAGATCATTCTTTCGGCGGTGGAATTTCTAAGCGGAATTACATTTGGAAATTTCTCTGTATTAATCAAGCCTTACAGTTATACAAACTGATCACACATAATCAATGACACTGGGTGAATGATATTTCTGGCAATATTCATTTCCAAAAGATCATTTGTGAGTGAAAGATTTCAAACATGGCTGACTTCATTGCTTGTTGTTAAATCACATCTTTAAGATGCCATTGAGGGACAAAGAAGGGACCTAACTACTGTATGGGGGCACTGAGGAGGCTTAACACTATATGGGGACACAAATGTAGGCTTAACCTGTATATGGGGGCACAGAGGGAGCATAACTACTATATGGAGGCACAGGGGTAGGCTTAACTACTATATGGGGGCACAACTATACTATACAGAGGTAGACTTAACTACTATATGGGGCACAGAGGTGGGCCTCACTACCATATGGGGCACAGAGGTGGACCTAACTAGTATATTGGTACAGAGGGGGCCTTATGCAATATGGGTGCAAAAAGGGGTACAATATTATATGGGAGCACAGAAGGGCCTAATACTATATGGCGGCATAGAGGGGGGCTTATACTATATGGGGGCACAGAGTGAGTATAGCTGCTACTATATGAGGACACAGAGGGGGCTTAATACTAAATGTGACAAAAAGTGTCACCATTACTGTATGGGGCAATAGAGAGGGGGCAGATGGGAAAAATAGTTTGGAATATGTACATTTTATGTATTAATTTATTTATTTTTAATCCTCAGGTGGAATTTTTTTTACCTTTCCACTATTCGGATTTTGACTTCTCAAATGGAATCAAAGTGGGAAAATCTTCAATATGTGTATCTGAAACATAAACTGACTTGGTGCAAAATAAAAGGCTTTTTGCAGTATCCTATTATTCTTGGATTTTATATAAATATATATATATATATATATATATATATATATATATATATATACACATACTAGCTGAGTACCCGGCGTTGCCCGGTTTTTCCTTCCAACAGAGGAAGCTTTTGACTTCATATCCCATCCTCATATATTGTTGTCATGTCTCAACCCCATATCCCATCCTCATGTCCCGACCTCCTTTCCTGGCCTCCTATCCCAACCTCCTTACTTGTCCTCCTATCTCGACCTCCTATCCTGTCCTCCTAATCCCGACCTCCTATCCCAACCTCCTATCCCGTCCTCCTATCTTGACCTCCTATCCCGTCCTCCTATCTTGACCTCCTATCCCGTCCTCCTATCCCGTCCTCCTATCCTGTCCTCCTATCCCGTCCTCCTATCTCGACCTCCTATCTTGACCTTCCATACCAACCTCCTGTCCCGACTTCCTATCCTGTCCTCATATCTCGACCTCCTATCCTGACCTCCTATCCCATCCTCATATTCCGACCTCCTATCCCGACCCGTAATATGTGTACCAGATATTGAAATATCTCCAGCCGTACGGAAGTTATGTGGGAACATACATTTCCCATTGATTTGCATGGGACTTTAAACAAAAAAACCCGACCCTCACAAATGGGGGTAGTTAAGGGTTAACTTAACTATCCTATATTTTAAGTGGACATTTAAGTAACATGTGGCCATTTGCCTCTTAGCCCTTGATAAAGCCACAGCCTGTGGCGAAACGTCGGGCGGGCGGGCAATGTGTTAGATTTTTAATTGTCTCACACTATAGACTGTGGACTGCAGCCACAGTCTAATTTTTCAATTCACTTCTATAGCATGCAGTGTCATGCCAATCAATGCACCATGGATCAATATGTGTGAGGTTATTTTAATCTCGGCTCATTAAACGTTAAGTTTTATATTGGGTGGGAAATTTAGGGTCTTAGTGACCGCTTAGCGGTCAAATGTTAATAATATTGGATTTACCCTCCACTCATAGGTCCCTCCTATTGCATTTAGTATAGGGCAATAACCCAGCTGCAAGACTACAGCCAATTAAGGTCAAATAGGTAATTGTGCATCAAAGGAAGGTAGGCCAAGTGGTTTGACCTTAATTGGCCGTGACATATACACAAAAGGCGCAAGGAAAGCGGCGGCACCACAGGGACAGGCAAAAGACCACGGTCTGCTAGGATATCTGCACCCTGACTGAGTCCCGATGTAAGGGGTGCGTGTAACAAAGTCACAATGGCAAAACTGTATGCGAAGGAAAAGAAGGACACGCACTCACCATCCCAGGGACATCAAACGGCAACTTTATTTGGAGACACTGAAAGCATCGACATGAGATGTGTAGACAGCGTTCCTATGCAGCAGCAAGTCAGGTGTGTGGGCGAGTTGAACACAGGTGAGGGGCGTGGTGCTGGGGCGACGAACTCATTTCACGTAATTGCTGACGCTTCATCCGGCCTGAGCCAGAACGGGATACCCTGGATTTATATACACGTGCACTAGTGCAGTAACCAATAGCAACAGACATAAATCAGCAAGTGTAAAATACAAAAACGAAGCACAGAGCTTCATTATGAGATAAAAACAAATGCAAATGCAGGGAAATAAACCAAAAAACATGACATGCAACAAAAAAGAAAAATGATGATAAAAGAACAATATTGCCTTATAGAAATAGAGCAAAATCACTACGTTCATTTAAGCCCAGAGCTCCTGTGGCATCCAGCCGGATGATCCACTTGGCCTCTTGCTGTAATAGATAGATATCGCAATCTATACCACCTTTAGGAAAAACCTGTTCAAGTCCCATAAATTTCAGATCGGCTGGACTACTGCCATGATATTCTTTCATATGGGAAATTAACTTGGGGGCTTCCTTTTCTGTTTTGCAGGAATGGAAGTGCTCACGAATGCGGTGAAACAGGGGTCTTTTAGTTTTCCCTACATAAAATTTACCGCACGGACACACCATACAGTAAACAATGTAGGTACTTCTACAGGTGATGAATTGTTTCACCTGGACCTCATATCCTCCTATTCGGAAATTGGATTTACCTAAATTATATTTGCAAAAAGGGCAACTCTTACAAGGAAAATTTCCGTGGGGGATAGTGTCCTGAAGTCAATTAGTAAATTTTTGATGTACAAATTGTTTTCTCTTTTTTTTTTTTTTTATGTAATTGCCTATCGTCCCTGTTTTCCTGAAAGTGCGTGTCCTTCTTTTCCTTCACATACAGTTTTGCCATTGTGACTTTGTTACACGCACCCCTTACATCGGGACTCAGTCAGGGTGCAGATATTCTAGCAGACCGTGGTCTTTTGCCTGTCCCTGTGGTGCTGCCGCTTTCCTTGCGCCTTTTGTGTATATGTCTATCAACATGGACTTACCTTCTGCGGCAATGAGCACACGGGATCCACCTGCAGTGGAATCATCCATGGACACAGATCACGCTCTAGCAAGTATGGATACTGCCATCACAGCCGGGCGAGTGGACGCAGGGGCGTTCTTCTTGACATGCAACACTAAAGATGAATTTCAATTGCTCAATACAAAATCACTAGAGCATCACATCTACTCCCTTGCTGAAAAGTAAATGAAAGTGTTCTGGACTATTAACTCCTTGTCTGCCTATTTGGATTGCAACCGGGTCCCGCACGGACTGCGTTTTTTCAAATCCCCATCTCAATTTCAAGAAGACGAGACATTCATGAAAGAATGGCATGATGCTCACCTTACACACTCTATGAGTCTTCTTAAAGCTGTCTTGGCCAAAAATCAGAGGGACTATGAGACCATCACCACTGAGCTCTGCAGAGCTAAATTGGAGCTACGTTCCCGAGCTCCTAATGAGAAATCGCTGCTGCCTTTCTTTAAATCTCTAGAAAAGAGACTGTTACACATCCAGTCTGAGATAAAAGAGGTTAAAAAGGAGAAGTTTGTTCGAGATAAATATGATTATGATCATCATCGTGTCTTTTCCTGGGCTAGACCCAAAACTGCTAATCCAGGCAAATCCAAGAGAAAGCCTAAATTCACCACCGATTTTTTTACCACTGAATCTGAAGGTAGCCCGTCCGATGATCAGGACATTGGTCATCCTCGTTCATCTAAGACTGCAAAGAGTCACCATAAAACACCCTTTTCATCAGGTGACCCTCTAGCTGTTCCAGTTAATCAAAGGGACCAGTTCCCTTTAGGAGGAGAAAGCGGAGAGGAGGTCGAAGGAAAAACAAGCGCTCAGCAGAAAGGGAAGAAAAGAAAGTCTGTGATGTGGCGCAGAACCTAGAGACAGACATTGTCATCAACCTGTCCCCACTGACCTTATCATCAGATTGTATACAAGCCCTATCTAAAGGACTTCATTTCGGGTTAAATGAAAGTTTTTTGCTTGGGCACTTTGAGGTGGATTTCTATAAATCTGTTAGAAAAATGAATTTGCATAAATTCTTTGCCACATCTCATATGCCCCTCGGCGAACCTGTCACTAGACAAGCTGATATTCCTTGCAAAATCAGTACCCTGGGCTTTAAGATGGTGCAGGAATTCAGCAAAGAGGATGATTATTATGTGTCCATGCTTAATGAGTTACAAGAGGAAAGGGTCAGTGCAGTTGCACAGGATGACCAACCTACTTACTTTCAGGGAGGCATTCAGTCCCCCTATTCCTGCGGGCAGCACCCTGGATTTATTCCAGAGGGCTGTCCTACAGGATGTCAAGTCGCTCATTTATCCCATACCAGTCCTCAATCTTACTGCTCTAGAGATGTCTGCACTTGATTGGTTAGCTAGACAGACTGATATTATTGTGTGCAAATCTGACAAAGGAGGTGCAATAGTCCTGTGGCCAAAGGCCGACCATGATATGGAAGTTAGTGTACATCTCTCCAACGCTGACACTTATGAGAAGTGCCCATGTGATCCTACTAAACGAGTACTTGACAAACTTCGCACCTTCTTAAGAGTCAGCATGGAGACAGGGTTACTATCTGAAAAAATAGCTGAACGGCTATTACCCTCAAAACCGGTTCCTGCCAAATGGTACTTATTGCCAAAAGTCCATAAGTTGCTGAGCCGACCCCCTGGGCGACCGATTGTCGTGGGGATCGGCTCGGTGACCCAGTTCCTTTCCAGCTACTTGGAGTGGCTTTTGTCCCCCCTCCTCCCGGGTATTCCTTCTTTTTTACGGGACACCAATGACCTCATTTCAGCTTTGGATGGCTTTGTGTGGCAGGAGGGATTCTCCTTGGCGTCTATTGATGTAGAAAGCCTGTACCCCCGCATCCCCCACAATGCGTGTGTACAGGCTATGGAGGTCTTCCTGTCTCACACAGATAAGTCCCAATCCTTTGTCCATTTCATCTCTACTGCACTTAGGTTCATTTTGGAGAATAATTTTTTCATGTACGATACACAGTTTTATAGGCAGATACGGGGGACGGCAATGGGGTCCCCCGTATCTTGCACTTATGCTAATGTTTTCTTGGCTATCCTGGAGGGCAGTGCAGTCTTCTCCAGTCTTCTACGTTATGTGGATGATGTGCTTGTGATATGGGATGGCACTGGAGAGGAGTTTGAGGCTTTTGTTGCCTTCCTCAACAAAGTTAATAATGTCAATATGCATTTAACCAGTCTGTTTGGTGGAGATCATTTGAATTTTCTTGATGTCAGCATTGATGTTGTTGACGGTAGTCTAGTGACATCTGGGTACAGAAAGGATATGGCCAAACATTCCTTACTACATTACGGAAGCTCACATTTAAGACATGTAAAAAATCCAATTCCTTATAGTCAGATGGTTCGACTCAGACGAGTGAATAGCGATCTGACTATATTCTTGCAACAAGCCGACAATGTTAAGACTCGCCTACTTCAGAGAGGTTATCCTGGTCCCATTATAGATGCAGCCTTAGACAGGGCAAAGAAATTGGACAGAAACTCACTGCTAACCAGCAAAAGTAGGAGACGCAAGGAGTTTAATAGATCCAAAAGGTTTTCATTTGTTTTTAGAAATGCTCCCTTAAATCAGGTCATTAGGAGTGCCATATACAAACATTGGCATATTATTGAAAATGACACTGATTTGGGCTCTGTGGCTAAATCCAAACCTGTCATTACTTTCAGGAAAACAGGGACGATAGGTGATTACATTAAAAAGAAGAGAAAACAATTTGTACATCAAAAATCTACTAATTTGCTTCAGGACACTATCCCCCACGGAAATTTTCCTTGTAAGAGTTGCTCTTTTTGCAAACATAATTTAAGTAAATCCAATTTCCGAATAGGAGGATATGAGGTCCAGGTCAAACAACTATTCACCTGTAGAAGTACCTACATTGTTTACTGTATGGTGTGTCCGTGCGGTAAATTTTATGTAGGGAAAACTAAAAGACCCATTTCACCGCATTCGTGAGCACTTCCATTCCTGCAAAACAGAAAAGGGAGCCACCAAGTTAATTTCCCATATGAAAGAATATCATGCCAGTAGTCCTGCCGATCTGAAATTTATGGGACTTGAACGGGTTTTTCCTAAAGGTGGTATAGATCGCGATATCTATCTATTACAGCAAGAGGCCAAGTGGATCATCCGGCTGGATGCCACAGGAGCTCTGGGCTTAAGTGAGCGTAGTGATTTTGCTCAATTTCTAAAAGGCAATATTGTTCTTTTATCAACTTTTTTCTTTTTTGTTGCATGTCATGTTTTTTGGTTTATTTCCCTGCATTTGCTTTTATCTCATAATGAAGCTTTGTGCTTCGTTTTTGTATTTTACACTTGCTGATTTATGTCTGTTGCTATTGGCTACTGCACTAGTGCACGTGTATATAAATCCAGGGTATCCCGTTCTGGCTCAGGCCGGATGAAGCGCCAGCAATGACGTGAAACGAGTTGGTCGCCCCAGCACCACGCCCCTCACATGTGTTCAACTCGCCCACACACCTGACTTGCTGCTGCATAGGAACGCTGTCTACACATCTCATGTCGATGCTTTCAGTGTCTTCGAATAAAGCTGCCATTTGATGTCCCTGGGATGGTGAGTGCGTGTCCTTCTTTTCCTTCGCATACAGTCTTAATTGGCTGTGGTTTCATTATATAATTAAGGTCTTACTATTTCCTGTTCTTCATTCATCTGTCTGCTGTGTAAGCAGAAAAAAATAAAATAAAATAAAAATACATATATATATATATATATATATATATGACAAATATATATACATACACATATAATGTATATGTATTTGTTACATATATATATATATATATATATAATTTTTTTCGCTCACACAGCTGACAGATGAATGAAGAACAGGAAATAGGAGGGTAAGACCTTAATTATATAATGAAACCACAGCCAATTAAGGTCAAACCACTTGGTCTACATTCCTTTGATGTTCTATTACCTATTTGACCTTAATTGGCTGTGGTCTCATTATTCAATTAACCTTAATTTGCTCTAATTAGAGCAGCTACTGTATATTTCAAAATGTTCTTTCTTCCATGCGGTGCCAGTGGCTCCCTGCCGCTTCCCGCTGCAACCACTGTGATTGCAAGCGGAGACAACTGGAATTCAAGAATTACAACTCTCATCATCCCCTACATAAAAAGTAAAAGATTCTTTCCATATATAGAACGGTAATCCTACATCCCACATCCATGGTTACATATTCCCTTCTACAGCTTACAGTCCTTTCCATCCTACTGAAATGATAGCTCCCATCCATGTTTTCCTGCATATGCAGAGACTTCCAGTAAGAGTTTTCCAGTAATTTGTCATTTAAAACCGACTCATATTGTATAATTACAATGACATTGTCCTTCACAATTACATTAAATACATACATACATTATTGTCCTGGCCATCTGCCTCCACAAATTACAATTTGAAGTATCTTTAATTTCTGATAGAAGACCTCTATAAAAGTATGGATTTTTAGTAAAGTAGGGAAACTCAACCTTTTATGCCTACTGTATTATACATATTACTGATGTCCCTGTCCTCGTCTCGTCTCTGACCCCCGCAATTATTCATGGCAGCACATCTAAATGCCCCAAAAAATAAAATAAAATAAATGGGGCTAAAAAAGTAACGTGAAAAAAAAAAAATATTTAGAATGAAAACTAGAAAAAAAAAATATGAAATGCACTCCTCATTCATTTTTAATATTGAGGATAAAAAAATGTTAATGTTAATTTTTAAACAGGAATCAATTTATATGGGTGGGCAGGGACCTAAAAATGTAACCGACAATAATAAAAATTTAGAAAGGGGCCATTTAAATGTAAAATTAATATACTTTTTATAATAATTTTTTTCGTAATGTATTTGTCAGGGTCCGGACTGGCGGCTGGTGAGGACACTGGAGGTGGATCCTCTGGACCAGAGAGGTGATGGCGCGGGTCGTACTAGGGGATCGGTTCTAAGTAGTTACTGGTGTTCACCAGAGCCCACCCCAAAGCGGGAGGGACTTGCTGCGGCGGTAACTACCAGGTTGTGTCCCTCAGTAGCGACTCGACCTCTCTGGCAGCTGAGACTGGCACGGTACACAAGGACTAGACAGAGGCGAGGTATAAACGTAGCAGAAGGTCAGGGCAGGCGGCAAGGTTCGTAGTCGGGGGCAACGGCAGAAGATCTGGATACACAGGCAAGGGAACACACTAAACGCTTTCTCAGGGCACAAGGCAACAAGATCCGGTGAGGACAGGAAGGGGAAGTGTGTTTTTATAGGAATGGAGGTGATTGAACTTGATTGGGCCAGGCACCAATTAGTGGTGCACTGGCCCTTTAAATTTCAGAGAGCGGGGCCGCGCGTGCTGGGACGGGACAGAAGGAGGACGGGGCCGGTGAGCAGAACGGGGTGCGACCCGCGGGCAGGCACGTCCCGCCGCGCGGATCGCATCCCCGCCGGGGGACTCAGAGCAGCGCTCCCAGTCAGCGAGTCTGACCGGGGCGCTGCTAACAAAAGATGAACACCGCGAGCGCTCCGGGGGAGGAGCGGGACCCGGAGCGCTCAGCGTTACAGTTTTTTAATGTTGTGTTTAATAAAGTGTGTGTGTATGTATGTGTGTTTCACTTTTTCTTTTCTATTTTTTTCTATTTTTTAGGTAGTACTATAACTCCCAGCATGGAACAGACTGTTCCAGCCAATCATAGCTATCTGTGGGAAATATGAATAATAGGTATATATACGCATATACTCATACTACAATGGGACCAGAGAAGAGTGGCCACCCGCATCTATACATTATACATGACGATCGCATCAGGTGTCAGGAGTGACACCCGCTGTGATCTTTTCTTACCTGCAGGTCAGAATTGATACCCGCTGCGATCTGTGTATTAATGCAGGTACTACAGCTCCCAGCATGGAGAAGAGTGTGCTCCATGCTGGGAGCAGTAGTACCTGTAGTTGAGGACAGATCACAGCGGGTGTCACTCCAAACACTATGCGATCGTCCTATCTATTGCAGAGATGCAAGAAAGCCGCTCGCATCTATACATTATACAGGACAACTGCAGCGGGTGTCAGGAGTGATACCTAGGGCGATCTGTCTCTTAGCACAGGTACTACTACTGTGTTATGCAGTCTGTTTCATGCTGGGAGTAGTAGTACTATCTAAAAAAATAAAAAAATAGAGAAAAAAGGGAAATACACACACTTTATTAAACACATTAATAAAATACATTACTTAAAAAAATTAGCCACAAATTTATTTGGATAGAATAAAAAAAAATTTATTCGGCGAATTGGCCGAATAACATTTTTCAAAAATTCACTCATCTCTACTTATCATATACCTTTAAATACTGTTGTCATGCATTGTAATGAAGGAAGGTGCCAGTGACCATGTGACCTATAGAGTGACCCCTCCAGAGTCTCCCTCATATTAACCCTGGGTGGAGCTAGTTCACTCTCTTGGAGTCTTTGTTGAAATTCAGTACAGTCAAGTCCTGAGAGAGTGTCCTGAGGAGGCCTAAAGCCTATCACGCAGCCACAAGTCCACTACCCCACAGGTGAACGCCAAAACCTGGTAAGCTACTTAAATGGGGTGAAGTCAGTCTAGTCAAGTCAGTCAAGATTAATCTGTGTCAAGCCCTGCATCAAATTTTCCAAGTCCACTAAATAGTACCAGCGAGCCCTAAAGTCTCTGCAGTCACTGGTCACCTCCTTTGGCCTGGCTAAGCTGTTAAGACTGTTACATCTGTCTATCTCAGTAAAGCTGCCGTTGTTCCGTAACTTGGCGTCGGAGTCATCATTTGCCCCCGTGCCTAGCCCAGGATCCAGCTGTATACCTTCGGGTGGTGAAGAGGTTAAACCATGCCCTGGCGTCACGAACACAAGGGGTTAATGCCATCTGCCCCTAGGAAATTCCATCTGCCCTCATCACACCCTCACCACACATGCCTCGCTCCATCCACCAAAGCCACATTGCATCACAGACTGTCCAGGAGTTGTCAGATGCTTTAGTCCAGGTCTGGGAGGACATAATTCCCGAGAGCATCCGCCACCTCATCAGGAGCATGCCCAGGCATTGTATGGAGGTCATATGGGCACGTGGAGGCCACACACACTACTGAGCCTCATTTTGACTTGTTTTAACCTCTTAAGGACACAGGGCATACCTGTTTGCCCTGCACCCAATCCCGGTCTATAAGGCGGGGTCACGCTGTGCCCCCGCATCAAAGCGGGTTGGTCCCGGTGGCTAATGAAAGCTGGGACCCTGGGCTAATAGCGTGCGGCACCGATCATTGTGCCACGCGCTATTAACGCCGATTGGACGCGCCGGAGGCAGGTAACGGACCCTCCGCTTGCATTCTAGCTGATCGACTGAGCTGCCAGGAGTATATTTTTGTTACTTTAGACGTAGCGATCAACTTTGAACGCTGCATCTAAAGTAACAAAAATATACTCCCTGCAGCTCAGTCGGGCTGATCGGGACCATTGAGGTAAAAACGCAAAGTCCCAATCAGCTAAAATGCGAGCGGAGGGTCCGTTACCTGCCTCCGGTACTTCCGATCGGCGATTGCTCCAAGCTTGAGCAATTGACCCGAGAGGGGGCTATAACATTGCAAAAACAAAGTGTGAAAAAAAGTTAAGAAAGATCATTAAACCCCTTCCCTAATAAAAGTAAGAATCATCCCCCTTTTCTCATTTAAGAAAAAAAATAAAACTGTGTAAATAAAAGTGAAGATATGTGGTATCGCCGCGTGCAGAAATGTCCCAATTATAAAAATATATTGTTAATTAAACTGCACAGGCAATGGCGTACACGCAAAAGTCCAAAATAGCGTTATTTTTGGTCACTTTTTATATAATGAAAAAATTTATAAAAAGCAATCAAAAAGTCCGATTTTTTTTCACAGTGATCTGAAGTTTTTAGCCATACCATTTTTGTAATAAAAATGGTATGGCTAAAAACTTCAGATCACTGTGCAAAAAAAATTAGCCCTCATACCGCCCGTATGCGGAAAAATAAAGTTATACAGGTCAGAAGATGACAATTTTAAACATATTCATTTTGTGCATGTAGTTATGATTTTTTCCATGAGTAAGATAAAATCAAATCTATATAAGTAGGGTATCATTTTATTCGTATGGACCTACAGAATAAAGAAAAGGTGTCATTTTTACAAAAAAAAAACGGAAACGGAAGTCCCCAAAATGAACAAAATGGCATATTTTCTTCAATTTTGTCGCACAATGATTTTTTTTTTCCATTTCGCCATAGATTTTTTTTGGTAAAAATTGGTGCCACAAAACATAAGCCATAATAGGGCTGGGCGTTATGACCAAATCTTAGTATCACGGTATTTTTGTAACTTTCGGTGGTTCCACGGTATATAACGGTATTTCCTCCCCCCCCCCCCAAATTATCAGCCCAGCGCTGCGCTATTCTGCCCCCCCCAACAAAAATTCATTATCAGCCCATCGCTGTGCTATTCTGCCCCCCCCCAACAAAAATTAATTATCAGCCCAGCGCTGCCCCCATCGGGGTAAATACTCACATGTCACCCGCTGCCCTCCTCGTGCTGTTTGTTGCCGCCGGCGCAGACACAAGGTAAACAAAATAAACGCATGTTCCGACGTTGGCCTTACGCTAGGGATGGGAACGTCGGAAAGCCATCAGCCTATCACCGGCCGCAGAGATGTTCTGCCTCGGCCGCTGATAGGCTGAGCCCACTGTCATGTAAGGAGCTCTGGGCGGCTTTTTACATGACAGTGGGCTCAGCCTATCAGCGGCCGAGGCGGAACATCGCTGCGGCTGGTGATAGGCTGATGGCTGTCCGACGTTCCATTCACTAGGAAGCAGATGAGGCCGGTACCGGACCAACGGGAGGTGAGTTAAAGTTTATTTTGTTTATTTTTTGCAGCCCGGGCATAGGGATACCACACAATATAGAACAGTGGTCTTCAACCTGCCGACCTCCAGATTTTGCAAAACTACAACTCCCAGCACGCCCGGACAGCCAACGGCTGTCCGGGCATGCTGAGAGTTGTAGTTTTGCAACATCTGGAGGTCGGCAGGTTGGAGACCACTGGTATAGAGTGTCAGCGCCGGCGGCCGCAACAAACATGGGGATGAGGAGGGCAGGGCATGCGGGTGACATATCAGTATTTACCCCGATGGGGACAGCACTGGGCTGATAATTAATTGGGGGGAAGAACAGCGCTCGCGGGTGACTTGTGATTAGTTCCCCGGGGACAACGCAGTGCTGGGCTCATTCATTCATTCCCGAGGGGGAGGGGCCCAACAGGTATAGCGGTATGGGTTAAAATTCATATCGTGCAGCACAAAAATTTCGGTATTCGGTATGAACTGGTATACCGCCCAGCCCTAAGCGATAATATGGAATATTAGGTGGAAAAAACTTTGATTTTGAGTGTGACTCCATATCCAGACCTCCATGGGTTGATAAATTTGATTTCCATTGATAATTTTTGTGTGATTTTGTTGTCAGCACATTCAACTATGTAAAGACGAAAATATTTCATACGATTAGTTCATTCATTCAGATCTAGGATGTGTTATCTTAGTGTTCACTTTATTTTTTTGAGCAGTGTATACAGTGATCCCTCAACTTACAATGGCCTCAACATACAATAGTTTCAACATACAAGGGTCTTTTCTGGACCATTGTAAGTTGAAACCAGACTCAACATACAATGTACAGACAGTCCAGATCTGTGAAACGTGTCAATGGCTGGAAGAACCAACCAATCAGAATAGGCATTGACTGGTAAAACCCCTGTATTACTGAAGCTGACTGATGTCTGGTAGCGCCCCCTACAGTACAGGGAGGTATTACATGTTCTGTACACTTTACCTGTACCAGGGTTACCTGCTCCTCTGGACACCAGGTGAGGGCGACTCCATGTTACTTTTTTAGGACACTGCGTGTACTGTACAGGACCCTGAAGAAGCTCCTGTCCTCTACATAGGCCAGTGTTTCCCAAGCAGGGTGCCCCCCCAGCCTTCGGCTTTCCGGGCATGCTGGGAGTTGTAGTTTTGCAACATCTGGAGGCTCCATTCTTGGGAAACACTGACATAGACAGTGATTACAGCTCCCAGAAGATCTTTATTACTTTTATATGTAAGGACTTGCTTTATCTATATTAGTTATCTACTTATTTTTCTTTAATTCTCACTTTTTCCTGAGAGTTCTGGTCTCAACATACAATGGTTTCAACATACAATGGTCGTCCCGGAACCAATTAATATTGTAACTTGAGGGACCACTGTATATATATATATATATGTATATATATATATATATGTTTTATATTTTTTTTAACATTTTTTAAATCACTTTTATACTGAATACAGGAGAACAGTTTTCCACTATTCCACCCGACCTAATTAAAACAAGTGATGAAATGTACTGTACGGCTGATAAATTGCTTAGCCGAGAAACCTGGAAGACCTCAGATGTTACTGAGAGTAGGAACTTTTGCCAAAATCCTAGTCCATGTGGTTTACATCTGCAGAGTACATGTGGGCCTCACATTTATAAAGACCTGTCAACCTGCGATACTTTTTAAAGGAACATTATCCCGCTCATCAAGCGTTCTGTGTCTTTAAGTGCAATGTATTAGCGGTAATCAATGTCACAGGTCACGTGCAGAATAATATAACTTTGGACATTTACTATTAGACATTTTTTTTTTGAGAGAACTGGTGACTGAAGGAAACACATACATCTATTAGAAATGGCCGGGGGAATCCATCGTGTGTTTACCCAGGACCTTTCATGGGTTTTCTCCGCCTTTGTATAAAAACGAGTTTCCTCTAAGACACTTTTACAACATAAGGAATAGCAAAAACTCTGAAAGCTACGTATTGGAAGATTTCATTTTTGAGTAGATCATTCGGCCAAGATGTTCTGCAACAGGTTTTAGAAGAGCCAGTCACCCCTTGTTTCAAGTAAACCGAAATTAGATCACCATAGAGTAGTGTTTCCCAACCAGTGTGCCTCCATCTATTGCAAAATTACAACTCCCAGCAAAGCATGCTGGGAGTTGTAGTTTTGCAACAGCAGGAGACACACTGGTCGGAAAACACTATGCTTGGAGCCCTATTATTATCTAAAAGTTGGTCACGTAAGGTCGAACAGTATTTTTAAGTCGGAGCTTAAAATGAACAGACACTGACCAGAATCGTATGTGTAATGAACACAGGCGGATTATAGATTCTTATTGTATCCATAATATGACATCTAAAGTATTCTATATGTACCCCATTGTGATACCATGTGTTCACTGTGGTCATTGAGGCCAGAAGAAGTGTCACCTCTACGCACAAAACGGCTGTCACCTCTAAGTGTCCCAATGCGCCTGCTTCCCCGCAAGCTCGTCTGATGCCAGGAGAACCCGGTCATCTAATTTTTTTCTTGATTTTTTAATATTAAAGGGGAACTCCAGGAAAATAATATATATATATATATATATATATATATATATATATATATATATATATATGTGTGTGTGTGTGTGTGTGAATTCGGGTAGAAGACAGACATGGTCGTACATCTATAATCTTGTATAATGATCTAATTGCTTCTCAGCATAATATCAAAAACTAACAGGTTGTTAGTAGTGTTGCTCGCGAATATTCGCAATACAAATTTTATTCGCGAATATCGCATATTCGCGAATATTCGCGAATATAGCACTATATATTCGTAATTACGAATATTCGTATTTTTTTTTTTTTTCACAGTACACATCACAGTGATCATCCCTCTCTGCTTCCAGCTTGTGTGGTGTAAAGAAGGCTCTAATACCACTGTGTGAGACTGGCGTGCGATCTAATTGCTTCTCAGCATAATTACAAAAACTAACAGGTTGTTAGTATATACGTTTTGATCAAAAAGTACAAGCCCACTTGCCACGTCAAGGCCACCTATTTAGAGTGGGTCCCTAACGTCCCTAGCATAAAATGGTGTAGCACTGGGCGGCGACCACCACCGCCGCGACACCAGTGCCCACAGGGGGAACGACCCACTGGCAGAGCGGCCCCAATGCAACTCAAACCAGTCTATGGGTCGCACCTCCCCACAGACACGGCGCCACGGCAGCAACAGACGCCGCACAGCACCACACCAGTGTGAACAAGGTGTAACAGCAAACTTACCATGCTCTCCCAGTCAGACTGGGAGCTGCTAGGAAAGAAATGGCCCATGTGTAGCTACCTGCTACTTATATAGGGTTGGGCTGAGGGGGGTGGGGAAGAGTGCAGACACATGTTAAAAAAAAAAAAAAAAAAGAGGCGATAGAAAACACAATGTGAATTCGGGTAGAAGACAGACATGGTCGCACATCTACAATCTTGTATAATGATCTAATTGCTTCTCAGCATAATTTCGAGTGGGCTTTGTACTTTTTGATCAAAACGTATATACTAACACCTGTTAGTTTTTGTAATTATGTTGAGAAGCAATTAGATCATAATACAAAATTGTGGATGTGCGCCATGTCAGTTTTTTCTACCAGGATTCACATTGTGTATTCTATCCCCTCCTTTTTTTTGTTCCACTTGGCCTGCACTCCTCCCCACCCCCTCAGCCCAACCCTATATGAGTAGCAGACAGCTACACCTGTGCCCTTTCATTTTCTAGCAGTCTCCAAGTCTGACTGGGAGAGCATGGTAAGTTTGCTGTTACACCTTGTTCACACTGGTGTGGTGCTGTGCGGCGTCCGTTGCTGCCGCGGCGCCGTGTGTGCGGGGGGTGCGGCCCGGTGACTGGTTTGGGTGGCACTGGGGCCGCTCTGCCAGTGAGTCGTTCCCCCTGTGGACACTGGTGTCGGGGCGGTGGTGGTCGCCGCCCGGTGCTACACCATTTTATGCTAGGGACGTTAGGGACCCACTCTCAATAGGTGACCTTAACGTGGCGAGTGGGCTTTGTACTTTTTGATCAAAACGTATACTAACAACCTGTTAGTATTTGTAATTATGCTGAGAAGCAATTAGATCATAATACAAAATTGTGGATGTGCGACCATGTCTGTTATTTCTACCAGGATTCACAAAATATATATAGAGAAATGTAGAAATTTCTGCACAGGATGGCCATCAGTGCCATGCAGGTATCCCCCAGCTTGCCAAGCTGGATATACAAACAGTTCTCCCCTCAAGGAAACCGCACCAATCACGAAGTCCAGGTTGAAATGCAGGTTAAAAATCTTTATTGCATTAGAGCATAAGGTGCAAGGTTTCGGCTAGCAAGACTTTTTCAAAAGTTGGGGAATATAATGACACAGGGAGCATCAGAGGGGGGGGAATATAATGACACAGGGGGCATCAGAGTGGGGGAATATAATGACACAGGGGGCATCAGAGTGGGGGAATATAATGACACAGGGGGCATCAGAGTGGGGGAATATAATGACACAGGGAGCATCAGAGGGGGGGAATATAATGACACAGGGAGCATCAGAGGGGGGGAATATAATGACACAAGGGGCATCAGAGGGGGGGAATATAATGACACAAGGGGCATCAGAGGGGGGGAATATAATGACACAGGGAGCATCAGAGGGGGGAATATAATGACACAGGGGGCATCAGAGGGGGGGAATATAATGACACAGGGGGCATCAGAGGGGGGAATATAATGACACAAGGGGCATCAGAGGGGGGGAATATAATGACACAGGGAGCATCAGAGTGGGGGAATATAATGACACAGGGAGCATCAGAGGGGGGAATATAATGACACAAGGGGCATCAGAGGGGGGGAATATAATGACACAAGGGGCATCAGAGGGGGGGAATATAATGACACAGGGGGCATCAGAGGGGGGGAATATAATGACACAGGGAGCATCAGAGGGGGGGAATATAATGACACAGGGAGCATCAGAGGGGGGGAATATAATGACACAGGGAGCATCAGAGGGGGGGAATATAATGACACAGGGAGCATCAGAGGGGGGGAATATAATGACACAGGGAGCATCAGAGTGGGGGAATATAATGACACAGGGAGCATCAGAGGGGGGGAATATAATGACACAGGGGGCATCAGAGGGGGGGAATATAATGACACAGGGGGCATCAGAGTGGGGGAATATAATGACACAGGGAGCATCAGAGGGGGGGAATATAATGACACAGGGAGCATCAGAGGGGGGGAATATAATGACACAGGGAGCATCAGAGGGGGGGAATATAATGACACAGGGAGCATCAGAGTGGGGGAATATAATGACACAGGGAGCATCAGAGGGGGGGAATATAATGACACAGGGGGCATCAGAGTGGGGGAATATAATGACACAGGGAGCATCAGAGGGGGGGAATATAATGACACAGGGGGCATCAGAGGGGGGAATATAATGACACAGGGAGCATCAGAGGGGGGAATATAATGACACAGGGGGCATCAGAGGGGGGGAATATAATGACACAGGGGGCATCAGAGTGGGGGAATATAATGACACAGGGGGCATCAGAGTGGGGGAATATAATGGCGCAGGGGGCATCAGTATTACATGACTCAGCACTTTGCAGTGTTTTACATAGGCTGCTTGATTGGCTTACACGCACACACCCACCGGCCCATCTAGTGCCAAAAAAACTGAACTAGATTCTATCAGGGGAAAAACAGGAAAAAAAAGTTATTCCTCCGTATTTTTCCCCCATGATGGGATCTGATCCCGTTTCTGGCACTAAATCTACTTCTCTTGCACAGATCTGTAATTTGGATGTATGAATGAAGCCCAATGAACAGTTACAGGGGTACTCCGGCGGAAAACATTTTTTTTTTTTAATCAACTGGTGCCAGAAAGTAAAATTTGTAAATTACTTCTATTAAAAAAAATCTTTATCCTTCCAGTACTTATTAGCGGCTGTATATTACAGAGTAAGTTCTTTTGTTTTTGGATTTCTTTTTTTTTTCTGCCACAGTTCTCTCTGCTGACACCTCTGTCTGTATCAGGAACTGTCCAGAGCAGCATATGTTTGCTATGGGGATTTGCTCCTGTTTTGGACAGTTCCTGATACAGACAGAGGTGTCAGCAGAGAGCACCGTGGACAGGAAAAAATTAAAGAAATCTAAAAAAGAAAAATAACTCTCTGTAGTAAATAGCAGCTAATAAGTACTGGAAGGAATAGATATAATTTAAAAATCTGTTTAACTTTCTGGCACCAGTTGATTTAAAAAAAATAAAAAAATAAAAATAGTTTTCCACTGGAGTACCCCTTTAAGAAAACGGCTACTAAAAATGAAAACAATATGTTTTGAAGAAGGTGCAGAGGGAGTGCTCCACCACCCATAAATTAAAGGGGGTACATAGGTGGGAACACTTTTAATAGGAACAAGTTTCCCATAAAAATAAACAAGATTCGGTAAGTTTGCGCGTCTTGAAGAAAAAAATTATTTATCGAACGAAAAATGATGAATTAACTAGTGACAAGTGAGCATCTGGTTTTGGTTACAGGAAACATTTCCCATGGTGTTGCTGTGCTCATAAATTGCTCCCCCTTGTGGCCTGGATGGCTAGGGATCAGAACATACACAATGCATAATGCTTTTATCCAGTGTTTTCCAACCAGTGTGCCCCCAGCTGTTCCAAAACTACAACTCTTAGCATGCCTGGACAGCCGAAGGCTGTCCAGGCATGCTGGGAGTTGTAGTTTTGCAACAGCTGACAGCAGCACGCTAGATTGGGAAGCTCTGCTTTAACCAGACAGTTCTGCAGGCCGGCGGTTCACGCTGAGTTAATAAGCTAACGTTACAAAATCCCGACGCTAACCGCAAAAAAGTCCGGGAGGGACGCTTTTCCCATAAATATTGTTCCTGAAAAAGAATATCATTGAATGATTTCACAATGAGGCATATAGCCAACGAGAAAAGATCCGAAAAAGCACCTAAAACAACAAGACAGTGTGTAGGTCCCCATGAGAAACACAGTTTTACTTTGTCATACATTTCAGCAGGAATCAAGCCGACGTGTTTCTCCTCCTGATTCGAAGCAGCAGGATTTATGAAGACGGGTAATTGTATTTATATTAGCTATAAAGATCTTCACTTTGATATGAATGATGGCTAAAAACCCGAATGGCCGTACTGTATTGCATCCTTGGTCTTTCATAGGAGCCAATATGCAGCCTACAGGCATTAAAGGGGTATTCCAGGAAAAAACTTTTTTATATATATCAACTGGCTTCAGAAAGTTAAACAGATTTGTAAATTACTTCTATTAGAAAATCTTAATCCTTTCAATAAATATCAGCTGCTGAAGTTGAGTTGTCGTTTTCTGTCTGGCAACAGTGCTCTCTGCTGACATATCTGCTTGTCTCGGGAACTGCACAGAGTAGAGGAGGTTTGCTATGGGGATTTGCTTCTAAACTGGGCAGTTTCCGAGACATGTGTCATCAGAGAGCACTTAGACAGAAAAGAACAACTCAACTTCACCAGCTCATAAGTACTGAAAGGATTAAGATTTTTTAATAGAAGTAATTTACAAATCTGTTTAACTTTCTGGAGCTAGTTGATTTATATATATATATATATATATATATATATATATATATATATATATATATATATAAAAGTTTTTTCCTGGATAACCCCTTTAATTCAACAATTTCATTTAGTCTACAGTCCTTTAAGGATTATTGGACAAAAGGGACAAGAGCACTTCAATGTGCAGGACCTATAATAAAGTGCTGTATGCGGATAGGTGAGTAATATGCTCAACCTGTTCAGTTGTGCAATGTCCGAGGCAACGCTCACAACGCTGGATAGAAATGGCACAATCAGTGCAGGCTTCCCACGCCGGAACAGAGTGCAGGAGATACAGGAACAGAAACAATGGAGAGATGGAAGTAGATCCGCACTGACAGTCATCTAGGAACGAGGTAGGAGCAAAGGGTATTATGGAATTCTGAATTATTAACACACAACGCGTTTCAAGGCCAGAATGGCCTTTTCATCAGAAGTGCAACATCAAATAAAACACTGGTTAATATAGAGTCTAAAATCACGTCACTGCAATGGAAGTGACGGTGAAACCAATATGCCCCTCTCGGGATACACCTTCAGGATACACATTCAAAGGTATTGTTAGTATTACTGTGATTTTATGTGTATATCTTGTTTTTATGAATGTGTTTCCCAAAGATGTATCCCGAGAGGGGCTTATTCGTTTCACCGTCACTTCCATTGCAGTGACGTGATTTTAGACTCTATATTAACCAGTGTTTTATTTGATGTTCCACACCTGATGAAAAGGCCATTCTGGCCTTGAAATGCGTTGTGTGTTAATAAGTCAGAATTCCATTATACCCTTTGCTCCTACCTCGTTCCTTAATGACTGGCATCTACTTCCATCTCTCCCTTTTGCCCATTCCTGTATAAGGATTATTGATCTGTAAAGTGTACCTGTCATATCACATAAAAATAATATTTATATATGTTACTCACTAGGCAAAGCAAATTCTTTACACGTCTTTTTTTATGTATCTAGCTTCTAAATTCAGCTCACAAATCCCTTTGTTCTGCTGCTCACTCATTCTGACATCCACTGCTCAGAAAGGGGCATGTCTGATGCAAACACTGAGCCCGCCCTCAATCACCAAGCATTCACTTCCTCCGAGTCTGCTGTGCTGGGTCTCTTCATCCAATCACTGCAGGCTGCTCTGTAACCCACTCCTCTCTGTTTTCTCAGTCTGATAGGACAGGAGTGAGCACAGAGGAGTACTAGTCCCGCCCTCACTTCCTGGACTTTGTAACAGATTGTGCTTAGCTAGGATAAAGATGATGCTGCAGGCGGACAAGATAATATTCTTGATGATATAGTGACCCATAGTGGTCTTTTTATTTTTTTTGCAAAATAAGTTTTATTTTCACAAAGCAAAGTGAACAAACAATGTACCAAGTACAATGCAGGAAGCATAGCAAGAAAAAACAGGCAATGACAGAGGGAAGCCAAGTGCATGTATGGGTTTACAAGTCAGGGTCTTCTCACACAAACTATTAACATCCCATAGAAATGCAATGAAAAAAACAAAAACAAAGCAAATAAAAAGAGGAGCTCCCCTCTTATGACATAAGTAAACTGACCTATAAAACAAAATTCAGGGGGAAAAAAGGGGGGGGGGGGATGGAAGAGAGGCTGGAAGAAAAAGGAAGAGAAAAGGAAAAAAGGAGGAGAGAAAGGTGAGCTGAAAGGAGAGAGGAAAAGAAGGGTGGTCCACAAGAGGAGAGAGAGTGAAGGAGAGACATACCAGAACAGTCGTGGCTCCAGGTGGCTCCAGCTCCAAGAGTTGGGAAGGACAGAGTTCAAGCCCAGCACTACCAGGGAAGGGGGCACAGAGGCTTCAACCTACAGGGTGGCGGCATAGAGATCCCTAAATTCCAGGGAGGAGACAAATTCTAGCCACGAGTACCAGATGGACACTTGCTTATCTACCTGATGACACAAATCCGCCAATAGTTCTTCCATTCTGTGGAGGTGAGCAACCTCCTGAAGCTAGGAGGAAAGGGTCGGGGGGGGGGGGGGAATGAGGAACGCCAGAGGGTCCTCATTATAACAGTTTTAGATGCCAAAAGTAGGAATCGGGCAAGAGTCTTGGATCCCCTCGGAGGGAGGTCAGGCGGTGTATCAGGTCTATCGGTAGGTAGAGAGGGACAGGCAAGTCAGCCATATGTGTTGGATCGTACCGCCCGAAGCTCCACAACGCCAGCAGTTGTCTTGAGGGGATGGGTAAAAGCAGGAAAGGTGTCTCTGCTGACACCTCTGTTCATATGAGGAACTGTCCAGAGAAGGAAAGGTTTTCTATGGGGATTTGCTCCTGCTCTGAACAGTTCCTGACATGGACAGAGATTTCAGCAGAGGGCACTTCCTGTGGAGTATACAGCAGCTGATAAGTACTGGAAGGGTTAATATTTTTAAATAGAAGTAATTGACAACTCTGTTTAACTTTCTGGCACCAGTTGATTTAAAAAAATAAATAAAATAAATAAATGTCTTCCACCAGAGCACCTTTTTAATGCTTAGGGTAGAAAAATTTCCTATATAAAGGGGAGAATAGGGGGAATTATAGTACACTAGGCCCTAAATCATATCTACATGGTTTATACTGTGTGCAAATCCTCACGGAAAATCTGTAGCAGATCCGAAAAGGATGAGTTTACACGGCTAAAATCTGGGTTGATTTCTGCCTCCAAATTAGCATTTTTTTGTATGGGAAACCATCTCCCATTGACTTCTACAGTAAGGCCTCCATAAGGCTGAAATACCTGTTTCAGCATAGCTCTTCTGTGTATTTCCAAGTGGAATTGCTACAGGTTGCTCCCATTATAAAAATCTGTGTCTGTCTCTGGCCTCATGCATCCATACTTACAATGAATTGGGTACAAATTATTCCATTATGAGAAGGCTAATCTGTGTACAACCCTGCAGAATATGTTGGCTTGTAAAAAAAATATAGAAATAATTTGGATTGTTATTTATGTCATTCTGTAATATTCTGGTGTAGGTTTACAGAAGGTCAACACTTGACAGATATGTCTCGTACAAAGTGCGGCTTGTTCAGTCTTACTCCACACTGATAAATTCTGTATCATTGACCATCTATCTCATAAAATAGCATAAAATGAGTGATATCTAAATTCGAACCACATTCATTGCTTCGAGCCAAGACTTTCCTATTCATGTACATGAAGACAGGACCATGAGGACAATTGGCTCAATGATGTTACCAAATACCAGAAGTTTTCTTATCTCCAGTGCTCTTCCAGTCATCGCCTCTTCTGTATGCGCAGAAACAATAAAGGAGATGTAAAGTTGCCCATTAACAAAAAAAAAAAAAAAACGCGCTTTGCCAAAAAAGCAAGAACATTTATAGAAGATGTCATTATAAAGTACTTAAATGCATTTGTGAAGTGGGTTCAAAAAGTCAATAAAATTTGCAGCACAAGCTATAACAATATATTTGGCCTAGAGAAATAAGATTCCCCGTATCAGCTACGCAGGGTGAAATTAATATTCCCAGAGAGTCAATGAAATTAGATGGAACATTCACATCTGTGTCCTGGAGCTAATAGGTAGACAAAAAAAAGCCAAGAGTTTTAATAAAGAAATGCTGAACTTTCGAGAGTGGAAAATAAGATTCTTACCCTCGTAAAAGGTGCTTTTAGAATGCGTAGCAAAAAAATTGTAATTCTTTTGCAAAATAAAATAAAAAGAAAATAAAATTTAGACATAAAAATTAATGGAAA
Organism: Hyla sarda; assembly: GCF_029499605.1. NCBI lineage: Eukaryota > Metazoa > Chordata > Amphibia > Anura > Hylidae > Hyla > Hyla sarda. Next base: position 410,192,806 of record NC_079191.1, read on the forward strand.
ATCAGAATAATTAGAAATGTATTAAAAACAGACTTTTACTTCACTACAGTGTGTTTTCATATATGAGAATAGAGGAAGAAGAAATTATTGGTTAATAAAAGTAATAAATGATATTTAACTTTATTTGCTGGGTTGGTGATTGGCATAATATAATATGTATGGTCTGTGCGTTATTACTATACAGGAGGACAGAGACCTAATTCTTTTTGTCCTTGGTGGAATCAATTCTGATCAAGGAAATGAGACCAACTCTTTACTAATTATGCTGCAGCATGATCCTTACAAGATGAGCAAATTTTTTTTTTAAATTTGGCCAATTAGCTGAATTTCCCCCCAAAATTTGTTTCAGTGCGAATTTGTTCGCGGTGAATTGCTATTAAAAACGGCCATTTCTGGCCTACAGAGACCCTCAATAGGGGTGTAGAACACTTTGCCTTGCTGTAACACCCATAGAGAATGTCCTGGGTTAGTGAAATAATACTGTTATTCAGTATGACATGCAGATTAGAGTTAGAATCACTGTCGCAGAGCGGCACAATGACAGAGCCTGGAGGTGGTATCAGTATGTGGAGACCATATAGTGGCTGAACGACACAGCCTGGAGTTGGCGGCAGCAAGAGGAGACCATATATTGACTGAATGACACAGCCTGGAGTTGGCGGCAGCAAGAGAAGACCATATAGTGGCTGAATGACCTGGAGGTGGCGGAAGCATGAGTAGACCATATAGTGGCTGAATGGCACAGCCTGGAGTTTACAGCAGCATGAGGAGACCATACAGTTGATGAATGACACAGCCTGGAGTTGGCAGCAGCAAGAGGAGAACATATGATGGAAGAATGAGACAGCCTGGAGCTGGCTCAGCATGAGGAGAACATATGGTGGCAGTATGAGACAGCCTGGAGCTGGCATCAAAATGAGGAGCACATATGGTGGCAGAATGAGACAGCCTGGAGCGGGCATCAGCATGAGGAGAACATATGGTGGCAGCATGAGACAGCCTGGAGCTGGCATCAGCATGATAACATATGGTGGCAGAATGAGACACCCTGGAGTTGGCATCAGCATGAGGAGAACATATGGTTGCTGAATGAGACAGCCTGGAGCTGGCATCAGCATGAGGAGAACATATGGTGGCAGAATGAGACAGCCTAGAGCTTGGATCAGCAGGAGGAGAACATATGGTGGCAGAATGACACAGCCTGGAGCTGGCATCAGCATGAGGAGAACATATTGTGACAGAATGAGACAGCCTGGAGCTGGCATCAGCAGCATCAGTAGTCCTGAAAGTGACCCGGTGACAGATTGGGGCAGTGGGTGGCAATACCAGTACCCGGTGAGGAAGGTGGGTGAAAAAAAGGAGACTATGGCATCAGATGTGTGGCATCAGGCGGGGGAGGGGGGAGGGATCAGAATAGTAGCTGAGGCAGGTAGGCAGAAGAAAACTGTCTCTTTTTGTAAAAGTGTTAGTGTGCTCAAGTAAGTATTGAGGATATGCATTACGTAAAACTTAACTTTTAATAATATGCTTAGGATAAAATATATGTACCCAAAATTTTGGGGAAATCAAACAAAAGGAAAGGTGTGCAAAAAACACCATGTGCCACCTACACCACCAAGCATTGATGTGATGTAAAGACCTCTAAAAGGTGGAAGGGAACAACATATGGTCCATTGTAACCGGTGGAGGTAAAATCTTCCTGTGTAAGGCCCTACTCTCATACTATCAATTACCTTCTTGGCAAGTGTTACTCGCCCTAAAAAGGGTGGCCCCCACACAGGAACCTCTCCCTGTTTCCACCTAAAAACCCTGGGAAATGGCAGTGTTTGTAGGTGGAAATAGGGAGAGGTTCCTGTGTGGGGCCGCCCTTTAAGGGTGAGTAACGCTTGCCAAGAAGGGAATTAATAATACGAGAGTAGGGCCTTACAGGTAAAGTTTTTACCCCCACCGGTTACTATGGACCATATGTTGTTCCCTTCCTCCTTTCAGAGGTCTTTGAATCACACCAATACTTGGTGGAGTAGGTGGCACATGGTGTTTTTTGCACACCTTTCCTTTTCTTAGATATAACAAAAAAATGGGGTCCATATATTTTATCCTAAGAAAAGTAAAGTTTTACATAATGCATATCCTCAATACTTACTTGTGGTCTGATGCGGAAGAATTTCTGTAACTGGGGAGCAGCACCTTAAATATGTTTGGCACTATCCATATTTGTGAAGTGTTGTTGTGGCTCCATGGTCAATCTACTCTGATGCATCAGGCATTGGTGGGTGAAAATCCTGGCTCATCCATGCCTGATTCATCTTCACAAAGGGGTGACTATGGCCCCCGCCGCACTAAACACCCGCTCTGATGCCACACTACTGGCCAGGCAGGACAGCTTTTAAGGGCAAACTCTGATAGTGGCTGCCACAAATCAAGTTTGGCTGCCCAGAATTCCAGCGGATCTTCAAGGTGTCTTGGCAGGGTCATGTCAAGGTAAGCCACCACCTGTTGGTTCAGGTCCTGCTCCAGGTTCTCATCAGCGACTGTAGACTCAGGCTGCTGCTGATGGAGCTGGTACTGCTCCTGCCACCCTACCCCTCCCCAGCAGGCATGAGATGTAGGCACCACAACTCCATTGCCCTGACCAGCCACCATTTCCAACACGTGTTGTAATAAATGAAGCAGTGGAATGACGTTGTTCATCCCATAATCGTGGCGACTGACTAATAATGTGGCTCAGGCTTCCTTGTCGCAGTGCAGACAAGATATTCTTCCCGTTGTCGGTCACCATGGTTCCCATTTCCAGTTTTCGTGGAGTAAGCCATGATTCGATTTCTTGATTAATGATTTCTAGCAGTTCCTCCCCTGACTCTGTTCGCCAAGGCAAACCATGTGAAGAACAACATGACACCGCTGTGCCCTGCACACATAGTATGCTGGATGGGCACTGAGGCTTGTCCGTGCAATGGAGGCTGAGGACACAGTGGAGGATGAGGAGGCGGAGTTGCACACTGTCACAGGACCAACGGCCTGAGAGCGTGGAGGCAGAAGCAGCGTGACCTGTCCAAGTTTCTGTTGTGGCTGTACAGCAACCACATTCACCCAGTGGGTCGTAAAGGACATGTATTGTCCCTGACCGTAGCTACAGCTCAACACGTCGGTGCTGCCGTGCACTTTGGTACACACCGACAGGCTGGTAATGCGGGGCTGGTAATGCCTTTTCCGCAAAGAAATGATGGCTTGGGACTCTCCACCTTGGCTCGGCACAAGCCATCAATTCTATGAAAGGTGCAGAGTCTACCACTTGAAAAGGGAGGGACTGCAGCACCAGGAGCTTGGACAGGAGCACATTCAGTTTCTGTGCCGTTGGATGAGTGGGGGCATGCTGTTGTCTCTTGGATATGGCTTCGCCGATGGATTGCTGGCAGATTGACTGACTCGAAATAGGATGAGCAGGAGCATCTGGAGCGACAGAAGATGGGTATGACACACAGCTCCCTTTGGCTGAAGTGGTGGAGCGTTGGCTGGCTGAAAGAGGGAGCGGCGTGCCACTGGGTGATGCAGCAGCCTGGACCACCCCATTGAAGCCACGGTTCTCCCAGCCCGCTTTATGGTGATGCTGCATATGTTAATGCAGGGCCATGGTGTCAACATTGGGACCCTGGCCATGCTTCACCTTCTGCCAACACATCTTGCATGTGGCCATGTTAACCTCCTCCGGATGCTTGATGAAAATCTGCCACAGCGCCAAGTAGCTGATTTTCCGACCAACAGTCCACACTGATTGACTGCTACTGCCGTCGACAACAGGAACCCCTGTTCCACTACCTCCAGGGCATGTAGGCTGCCGCAAAGCAGGTGGTCTCCCCCGGGCACGTTTGGCTCCATACTTTCCACTTCTGCCACCATGCTGAATGCCAACCATGCTACCGCCTTGTTGGCTAAGCTGCTGCCTCACGGGCAACCTGTAACTCTCTTCTCCTGATGATGATGATGAAGCCCCTTCTGCACCCGGCTCCCAAGTGCGATCGGCTTCATCATCATCATCGAGTTGTGTCTGCACGTCACTGATAAATCTGGGAAATAAAGAAAAAGAAGAGGCGCGCTCCTAGTGGAATATTGTACAGGTGTCTTGTGCTGGATAATGCACCTTACCGTATGGTATTGTGCTGAGAGCACAACACTTTGATGTACATGTAAACTCGCTCGGAGCTGGTTGATCCAGGTGGGTGGCTGCCTCAGCATCCTTGACAGTGAGCTCTAGATACGGTATGTTCAGATAAAAGCAAAAAAGTGATGATGGCAGTGGCACCTTCCCTATAATAAAACTTGCAACCACCTGCAATTGAAAAAGGGAGCTGTGACTCCCGAAACGTGTCTTGCTTTATATTTATTTATTATTTTCTTTGATTTCTTGTGCTGTAAGAATAAATTATTTTGCATCAATACCCACGACTTGGGTTACTTCCTTGGGAGCGCCATCACAGCTTTTTTCTCCTATACTTCTGCATTACTCTACGGACTCTCCTCTGGACTCCGTCCTCACGCTGCGGGCCTGCATACCAAGCTACCATCACCGGCAAGGAATACGCTACCTCCACCTGGGTACCCACCTATACCGGCTAAAGACCTACACTGCACACGGCGCTACCTCTGCTTTTTTCCTCCATTTATTGAGGTTTAAATTACGGCATCCCGAACAGCTTGCAAGACAGAAGGAGGATCCCTACCTGTCTCCTCGCAATCCGATCGCCGAATGACTGCTCCGGGCCTGAGATCCAAGCAGAAGCAGCCGAGTGGGGATAACACTGATAAATGCCAGGCTATTGCCTGGCAGGGATCAGTGTATGAAATCAGTGTGTGCAATGTTATAGGGGCTATAACATTGCATAAAAAAGTGTTAATAAAAAATAGAGTGTTAATAAATGTGATTTAACCCCTTCCCTAATAAAAGTCAGAATCACTCCCCTTTTCCCATAAAAAAAAAAATGTAAATAAAAATAAATATAAACATATGTGGTATCGCCGCGTGCGAAAATGTCCGGACTATAAAAATATGTAGTTAATTAAATTGCGTGGTCAATGGCGTACACGTAAAAAGATTCCAAAATCCAGAATAGTGTATTTTTGGTCACTTTTTATACAATGGTACTGATAAAAAATGGTACTGATAAAAACTTTAGATCGCGGCACAAAAAATGAGCCCTCATAAATCCCCATATGCGGAAAAATAAAAAAGTTATAGGGGTCGGAAGAGGAAATTTTTAAACATATACATTTCCCTGCATGTAGTTATGATTTTTTCCAGAAATACGACAAAATCAAACCTATTTACCGAAAAATGCACTGCGTCGAAACGGAGGTCCCCAAAAGTTACAAAATGGCATTTTTTGTTCAATTTTGTCACACAATGATTTTTTTTTTCCATTTCGCCATGGCTTTTTGGGTAAAATGACTAATGTCACTGAAAAGTAGAATTGGTGACGGAAAAAATAAGTAATAATATGGATTTTTAGGTGGAAAATTGAAAGGTTATGATTTTTTGAATGGAAGGAGGAAAAAAAGAAAGCGCAAAAACGGAAAAACGCTGTGTCCTTAAAGGGGTACTACTGTGCTGACAACTTATCCCCTATCTAAAGGAGAGGGGATAAGTTGCCTGATCGCGCGGGGTCCCGCCGCTGGGGACCCCCGCGATCTCGCAACGCATTACCTCGCTTTCATCAGGCCCGGAGCGAACATCCGCTCCAGGTCTGATGACGGGGCCTGTAATCGTGACGTCACAGCTCCGCCCCGTGTGACGTCACGCTCCGCCCCCTCAATGCAAGTCTTTGGCAGGGACGAGACAGCTGTCTAGCCCCCTGCCATAGACTTATATTGAGGGGGCGGAACGTGACGTCACGATATTCCGGCCCCGTGATCGGCAGTCATCAGTCAGGGCCTGATGAGAGTGGGGTGCTGCGTGCGAGATTGCAGGGGTCTCTAGGGGCGGGACCCCGCGCGATCAGGCAACTTATCCCCTATCCTTCAGATAGGGGATAAGTTGTCAGCACGGCAGTACCCCTTTAAGCGGTTAAATTCATTCTGTGTAAAAATACATTTCATGACAGTGTTCAATTAAATAGATTATATTGAGGACTTGTTTTGTAGGAATAAAAAAAAAATAATATTCCTACAAAACAAGTCCCCAATATAATCTATTTAATTTTACATTGTCATGAAATGCATTTTTTTTACACAGAATGGTTTTAAAGAAGTATTCCTTGAGTAACCATAAATTATCATTAGTTTTTAACCTTGATGTAATTGTTACCCGGTGACCCGGCGACCCGGCAGCTCTTAACAGTTTGTACATTTAAAACTGGCACGTTTTATGTATGTAACACCCTCTGCCTGACGAAGAACCCGATCCGGTTTCAAAATCTTTGAGTTGCACTTTTACCAATAAATTGCCATTTTGTTTTAAATAAACTCTGGCAAGTTTTATTATAGGGAAGGCGCCATCATATACATCCATTTTTTATAAAAAGAACAGAGGCAATGGGAGGACAGGGACTGCTCCCGGGCCATGCCAACTGAGGGATGCACTGGAGCCTGGACTGCACTAAATGGAGTTTAATGAAGCATTGCAAAGCAAATTTTTTCTGAATTCGTCAGATTCGATTTGCTCATCCCTAATCCTTACATAAAGATAGATAAATATGAGATGGGTAGTTATGAAATAGATAGATATGAGATAGATAGATAGATATGAGATAGATAGATAGATAGATATGAGATAGATAGATACATAGATAGATAGATATGAGATAGATGATAGATAGATAGATGATAGATAGATAGATAGATATAGATAGATATGAGATAGATAGATATGAGAGACTCAATGTGTATATAATGTATGAAATTTAATCTATGTATGTATGTATGTTTCAGCATGACATCAAAATGGCTGGAGATATACTTCAATAAAACATGACAGTAGTGCTGAGCGACAGGCACCATATTCGAATTTGTAATATTTTGTGAATATATTGATGAATATTCATCTTATGTTCACGAAATTCGCATATTTGCTATGTAAGCTCACTTTTTTTCCATGCCAAAATTCACATGGAAAATTTGCATAAAAATTTGCATGTGAAAAAAAACATATAAAAACCAATATTCGTCATTACGAAAATATAGCACTATATTCTAAATATTTGCAAAATCACAAAGTGCCAATATTCGCGATAAAATTTGCATTACGAATATTCGTGCTCAACACTACATGACAGGGGGTTACATACAGTTGGGAGGGCTATCTCAAAAACAGGGTTTAACCTCTGTAAGGTCTCTTTTGTAATCAAATTACTGACACTTGTTCGGGAAAATACTATGTACAACTACGTGGAACAGCCATGGGAAGCAATATGGCACTAACCAAAGCCAATTTTTATGAAAGACAAGAAAATCTTGGGGCGGTAGAGACACATTGATGAAGTGTTCTAGGTTCTGGGTGAGAAATGGCAGTGTGGATGAGTTACTTCTGTTTCAGGAGTTCCTTAGGCTTTCTTTACATATGTGCCTCATTAGTTATTTTTTTGTTTTTTTTTGCAGAAAATACCCCTGAGGGAAAATGAATCAAGAACTGATCTCATTTATTTGAATGGCACAGTTCACAATATTCCGGTGTCTCAGTTTAAATGCCGGATGATTGGACTCGCCGGACCAGCAAAGACAGGGCAAGGCATCTTGCTGAGTTCCCCGTCTGGCAATCACAAACAATGGCTGCTGGAGAATACACAACTGATGCCAACTGATGCACTTCTGGCATCAGTTCTGACAAGTTTTGCCCAGTTTCGCTGGAGCCGGAAGCTGAATATATGTAACTCTAACCTTAACAGAATTAATACCGGTGTCCAGTTTACATTTTCTCGTGAAAAAATGCAGTTTTTGGATACACGTGATGCAATTATTAATAGAAGACTATCTACAGATATATACAGGAAGCCGGCTGATTGTAACACTCTGCTTATGTGCTGCCTTTATCTGTCTATCTATCTATTTAACAAAGTCCTGATATAAGCAGCACATCAAATAGAATGTTTCTCCAGAGATGGGGTGCACGCATAATGGAGCCTTGGTACATTGGTACATTTCTCAAGTGATAACAGGTGATAAGGGCTTTTATACACTGCCCACAATCTTTACATGACATCATCAATTAGTACATTTGCATACATAAACAAACTGTAAAATACATAATACCAAACCATATACAAAATAGTGCATAATTGACTCAGGAAGACATGTGTATACATCCAATATATAATCAGTGTATGATCACCGCTGTGAGATACATATAACAGCATCTATATCCATGCATATAGTAAGGAAACAGCATCCAATTGAATATATCATATATAGGAGGAATACGTTAGGAGTCTCAGACATACCATAGCATTCAACACAGGATATGAGCACAGCAATCTTCCAAGAAATGGGACTGCTTAGGAAGGCTCAGGAAAAGATCCACAATACATAGACCATCCCGGCTGTGGTAATATGGCAACCCCACAACAGGTACTGTCAAGGGAATTGCCAATTCAACCACTGATCCAAGTGCCCCTGCATTGTGAAAGAAGTGCTCAAACTCTCCAATAACTTTTCTATTTTTCTGGACAAAACACTCAGATCCTTGGCTACACACACCAGATCATACCTACAGGACACAATGAATTTTCTATCTAAAATTGCTGCTATATCCTTACCTGATAATGCATTAATAGCTTCCTTAGATATCATGCCACTATACTCCTCAATCCAACATACAAGAGGAGTCCGGGCAGTTGAGAAAGCCCTGTTAAAAATGTTTTTTTTGGACTCTAAGAAGGTGGAATTTATTATGGAATTACTTACATTTGTACTTAACAACAATTACTTTACATTTGATGGCAAATATTACATTCAATTACGTGGCACTGCCATGGGCAGTAACGTGGCGCCCACGTACACCAAGGATGTTTTCCCCATAGGAGATGTGTTAATTATCGCTATATTCAAAAGGGTGATTCTTTCACACATTCAGTGTCATGCAAATCATGTCCTATCAAATTCTTTTTAACCTGCGAAAGTAACCATGTCATTTACATCCTATGGTGCCCATGTTACTTGATTTACGTGGGCGTAACTAAGTGCGATTTCAAGACAAGATTAAATCGGCACCGCTATTCTATTAGAAACCTACCAGTCTCCAATCATTTCACAGAAATGGGCCATACAGAGTCAGACCTCCGGTGCATGGTAGTGGACCATATCCCACCACTTAAGAGAAGTGGTGACAGAATCACCCTTTTACAAAAACGCGAACTCAAGTGGATATACAAATTGAAATGTCTGAAACCTAGGGGACATTACAGTGCTTCATGGTCTGTTCCCTGGGACCCACAACATGGAGGCCATCCAGGAGGCCTGGCGCCTTATGAACTGATGCTGTGTGGCTTGCCAGGAACCGCCTCACGATCCACAGGGAGAACATGTCTGTCCGGGACTGCCGCAGGTTCATTCGGAGCCTGCTCAGAGACTATTCCATCTTGGACAGCCTGGCCATCGATGAAGAAGAGTAGAGTGAAGACCCCTCTCCTTCCCCCATGTCCCCCTGAAGTTATAGCCCAGTAGTTTGGCCCTGTGATCCGCCCTCTCCCTACGCCATCATAGTCGCCCACTCCCCCATGCCCCTAGACCTGCCCCATAGCCCACGCCCCCCCCTCGATCACAGATTGTATTGTTTGGTTTTCTCAATTTCTTGTGCTTTTCTCTTACAGGATTGAGCGGAGTGTTAAAGTAGCATGTCGTGCGATATATAGCTTAGGGAACCTTTGCTTTGTATTGTACTGTCATGCTTTGTGTGATTGTAATTTATTGTATGACTTGTAATGACTAAACGATCGATAAAGCTCAATGTAGAGTTCATTGTCTTGCCAGAATGTGCTGGCTAACTTATCCTTTTTTTGTCTAGTACATATGGGGAGAGAGGCTACCTCCATGTTGGTTCCTGCACCCCACCCATTTTAAATAGTGCTGGATGTTCCAGATCTTACAAGCCTAGTTACTGAATGCTCAGAGGCTATTCATAGTGTAGGGTCCATCCCAATGAGGTCACCTTATCGTTTTGGGATGGTACAAACTATTTGGCCAAATGGTAAGCCAAGTATCTCAATTTTTCATATTACATATATATCTTTGTGCTAACAGTGTGCTGCTGTATTCTCCTGCTTGCATCTGTCTATCTATCTATCCATCTATCTCATATCTATCTATCTATCAATCAATATATCTATCTGTCTGTCTATCTATCTATCGATCTCATATCTATCTATCTATCTATCTATCTATCTATCTAGCAACGGGAAAATACAGCAGCACACTGCTAGCACAAAGATATAGATGAAACATGAGTATATAGATAGAACATGAAAAGCTATACAGCTGTAATGCAATAAATGAAGATATGAAACTATGAAAATATGAGATACTTAGCTTGCAAATTTGGCGCCAAATAGCGTGGACCGTCCCACCACGGTAAGGTGACCTCATTCTGGCACGAACCCTACGCTGTGTATATGCCTCTGTGTGAACAGTACAACAGGCATGGCCAGGTCTGAAACATCCAAGGCACCTTATATACACCTGATAGAGGTGGGTGGGGTGCAGGAGCCAACATGGAGGTAGCCACTTCCCCGTATGTGTAATACAACCAAAGGATAAATTGGCCAGCACCATTGATCCAAACTATTGTAAAAACATGGCCCGCAGGTGCAGGCTGCTGGGCTAAATATACAGCAACAGGAGAATACAGCAGCACACTGCTAGCACAAAGATATAGATGAAACATGAGTATATAGATAAAACATGAGTATATAGATAGAACATGAAAAGCTATACAGCTGTAATGCAATAAATGCAGATATGAAACTATGAAAATATGAGGTACTTAGCTTGCAAATTTGGCGCCAAATAGTGTGGACCGTCCCACCACGAATATTTTACAATAGTTTGGATCAATGGTGCTGGAAAATTTATCCTTTGGTTGTATCTATCTATCTATCTCATATCTATCTATCTATTTATCTATCTATCTCATATCTATCTATCCATCTATCTCATATCTATCTATCTCAAATCATTCTATCTATCTATTTAATATCTATCTATCTATCTCATAACCTATCTATCTCATATCAATCTATCTATTTATTTATCTATCTATCTCATATCTATCCATCTATCTCATATCTATCTCAAATCATTCTATATATTTATCTATCTTTCTCATATCTATCTATCTATCTATCTATCTATCTATCTATCTATCTATCTATCTATCTATCTATCTAGAAGATAATAGAAGAATAGCACATCCAGTTCCAAAATATCCGTACGGAGGTGCTCGCAGATCCTGGATCCTTGGTTAGAGGACCAAAAATTATTTAGACAGCAAAAAAAGATCTTGTCCACAGCACCAATTCCAAAAAAGTGTAGATTTTATTCCATAACAGGAATAGATGGAAGGATAGATAGATAGATAGATAGATAGATAGGAGATAGCTAGATAGATAGATAGATAGATAGATAGATGGATAGATAGATGGATGGATAGATTTTACAGTCACACATGACATATGCAATGCATAGCCATCCTGTTTTCTTGTCCCCCTCTCTTTCGTGTAGGTTGTGATAACTTGTAAATTTGTACATATGTATTATAACTCTTTAACTGTATATCTTTCTCTCTTTCTCCACAGAAGTGGACCTGTGGCCCTTCACTCACCCTACGATATTCCATCTGGCAGACCTGGCACCTTTTTCTTCATCTCTTCAATACACCAATAGCACGCAACCTGAGACCGTCCTCCAATCGCTCCATACATTAAGACAAGACTCCAAGCCAGGTGATGATACCTCTCCAGTGACAGGTGGCACATTGGTATCCCGGTACGGCTGCTTATGGTGGCTGTCCTGAGACAACCTCGGTAGGCACCTCGGATGTGCTGCGGTTCCCGCGACACTCTGTAACTGCCCCTGTGCCAATCACCTACCAGGAAATCGCTGTGACACACCGGAGACCTGTTTCCCTCATGCAAGATGGCGCAAGTTGTTCCCTGATTGAGCGTACGCATGCGCTGAATAGGATGCCGCCCGTCTCTAGGTAACAGTGCGCGTGACTAGCCACGCGGTGTTGTTTACATACGTCACTTCTGCACGCTGGACTGAGCCTCGCTGCGTGCCGGAAGCGCCTTCCTTCTTTTCCTCCTACCTACGCCGGCTGCCGGGTGAGTGACGGAAGCCTCCGCCCACTGATGTATATGGACTCTCTCACTTTTCTTATGTATATACACCTTATATACTGCACTTTTCACACATACACATGTAACGTGCAGCACACTGCTGCACCTGATATGTGTATACACTGCAGAACTTGGACATCACTATGATCGCTGCTTTCACTTATGCTTCATGTTTTGTTTACATGTCAATCATGTTAATTTGTGGGTTGTCCTGCGTGACCTTTAAATACCCTTCCTTTTCACCTCACCATTTTGTTGCTTGATAATGGCTGGGTGAGCCGGACGAAACGTCGCTCATTGGAGTGAATAAAGACATCACTTTCTTCACCAATCTGGAGTGCCACTGTTTCTACTTCCTATATCCAGTTTGGATCTCTGACCTAGATCAACAACAGCATTTTTTCCCCTCTTTTCTTTGGGAGTGCTTTTGCTTTGATTTTTTTTGTTTTTGTTTTTTTAATCTCATATCTATCTATCTATCTATCTATCTATCTATCTCATATCTATCCATCTATCTATCTATCTATCTATCTATCTATCTATCCATCTATCTATCCATCCATCTCTCTATCTATCCATCTATCTATCTATCTATCTATCTATCTAAACAAACAACAAAATGTGGTCTCATATAAGGATACACTGGCGAATGTCTCAATTTTAACATCAGTGTTGAGGGATAGCCAATGTATTGTTTACATCTACCACAGTAGTGCACCCATATTCCTGTATTGTATCTATCTAGCTAGCTAGCTATCTCCTATCTATCTATCTATCTATCTATCTATCTATCTATCTATCTATGTATCCTTCCATCCATCCATCTATCTATCTATCTATCTATCTATCTATCTATCTTATCTTACCTATCTATCTATCTATCTATCTATCTATCTATCTATCTCCTATCTATCTTGTAAATTGAAAGTTGCAGTCTGAATACTTCATATTAATCAATTTTTTGTATCTTACACTGTATATTCATCAATACGTTTAAGAAAAACTATTTCACATATTCCTGACAAATCAGTCAGGAATATGCGAAATAGTTTTTCTTAAACGTTTAACTGGCTAAGATCGCCAAGCAAGGAGGTGACCATATGGTGAGGAAACTCATACAACTCCTCCAAATTGATTCAGAAGAGAGGACAGGACCTGAGGACATCAAAGATGCTTCAATTGTGCACTTACTTAAAAAGCCCATCTGCGACCGGCAACGTGTGATTCATGCATAAGGCACCAAATGGTTTCTGGATCTTGAAATAAGACACTTCTATGTTCTCAATGGAGACACGTGAGTAGACAAAATCTACTTGTTGGCATGTGGTAAGCAATAAAGCGTTGGGGTCAATAGTCTAGGTCACTACGGATGCTTTTAAATGGCCAAAAGTTTGGACATCACTGGGGATTTTATAAATACAGATTTCATGGGAATTTAATCCTTTATATAAGTGGTCTCCAAACTGTGGACCGTCAAAACTATAACTCCCAGCATGCCCAGACAGCCTAGTCCTGCACTTCTTAAAATGTACCTGTCATATCATGGAAAAAATTGCTTCTATATGTAACTAACTAGGTCATTCAGATGCTTTACATATCTTTTTTATGTGTCTAGGTTCTCACTGATTCTAACATCCACTGCTCAGGGAGGGACGTGCATTCACTTCCACCATGCTGTGCTGTCTCTTTATACAATCACTGCAGGCTGTTCTGTAACCATCTTCTCTCTGTTTTAATGCTGCGGTCTAATAGGACAGGAGTGAGCACAGAGGAGTGCTAGTCTCGCCCTTTGTCCCAGCCTGTGCTTCAGGTGGGACAAAGATGATGCTGCAGCCAGACAGGATTATGTTCTGGATGGTATGGGGACCCCTAGTGGTCTTTTATAGAAGACATGATTTCTATAAAAAGAAGACCTTTTTTTTATTTATTTTTAAGTACTGTATATTAGAAAGGTTAATGTTTTGCCAATATTTACAACATATAAAAAGATTTTGATTTTGACAGTGCACATTTATAAGTCATAAACAACCTTCAGTTTTCCTTACTATGAAACCTTGATGGTGCTTATATATTTAGATTAAGGCATTCCTTAAATACTTCAAACAAACAAGGAAATATGGAGCATTCACCAGAGCAGGTCTTGAATTTCATTTTTTTAATGGAATTTTACAGAGACATCAGGAAACGCTGAAACAGGAGAATGTGGACAACGGAGAGGCGGGGAACGCACAAGGGGCTACAGCTGTTTCACACCTTACAACACTTCATCAGGCCCGTACTGATATCACAGACATTTTGGCGTGTTTAAATATACATGTATGTAAGGGTCACCTTTATGTAGATGAATATTTAAACACACCAAGATGTCTATGACGTCCGTACAGGCCTGATGAAGTGCTGTAAGATGAGAAACAGCTGTAGCTCCTTCTACATTCCCACCTCTCCATTGTTCGTGTTCCCCTGTTCAGCCTTTTTCTGATCTGTATGTAAAATTTTCTTGAATGAATAAAGAAAGACATTCAAGACCTGCTCTGGTGAGTGCTCCATATTTTCTTGTTTGTAAGAATCACTAAGTATCTCCACCCAGTGGACTCCTAAGCCAAGGATGAGCAGAAATGTAATTGTATAAATTATACTTTTTCACCTAAAACTATATATCAATCTTCTCTATGCACAAATTCTGCTCTATGACATGATGCTGGCAGATCAGACTTATTGCTTAATATGACCAGTTGACCATACTGAAGAAGGTATAGAAAACAAATTGCACCCAATGGTGGAGTGCATGGAGTCCGCCAATTTTTTTTTATAATTGTTATAACATTCATTTTCCAATCTCAACAGTCTTGAGAAGTGTTGAAATGAACTAATAAACTGCAAAAACTATTAAAGACTTGCTTCACTTGCTGGCACACAGTAAGCGTACGCTCGCCCTGAGGTGGTATAAAGGAGAGAGCTTTTATAGGTATTACTGTTCCTGGGGACCAGGTCAAACAGGAGCCAAACTCCAGCTGGACCTTCACAGAAATAGAAAATACATTGAGCACTTCCAATTTTACCCATATAATAAGTGTTAGTCTTTTATACTGACTAAAAATTATTTGCCCCCAAAGACCTATTATCTGTCAGGGAGCCATGATGAAATCCCTGAACCTCCAACAACTTCAGATCACCAACTAAGAGTGGGAGGGCGTGTAGGAAGTGTTTCCTTCTGGGTACCATACTTCTATTATGACTTATAGAGCACTTAAGCTTTGCTGTCCAATAGATTTAACCTCTGCTTGACTCCTAAAGCTTTTCTGGGTAATCAACATTTAAGCCAAGTGCTCTTTCTATAAATGCCCTACCTCACATGCAGTATTACCACTTTAAACCGCTTTTTGCATTTGCCACACCAGGGTAAATGTAGCACATCAGTAGCCGTCCATGTAATGCAAGGACCAGTTAGATCCACAAGGGCAGCTCTCCATTCTTGCACATATAGAGAAGTTATCATTTACAATAACACCTTTAACCCTTTCTACATTGTCATCTGCATGTTAGTCAGAGAAAGCGTCTCTTCCCAATGTACATTTATTTGTTTAGTGGAACACAAAAGCTGTAATTGGCAGCCACCCACCAGCACTAACAGCTGGGATAATGCAATATATCATTGGTATACCCTGAAGGGCCTGTGGTTGAGTGCTGTCTATGAAATACCATATTTTCTCTGTGCTATCAATATATGTAAGGTTTTGCATTATTGGGTACTATTTCATGTTTTATACTGTTGACATTGTTTAAATAACAACCTTTCTATTGATAGGGACTGGAACTTGAAATCAAAGAGTATGAAGGAGAGAAGAGCGCTGTAATTACATAAGGAACAATATATTAAAAGTTTAGGTTGGTGAGAGGTACTCTTTAAATAAATGTTTTCTTTTTTTTATAATTTTTATTTTAATATTTTTTTAAATCAGTATAATGTATTGACATTTTTTTTCATGTCTATGTGACAGTATATTGCATAGGAATCAGTTATGGCATATCTAATGTATTCATTAATAGATAGGGACTCCTGACACTTTATAGGCTGGTACAGTGACAGGGTGGTGGTATTTTTTATTACACCCTGTGTTATGTATAATAGATATAAAATGAAGATCATTCTTCTAAAATGGAGGTTACATCCGGTATCACGCCCTGTGTTATATCCCCTTTTGGACAGAGAAAATATGATGCAATGCTTAAGTAAAGTAGTCTGCTAACCAATTAGAATGCTTATACAATCTGCTACGCCCTACTGAACTGTTTGACCCAACTCAAGTGCGCTTCAGGCCAGGCCTAGTACCACAAGGCTATCAAGTCACAACCCATCAAGACCTGCACCACACTGTTGGAAACTGCAATACTTGGAAGACAAGTGGTTATAGCTTCCTCACCTCTAAGGTCAGCCGTGATCAAGCATTTACTGTAAAATCTGCAAGCCAAGCTGCTGTAGCCTTCTTCAGGGAAAACGAATAAGGAAATTACCATAAGAAGACAGTCTTATGATTCAAGAACTGTGTCTCTTTCTGGATGAACCTGTTGAGCTACAGTAAAGAACCATGGGTGTTGCAGTTTACTCGAGATTGGACCCATCACCACCAAAGGCACCCAGAATGCCATCAGCCAGTACATTTACATAGGGTGGGCCCAGGTGTTTTGGATGCGTTCCAAGTGACCGCTCTAGGTTGATGTCTTGAGCCAGATTAGATAATACGTGCACAGAGAAAATAGGCTTGTAAGCTGTAATATCACATTACAGGCTGTGAATGCGGGCTCCTGTCCCTAACCCCCCTCCCCTCCTATCTGCTTGGGACGAGGCCAGTGATGTACCGGGGAAAGCTGATATTACTGCTCATTAGATTTATGACTTATTACAAAAGACAGCAGGAAGCCCACAAGTCACAGTAGTTTTCATTAGAACAGCTTCCTGCTGCCTCTAATATTTTTAAAATTTAATGAGCAGTAATATAAGCTCCCCCCTTCACATCACTGTTCTCTTCTCATGATGACAGAAGGGTCTCATGATGACAGAAGGAAAAGAACTTTGTATTCAGAGCCTCTGATGTGATGTCTCAGCTTACAAAGGAAAGAGCACAGAAAATATTTAAAAATCTGTGAACTATGGCTAATAACATTATATTTGGAGGTTGCTTTATTATGCTTTTTGACAACATCCACAGGTTGTTTCCTTTGCTGGACAACCCCTTCAACTATTCTGATGCAGGCATTAAAAATGCAGTCAGGAAAGGGTGCCCCGTGAAGAAATGCGCCCACCTTGTCTCTTGGACCGTGCCACTGCATGTGTTTGACCCACTACACATCTTTGTTCTCAATGTTGAATACATTTGGCTGTTGAGAAGCCACTCATTTCTAGATGAATAGACTAAAAAGAAGTCTATCCAGAAAGGAAAAAAAATACCAATTTCTTGTTAAAGTTTATGGAATGTCTCTATAATAGAAGAACGATTTGTGCAGCACATTTAGAAATTTCCCCCCGGTGGATCTAACACTAAAAAGAAAAAGAACAGGAGACCCGGCAGAACTTGTTATTTCTAGACTATAAATTCCTATGTCTTACTTTGCAGACCCATTTATAGTTGCTGGCAGCTCTACTCTTTGCTGAAAAGCATTTGGCCAGCTCCGTGAGCTTCAGTCCCCCCCTATCAAAAAAAATGTTTTGTTCCCATATTTTACAGTCTGGTATTGCTTATAAAACCATCTGTCTGTAATGTCTTTTCAAAATTAATTTCTTAGATCTAAATACTTCTAGAAAACATGTTAATTTATAATATTTACTGTGCAAGGTCTGAAAAGGCTTGAAACAATATAACAGTAGTTGCCCAAATAAAATCCATTACAAATCATTTTGTGCAATAGGATATTTTGGCATCGGACTGGTTGACTTACTTTTCTTCTGTTAAAATCCATTATTATTCATGTAAGGTTACAAGACACAGAATTGGAAAATATGTTAAAAAGTAACTCTTCTGGCAGAAAAAGAAACTGTAAAATGTAGTTTTTGAAGAAATGAAATATTCATCCATAGTGTTGCAAGGCCAGATAAATATCAGTGCAGACTCTTGAGAAAAATATTAGGTAAGGCATCATTGTGCAAAAGCAAACTATGGTGGGCCAATGTGGCGCTGGAATAAAAACGTATGTGGTTATATTGTTGTCTAATAAAAAAAATATTGTCTATCTATCTATCTAAAAGGGGGTAAGTACTCCATGTGGAGATACACCATTTCTGGTGCGTGAAGATTCAAAGCTCTTTTGCACTCCATGGGCATTCTGGGAAAAGGGTTCTGCAAAGCAGCTCATTACACCACCTTCACAGGTAGCAATCACAGGTAGATGATGTTTAAGGAATGCTACCTGTGAAGGTGGTGCAATGAGCTGCTTTGCAGAGCCCATATATATAATTATCACCTACCCGTTGCAATTTCCAGAATGGGGCCCCCTCCCGGAGCTCTCTGGCTCCCACCTTCCAAAATTCCTCGACAGTCATGGCTCACCAATAAACTCATAAATAGAGATGAGCGAATCGAAGTTGACGAATCCAAATTTGTTACGAATTTCATGAAAAATTCGATTCGCAGCGAATGCGAATATCGCCGCGATTCGATCGTGCAAATCGCTTAATTAAACTTCATTTTGCAGTGCTCCAGGCTATTGGAGACCTAAAATGGTGGATCCACATGTGAGTACATGGGGCAGGGGATAATGGGAGGGTGGGAGACAACGGCGGGAATGAAGGTAGGCGAGCTGACCCTGAATCACATGTGAGATGCAGCCTATCAGTGTTCACTGACCCCTGTGATGTCAAAGCCCCATATAATTGGTAGCCATCTTGCCTCTCTTCATTTCATCTATGCACTCAGATGGAGAGGACGGGACTGCGTGTGTGAATAGCTCATACCACAGCGTTGCACTGCAACTGCTAGTCACATCATCATTAGGGAAAGGCAGGAGTGCAGAGAGCTGTGCTTTTACTCTGAGAAGGATCATTGATAGCTAAACCTCCTATTCACATTATTGAGCATTGCAGCAGAGAGGGGCAGATAGCTGTCAGCTGCCTCATACAGATCTCCAAGCTGCCTAAACTTTATCAACCATCTTACCACCTCATTTTTCAGTGCAATTCAGTATTTTTTTTGCTCCAGAAATAATCAGAATTGTGTGACAGAGTGCAATTTATGGTTTAATCTCTGTATTTTTTTTTTATTGTGGAGCTGCACTGTTGGGTCCTGCTGCTGTTCACAAATTCATTATTTTTAAGTGGACTGTAGTGCATTGTCTGCCCTCATACGTGCATAACACATGCCTACATCAAAGCAGTCTACTATTCTGTATCTGTAACAAGTCTAGATACGTGGAAAGTCCTGGCTCCTGGCAAAAGTAATCACCTGCTGGTGTTTTTAAAAAATACTTATTTTTTCTGCGTATAGTTGCGCATATTATTGCCCTCATCAGTGCATACCGCATAGGTACATCCAAGTATTGTACCATTTAGTACCTGTTAATCTGTCAAGGTGCTCCATACCGTCAAAGTCCAAACAATAGTATTCACCGGCTGGTGTTTTTAAAAAATACAGAGTTTTTTTTGCCTATAGTTGTGCATATTACTGCCCTCATCAGTGCATACCGTACATTCAAGTAGTGTACCATCTTGTATGTAAAGGGCCTACATACTGTGAAAGGACAGCCATAAGTAATCACCTGCTGCTGTTCTAGACAAATACTGTTAAAGAGTAGTGTAGCGTATTGTAATACCCTAATAAACGCACTAAGTATGTCAGGCAGAGAAGTGCCAGGACGTGCACAGAGGAGTGGCAGAGGCCTAAATACTTTAGGCAGAGTTGGCAGCAGACTTGGGGCGAGTGGCAGCAGGAGTCGCAGTGAGAGGCCAGAGCTCCCGTTATCAGCCAGCGGCCGTGTCTCCACCAGCAACCCATCTGCCATCGTGGATTGGTTAACACGCTCATCCACATAATCACTAGTGACATCTGACACCCCCAGTCAACAGTCGGTGGGTTCCTCAGACACAACCCTCAGTTGGCATGGCCCGGGAGCAGTCCCTGTCCTCCCATTGCCTTTGTCCTATGCTGTTCCCTCTCCTAGAGAGGTATCTTATGCTGTGGGTTCAGCTCCACTATTTACTGAGGACGATCTAATAGAGGACAGTCAGCAGCTACTGGACAGCCAAGAAGAGGAGGAGACATGCGCCGCTTGCTCCGCTAGGCGGCCAAGTAGTGATGCAGAGAGTGACGTGGGAGGCGGTGTTGCAAGGGTTCAAGATCCTGAACCAGACACTGTTGGAGAACCTGAGGAGGACATCAGTGACATGCCCACACCTGTTGATGATGATGAAGCCGATCGTAATTGGGAGCCGGTTGCAGAAGGGGCTTCATCATCATCAGGAGAAGGGAGTTGCAGGTTGCCCTTGAGGCAGCAAGGCGGTAGCACGGTTGGCAGTCAACGTGGTGGCAGGAGTGGAAATTCAGGAGCCAAACGTGCCCGGGGGAGACCACCTGCTTCGCGGCAGCCTACCTTTCCGGGAGGTAGTGGAACAGGGGTTCCTGGAGACGGCGCCAGTAGCATTCAATTAGTGCAGACTGAAGGTGGGAAAATCAGCATTTCGGCGGTGTGGAAGTTTTTTATAAGGCATCCGGAGGAGGTTCACGTAGCCACATGCAAGATCTGTCGGCAGAAGGTAAAGCGTGGGCAGGGTCCCAATGTCGGCACCACGGCCCTGCGTCAACACATGCTTCGCCACCATAAAGCGGCCTGGGAGAACCGTGGCTCCGATGTAGTGGTCAAGCCTGATGCATCACCCAGTGGCCATCTGCTCCCTCCTTCATCCAGCCAAGGCTCCACCACCTCAGCCGAAGGGAGCTGTGTGTCAAATCCTCCTTCTGTCGCTCCTGCTGCTCCCACTTTTAGTCAGCCATTCCGCCAACAATCCATCGGCAAAGCCATGTCCAAGAGACAACAGTATGCGGCCACTCATCCAACGGCGCAGAAGTTGAATGTGCTCCTGTCCAAGTTGCTGGTGTTGCAGTCCCTCCCTTTTCAAGTGGTGGACTCTGCACCTTTCAGAGAATTGATGGCTTGTGCCGAGCCGAGGTGGAGAGTCCCAAGCCGTCATTTCTTTGCGAAGAAGGCAGTACCAGCCCTGCATAATGGAGACGTTGCGCCTACATCTCACGGCCACATGAGCCCTCTGGGGGCTTGTTGGATTTGGTCCTTCGTACCCACACACTGGGGTCCGGGACACTGAAAGTTTGTTTTAAATTTAAAAACAAAAAATTATGGCGCTGCTGGGCCTGGGTCTGGGAATTTCAAATTTTCTCATAGGTAGCACCCACTATCCAAAATCTTTAAAAAAAAATTCTAAAATTGTGTTTTTTTTGGGGGGGATTGTGAAGCCCTGCTGTGTACTCGTGAATCAGCCAACCCCAGATTGTGTCATTCAGGCAATATATGCATTATTGATGTTGCTGTGGGGGCTTGTTGGATTTGTTCCGTCGTACCCACACGATGGGGTCCGGGTTTGTATTAATTTTCAAATAAAAAAAACAATGGCGCTGCTGGGCCTGGGTCTGGGAATTTCAAATTTTCTCATAGGTAGTACCCACTATCCAAAATCTTTTTTTTTAAATTCTAAAATTGTGTTGTTTTTTGGGGGGAATTGTGAAGCGTTGCTGTGTACTCGTGCATCAGCCAACTCCAGGCTGTGTCATTCAGGCAATATATGTTTCACTGATGCCGCTGTGGGGCCTAGGTCTAGGAATTTCAAATTTTCTCATAGGTAGTACCCACTATCCAAAATCTTTTTAAAACATTACTAAAATTGTTTTGTTTTTGGGGGGAATTGTGAAGCCCTGCTGTGTACTCGTGCATCAGCCAATTTCAGGTTGTGTCATTCAGGCAATATATGGTTTACTGATGCCGCTGTGGGGCCTGGGTCTGGGAATTTAAAATTTTCTCATAGGTAGCACCTGCTATCCAAAATCTTTGGTTTAAATTTCTTAATTAATCTTTTAATCTTAGGGATTGTGAAGGCCTAGTGCCTAGTCATGCTGCTGGCAACTCAGGGCTGTGCCATTCATCCACTATATGGTCTCCTCATGCTGCCAACACCTCCATGCTGTGTCATTCAGCCACTATATGGTCTCCTCATGCTGACAACATGTCCATGCTGTGTCATTCAGCCACTATATGGTGTCATCATGCTGCCAACATG
Organism: Hyla sarda; assembly: GCF_029499605.1. Classification (NCBI taxonomy): domain Eukaryota; kingdom Metazoa; phylum Chordata; class Amphibia; order Anura; family Hylidae; genus Hyla; species Hyla sarda. The sequence continues at coordinate 410,215,396 of NC_079191.1, forward strand.
TCCACACTGTGTCATTCAGCCACTATATGGTGTCCTCATGCTGCCAACACCTCCATGCTGTGTCATTCAGCCACTATATGATGTCCTCATGCTGCCAACACCTCCACGCTGTGCCATTCAGCCACTAAATGGTCTCCTCATGCTGCCAACACCTCCACGCTATGTCATTCAGTCACTATATGGTCTCCTCAGGCTGCCAACACCTCCAAGCTGTGTCATTCAGCCACTATATGGTCTCCTCATGCTGCCAACATGTCAACACTGTGTCATTCAGCCACTATATGGTATCCTCATGCTGCCAACACCTCCACGCTGTGCCATTCAGCTAGTATATGGTCTCCTCATGCGGCCAACACCTCCACGCTGTGCCATTCAGCCACTTTATGGTCTCCTCATGCTGCCAACACCTCCACGCTGTGTCATTCAGCCACTATATGGTGTCCTCATGCTTCAGCCTCATCCAAGCTGTGTCATTCAGCCACTATATGGTGTCCTCATGCTTCCAACACCTCCACGCTGTGCCATTCAGCCACTAAATGGTCTCCTCATGCTGCCAACACCTCCACGCTATGTCATTCAGTCACTATATGATCTCCTCAGGCTGCCAACACCTCCACGCTGTGTCATTCAGCCACTATATGGTCTCCTCATGCTGCCAACATGTCCACACTGTGTCATTCAGCCACTATATGGTGTCCTCATGCTGCCAACACCTCCACACTGTGCCATTCAGCCACTATATGGTCTCCTCATGCGGCCAACAACTCCACGCTTTGCCATTAAGCCACAATATGGTCTCCTCATGCTGCCAACACCTCCACGCTGTGTCATTCAGCCACTATATGGTGTCCTCATGCTTCAGCCTCATCCAAGCTGTGTCATTCAGCCACTATATGGTGTCCTCATGCTGCCAACACCTCCATGCTGTGCCATTCAGCCACTAAATGGTCTCCTCATGCTGCCAACACCTCCACGCTATGTCATTCAGTCACTATATGATCTCCTCAGGCTGCCAACACCTCCACGCTGTGTCATTCAGCCACTATATGGTCTCCTCATGCTGCCAACATGTCCACACTGTGTCATTCAGCCACTATATGGTGTCCTCATGCTGCCAACACCTCCACACTGTGCCATTCAGCCACTATATGGTCTCCTCATGCGGCCAACAACTCCACGCTGTGCCATTAAGCCACAATATGGTCTCCTCATGCTGCCAACACCTCCACGCTGTGTCATTCAGCCACTATATGGTGTCCTCATGCTTCAGCCTCATCCAAGCTGTGTCATTCAGCCACTATATGGTGTCCTCATGCTGCCAACACCTCCACGCTGTGCCATTCAGCCACTAAATGGTCTCCTCATGCTGCCAACACCTCCACGCTATGTCATTCAGTCACTATATGGTCTCCTCAGGCTGCCAACACCTCCAAGCTGTGTCATTCAGCCACTATATGGTCTCCTCATGCTGCCAACATGTCAACACTGTGTCATTCAGCCACTATATGGTATCCTCATGCTGCCAACACCTCCACGCTGTGCCATTCAGCTAGTATATGGTCTCCTCATGCGGCCAACACCTCCACGCTGTGCCATTCAGCCACTTTATGGTCTCCTCATGCTGCCAACACCTCCACGCTGTGTCATTCAGCCACTATATGGTGTCCTCATGCTTCAGCCTCATCCAAGCTGTGTCATTCAGCCACTATATGGTGTCCTCATGCTTCCAACACCTCCACGCTGTGCCATTCAGCCACTAAATGGTCTCCTCATGCTGCCAACACCTCCACGCTATGTCATTCAGTCACTATATGATCTCCTCAGGCTGCCAACACCTCCACGCTGTGTCATTCAGCCACTATATGGTCTCCTCATGCTGCCAACATGTCCACACTGTGTCATTCAGCCACTATATGGTGTCCTCATGCTGCCAACACCTCCACACTGTGCCATTCAGCCACTATATGGTCTCCTCATGCGGCCAACAACTCCACGCTTTGCCATTAAGCCACAATATGGTCTCCTCATGCTGCCAACACCTCCACGCTGTGTCATTCAGCCACTATATGGTGTCCTCATGCTTCAGCCTCATCCAAGCTGTGTCATTCAGCCACTATATGGTGTCCTCATGCTGCCAACACCTCCATGCTGTGCCATTCAGCCACTAAATGGTCTCCTCATGCTGCCAACACCTCCACGCTATGTCATTCAGTCACTATATGATCTCCTCAGGCTGCCAACACCTCCACGCTGTGTCATTCAGCCACTATATGGTCTCCTCATGCTGCCAACATGTCCACACTGTGTCATTCAGCCACTATATGGTGTCCTCATGCTGCCAACACCTCCACACTGTGCCATTCAGCCACTATATGGTCTCCTCATGCGGCCAACAACTCCACGCTGTGCCATTAAGCCACAATATGGTCTCCTCATGCTGCCAACACCTCCACGCTGTGTCATTCAGCCACTATATGGTGTCCTCATGCTTCAGCCTCATCCAAGCTGTGTCATTCAGCCACTATATGGTGTCCTCATGCTGCCAACACCTCCATGCTGTGCCATTCAGCCACTAAATGGTCTCCTCATGCTGCCAACACCTCCACGCTATGTCATTCAGTCACTATATGGTCTCCTGACACTGATGTCACCACCAGGCTCTGTAATTGTGCTGCTGTGCGGCAGTGATTCTAAAAGCGATGCCGGTAATCTACATGTTATTCTGAATAACAGTATTATTTCACTAACCCAGCACACTCCATATGCGTTTTAGAACACAGCAAAGTGTTCTATACCCCTATAGAGGCTGTATGTAGGCTAGAAATAGCCTTTTTTTAATATAGATTTGCCGCAAAAAAATTCGGATCGAAACAAACTTTTTCCGAAAATTCGGCGAATCAAATTTTTGAAAAGTTGGCTCATCTCTACTCATAAACTCTGGCATAAACTCTGTCCTCTTTGAGGCTCGATTTCTAGGATGGTCCTAGCAAAATCGGTATTGCCAAGTAAGTATTTTTTTAAGAACCTGTTTAGTTCATGCAATGACCCTTTTTTCGAAATTATAGCCAACGACTTGTAACAATGCAAATATTGTGACAGCAAAATTATATCTTCAACTTAGGCAAAAGAGAAAGAAATCGGATAGCACTCACCTCCTCCGTGTAAGTGCAGTCAGTCCTCCTTCACTGTCTGCAAAGTAAAAGTCCAAAAGATTCACAGCACTGGTAAAACAATTTCTTTATTGGTTATGATTAAGGCCCAGTAGGGTGGAAACGCGACAGAGGGGGAGGTTTTTACCTTGAACTTGTCGGTGTGCACCTTGTTTGTACTCTATGGATTTTAAATGGATTTCCAATAAAGAAATGGTTTTACCAGTGCTATGAATCTTTTGGACTTATATCTTCAACTACCCAGAAGTCAGAGGGCAACAATTTGTCGTGGACATGATCCCTCCTCCTGTGACATTTTCCCTGTGGTCCATAACTGTCCATTTCCATTTGCGTTCATGTTTTTATTTCATGACATCATTCATTTTCTTTCCCTAAAATGTTTTCTCATTCACTGTGAATGATTGATGAAGAAATGGATATGGTGATGGGATGCAAATAAGAAATGCTTGTAGTGCTGTCATCCAGAGCTGCATGCTGGCTTGAAGCTCACCAGGACATGTCTTACGCAGCGGCTGAGGTCTCGCCGGACCTTTGTGAAATGCTATCAATGTTTATTTTTATATAGCTGGAACTATGGGTCAAAAGAAAAAGCTGAAAAAGATCAAGATCTAAGAAAAGAAAGAGCAACAATAGAGGCAAAATCTCATATTTCATATTTCAAGTTGTAACGTGCAGCCGGAAATGAACAAGTAACTATGTCTGGCGATGGAAATGCTAAGTCTACGGTAAAGACTGTGGGGTAATGTATTCACCATTCTCCTAAGAACTTAAATCAATGCTCGTTCATTACATTGAGTAATTATGTTTATTCTACCATAATTAATACCAGTTTACTGTTTATTGGGTAGTAGGAGTATTAAAGGGGTATACCACTGCTACCTCTGCTACCTCTATAGCTATGATCCTGGTGCCAGGTACTGCTCCAGTCTCGGAAAAGCTGGATTTTACAGGACTGGAGATGTGACGTCACGCCATGCCCCCTCCATTCATGTCTATGGGAGGGGGCGTAACAGCCTTCAAGCCCCCTCCCATAGACACGAATGGAGGGGTGTGGCATGACGTTATGATGGGGCATGGCGTGACGTCACATCTTCAGTCCCAAAAATCCAGTGTTTCTGAGACTGGAGCAGCACCTAGCACAGAATGTTGGGTTCTACACGGAGACCGTGGGGGTCCCAGTGGCGGGACTCCCTCAATCAGTCATCTTCTGCCCTACCCTTTGGTATTTAGCATTTCTAAAGTGCATGCACTGACTGGCTGTCTGGTAGCGCCCCCTACAGTACAGGGAAGTATTACATGTTCTGTACTACGCTTGACCTGTGTCAGGGTTAGCTGCTCCAGGTGAGGGCAGCTCCATGTAACTTTTTAGGACACTGTGTGTACTGTACAGGACCCTGAAGAAGCTCCTGGCCTCTACATAGACAGTGATTACAGCTCCCAGCAGATCTTTCTTACTTTTATATGTAAGGACTTGCTTTAGCTCTATTAGTTACCTACGGTACTTATTGTTGTTTAATCCTCACTTTTATCTATTTTTGGATGACCTTTTGAGGCTTCAGAACCAATTACCAGGTTTACATAGAGTTATGGTCTCAACATACAATGGTCGTCCTGGAACCAATTAATATTGTAACTTGAGGGACCACTGTGCTTGCCTACTGGGAGGACTTATTGCCTACTGTGAAGTTACTTAGTTAAAAAAGGGGATTGCCTGGTTTCTGAAGAAACTATCTGCCTAATGGGGGGATTACTTTCCTACTGAGGTAGCTACCTGTTTAATTGAGGGTTTGTGTGCCTTCTGAGGAGGCTTTCTTCCTACATGAGGGGGTCACTTGCCTACTGGGGGAAAGCTTGACTACTGAGGGTGCTACCGTGCTAATTTGGGGGGGATTGCCTGCTTACTTCGGTGGGGTGGGGGGGATTACTTGCCTACTGAAGAGGCTACCTGCCAGTGAGGTGGACCCCCTGCCTAATGTTGTTCAACTTTCTAACTGCTGTGAAAGGCAAAATGAATGGGAAACCTCTCCATCTAATGGGGTACCTACTTACATAGGTAAATGTGCTGGCTATTTTTCTTTTAGTTTTTTTGTGCAACTTAGGGGGAATGGCACCCTCTATAGCCGTACACCCCTCCCATTTTTTTACAGGAGGTATTTTAATTTAAATTGATAATGGATCAAGCATGTCACCCAGTCCGAGGCTATATGCCCAGCAGAGGTGAGTGTTATGAGTGTTAGGCTCAGAATGTGTGTAAGGGTCCCATCCAAAATGTGGCCACCTCTGCGTGGTGGATGGGGGGACACATTTTGATCAAAAAGTGCGCTGAGCCTCCATTTTTTGACCAAGTGTGCTGCTGCAACCTTCTTTTTTTGTATACTCTGTATTTGCCACAGCAGCGTGCACCCTTGTATTAGGTAGATTTTCTGGCCATTTTTCTTTTTGTTTTTTTGTGCAACTTAGGGGGAATGGCACCCTCTGTAGGCGTGTACCCCTCCCCTTTTTCACAGGAGGTATTTTAATTTAAATTGATAATGAATCCAGCATGTCACCCAGTCAGAGCCTATATGCCCAGCAGAGGTGAGTGTTAGGCTCAGAATGAGTGTTCCCATCCGAAATGAGGCCACCTTCGCGTGGTGGATGGGGGGGGACACGTTTTGATAAACAAGTGTGCTAAGAGCCTCCATTTTTTGACCAAGTGTGCTGCTGCAACCTTCTTCTTTTTTTTTATACCTACTTACATACCTACTTTTACTGTTTGGGGCACCAAGGGGGAGGGGGGGGCATTATTACCATTTGGGGGACTACAGCTGGGCTGAGGAGATTGCATAGAGGTGGGATTTATGTTGGAAAAGAAAGGAGAAAAATATGTTTTTCTTGCACATTCTGCAGAAAAGAGTCAAGGATGAATGAAAATATCATGGCGGTTTGAAGAAGAAAAAGGAAAAGAATGACTCCAAAAAGATGTCACCTTGAGTCACTGATGGTCTCTACAGCTATATGGTCACTGAATGGGAGAATATAAGTCTGTATTTAATTTGTGTTATACAATAACAATATGACTACAGGGCAAGTACCAACTATTGCCAAATACTCCTGGTTCAAATCGAACTGTCCGACCCGTGTGCCCGCTGAATCAGTCTGCGCTAGGACCGCGTATACATTGCCATCCCCATAGAAGGCAATGCATTCTGCACACATGAGAAATATTATTCTTTTGGTGGCAGAATTACAGCAGCGAAAACTCTGCTGCTGAATGTGTGCACTATGCAGCGGAATCCCATTGACATCAATGTGATTCTGAGCTGAATTTCATAAAGTAATTCCGCTGGGAAATTCCATAGTCTGTACGTAGCCGTATTCTCCATTTTATATGCCATTATAGATTGAACTCTTATTGTCAGGTACCCTCAGAGTTTAAAAATCACTTCTTGAGGTCCCAGAACTGGACACGCTGAGACCACCTTCCTATGAAAGGACCCAACAAAGACTTTTTTAATTTGCCCTTACTTGCCCCTCTTTTTACAGAAGCCCTGAGATGCAGTCAAGTGGAACAGTGCAAGAACTGGAAACCCCTGCTGATTTCTTTCTATTAAGTCTACAAGAGTCTTCACCAAACTCTAGCATTTACCCTCTAGCCGTGAACCTTCAGAGGTCGATAAGCTTTATTATAAGTGGATCTGGGTGTGTCGTTGGCTCTGATAGAACTGACTACAAAAAAAGAGTTAATGGAGATCAAATAACATGTGAAATAAGTACGAGATAATAAAAGAAAATAACCAACCCGTACCACCATTGCTGCTGAAGGCATATGTTTCATCTCTTACGCAAAGTCCTGTGTAAGAAAATCAACATTTTGGCTTCCATCACAAGACGTGTATCAGGCTCTGCACACTCTGAGAAAATATTTACCAGGAGCGGGGTGCCTGCGTAGTTTCCTTTGTAGGTTTCGCACAGATTGTTAGCATATTTAAAGCGAATAGCAAACACAACCCTGAGAATAAGAATTCCAACATTGTCCTCTGCTTCATGTCAAGTTCCTGTTTACTCTGGTCACCAACCACAAAACTGAGAACCTTGTAGTATACGGATTGTAGCTGCACCTATAAATTAAACGACTTTAGCATTATGTTTTTTTTTTTTTTTTTTTGAAGGGGTACTCCACTGGAAAACATCGTTTTTTTTTTTTTTTTTTTTTCTTTATTAGTCAACTGGTGCCAGAAAGTTAAACAGATTTGTAAATTACTTCTATTAAAAAATCTTAATCCTTCCAGTACTTATCAGCTGCTATACGATCCACAGGAAGTTCTTTTCCTATTGAATTACCTTTCTGCCTGACCACAGTGCTCTTTGCTGACACCTCTATCCATTTTAGGAACTGTCCTATCCTGCTCTGGACAGTTCCTAAAATGGACAAAGGTGTCAGCAGAGAGCACTGTGGTCAGGCAGAAAAGAGCTTCCTGTGGATCATAATAGCAGCTGATAAGTACTGGAAGGAATAAGATTTTTTAATAGAAGTAATTTACGAATCTATACAGAAAAAGTTGGTGGTGCAGCTCACAATTATATACTGGCCGAGGTAGAGTAGAGGCTAAAAACACCTATACCCTAGGTGTATAGGGAAAAAAATATCAGATATTTATTTTAAAAGCTGCCTACACCTCAAGGACAGTATTCACATTTAAAGAAAAATATAATGGCTGAGACTGTGCTTCAATTATATCAAAATGTATTAAAAGTACAAACTCTGATATAAAAGGTTTCCCTCACAGGGCACTTGTGGGGGAAATGTCAATTGCAATATAGAATAATTACGGAGAACATTAAAACATATTAAATCATATTAAAATAAAGTACAAAAAACAATATAATGCAATGTGACCGGTAGTCCGGCAGTTGGATTGTCTGATAATTCGGAAGGCTATGCAAACTTGTCCAGCAAATTGAAAGTAAATGTTCCAGACATATATTTGATGTAAGATATAATTATATTACCAGATAGTTTGAGGTCCCGCTGTGATGGGCTGCTCTGTAGACGCTTGCTCGGCAGTGGTAAGTAATACCGGTGGCAGCCGGTTTCTTGTAACCTGCGATATTTGATGCTGGTCTGAATGAGAGTCTATATGTCGGTCACTCTGCATGAAAAAATAGCTAAACACCTTTCGGGGTGCTTGAAAGTAAGGTGATTGACCCCTTCCTCAGTGCTGAGGAAGGGGTCAATCACCTTACTTTCAAGCACCCGGAAAGGTGTTTAGCTATTTTTTCATGCAGAGTGACCGACATATAGACTCTCATTCAGACCAGCATCAAATATCGCAGGTTACAAGAAACCGGCTGCCAACGGTATTACTTACCACTGCCGATGTCCGTCTGCTGTTGGGAGAGCTGCTGATCCTGTGATCCATCCCAGTCTACTGCCAGTGTGTTTTGCTGACCTTTCGACGTCAGACCCTACCACCACAAGGTAATCCAGCGAGAGCCATCTATACGGATCCCTCCGATCTCCTACAGACAAGCATGTCAAACATCGGGTTCGAGTACCATCTGAACCAGTCGTACCGGCACATGCAAGCACCTACAGAGCAGCCCATCACAGCGGGATCTCAAACTATCTGGTAATATAATTATATCTTACATCAAATATATGTCTGGAACATTTACTTTCAATTTGCTGGAGAATTTTGCATAGCCTTCCGGATTATCAGACAATCCAACTGCCGGACTATCGGTCACACTGCATTATATTGTTATGTACTTTAATATGATTTAATATGTTTTAATGTTCTCCCTAATTATTCTATATTGCAATTGACATTTCCCCCCACAAGGGCCCTGTGAGGGAAACCTTTTATATCAGAGTTTGTACTTTTAATAAATCTCAGCCATTATATTTTTCTTTAAATGTGAATACTGTCCTTGAGGTGTAGGCAGCTTTTAAAATAAATATCTAATTTACAAATCTGTTTAATTTTCTGGCACCAGTTGATAAAAAAGAAAAAAGAATTCTAGTTTCTTTCTGAGAAAACCTACGAGTGTTTACGCTATAGCTGACCCCAGATGTTCATTGCTATTCCAGTGGTGCACAAGTCCCGCAGGCAGTCATTGGCTACAGTAGGGACCCTCCTCCGTCACTCTTAAAGAGTACCTGTCACCAAACTAAACTTTTAATATATTGTTCCTTATGTAATTATAACTAATCTACTGTCAGGATCCGGACTCGTATGCAGGGAGGACACGGGTGGTGGATCCTCTGTGTCAGTGAGGTGATGGCGTGGGCCATATCAGGGGAACAGAATCTAAGGGGTTACTGGTTTTCACCAGAGCCCGCCGGAAAGCAGGATGGACTTGCAGTGGCAGGTAACCCCCAGGTCGTTCCACCCAATAGCGACTCAACCTCACTGACAGCTGAGACAGGTGCGGTACACAAGGATAAGGCAAGAGCAAGGTCGGACGTAGCAGAAGGTGTGGGCAGGCAGCAATGGTTCGTAGTCAGGGGCAACAGCAAGGGTCTGGGTACACAGGCAATGGAACACACAGAAACGCTTTCACAGGGCACTAGGCAACAAGATCCGGCAAGGACAGGAAGGGGAAGTGGGTTTATATAGTGTAGGGAGTGCTTGGGACTAATTGGGCCAGGCACCAATTAATGGTGCACTGGCCCTTTAAATCTGAGAGACCCGGCGCGCGCGCCCTAGAGAGCGGGGCTGCGCGCGCCGGGACTGAACAGGAGGACGGGGCAGGTGAGAGACACAGGGCGCGATCCGAGAGCGGGCACGTCCCGTACCTCGGATCGCGTCCCCACCGGAGACATGGAACTGCATTTACGGGCACGCCGCGAGCGCTCCGGGGAAGTGACAGTACCCCCCCCTTGGGTCTCCCCCTCTTTTTGGAGCCCAGGAACCTATGGATGAGCTCCTTGTCAAGGATATTGTCCTCAGGCTCCCAAGATCTCTCTTCGGGACCACAATTCTCCCAGTCAACAAGAAAAAAAATTTTCACCTCTGACGACCTTGGAAGCAAGGATTTCTTTTACCGAGAAGACGTCAGAGGACCCAGTGACAGGAGCAGGAACGGTGACCTTGGGGGAAAAGTGGTTAAGAATGAGAGGTTTAAGAAGGGATACATGAAAGGAGTTAGGAATACGAAGAGAAAAAGGAAGATGGAGCTTGTAGGAGACAGGGTTGATTTTACTTTTGACTCTAAATGGCCCGAGGTAACGAGGACCCAGCTTATAGCTAGGGACACGAAACTGAATATATTTGGCAGAGAGCCACACTTTGTCACCAGGGGCAAATACAGGAGGAGTTCTTTTTTTATCCGCATGTTTCTTCATGCGAGAAGAGGCCAGTGAAAGCGACTTTTGAGTCTCTTTCCAGATAGTGGAGAAGTCCAGGGTCAATTCATCTACGGCAGGAACTCCAGATGAAGTGGGGATGGGGAGGGCGGGAAAAGGGTGACGGCCGTACACCACAAAGAACAGAGACTTGGCGCGAATGACTCAGAGTTTCTGAAATTGTACGAGAATTCAGCCCAGGGTAACAGGTCGACCCAATCATCTTGGCGGGAGGAAACATAATGTCGCAGGTAATCCCCAAGGATCTGGTTCACTCTCTCCACTTGTCCATTGGACTGCGGGTGGTAGGAGGACGAGAAATTTAATTTGATCTTTAATTGATTGCAGAGAGCTCTCCAAAATGTAGACACAAATTGAACGCCTCTATCCGAGACAATATGCGTGGGAAGCCCATGAAGACGAAAGATCTGCAGAAAAAATTGCTTCGCCAACTGTGGCGCAGAGGGAAGGCCTGGAAGCAGAGTAAACATTGTCATTTGAGCCACCCAGATGACAGTGTTGCCATTGGATACAGGAAGATCAGTGATGAAGTCCATGGCTATGTGGGACCAAGGCTGTTCAGACATGGGCAGCGAATGGAGAAGACCAGAAGGTTTCTGATGAGGGGTCTTGTCACGTGCACATACTGTACAGGCTCGTACGAAATCGGTTACATGCTTTTCCAAGGAAGACCACAAATAGTGTCTGGCAATCAACTGTAAAGTCTAATTTATTCCAGCGTGACCAGCCAGAAGGGAGGAATGGCCCCATTTGAGGATCCGGAGGTGAAGACGGGGAGGAACATAAGTCTTTCCTGGAGGGACAGGTACCAGAGAAGCAGGAGCAGAAGAGATCAGGCACTCAGGGGGAATGATGTGCTGAGGAAGGGTCTCGGCTTCAGAGGCATCGGTGGTACGAGATAGAGCATCAGCTCTGACATTCTTGTCTGCGTGACGAAAATGGATCTGAAAGTTGAAACGGGCAAAAGACAACGACCACCTAGCCTGGCGAGGATTTAGCCGCTGGGCGGATTGGAGATAAGACAAATTTTGCATCAGCGGTGCACAGCAAGGAGTGGGGAACTATTTGCTGGGATCCCTCAGGAACCCCTTGTGGGATTTAGGATCGATGAATAATATATACATATCCATGGTTGGAAGGGATAATTGTACCCTCTAATCCTGTGGACATTTGAAACGCATAACTATATTTGACATCTAAAATCTAAGGCATTTATAGCCCTATAACCATATCTGATAACTGGGTGGTCCTATCCTTGACCGTTGGTCATTCACGGACATAATGATGTTAGTGGAGTTGTGTTTTTAACACTTTTTGTTCCTCACATTATTATTTAGTCTAATAAAGGTTTAGTTTTAGATACAATTGTGTGACATATGTATTTGAGAGATTATTTAACCCCTTTGGGTTAATTTGTTGTAATTATGTAATTATAAGACACTTTGCTATTTACTTGCTGTTAAAATTCTCAGGAAGTTCGTATGGGGCATGGCGAGGCCTAGCTATCGCAGGCTTTAGTGACATTGCGCCTGCTGGGGAACGCTCACTTTCTTCTGCCGGGAGCTCACACAATGTGAGAAATGGAAAAGGTATGATACAGAGCTTTTTAAAGCTTGGAAAATTTAAGGGCAGGAGGGTGTTAGGAGTAGTTAAGGAATATTATCTGAGTTAGGTTAGAAAATATGGTTTGATGACAGGTACTCTTTAAAGTCAATAGGATGTGCTTTGGTCCTCCAGTATGAGAGATTATATTTGTAGCGCTTTTTATTGCACATGACAGCAACTGAAGTTACTGAATGAACAATATCTAAAGAATTCAGCAATGGGCCATAAAGCAGTAACTAAAATGTGTCATAAATGGTTTTACAAGATACTCTATCCATTTATTTACATGTTTAGATCCAGTGTAAGAGCCCAATTGTGTAAGTAGACTGGGGTTTAGCTATTTAGGGATGGTGCGAAAGTATATGGTTCCTGAGGGGACCCCTATTTCATCTAAGAACACACCAATATTACAAATGGTACATGAGAGTTGGTACGCCTGGTTACAGATTTTGTAATGGAGCCATATAGTGTCAAATGAAACCTATGTCAGTAGACACAACGTGCACACTTTGCTTTGGAATAGAAATATAAAATGTATGTAACAGGGAATTTCGAACTCCCTCTACTTCTAAATTGTTCACTATTAGAGATGAGTGAATTTTAGAAAAATTCGATTTGGCCGATTTGCCGAATTTTCTGAAAAAATTTGGTTCGGTCTGAATTTATTTGCGGCGAATCTGTATTTAAAATAGCTATTTCTGGCCTACAGAGAGCCTCAATAGGGATGTAGAACACTTTGCCTTGCCCTACCAAGAATAGGGTGTGTACTGGGTTTGTGAAATAATACTGTTATTCAGTATGACATGCAGATCAGAGGCATCGCTATTAGAATCACTGTCGCAGAGCGGCACAATGACAGAGCCTTGAGGTGGCAACAGAATGAGGAGACCATATAGTGGCTGAATGAGACAGCATGGAGATGTTGGCAGCATGAGGAGACCATATAGTGGCTGAATGACACAGTGTGGAGGTGTTGGCAGCATGAGGAGACCATATAGTGGCTGAATGACACAGCGTGGAGGTGTTGGCAGCATGAGGACACCATATAGTGCCTGAATGACAGAGCCTGGAGGTGGCAGCAGCATGAGGAGGCCATATAGTGGCTGAATGACACAGCGTGGAGGTGGTGGCAGCATGAGGACACCATATAGTGGCTGAATGACACAGCGTGGAGGTGGCAGCAGCATGAGGAGGCCATAAAGTAGCTGAATGACACAGCGTGGAGGTGTTGGCAGCATGAGGAGACCATATAGTGGCTGAATGATACAGTGTTAAGGTGGTGGCAGCATGAGGACACCATATAGTGGCTGAATGACACAGCCTGGAGGTGGCAACAGCCTGACGAGACCATAGGGCCTCACAATTGAAAAGATTAAAGATATTTTATATATTTAATTTGAAGAATTCAAATAGATGAACCTAAACAGTTTTATTTAATGTGCCAGCAACATGAGCAGACCACATGGTGGTACAGAGACACAGCCTGGAGGTGGCGGAAGCATAAGGAGACCATATAGTGGCTGAATGACACAGTGTAGAGTTGGTGGCAGCATGAGGAGACCATATAGTGGCTGAATGACACAGCCTGGAGTTGGATGCAGCATATAGTGGCTGACTGAGACTTTAACAGGAACAAAATGGTACTGAAAGTTGCACTTATATGGGGAGGACAATGCGCTCCAGTATGCTTAAAACAGTATTTGTCTACAACGCCAGCAGGTGTGTTCTTTTGGATGGCCTTTCACAGTATCTAGGCCCTTAAGACTTTAACAGGAACAAAATGGTACACCACTTAAATTTACGTATGTGGTATGCACTTATGAGGGGATGACAATGCGCTCCAGTACGCTTAAAACAGTATTTGTCAACAACACCAGCAGGTGTGTACTTTTGGCTGGCCTTTAACAGTATCTAGGCCAGTGATTCCCTGCCCTTGGTACCACGATGCTCCGGCCTCGGCCTGTGCGTCTGTGAATCACGGAGGCACAGGGGGGAAGGGAAGCCTCCGTGCACATTGCGTGTATGTGCGCACTGCACATATAGCGTCCCCCTTCCCCTGTGGTGCAGTGAGTGAGTCACAGGCGCGCAGGACGGGAAGGGGATATATGTAATGGGGATGGTGCGCCGGACCATCCCCCCGCCCCAAGGACCATCTTGCCGGCTCCCTGCAGAAGGACATTGAAAAACAACTCAGCTTAATTAAGGTAATGCACCCTCTTCCATCTGTCACCCATGTCCACCCCCCCTTTGTCACCCCTCTGTTATCCCCTTTCATTGTCCACTTTCCTGTCATCCATGTCGACCTTGTCCGCGCCTGTCACCTATGTTCACCATCCCTCGTTCCCTTTGTCACCCCTGTCTACCTCTCTGTTACCTCCTTGTCATTCCTGTCCACCCCTATTTCCCCCCTATGCCTACACTCTTCTACAACCATCTGTCACCCATGCACACCCCTCAACACCCCTTTGTCACCCATGTTCATTGCTCTACAGCCCCAACACCCCTGTTACCTATGTACACCCCTCTGTAACCCCCTACTCCCACCTGTCACCCTTGTACACTATTCTACACCACTCGGTCACCCATGTACACTATTCTACACCCCTCTGTCACCCATGTACACTATTCTACATCCCTCTGTCCCCCATGTACACTATTCTACAACCCTATGTCACCCATGTACACTCCTCTACACACCTGTCACCCATGTACACTATTTTACACCCCTCTGTCACCCATGTACACTATTCTATAGCCCTCTGTCACCCATGTACAATATTCTACACCCCTCAGTTACCCCTTTACACCCCTCTATTCCTCTTAACTTGTAAAAGGGGAATCTGGAGGCTGATGCAAGAAAAGTGCGGAGCCTGAGAATTGTGGCTTGAAGAAATCGTTATGATGGGAACAACGCTGATTTTAGAAGACGTCACTTGGGAGTTGCTGTATAAAGCAGCACTGTAATCTACTAAGCAGACAGATAAATTGATGTTGTGCATTGCGGCTGTTTACAACCCCCACCCCTTTTTTTTTGTTTTTGTTTGTCAAATTCGGTAGGGGTGCCCCATAGATATTTTTTTCCGAGGGGTTCCCTGAGCTGAAAAAGGTTGGAAACCACTGATCTATGCCCTTAAGACTTTGACAGGAACAAAATGGTACACCACTTAGATGTACGTGTATGGTATGCACTTATGAGGGGAGGACAATACGCTCCAGTACGCTTAAAAACAGCATTTGTCTACAACACCAGCAGGTGTGTACTTTTGCCTGGCCTTTCACAGTGTCTAGGCCCTTAAGACTTTAACAGGAACAAAAAAATGGTACACAACTGAGATGTACGTATGTGGTATCCACTTGTGGCATGTACTATGATGAACGCACAGATTACACTTAATAGAGGACAATACGCTTTTAGTGCTTTGCTCACCCTAACTGGCTGGCTACTATTAGTTTTTCAGTTGTTGTACACACCAGTGCTGCAGCACACAGTCACTGTGTACTACACTCAAAATTGCACTCTCTCTCTCAATCTCACTCCCTTCCCTATCGGTGCTTCTAGGCTGGATTTGGGCTGTAAATCACTGCTGTAAAAAAAGCTTTTTTGTGCAACACACTCCTCTCTGTCCCTCTCTCTGCAATAGAATGCTGATGTGACTGGGGGGGGGGGGGTGAATCTCTGCTGTAAAAATGCTTTTCTGTGCAACACACACTGTTCTCTGTCCCTCTCTCTCTTTAATAGAACACTGATGTGACTTGCCGCAAGATGGCTGCCGATTATATAGGACTGTGACGTCACAGGGGTGGCTGGCTGCTGATAGGTTGCATGCTGCATGTGATTCAGGGTCATCCCGCTGACCTTTGTTCCCGTCTTCCCAGGATTCCTTGCCCCGTGTCATCAGATGTGGATCCACTATTTTAGATGCCCGACCCCTGGAGCCTGGACTGCACTAAATGGAGTTTATTGAAGCGATTTGCGCGATCGAGCATTAGTTACAAATCAAATTTTTCCTGAAATTCGTAACGAATTCGGATTAATCAGATTCGATTCGCTCATCCCTAATCTTCACCTAACAAATATCTCTAAAATGGCTGCTGAAACTACATGCCTAAGCTTTTATAGTGGCTTTGGCATAACCCTTGCACTGCCTCCTGATTGGCTGGGGGAGCAGTTTGAAAGGCATTCTAGGATTCCCTAAAGTCATGTAATCTTTTCTCTTTCTCCTTTCTTGATGTTATTTTTGCAGGTTCGGCTGAACTGCCCAAAGTTCTTGTTTAAGCCAAACCAAACTATTAGCAAAGTTCTGACCAAACTCAGGTTCTACGGGTTTGCTTTGTTTGTCTGTAGACATGTTCTACAAAGCTTGTGGCTGGCTGACTGGCTGAATTATTTTCTTTTGTCGACAAAAAATAAAAAAAAAATAAAAAAAAACCTGAGTTTGACACTACTGTTTATGCGTAGATGTATAAAAAATTAAATAAAAGCAGTGATGCGCCTCGGTGCTACAAGAATATAAATGATGCGACCTCAATAAAAGAGCCTTACAAATAATAGATCATTAGCAAAACGAAAACCGAGCATTGTCTCGAGATATTCATTTATAGTTTTCCCGTGTAAACTACAATAAGACCGCCCTCGGGCAACATCACTGAAGTCTACCTGCAGGCACGTGCCTGTCTTTTAATCCGCGTCAATAAGCTTCTACTTTACTCCATCGATAATACCACGTGTTTTATTCCTCTTGACTTAGATTCATACTTTGATGTTCACCGTTCTCATGTGAAATGTAGAATGTTTCCTGCAACATGCTGAGCAGGAATATTAATTGTCTGCTTCCAGATATAGCCTGCAGATGTGTATGTGAAAATTCTTTTCTTCTGCTCTGCATCAATGTTTTGGTTACGCAAATATCTTGGAACAGCAGATTCAAAAGGTGTTTCTCTAACCGTAGATAAATACTTTCAAGCTGTCTTGCACTCAAGTACTCCAGGCTACAAAATACTAAATAGTTTCATATTGAAGTCTGATGTTACAACTGCAAAAGAATAACAATGCATTCACCAAATATTACATCCTTTTTTATTTTTCTTTTGTGAAATGTGGATAGTACTTCAAAAGATACATAACTAGTGTGACGGTACCAACCAGGGTGCCTCCAGCTGTTGCAAAACTACAACTCTCAGCATGCCCGAATTTCAGGATGACTAAGGACCTTGCATGTTCCGAAACGTGTCGGAGTTTGTTCCATAATTGATGTGTTCCTATAGATCAATGGTCTCAAACTGTGGCCCTCCAGATATTGCAAAACTTCAACTCCCAGCATGTCCGGAGAGCTATTGGCTGGTGACATTTGCAAGCAGCATACATTGAGGCTAATGCTGGCAAGGAAACATGGGAAAACGAAAAATCCATAAAACTTTGATTTTGGGCGACTGTGGCGTCGGGGTCAGATTGTGTCACGATTCCCAGTGTGATCACATTGCCAATTATTAGATATGATGTCACACTGTGACATTGTTGTGTTACGTGATAAAAGTTGCCATTTTGGGCCCTATGCTCACAGGTGGAGAGAGGGAAAGCTTTTACACTTTTTCTTATTTTTATCTTTTTGAGACATATATATTCTGCTTGGGGTTAATATACTTTCTTCACCTCCATTTTTCTATTGGAGAAAAAAATGATTCACTCTGTAACAAATAATTTGTCCATTGGAAAAATGCCAGTAACCCAGGTAGAAGTCTGTGAAAATGACATATTTCCACTTCATTATAAAAGATTGAGCAGTTTTTGACACTCTCAGCTTTTTTCCATTATTTCAATTTCGGTGAATTTTATGAATTTATGATGAAAACTGTAAAAGTCTGCCAGGGATAACAAGTCATGAGAGAGTAAAATATTTTGGGTGGAGTTGCCTGTTGAAGGAACGCTAAACATGACATGAACACCAAAAATATAAAAATATTCCAACATTACCTATCTTGACATTTTCTCTTTTCCTTTGACCTTAGTTTTTCTTATATTAACAAAAAAGTGTAAACCTAAGAAATAAAAACAAATTCTCACTATGTCCCAGGAGCTCAGCCATGTCCTTTCTATACTTTGGCTCTAATACAACCAGCTGCAGCAGGAGCCTCCCCTCTTTACCCTGTCTGCAGTAGGATAGAAAGATCAATTTCATTCGGAGCCATATGTCTGTGATTTCATGAAATTGTATAGCACCTTAGCAGATAGATTTATTAAAATAATTTCCTAATACACACACAAACATATATATATATATATATATATATATATATATATATATATATACACCTATGTATTACTGACCGTATCCATCTCCGCAGCCTGATAGTAAAACAGCAGAGCCCGGACAATTCTGAAAGCTTCGTGCAAGTCTATAATACTTCCAGCACATTTCTGGACCTGATCATGTTGTGCAGATTGTTCAGGAGGTTTAAACCTCCTGCAGCTGGATCAACAACATAGTAAAGTATGATTTAACTGTCCTACAGGCAGATGCAGAGAATAGGGGATGGAGCTGAAGAGGGAGAGAAGTGAGCAGGGAGAGAAGACTTCAGTGCGGGGCAGGAAGAGTGTATGGCAGTGCTGATACAGTGAGGAGTGCGGGGCGGATGAGCAGCCTATCACTGCTGAGGCTTGGGCAATATGCATAACATCCAGGTTTTACAGTCTCCTGAAGAGTTTCAATATGGCTGCTTTACCTGGGAGACACAGCACAGGACTCACAGTACTCCCCCAGCTTTCCTAGTCTCTTGAATAGATTATCCGTTTGGTGAAGCAGCCATATTGCACACATAAAGAGAAATGTCAGATGTTACTTAGCTGCTGCATTTCCTGAAATAGCATAGATTTAATAATTGATTAGTTAATTATTGATTTATTTTTCTAAGCTGCAAAAATGCCTCCAACAAAATGTAAAGCTATAGGTCAAGAACAATCAAATGCAAAAAAACTGAAGCGACTACAATGCTTTTCTTCTCAGGGTTTAGGTTGGAAGACCTGGCAACGCAGCCAGTTGAAGGCAATATATTTAATGGCAAAGTATGAAAGGTGTTTTAAGCCCAGCTTGGTTATTTTTCAGAGTAATAAACACACAGGTAAACAAACAGGTATATAATCCTAATATCCACTAAATTCTTATCAGATACCATATAAATGGAGATGACTGAATGGAATCTGACGAATTCGTATTCGTTACGAATTTCCTGAAAAATTTGAGGAACAAATCTGAATATCGTTGAGATTTGATAAAACGAATCGCTTCATTAAACTCCATTTAGTGCAGTCCAGGCTCCACAGTATCTAAAATGGCGCCTCCACATGTGAGGACACGGGGCAAGGAACTCTGGAAAGGTGGGAAGGCGCGTAGGCAGGATCCCCCTGCAGCATGCAGCCTATCAGCAGCTAGCCAGCCCTGTGATGTCACAGCCCTATTTAATCGGCTGCCATTGCTGCAGCAAGTTATTAAAGCATTTTATGACAGAGAGAGTAGTGTGTGTGTTCCACAGGAAAACAGCTTTACAGCAGTGATTCACCACAAGCCCAAATCACTGCAGAAAAGCACTGACAGGGAAGGTCAGAGTCAGCGTCAGTAGCAGTCAGTCAGTGCGGACTGTTGGGGGTAAAATCAGCTACTCGGCGGTGTGGCAGTATTTCATCAAGCATCCAGAGGATGTTAACCTGGCCACATGCAAGATGTGTCGGCAGAAGGTGAAGCTGGGCCAGGGTCCCAATGGTGGCACCACGGCCCTGCGTCAACATATGCAGCGTCACCGTAAAGCAGCCTAGGAGAACCATATCTCCAATGCGGTGGTCCAGCCTGCTGCATCATCCAGTGGCACAACGCTCTCTGTTTCAGCCAACCAAGGCTCCATCACCTCAGCCGAAGGGATCTGTGTGTCATACCCTCCTTCTGTCAGTCCAGATGCTCCTGCTACTCATACGTTGAGTCAGTCATTCCGGCATCAATCCATTAGCGAAGCCATATCCAAGAGACAGCAGTATGCGCCCATTCATCACACAGCCCAGAAGCTGAATGTGCTTCTGTCCAAGTTGTTGGTGCTGCAAGTGGACACTCAGTCATAAGCATGGGGGTGCACTGAGAGACAGGGGCTGGGACAGGCGGTAGCTGGCCTCGCGGCAGACCGCCAGCTCGATTTTCCGATACAAGTATGCAACTTATACACTGCAGCAATTATACACTATTAGAGCTGGAATTACTGCAGCTGCTGGCACCAGTTTTGCCCTCCAATGGGTCCTCAAAAAAGGATTTAAAGTTTGCTCATTCCAATCACCAGGCTCCGTCATTGTGCCGCTGTGCGGCAGTAATTCTAATAGCGACGCCTGTAATACTGCATGTCATTATTTCTGTTAGGTTATGCACTCCGGCTTTACACACTGGCCGTGAGCGCATCGTCCCGTTATCTCCTGCTGCCGGAGGGGCTGGGATTCGCATCGCAGGATGCGCCCGCATGCGAGCCCCAGTCTGTCACTCACCTGGTGCTTCTCCTCCCCCTGCCTCTGCTTCTCTGCTCTGGCGCGCATGTCCCCATCCCCTAGGGTGCACGTGCACCAGAGCTTTAAGATTTAAAGTGCCAGTGCGCTCATTAGTGTAATTCACCTGTGGCTCATTGATACATTCCTCCACCCTCTTCACTTCCCTGCCAGACCTTTGTTGCCTTGAGCCTGAGAAAAAGCATTCCTGTTATTGCCTTGCTGTGTATCTGATCCTTTTCTCCGTGACCTGACCTTGCTCCTTGCCTCCTACCTACTGACCATTTGCTACGTTCCTGACTACGCTACTGTGCCACCTGCCCTGACCTTCTGCTATCCTGACTATGAGATGCCTCATCTCCTCAGCCTCCTCAGAAAAGTGTTCTACACCCCTTTTGAGTCTGTATGTAGCCTGAAAATAGACGTTTTCACTAGTGATTCACCACAAATAAATTCTGATGGAACCAAATTTTTTGGGAAAATTTGACGAATCGACCAAATCAAATTTTTAAAAAAATTCGCTCAACTCTTCTTATAAACCATAGTTCTTAACCCATGGCTATAATACCAAAACCCAAGATAAAATGGAGTTCAAAAACCACCTTTCACTTAAAAATGTACAACTTTATTGAAGTATGCAAAGTAACTCATCACACCACCTTCTCAGGTAGCGTGCCCTAAGATCAGCTCTTATCAGGTGGTGTGATGATTTACTTTGCATACTTCTTACCCAGAAAGCCCACGGAGTGCTAATGGCCTTTTTGAATCTCCGTTTTACACTGAAAGCGGTGTTCCTCTCCCTGAGGAAAATACTTGACCCCTTCAACTTTATAGAGATGAGTGAAGTTTTGAAAAATTTGATTCGACTGATTCGCCGAATTTGGTCCGGTTTGGTCCGAATTTATTTGCAGCGAATCTGTATTAAAAACGGCTATTTCTGGCCTACTGAGAGCCTGAATAGGGGTGTAGAACAGTTTGCTTTGTTCTAACACACATAGGGAGTGTGCTGTGTTAGGGAAATAATACTGTTATTCAGTATGACATGCAGATTACAGGCATTGCTATTAGAATCACTGCAGCAGAGCGTCTGAATGTGGCAGCAGGGAGACCATATGGCGTCAAAATTGAAGAGAGTAAATAGAATTTTTTTATGTAGTTTTCATTTAACTTAATGTGAGCATCGAGCTGGCGGTTCGCCGTGAGGCAAGCTACCCCCTGATCCAGCCTGAGCCTCTCACCGCAATTTGCATATGCGAAAACTAGCATATTCAAAGATTAGCATATGCAAATTTTTGCTTATGCGAAAATTTGCATGCCAGTCTCACACAGTAGTATTAGAGCCCTCTTTACACCACACAAGCTGGAAGCAGAAAGGGATGATCACTGTGATGTGTACTGTGAAAAAAAAAATAAGAATAATTACGAATATATAGTGCTATTTTCGCGAATATTCGCGAATATGCGATATTAGCGAATTAAATTTGCATTGCGAATATTGGCGAGCAACACTAGTGGCTGAATGGCACAGCCTGGAGTTGGCGGCATTATGAGTAGAACATATAGGGGCTGAATGGCACAGCCTGGAGTTGGCTGCATATGAGGAGACCATATGGTGGTGGAAAGACACAGCCTGGAGGTGGCAGCAGCATCAGGAGTCCTGAAAGTGACCCGGTGACAGAGTGGTGCGGTGGGTGGCAATACCAGTACCCGGTGGCGAAGTTGGCTGAAAAAAGGTCTGATGTGGAGGAATGTTTATAACTGGGGAGCAGCGCCTTAAATCTGTTTGGCACTATCCATATTTGTGAAGTGTTGGTGTGGCACCATGGTCAATCTACTCTGATGCATCAGGCATTGGTGGGTGGAAATCCTGGCTGATCCATGACTGATTCATCTTCATAAAGGTCATTCTCTCCACATTTATCGTGGACAAATGAGTTCACCCTGGGGTTACTATGGCCCCCGCCGCAGTAAACACCCGCTCTGATGGCACACTACTGGCCGGGCAGGACAGCTTTTCCAGGGCAAACTCTGCTAGTTGCGGCCACAAATCAAGTTTGGCTGCCCAAAAATCCAGCGGATCTTAAAGGTGTGTTGGCATGGGCATGTCAAGGAATGCCACCACCTGCTGGTTCAGGTCCTGCTCCAGGTCTACCTGCTGTTGATGAGTTGCTTCACTGTGCGGTTGAAGAAAGGTACTCATCAGCGACTGTAGACTCAGGCTGCTGCTGATGGAGCAGGTACAGCCATGGCAGTGGAAGATGAGCGCAGAGGGCCCCTCCGAGTCAGACCTGCGAGAGGATGGACGATGGCGTCAAGTGGCTTCCTCAAAGGGCCTCAGCAAACGGTAGTTGTCACGTATGAGCTGCCACTGGTTGATATTGAAGTCAGGAACCACTTGACAACCAGATTTCACACATGTGCCATACAGGGCGCATGGCTCAGTCTTCCTTGTCGCAGTGCAGACAAGATGTTCTTCCTGTTGTCAGTCACCATGGTTCCCATTTCCAGTTTTCGTGGAGTAAGCCATGCTCCGATTTCTTGAATCACTTTTAGCAGTTCCTCCTTCTGGAGTAGAATTTATTATATATTATCCAGATTACTAGAACTAGAGGATATCCAAGGTTGGTGCCCAGGAATGGCCCTTCTATCCCTGAGATTAGAGACATTCTCATTAGAGAAAATAACAATAAGCTATCACACCTTAGCAACGGCCCGTGTAGGTATTGCAAAATGTTGGAAAACCCAGGAACTCCCTCAAATACCGGGTATACTAAGAAATTTAAAACAGATTCGTACTATGGAGAATTTGAGATTAGACAGTCTGCCTAACCAAAGAAATGGAAGGAAATGGAGAAAAATTTGGGAATTTTTGTAAACACAAATCCAAAAATTAGGAAACTGAGGGGAAACTAGTAATATAGATCAGGGATAGAGGGCAGAGGGAAGCAGTGGATATTAGGTAAATGTTGAGAGCATGAATGGAAAAGAAGAGAGATTTAAACTGTTTACATTTTTGTTGTTTTGTGCTGTTTAAATAGCATTTGTTTAAGTTTCCTTTTTTGTATTTGTTTAAAAATACAATAAAAAACAAAATAAAAAAATAGGTGTTGTAGTAATTGCTAGTAGGTGACTTCCTCAGCTCCTCTGAGGAATAGCATTTCTGTCACCCATCACTAACACCTTCTCAAAGGTCCACTCAAGGGAAACTTCCCCTAAGGTATCAAGACTGACCTTAGAGAGCTGGCACGCGCGCCCTAGAGAGCGGAGCCGCGCGCGCCAGAACATGATAGCCGGGGACCGGGACGGGTAAGTGACTTGGGATGCGATTCGCAAGCGGGCGCGTCCCGCTATGCGAATCGCATCCCAGCCGGCAATGTCAGTGCAGCGCTCCCGGTCAGCGGGTCTGACCGGGGCGCTGCAGAGAGAGAGACGCCGCGAGCGTTCCGGGGAGGAGCAGGGACCCGGAGCGCTCGGCGTAACAGATACAGTGTCTAAGTTGAAGATATTTGAAAAATTTTTTAGAAGAAATTCCAAAACTAGTTGAAATTAGGGGAAATTGAAGGAGTACTCACTTTTCACAGATAGAGCCCACTGTCTTGACACCTTTACTTATCCATGTGGACAAGTCGGTTTCTGGTAAAAGATGTTGTATGACTTCCATCGGGATTTCCTCCAATCTCCCCAAATTGAGTATATTTTGTTTTAGGGCTTTTAGCCACTCTTCTGTACTTGCTACCAGCGCGGAAGGATAAGTTATTTTAATCTTATTTACCAGTGCTGCCTCCCAGAGTATCGATCTGGGATATCTTACTCCCGCTGCCTGAGTTTCCAAGGCAACCCAATGCATCTCCAAATCATTATGCCACAATATTTGTGTTTGAGTAAGTGTTATAATTAATAATCTAAAAGATTAGGGCAGCCTAGGCCTCCTTCTTCCACTGACTTGTATAACATTTTTGCTGCTGTACATGGCTTCTTGTTTCGCCAAATAAAATTTTGTGTTATTTGTTGAAGTGTTTTAATTATTTTTATTGGAATTTTTACTGACAGATTTAGGAACACATATAAGATCTTAGGCAGCAGTATCATTTTTGAGACTGCTATTCTGCCGATCCATGATATCGGCAATCTTGTGTATGAACTTATATCTGTGTTTAGTTGGTGGGAGAGCCTATTTATGTTTATTTTAATAGATTTTTGTAGGGAGGAGGCTAAGTCAATGCCCAAATAGGTTATCGACTTATTGGTCCAGTGGAAGGGGTAAGATTTCTCTAGTTGTAATTTAATTTCTGGGTCAGTATGTAGTAGTAAAGCTATTGATTTAAAAATATTTAATTTATAATAACTGACTGATGAGAATTGTGCTATAAGGACCATCAATGATTTTAGGGATTCTATTGGGTTAATACATGAGATAAGAATATCTTCGGCGAACAGACTTATGCGATGCTCGCCGCACCCTACTTGGATGCCCCCTATCTCCACTGATTTCCTCACTTGCACTGCGAAGGGCTCTATCGCTAGGGTAAACATTTTTTATGTACATGTGTACAAGGCAAATTTTTCTGTGTTCAGTAACCATTTACATTTAGTTACTCAAGCATAAGCATTTATTAAACACTCGAACAGGGTTCAGGTACATTCACCTGATAAGTGCAACTTTCACAAAGAATGTCATGTTACTATTGAGGTATATACACGTAAACAAGCGTGCAAGGATCAGCAGTCCACCTGCACTAAGAGACTAAACTTCAAGGCTACCAGCTATAGCCTGGCACACACTTACGAATCTCCTACCGCTAGGAGTCTCTTAGTCTGATGATCAGGCACAAAAGCTTGATGGTTACGTTACAACTCGAACAGTCTTAGCATAGTCCTGCTAGGCACACTTCTTGAACTGTTGCAGAAAAGTCTGTGAAGACAACAAAAAAACTTGAAAGCAATATAAGTGTCACATCTCAGATGAAACTCTTGCGATGTCGTCCTGCTCCTCGCCTAGAGCCTCTAACCCTCTCAGAATCATGAACAGGCAAAGAGTGAATGTGGCTCTCCCACACCACATTAGTTAAGGTAGAGTGTGACACTGTAGGATTGAGGTTAACAGTTGGTGCTGGTTGATTCGGCCCCGCCTCCTCGTCGGGAGTGGGCCGCAGCACATCCGTCAATACCTGTTGAACAGACCAAACCTTGGGATTAGGCCTAGGTACTTTGGTTGGTACCCGCGGTCGAGGCCAAACCTCGTGGATAGGAGTAGGCCAGGGTGCTTTGTTGAAGGCAGAAGGAAGTGGCTGCTGCTGTAGAGACTCCTCCTCCTTGGGTACGTTGGTGGGGTCCGCTTCCCAATCATCAGAGGGAAAATACTTGAAGGGCAACTGGGTTGGAGCGGCTGGCCTGACTGCGGCCGCCCACTCTCCTCGCAGGCCCCGGACAGGGGTGTACTCCACTATCTCACCCACCTCCAGGGAATGGAACTTTTTGTGAAGATATGACCCCTGTACAGCTCGCCGGTTTACGAGGATGGTATAGCCGGTGTGGCAATCAATGAGGGTACCATAACCTTTGACCTTGTCAAACTTGGCCACTGTTGTTCTGCGACGTTCCAAGGGCTTCTCCCTTCTTGGGGATGATCCCACTTGCGAATGAAGAGTGCCTCCCTCTCCTTGGTGTTCTCTTCGTAGCGGATCCTCTCCTCAAGAGGAAGATGGGCATGCTTGGGGGCATGAAGTTCTCATTGTCGGGCCTTTAGCTTGTCCATCAAGCCGGCTATTTCGGCCTCCTGACGAGCCCTTTCTTGCTGTGCCTTAGGAACTGATGGAAGGGGTTTGCCCAGGCAGGGGTTGAAGCACATCATGCATGTATTGAATGAAGTCAGGTTCATCCCCAAAGATCCATTGGGGCAACTTTGGTGAGCAAGGTCGTGCACTCTGCAGGGGGGACAGGGGTATTTCTGGCTCAGGGCTGGTGGAGGAAGAGAAAGCCGCCTCTGATGGGGTGCTTACAGAGGATTCCTCCGTGTGGATCTCAGCCCACGAACCCCAAGTCTGGTGATGAGGGGACAGTCTCACCGGTGTAGGAGTTCCAGGTGTCCCTGCAGTGTCCCCTGGAGGGGTATCTTGCCAGTCGTCATCATCATTGGGCAGTGGGGGAAGATTGCAGGCCTCCTCTTCATCCAATGACAACCGCTGCAAACGGTCGGCAAGATCGTAGACACATTGGTACAGTCTTTTATACAGGGGGAGTACACTTTACTTGGTGGCAACAGCTGGAGGCACACACCCGTACCCTGTTCGTGGGACGCCAAAAAGCTATGTGCCTGGGGGATGTAGGGTATGGGGAGTGTAGCTGTGCAGTAATTAAAGGGTGCTTGTTAACCCTTGCTATTCGTGATGCCAGGGTGGGGGCTCCTCAATAACGCTTGTCCTACCGCCACCCTTCACAAGAGCGATAGGGAGGTAGAGAAGAATAGATTGTCCACAACTGGAGAGTTTTCTGAAACAGTGTTAACTTTTACTGAAGGTTTTCTGAAAGCTTCAATAACATAACAGTCTTTAGCATAACAACGGCTCTCCTTGGAGATTGACACAGGTTGGGACTTTAGCATTTAGAGTCTTTTAGTATTGTTCATTATTCCACAGGATTTAGGGGATTTAGTTGCGGTCCAGTAGTCACGTTAGCATTAGCGGGGATATAGATTTGAACTCACGGTTTTGGTTCAGCTCAGGCCGGCAGGTTTTTGAGGCCTAGCATGTCTTTGAAAGTTGTGTAGAACCATCCTGTTAGTCCGGCATCCACGAGAGCAGCAACTCAAGAGAGCGATAATTGGACCCAGCTCCCTTATATGGGCAGGGGCTGGACTAATGAGAATTGGTCTATACTGATGTCAATCACCATTACAAAGATTTGTGGGTAACACGTGACCCAAGGTCCTCCTAAGGTCCTACAACATACCATTGAGGTGACTAGCATGGTCACATGACAGAAGGTCCTGCGACACCAAACAAGGTAAATACTATACATTACTATAAAATATATATAAGTATTAAATATATACACATATATTATCATTAGAGATAGACTTGAGGAGAGGCGACTAGGGGCTGTCCCACCTGAGGAACCCTACCTGAACGTAGTTACTCTGGCTTTGGGGACCTCTACACTAGGTACGGTATGCAATACGGTACCGGGACACCACAGATGCTTGATGAAAAACTTCCACACTGCCGAGGAGCTGATTTTCCCACCAACATCCGCACTAATTGACTGCTACTGCTGCCGTCTCCAGGAACCCCTGTTCCACTACCTCCTGGGAAGGTTGGCTGCCACGAAGCAGGTGGTCTCCCCCGGGCACGTTTGGCTCCAGAATTTCCACTTCTGCCACCATGCTGACTGCCAACCATGCTACCACCTTGCTGGCTCAGCTGCTGCCTCACGGGCAACCTGCAACTCTCTTATCCTGATGTTGATGAAGCCTCTTCTGCACCTGGCTCCCAATTGCGATCGGCTTCATCATCATGAACAAGTGTCTGCACATCACTGATGTCCTCCTCAGGTTCCTCAACAGTGTCTGCTTCAGGACCCTGAATGCTGGCAACACCGACTCCCATGTCACTCTTGTCATCACTACTTTCCCGCATAGCGGAGGAAGCGGCTGATGTCTCCTCCACTTCTTGGCTGGGCTGTAGCTGCGGACTGTCCTCTATTAGATCGTCCTCACTGAATAATGGAGCTGAACCCACAGCATAAGATACTTCTTTAAGGGAGGGAAATGCATAGGACAGAGACATTCGGAGGAAAGGGTCTGCTCCCGGGCCATGCCAACTGAGGGTTGTGTCTGAGGAACCCACCGACTGTTGACTGGGGGTATCAGATTTCACTTGTGATGAAATGGATGACCATGTTAACCAATCGATGACGGCAGATGGATTGCTGGTTGAGACATAACCCCTAGCTGATACCGGGAGCTCAGACCTCGCTGAGACTCCTTCTGCCATTCGCCCCTAGCCTGCTGCGACCTCTGCCTGTGCCTGATGAATTTAGGCCTCTGCCACTCATCTGTGAATGCCCTGGCACTTCTCTGTCTGACATACTTAGTGTGTATATGAGGGGAGTAGAGTACGCTTCACTACGCTTAAAACAGTATTTGTCTAGAACAGCAGCAGGTGTGTACTTTTGGCTGTCCTTTCACAGTATTTAGACCCTTGACAAATTAACAGGTACATAATAGTACACTACTTAGATGTAGGTATGTGGTATGCATTATGAGGGCGGAAAAATGCACTACAGTATGCTTAAAAAAGTATTTGAGTAAAACACCAGCCGGTGGTTACTTTTCCCTGGCCTTTCACAGCATCTAGGCCCTTGAGAGTTTATCAGGTACAAAATAGTACACTACTTAGATGTAGGTATGTAATATGCACTTATGAGAAAAATGCGCTACAGTACGCTACAGTACAGTACTAACTTCTGCATGAAATATAGTAGTCGTAAGCCACAACTGCCATGTGCCCTTTCTATACTGGTTACCCGTAAATAGACTTAATTCCCATGATGTATTTCCTGAAAATGTGTAGACAATCCAGATAATAAGTAGTAATGGGATTCAGGCACGTGACAGACCACGGTATTTTGGAGGAAATTACTGTAAGAATACAGTAAGATTTAAAAAAAAAAATGTTAAATAAAAATAGTCCAAAAAATGTAAAAATGTAATGAAAAATGTAAACCGATTTTAAATATTATTCCATATGTTTAATGAAAAGTGAAGTGATGATTGCTTTGAAATAAAAAAAAATATTTCAAAAGTTTTTTTTTTCTTTTTTTTTGCAGTAAAAAAAATCATATGTAAGGTTTTATTTCCCCAATATATTAAAGCAGCATATGCCTTGGTGTTATGGAATGTGGAGGGCGATTCAGTATGCACACAAAGCAAATCTTGATGTTTGATATATTGTTTCAGCTTATGGTAATCTGGGATCAATATTATTATTATTTTTTTTCTTCTTGAAAGTCTGTTTCATCCACAAGGCTAAATCCTTACACACAAAGAAAAGAGACAAACACTGTCAGAATGTATTATTAGAAACAGACTGTAGACTGGTGCCCCCTCTCGTGTTAATTTAAATGTAATGATTAAAGACATCTATTAATAGTTTTGAATACCTATAATAATAGATGATTTTAGCTAAATGACCTAATATGTTAATGATTAGTACAATTAGCATATTATATCAGTAGAGCAGTGGTGGAAAAAGGTGGTGCCACAATCATCAAGATATCCCCACTATGACTGCAACAGCCACTGCGTCTAAATAACAGCGACAGCTGCAGCACCTCAACAGCAGCAACAGCTGCAGGGTCCCCAGTAACAGTTACTGGTCCTAAAAACAGTCACATATTAAAACCAATGTGTTTTGACTGCATCTAAGCAGTCCTAACCATGGCCATGTTTAAGACTTCTAAGTTGAAACAAGTTAGTTTGAGTGTCCACAATGCCAAATGTGATTAGATATATTTTAATGCCGGACAATCAATAAAGAAAGAAACTGATTTTTCCATACTTGCTGGTTCCAAAGTCATACTTGCTGGTTCCAAAGCCACAGACCCTGAGAAATCATTCCGTTATAAGCTCCCAGTAACGCTGTTGCCACGGATTTCCAATAACATTTTCAATGACGTTCCTTCCTTCTCCAAAAAACAAACTACCTTGAAGACATTAAAACTCTGCATTGTGAGTTCCTTGTGATCTATTAAAATAAAAAATAAAAAGTTGCTTTAGACCACATTTTTTATATGTTGTATTGGCCCCTATTATGGCCCATCTTTATAAGTTCAACCGAGAAGCAACATTCAGGCTTTGTCATCCGGTATGGAGCACAGGAGGTGTCCATAGAAGGTATTGCATGCTAACCTTTAATGGGCAACCTGTAAATGGTAATTCTGCCATGTCATTAGACCTGTCAACCAAAAAACAGGGGTGTAAATAAGCACATGGCTAGATGGGGCTAGTCATCAGGATTCCACGTATAAATTGTAATTTTTCAAGTGCTGAGATATAACCATTTTCGTTAACATGAAAATGAGGTTGAAGTGCCCAGGGAGTGCTCCTTAGTGTAGAGCCCAGGTAAGTCTAGCCCATGTCCTCTTAAAGGGGTATTCCGGGATCAAACATTTTATCCCCTATCCAAAGGATAGAGGATAAGATGTCTAACGGCCGTTACGCTCCTCCCATAGACATGAATGGAGGGGGCGTGGCGTGACATCACGAGGGGGCATGGCGTTACTTCACGTTTCCAGTCCCGGAAACCCGGTGGTTTCTGGAACTGGAAACGCAGCCCCGCATACAATGCGGGTGCTGCAGGGAGATTGCAGGTGTTTCCTGCAGCAGGCCCCCCGCAATCAGACATCTTATCCCCTATCCTTGTCTCTTTCGATGTTAACAATAAAAGCTTATATCTCAGCTCTGGCAAGGACTATGGTAATAAAAAAGCTATGACCAGAATCAGGATGGTTAGCCCTATCTAGCCATGGGCTTACTGCCAACCCTGTTTCCTGCTGACAGATTTGCTTATCCAGGATTGATGTTATCTCTCCTCATTGCAGTATGTTCAAGCTGACACTCACTGTGAAGGGTGTGGGCACAGCTCATGAGGCAATGTCATCCCTGTGCCACAATGGTACTGATATAGTGTAAAGGCGCTTCATTTTTATAAATATGGACTGGTCTAATACAAAATGTCTAGAAAAAGGGATATGTTCTTTTATAGCCTCTTTGGCACTAAAGAGGTGCTGAAGGGGTGCTGGACTTCAAATAAAGGACTATATTAGAGCTAATGATGTTATGAAAGCAGACTGTTGTTTCTAGGGCATGAACTTAAAAAGAATTTAATACACTGGTTTTCCAAAGCCCTTTCATTGTAATCATTATTTTTATCACATTTTGCTTGACTAATTCCCGACTTCTTTGATCTTTGAGAGTCCTTCATATGCTTTAAAAGCAATAATTTCAGCACGTATGATCTGCCTTATCTGTCTTATCCTGACTCCTTCTGTCCTTGGTGGAACAATGGCTTTCTTATGTTGTACATGAAAAAATAATAATGGTGATATTCACATTCCAATTAAAAGATCTAATTTCACATTTTAATTAAAACATTAAACACAGTAATGTGTAAGAGTGTGGTTAGTTTTTAATATAGAACATGTCAATCCGTCACAAGACGATGTAATGGCATTTAACATGAGATGTTCTGGGAGGAAAAAAATATTAAAGGAATGTTTCTTGCGAAAATTACTGAAAAGGATGGGGGTGGGGACAACAAAGTATTTCACTATTACATTATGAATAGAAAAAAAAAATCAAAGATGTGTTCAGTTCACATCTGCGACCTTAGACCTTGCAACGCAAATTCTGTCAAATTTTATTAAGATATTTGGACATCCAGCAGTATTTCATCTTCCAATATGCAGGGCTGTATCTACCATGAGGCGAGATGAGTATGTCACCTCATGTGACAGACTGCAGAGACCCTGAGAAGTGGCATATTCCATGGAGTCTTCATAAATTATACTGTCTAAAATATTCTACTACACACCGCTCCCCTCTTCTTAGTTATATTGACCCCATGACATGTAAATGACGGCTGGACGTAAATGTAGAATATGAGGCAGCCAGGACTGGGAATGTCCCTATTATTAGGCAACTGTATGACTATTATATAGAGGTATACTGTACACTCTGCTGGTACTGGTTTACAGTGTAGACTTCCTGCACGCAGACCTCTTACGATTATCACTGGGGGCTGGGGGGAGGGGATAGGAACCGGTTTAGTTCAGGCAACAGAAATGCCAGAATTTAAGTGTAGATTTGTGTGGGATAGATAAAAAATCTCCAATGTGTACATGGTTGAGAAGAAAAATATCTTAAGACATAATTACAGTTCTAGTTTATGCAAAGTTCCAATGGAAAGAAGGGATTGGAGCACTTATCATGTATTTTTTGCTGTGATCTTTATTCCATATCCATGGACATACACAAGACATCCCGGTGCAACAAGCTGAGCAGGAACGCAAGGAGTGTGCACCTGAGCGACGGCTGCTGTTTCACACCAGTGGGCATTTTGACGAAACTCCCACTGGTGTGAAACAACGTCCGTCGCTCAGGTACACACTCCTGCCATTCCTGCTCTGCTTGTTGCATCGGGGTGTCTTGTCACCAGTTGCAATTTCTATAAGCAGAGGTATAACTTGAAGCACTGCAAAACCTTAATAGGGCCTCTCTACCTATCACTAGTGTTGAGCGGCATAGGCCATATTCGAATTTGCGATATTTCGCGAATATATGGACGAATATTTGTCATATATTCGCTAAATTCGCATATTCGGAAAATTTGCGTTTTATTTTCGCATGTGCGAAAATTTGCGTATGTGGAAAATTAGCATATGCGAAAATTTGCACGCCTGTCTCACACAGTAGTATTAGTGCCTTCTTTACACCACACAAGCTGGAAGTAGAGAAGGGTGATCACTGTGATGTGTACTGTAAAAAAAAAACGAATATTCGTAATTACGAATATATAGTGCTATATTCGCGAATATTCGTGAATTCGCGAATATGCGATATTCGCGAATAAAATTTGCATTGTGAATATTCGCGAGCAACACTATCCATCACATATATCTTTTGGCCTTTTTTAGGCTTCAGGGCCTAGAAACCACTGAAAGGTCTAAACAACCAAATTTAACTCCCTTGTCTATATGCCTGCTGGCTCACATTGCATTTCCATCTTCTCCATTAGAACACTCCTACACACTGCTTGAATCAATACCAAGGCTGCGGTAATTGCCTGACTTTACTAACAATTTCTCTCTACAGGCACATGTTCAACATGTTATCCCCGGCTATCATAACTAGTAATTTTACCTATATCTCTATCTAACTTAGTTTTAGTTGCATTCTGTCTCTCATTGAGTATCTTTCTATATACTCCCGCAACTCACAACAGCAGGGAGGAAGTAAAGAGCTACAATAAATCAAGTCTCCTACTGCCATATTGAAATGGAGCAAGCTGTCTCCCAATAAATTAAGCAACAGATTATAATAGAACACTAAATTTATAATTCTAGATTGGAATTAATTTGAATTTTAAGAGTGCATCCGTAGAGGATTTACAGTAGATGTATATTATAATGCTAAACACAGTCTACCCGTGACAAGATTCCTGCCTTGGACAAACAAATAAACATTGGGGGAAATTTATCAAAACCTGTTCAGAGGAAAAGTTGACCAGTTGCTCATAGCAACCAATCAGATCGCTTCTTCCATTTTTCAGAGGCCTTTTAAAAAAACGAAAGAAGCGATCTGATTGGTTGCTATGGGCAACTCAGCAACTTTTCCTCTGGACAGGTTTTGATAAATCTCCCCCTAATATGTGTAATTTAATTAATATATTGTAAATATTTTTAAAGAACAGGTTTTGATAAATCTCCCCCGTTAGTCACCACTGTCTAGAAATTATGAGATTCCTTAAGGCTTTATTTCTTAGTGCTTTGAAGGTGTTTTGATAAAATGGTTCATTGCCTCATTTTTTATTTGTGCAATATTTGGTGTTGTTTAGGCTATTTAATACTTATATGTATATGGCAGTTCATGTTATTTGCTTGTTGGATGATTTAAAATGTATAAAATAAACGTAAGTTTTGAACAATATTGGTGTATCTAAGGCATGTCCAAAGTTTTTTTTTTTTTTTAAATAATAGTAAAAGTTAAAGCTTTTTTTTTTTTGCTTGTCATTTTTATCAGTTTAAAAAAATAAAAAATAAATAAATAACATAAAAGAAAAAAGCAGATAGTAAACACATACAATAGGATATATGCAAAGCATTGCCTAATAAAAAAAAAAAAAAAAAAAAAACAGTAAAAAAAACTGTAACCATTACAATACATTTATCATTCAGTCCCAAAAATTTAATTAAACAGGGAAACACACAGACAATTACACTTTAAGCTTTGATATAAGGCTTACTACATACAAAAAGAGATGAATAAGAGGGCATAAGACAAGCAAAACATGTATTAAAAAAAAAGGAAAAAAGAAGACCTTAACATTTAACAATTATTCATAGTCTCTTTAGCTTCTTTTTGGGGTATAGGAGTATGAGGGATCAGGCTAAGGCTGGGGGGGGGGGGGGGCTACATGGTGATTTTGGCTGCGACAGGGGGTCACATGACCAAAGATCACCGTGGGTGGATTGCACTGCATCATGGCAAAGTTGCACTGCAACTAAAACGTGGCATCGACCGTGACCTGAGATGGATATTTTGCGACTGTTGGGCCCCAATCAAGGCCACTTTACTGACCTTTGGTGTAGCGAAGCATGATCCCTGCTGAGAAACATGGACATCTTTATTGAGGCCAAAATCACTCTGTAGCCCCAGTCCAAAATCTGATCCCCAAAAATGTGAAACAATGTCATATTTTTACGTATAAATTCTAATTCTGTACTGAGCTCCCCAAAAAGACTCTAGGACCCCATCAAGGACCACAGCCCA
Organism: Hyla sarda; assembly: GCF_029499605.1. Classification (NCBI taxonomy): domain Eukaryota; kingdom Metazoa; phylum Chordata; class Amphibia; order Anura; family Hylidae; genus Hyla; species Hyla sarda. The sequence goes on from NC_079191.1 coordinate 410,250,582, forward strand.
GGTATAACTGTACCCTCTGAATTAGAGCCATGCCTGTTTTTATAATCCTGCTCCTGCCCGCTCCCAATGAATTTTTGACCGCTCACTCTACATGTGCATTCCACTCCCACCTACTCCCGCAACATGCCTGTCCAATTCTGCCCGCTCACAGCTATTTTCTGGGCTATTAATGTTGGTCATGTGGTTTCTCTGCTAAGCAAATATGCCATTCAAGAGCCTGGGAAAGCTAGGTGAGGCATTCTCACCTAGCATTTCTATGCTCCTGAATGATATATATGCACTTTCAGGTACTATAGATATGCAGTGCAATACATTTTTTATATTGGGCACTATGGATCCCAATGCAGTCCTCTTTTCTGAACATACATGTTATCAACAGAAACTGAACAAGCAGGAAATGCTGGTAATCTGAGCTTTCAAGAATCGTGTAGTTCACTGTGGAAAAGAACAAGTATACCACATTACAAGATAAGTTATGTAGAGCTGCTTTAAGAGCTATTCTGCCCATAGGCATTTTATCCCCTATCCAAAGGATAGAGGATAAGATGTCTGATCACGGGGGTCCCACCACAGGGACCCCCCACAATATCCATGCAGCACCTGGCATTCTGTGCTGGGTGCTGCTCCAGTCTTGGAAACATTGTATTTCCGTGACTGGAGATGTAACATCACGCCACCCCCCTCCCATAGACAAGAATGGAGGGGGTGTGGCATAAGGTCACATCTCCAGGTCTGGAAATCGAATGTTTCCGAGACTGGAGAAGCACCTGGCACAGAATGCAGAGTGCTGCATGGAGATCGTGGGGGGGTCCCAGCGGTTGGATCCCCGCGATCAGACATCTTAGGGGAGAAAATGTCTATGGGTGGAATACCCCTTTAACAATACATAGGTCTTATATGTGACACAGTAGTATTCAAATGTGAATTTGTGCTCAAACCAAAAATGCAAAAATAAACAACTAAAACACATTTTTGTTGTGGTATGGGGTGTGATGCAGAGCAAATGGAATTCCCCTAGGGGCAGATAGCATTAACCCCTTTTATTCGTGCTGCCAGGGCGTGGTTTATTGTCAATACCACCCGAAGCTATACCGCTGGATCCTGGGCTAGGCACCCGGGCAATAATGACTCCGATGCCAAGTTACGGACAACGGTAGCTTTAATGAGTGACAGATGGTACAGTCTATACAGTGTAGCCAGGCCCACGAAGGTGACCAGTGACTTCAGAGACCTTAAGGGCTTGCTGGAACTTGCAGTGGTTTTGGACAAGTTAGTGCAGGCCACTTTGACTTGACAATAGATGACAGTGACTGACTTGACTGGAGACAGACTAAGCTGTGACTTTATCTTACTTGTAGACTTGTAGCTTGTGGCTTCAGACTTGACTTGAGGCCTCGTATGAATCCAGACTCACTCTTAGGCTCGACTACATCTCAGCAAAGACTCAGGAACTAAGAGAGAGAAGAGACTCCTCTCAGGGATTTTATGGGGGAGACTCTGGTGGGGTCCCATTGGTCACCTGGTCACTGATACCTCCTCGGTAACAATCACATGACAACTCACGTGACAACTGGTGATCACATGTTAACCTTTCTTAAAGAGACAACATTCTTATATACACAACATAGAGGATAATATACAATTACAGAAGAACAGTTGCAGGGGGGCCCAGGGGACACTGCAGAGAGGCTGCCTGACAGGGCAGCAAGGGTACAGGGTAAAAACTCCTGTACTGGACTACCACAAAGTCTTTCCTTTTTTTTTTTTTTTAGCTGAACAATTTAATAAATGTTCTAGATATCAGGTCTAAAACTGATATTGGAGGAGATTGCAAAAAGTAGGAAATACTCTCATAAAAAGCAGATACATAAAATATAAAAACACATGCAAGCATAAAAACAAATGAAATAACCCAATGCAGCAAAGCCTGAAACATTACTATTTTAGTTCCTTTCAACTTTTTTTTCCTCTTTCTCATAATGCCGGATTCATGAACGTAGCGGTGTGCCACACTCTGCTGGTTACTTTCAGATGTAGCATGTGGTAACCACTTGTATTCCTCAGTCATTTGTTACACTACAAGACTATATTTCAGTAGTGAGACAACAAATAAAGTTCAGTGCTACACATGTCTTGTACATATGTGTGTCTGTGATGTATGGCATCAACTCACCACTCCTGAATAAAGCCTTTTACTCATTGTTCCTTTCCTTTTTTTCTTACTTCTGTGCCCACAACATTGTGAAAAATACATATAAATACAGATATTAAAATAGAAGTGTACCCATGTTCAAGCTACCATACATGTGTAGTTCTCTTGTGGCTAAGAAAATCCTCTGCTCACTGCACAAATCTGTGTATGGGGTACTGAGAGTTGACCTACTTAACCCCTTAAGGACACATGACGTTCTCATACGTCTCCATTTCCGAGTCCTTAAGGACACATGACGTATGAGAACGTCATGTGTTTTACCGGCCCCCCGCAACCATCTGGAGCGGAGCCGGTCCCCGATGCCTGCTGAAATCGTTCAGCAGGCATCGGGGCATATCGCCCAGGGGGGTCATTATGACCCCCCATGTCGGCGATGGCCGCAGATCGCTGGACAATTCAGTCCAGCGATCTGCGGCGGATTCCGGGTCAATCGGGTCTCCAGTGACCCGGTGACCCGGAATTATTGGCTGATCGGGGCCGTCAGAGACGGCCCCGAACAGCCAGAGCCAGCAGGGGTGAGGTGGCACTGGTGCCACCTCACGATCGCCCTGATTCGTCGGCCGGATTACCGGCCGACCAATCAGGGCGCCTGCTGCGGGTGTCACTCCCGCAACCCGCTCTGCCCCTCTTCCGGAGGACGTGAGCGGGTGCGGGAAGACGACCCCCGGTGCTGGGGACCCCGATCCCCGGCGTCCCTGTTGGGATCGGGGCCCCAGGAGCAGCGGCGGCGGCGGCGGCGACGACGAGGGACTGACCTGTGCGGCGAGGATCGTTGGAGGTGAGTGACAGCCTCCTGCTGTTGCTTAGCAACAGCTCCCAGCATGCAAAAAGGGCATGCTGGGAGCTGTAGTTATGCAACAGCAGGAGGCAGACCACCACAACTCCCAGCATGCCCTTATGGGCATGCTGGGACTTGTAGTTTTGCAACAGCTGGAGGCACATTCTTTCTATGGAAAAGTGTACCTTCAGCTGTTGTGTAACTACAACTCCCAGCTTGCACAATCAGCTAAAGTGCATGCTGGGAGTTGTAGTGGTGCATCTGGTGGTTGCATAACTACAACTCCCAGCATGTCCGTTGGCTGTCGGTGACTGCTGAGAGTTGTAGTTTTGCAACAGCTGAAGGCACACTGAGTTAAGTAGTAAACCAGTGTGTCTCCAGCTGTTGCATAACTACAATCCCCAGCATCCCCAGCCAAAGTAGTATGCCTCCAGCTGTTGCATAACTACAACACCCAGCATGCCCTTCCGCTGTCCGTACATGCTGGGGGTTGTAGCTTTTGCAACAGCTGAAGGCACACTGGTTGCAAAACACTGAGTTTGTTACCAAACTCGGTGTTTCACAACCAGTGTGCCTCCAGCTGTTGCAAAACTACAACTCCCAGCATGCACTGATAGACCGTACATGCTGGGAGTTGTAGTTTTGCAACAGCTGGATGTTCCCCCCCCCAATGTGAACGTACAGGGTACACTCACATGGGCGGAGGATTACAGTTAGTATCCGGCTGCAAGTTTGAGGTACGGCAAAATTTCTGCCGCAGCTCAAACTGCCAGCGAGAAACTACTGTGAACCCCCCGCCCGTGCGACTGTACCCTAAAAACACTATACTACACTAACACACAATAAAATAAAAAGTAAAAAACACTACATATACACATACCCCTACACAGCCCCCCTCCCCTCCCCAATAAAAATGAAAAACGTCTGGTACGCCACTGTTTCCAGAACGGAGCCTCCAGCGGTTGCAAAACTACAACTCCCAGCATGCACTGATAGACCGTACATGCTGGGAGTTGTAGTTTTGCAACAGCTGGATGTTCCCCCCCCCCCCCCCCCCCAATGTGAACGTACAGGGTACACTCACATGGGCGGAGGATTACAGTAAGTATCCGGCTGCAAGTTTGAGCTGCGTCAAATTTTCTGCCGTAGCTCAAACTGCCAGCGAGAAACTACTGTGAACCCCCGCCCGTGCGACTGTACCCTAAAAACACTACACTACACTACCACAAAATAAAATAAAAAGTAAAAAACACTACATATACACATACCCCTATACAACCCCCCTCCCCAATAAAAATGAAAAACGTCTGGTACGCCACTGTTTCCAAAACGGAGCCTCCAGCTGTTGCAAAACAACTACTCCCAGTATTGCCAGATAGCCGTTGACTGTCCAGGCATGCTGGGAGTTTTACAACAGCTGGAGGCACCCTGTTTGGGAATCACTGGCGTAGAATACCCCTATGTCCACCCCTATGCAAGTCCCTAATTTAGGCCTCAAATGCGCATGGCACTCTCACTTTGGAGCCCTGTCGTATTTCAAGGCAACAGTTTAGGGCCACATATGGGGTATCGCCGTACTCGGGAGAAATTGGGCTTCAAATTTTGGGGGGTATTTTCTGCTATTACCCTTTTAAAAAATGTAAAATTTTTGGGAAAACAAGCATTTTAGGTAAAAAAAATATATATTTTTTTACATATGCAAAAGTCGTGAAACACCTGTAGGGTATTAAGGTTCAAATTACCCCTTGTTACGTTCCCCGAGGGGTCTAGTTTCCAAAATAGTATGCCATGTGTTTTTTTTTTGCTGTCCTGGCACCATAGGGGCTTCCTAAATGCGGCATGCCCCCAGAGCAAAATTCGCTTTCAAAAAGCCAAATGTGACTCCTTCTCTTCTGAGACCTGTAGTGCGCCAGCAGAGCACTTTTCACACCCATATGGGGTGTTTTCTGAATCGGGAGAAATTGGGCTTCAAATTTTGGGGGGTATTTTCTGCTATTACCCTTTTTAAAATTGTAAAAATTTTGGGAAACCAAGCATTTTAGGTAAAAAAAATATATATTTTTTTACATATGCAAAAGTCGTGAAACACCTGTAGGGTATTAAGGTTCACATTACCCCTTGTTACGTTCCCCGAGGGGTCTAGTTTCCAAAATGGTATGCCATGTGTTTTTTTTTTGCTGTCCTGGCACCATAGGGGCTTCCTAAATGCGGCATGCCCCCAGAGCAAAATTCACTTTCAAAAAGCCAAATGTGACTCCTTCTCTTCTGAGACCTGTAGTGCGCCAGCAGAGCACTTTTCACACCCATATGGGGTGTTTTCTGAATCGGGAGAAATTGGGCTTCAAATTTTGGGGGGTATTTTCTGCTATTACCCTTTTTAAAATTGTAAAAATTTTGGGAAACCAAGCATTTTAGGTAAAAAAAATATATATTTTTTTACATATGCAAAAGTCGTGAAACACCTGTAGGGTATTAAGGTTCACATTACCCCTTGTTACGTTCCCCGAGGGGTCTAGTTTCCAAAATGGTATGCCATGTGGTTTTTTTTTTGCTGTTCTGGCACCATAGAGGCTTCCTAAATGCGGCATGCCCCCAGAGCAAAATTTGCTTTCAAAAAGCCAAATGTGACTCCTTCTCTTCTGAGACCTGTAGTGCACCAGCAGAGCACTTTTCACCCCCATGCGAGGTGTTTTCTGTATCGGGAGAAATTGGGCTTAAAATTTTGGGGGGTATTTTCTGCTATTACCCTTTTTAAAAATGTAAAATTTTTGGGAAACCAAGCATTTTAGGTAAAAAAAATATATATTTTTTTTACATATGCAAAAGTCGTGAAATACCTGTAGGGTATTAAGGTTCACTTTACCCCTTGTTACGTTCCCTGAGGGGTCTAGTTTCCAAAATGGTATGCCATGTGTGTTTTTTTGCTGTCCTGGCACCATAGGGGCTTCCTAAAGGTGACATGCCCCCCAAAAACCATTTGTCGCTCCTTCCCTTCTGAGCCCTCTACTGCGCCCGCCGAACAATTTACATAGACATATGAGGTATGTGCTTACTCGAGAGAAATTGGGTTTCAAATACAAGTAAAAATGTTTTCCTTGTTATCCCTTGCAAAAATTCAAAAATTGGGTCTACAAGAACATGCGAGTGTAAAAAATGAAGATTTTGAATTTTCTCCTTCACTTTGCTGCTATTCCTGTGAAACACCTAAAGGGTTAATACACTTACTGAATGTTTTTTTGAATACTTTAGGGGGTGTAGTTTTTATAATGGTGTCTTTTATGGGGTATTTCTAATATGAAGACCCTTCAAATCCACTTCAAAACTGAACTGGTCCCTGAAAAATAGTGAGTTTGAAAATTTTGTGAAAAATTTCAAAATTGCTACTGAACTTTGAAGCCCTCTGGTGTCTTCCAAAAGTAAAAACTCATAAATTTTATGATGCAAACATAAAGTAGACATATTGTATATGTGAACCCCAAAAAAATATATTTTGAATATCCATTTTCCTTACAAGCAGAGAGCTTCAAAGTTAGAAAAATGCAAAATTTTCATTTTTTTCATCAAATTTTGGGATTTTTCACCAAGAAAGGATGCAAGTTACCATAAAATTTTACCACTAAGTTAAAGTAGAATATGTCACGAAAAAACAATCTCGGAATCAGAATGATAACTAAAAGCATTCCAGAGTTATTAATGTTTAAAGTGACAGTGGTCAGAATTGCAAAAAACCCTCCGGTCCTTAAGGTATAAAATGGCCTTGTCCTTAAGGGGTTAAAGGGGTACTCCCGTGGAAAACTTTATTTTTTATATTTTTTTTTAATCAACTGGTGTCAGAAAGTTAAACAGATTTGTAAATCACTTCTATTAAAAAATCTTAATCCTTCCAGTACTTTTTAGGGGCTGTATACTAAAGATAAATCCAAAAAAGAAATGTATTTCCTCTGATGTCATGACCACAGTGCTCTCTGCTGACCTCTGCTGTCCATTTTAAGAACTGTGGATTTCTCTTTAGTATACAGCCCCTAAAAAGTACTGGAAGGATTAAGATTTTTTAATAGTAGTGATTTACAAATCTGTTTAACTTTCTGGCACCAGTAGATTAAAAAAAAAAAAAGTTTTCCACGGGAGTACCCCTAGAAAGGGGTTATCCATCATAAGGTGACTTTAGTAATTAAGTGTAATACAATTATAGACATGCTTACCAAGGATCTGTGCCTGTGTTGGTGGTAAATGGCCGTGTCCTGTGTCCCCTATTATAGTATTTGCTTGTCTTTGGGAACTGGCTACCAGTTTCTGTGGCCTCCCTCAGACTACAATCCACAGGTTCCTTTGTTTCAAGGGAGGGAGGTGACTTATTTCCCTCCCACACATCGGTCACCCCACCCATTGCAGCACAGCCACACCCCATTGATCGCATGACTATCCTAACATCACCTGACACACAAGCTGTGGATCTGTGTCATGATGAATGCAAGCACATGTGCGCCGGTAACGTCATCAGGGGGCTGACTTCACACACCACAGCCGAAGCAGTGAAGCACCCTTTTAGCACCTGACTTGTGACATATTATCTCGGGCCGCACAGCAAGCTGGGAAAGGTCTGAGATAACACTCATTTTGTAGGTTTCAGAAAATGTACTTCCGTGAAAGACAAAGAAATTCAATACCAGCCACCAAACACAGGTAAGGGAAGTATCTAGACTAACTTTGCTGCCTCAAAGAACCAAAAATCCCGGAATACCCCTTTAATTTTTTTGTCTATGACATTGCTATACATTGAGGTGTTACTTGGATGTATGGGTTAAAAGTTTGCATAATGCTGTGTAACAATGAGTGATTCATTGGTCACATGATGCTCCTCCACAGCTAGGTTCTATAGAGAAGTTTCAAGAAGACTGTGGAAAGAGACTCTGGAACAGTGTTTCCCAACCAGCGTGCCTCCAGCTCTTGCAAAACTTCAACTCCTAACATGTCTGAACACACTTCATGATTTATCAGCATGCAAATAGTCATAGGCAACCACATCCTATTGTCAACATCATAGATTGCCAGGTATGCTGAAAGGGGTACCCCAGAGGAAACAAAAATTAAAATCAACTGCTGCCAGAATGTAATACAGATTTGTAAATTAGTTCTATTGTACATAAAAATATGAATCCTTCCAGTACTTATCAGCTGCTGTATACTACAGAGGAAGTTGTGTAGCTTTCCAGTCTGAACACAGTGCTCTCTGATGCCACCTCTGTCCATGTCAGGAACTGTCCACAGGAAGAGCAAATCCCCATAGGGAACCTCTCCTGCTCATGACAGTTCCTAACATAGACGGAGGTGGCAGCAGAGAGCACTGTGGTTAGACTGGGAAGAACTACACAACTTCCTCTGTAGTATACAGCAGCTGATGAGTACTGGAAGTGTTAAGATTTTTATATAGAAGTAATTTACAAATTTGTTTAACTTTTTGGCACTATTTGATTTGAGAGAGAGAGAGAGAGAGAGAGATAGAGAGAGAATAAGGTAGAGAATAAGAATGTTTAAAGACATAAACATTTAAAAAAAATTAAAAAAGATGCAAATGAAAAGTGAAACTCTCTTTGCAGACCTTCTTTTAGACATTAATTTGCCTTAAAATTTTAACTAAAGCTAATAGAGCCAAACACACAGACAAACAAGCTCCTCAGAAGCAGGGTAGATGTGATCTGAAAGCGGTGATAGAAGATTATCTGGGTGCAGGAACTGATAAGGAAAATGATAAATTTGGAGCAGCACCGCCAAATAAAATGCATCTAGACAAAGAACAAAAATGATCTAGCCAAGACCATTATTGACAAATAACCCCCAGTGTCTTCTAATAAAGGTTGGTACATTTGACACATCAAGGCTATTTCACACCCCCTTCCCATGATGTACCCATCCATTATGCCAATCATATACATAACGTAACATGTTGGATTAGTTTGTTTAAACAACTTGAAGTCATTTGCACCAAGAACAAAAGCTTGTTGATGAGGCCGCCATGGAAGAATATGAAGGTATATGGTGCAGTCATATCTTTTAGAAACAAAACCAAAATCATTTTAAGCCTGAATATAAATGTGTATTATCTGTCAAAGGGGGAGTCTGAAAGACATATGTATCACATACAGCGGATGTAACTAGAAACATGTTGTACAAGCTCCATAAGGCTTATAGCCTTTGATATCCAACATTTCATTTTAAAATTAAAGGGGTACTCCACGCCTAAACATCTTATATGATGTCTGATCGCGGGGGTTCGGCCGCTGGGGACCCACGTGATCTCAGCTTCAGCACCCCAGACATCCGGTGCACGGAGCAAACTTCGCTCCGTGCCAGATGAATGGTGATGCGGGGCAAAGACTTGTGATGTCATGGCCATGCCAAGCTCGTGACATTGCAGCCACGCCCCATCAATCCAAGTCTATTGGAGGGGGCATGACGTGAATAGCGGGGCATTGCCATGGCTTCACGAGCCTCCGGTGCTGCACCAGACAAAACGAACAGCGGGTGCAGCAGAGAGATTGCAGGGGTCCCCAGCGGTGGGACCCCCACAATTAGACATATAAGATGTCTAGGGGCGGAGTACCCCCTTAAAGGCCCCTGGGAACCCCCGCAATCTGTCATTGTGCACACACCTTTGTGAGCTTTCCGCAGCGCTGGAGGCTCCAAATGTGTAGCGTGACGACCATGGGGCCGGAGTATCGTGACATCATGACTCCACCCCTGCCCCCTCAATGCAAGTCTATGGGAGGGGGCGTGATGGTGCTGCGGAGAGCACAAAGGTGGGTGCCCAATGACAGATTGTGGGGGTCCCCAGCAGCGGGACCCCCGCGATCAGACATATCTTCCCCTATCCTTTGAATAGGGCATAAGATGTATTAGGGACGGAGATCCCCTTTAAGTATAGACTTGAGTCCAACACCAGACTAGAGATCCACAGCCACAAAAAAAAGTTTTGAAAAATGTAGTTTTTTCCTAGCAAGATGTTTTCAATCAATCAATGACCAACGTGCAACACAAACATCAATCACTCGACTTAATTTATCGATGTAAAATTACATTTTTTCTTATGTTTAATATTATAACCAGTTTTCTTTAGATCATATTTCCATGACATTTTTTTCTCCCCTCTTATGTAAACTGTAAGAAAATCTTAACAATTCAGTGCAGCCTTCTGGTGCACATCGTCAAAAAGAAAAAGAAAAACTCCACCAATGACATGTATAACGATGAAAAATAAACAAGTTCAATTACGCCATAATATCTGTAACAAAAATTCCTAACCTGCTCCGAGCGGGGGACCTGGATAACATCAGGATCTGGTACCTCACAGAGGCACACCTTGCACAGCGGCAGAGTCATTTATCAAAGTCTTCTTAAGACTGAGTGATGTAACACGGATGGAAAACCAGTCGCAGATCCGTAATGAAAGCCCTCTGTTCTGCTGCAGGAATCTGTGTACATCCACCGTTGTTTATTATGCTGAGTTTGTCGCCAGGAAAATGTTATATTTCTTCAATTCTTCTCTCTGGCTAATCGGCAAGGGAGAATGTTTACTTAATTGAATCTTGACGAACGTTTAACGGTTATTCATGAAATCACATAACGTCCTGGGTTGCTCTGTGCAATATATATATATATATATATATATATATATATATATATTTCTCATTTGCAACAATAATTTTAAAATTGCTTCCTCTTACAAAAAATGAAATTCCATGACATTTTAGATATTGTATAAAACTACCGCTTGATTTGTATGCCAGTTCTTTACTGTCTGAAACTCAGCACTCGCACACCAACTGCATTCGGAAAGTCTGGCATAAATCAGAATGGCGAGTTACATAAATGCTTTGTAGACATATAGAAGCATCTACGCAAGTTATAATAGCCCAGAATTTCTACCAGACACCAGAAGCCAGAGAAGAAATTGCTTTGTTTACCATATAAGAAATCATGAATGCAAAATACTAGGAACGTTGGAATGTGGTCTAAAAGAAACAATTTTTGGGGAGGGTAAAAATGTAATTTTTTTCCTGTACAACCTTTGAGATGTCTTTCAAAATTTGAAAAAATTGTTACACTTAACATTGAGAGTCAATATACAGTACATATATGAGCTATAAGAATATTTTAAACCCACCAAAGAAAAATCTGGTGTAGACTGGGGTGGTCCACAGGATATTCAACAAACACTTCAAATGTGAAGGCCCTATTACGGGGACCCTCACTTATGAGGAGAACAGTATCTGATTTCACTGATTCCTGAACACTCAATTCTCCCTATGCTACAGTGAAGACAAGGCCATGGCTCCTTACAAGAGTTGAGCAAGCCAAGCCTCCTGAACCTGAATTTAATCTGAACTTCTTGGGGGTTAGCAGCGCAACATTGCAAGGTTCAGCTCACGGGAACCTGGCAATGCCGGGGCTGAGCTGTACTCGCAGCTGACAGCCAAAAGTACAGCTCAGCCCAGCGATGAAAGAGTTGATTAGCACTGCTGAGCAACACTAGTTAACTCCTTGGGGAAGGAGGGGGTGTGTACATTATACAGCCATCTAAATGGCTGAATAATGTGTACAGTGAAGAGAGAGCTACTTACCATCCAGTTGCTGGTCCAGTCCTCTCACTTTCGGAAAGCTCACTCAACTCTACTCCTTTCCTTTAAGTTTGTGGGAGTTTCGGAAAAAGCCAAACTCTGCTTGCTTAGCTCTTTCCATAACTTCTGTTGAGTTTAATAGAGAGGGCCTAATGTAAGTGCTGGAACTATTTTACTGGAGAGAGGCCACTCAACATTTATTATAGTTATAATAGGGTTGAGCCATCAATCTAGGCCATATTTTTACTGTGATGGATTCTCAATTAATTCCATTTTCTCTAATGTACAACGGTCAACCATATAATGATTGGTGAATTTGATAACACCGATTATCTTGTGACAACGGAACCTGCCAAGGGTTGGGATATTTTAGACAAGTGAACAGTCAGTTCTTGAAGTTGATGTGTTTGAAAGAAGAAAAATTGGCAAATGTAAGGATGTAAGGGACTTTGACAAGGGTTGAACTCTGATGGCTAGATGGTCAAAGCATTTCCAAAATGGCAGGTTTTGTGGGGTTTTATCAGTATGCATTGGGTAGTACCTACCAAATCTGGTCAAAGAAAGGTCAACCGGCAATCAACAACATTGTCATGGGCGCCTATGATTTAAAGAAGAACATGTGAAGTCTTGCTCAACTGGTCAGATGCCATAGAAAAGCTACGGTAGCACAAGTTGTGGCTGCATAGCCACAGAACAGTCAGCGTAATCCTGCTGACCCCTGTCCACTAAAAGCACAATGAGTAAGTGAGCATGAGATCTGGACTATGGAACAATGGAAGAAGATGTCCAGTTCTAATGAATTATCTTTGCTTTTATATCATGTGAACAGCAACAGGATTTAAAATGGAAAGAAGACCACCATCCAATGCAGTGTGATGCTTTGCTTAAATTCTACTAAGGAACCTTGGGTCCTGGCATCATGTGGATGTTACTGTGACTTGTACCATCTACATAAATATTGTATAGACCTGGTGCCCTTCATGGCAGTGGGATTCTCTAATAGTAATGACCTCTGTCAGCAGGATAATGCCCTGGACACATTGCAACAATTGTTTAGTAATGGTTTGGGAAACATGACAAAGAGATCAAAGTGTTGACTTGACCTTCAAATTCTCCAGATCTTAATCTGTTGAGCATCTGTGGGATATGCTGAAAAAGACAAGTCAGATTCATGGAGGCCGCATCTCACAACTTACAGGACTCATAGGATCTGATGCTATTGACCAGATATTAGATGACACTTTCAGGAGTCTTGTGGAGTCCAGGACTTGAGTGCTGTTTTGGTGGCATGGGACCTTGACAATATTAGGCAAATGGCTTTAAAGGGGTGTTCCAAGATTTTTTTTTTTATTGGACTTTGCTACAGGGGCTGTAAAGTTAGTGTAGTTTATAATAGAGTGTCTGTACCCGTGTTTCATGGTGGTCTCACAATTCTTATGTGATCTTTGCCCCAATGTTTATTTTTAACAGCATACAAATTGAGTCATCTAAGGTTTTCCCAGGCTTTAGTGCGGCCCAAGACATTACATCACTAGCCAGGTGTTTAAAGGGAGCCTGTCTGTTTCAATGGGTGGAGCGACCGCCGGGTAGAGGGGAGATCATTCTCCACAGGACTGAAGTGAATTGTCCCAGGTGTGTTGCAATGAGTGTGGTGTCTGATGTGTGGGAGAGAAAAAAATGACATTATTCTTACAACTAAGGGATACTGGGACTTGTAGTTGGAGGGAGGGAACTCCAACAGCATTATGGTGGACTAAAAACACAGCCATTTATCCCCAAGACAAGCACGGATCCTTTCTAAGCATGTCCATTACTCTCTGGCAGGTACATACTAAAATCACCTTATGATGGATAATATTATGCCTGAACGGTCTATTTTTTGATAAGGCCACTCCTCAAATACCATTTCTCACCGCAGCCTTAGGTACTCATGTCATATGGGTTCCATTGTATATTTATAACTGATTCTAATGAATAATTTCTCCTAGTGTGGATAAAACAGGTTACTTCCATGCAGCCTATATGATTAATAGAAAAGATCGCAAAGATTTGCACAGGACTGTTAGAGAAGAATGGGCCAGTAAATTGCTGGAAGCCTCCAGGTTTACACCATCTGTCAGATATAAATTATTCACTGCACATAGTGCTTAAGGTCATACTCGCTGGCCAGAGCAATGGATGTGATAGTGCTTCAGATCTTTAATGTGTGCCCACCCAAGGGGAGAGTGTATGGGGGAGAGAACTACAATTCCCAAACTGACAAAATGCTGTAAAGATATGAGCGGCTTTTATGTCCCCGTTATATGACATTAAGATAAAATTCATCTCATCAATCAGTTTTATTATCTCAGACATTACTTTGGGCCTTCTTTTTGTTCTCCTACTGACTTTTTTCTACCTTGAACTTTTTCTCCCTGCTGAATCTCAGGACTGATGAAGTTTATAGGCTCGGCTATTCATCATAGTGACTCCCTTTATATGTGACCTGGAATAATCCCTTCATTTCCAAGACATACACTTTTGCTTTTGAACTATCGACATCTCCTGAAAACTAACTACCCAGAGAATAAAGAAAAAACATTTCATAAAAGTTCTGGTTTATAAATACAGTAAAGTTCATGTCACCATATTCAGATTTTGTTTTACTACAGTCATGTCTCTATCTATCTATCTATCTATGTATCTATTTATCTCTCTCTCTCATATCTATCTATCTATCTATCTATCTATCTCATATCTATCTATCTATCTATCTATCTCATATCTATCTATCTCTCTCTCTCATATCTATCTATCTATCTATCTCATATCTATCTATCTATCTATCTATCTATCTATTTATTTATCTCAAACAAAAGGAGAGCAGCACTCCAAAAATATCCAACACAGCTGTGGGTGCAAGTGGTCTAAGGGGCCTCGGTCCTAGGTCCAATAATTTAGTATTCAATAAAGGCGACTGCCGCACACCGAAGTAACAAGCAAAAGTGTAGCTTTAATCTAGCAATACAAAGGTACAACGTTTCTGTGGTTTCACACCCCCATTATCTCTCTATCATCTATCTATCTATCTCAAATCTATCTATCTATCTCATATCTATCTATCTAATATCTATCTCATATCTATCTATCTCATATCTATCTCATATCTATCTCCTATCTATCTATCTCATATCTATCTAATATCTATCTCTCTATCTAATATCTATCTATCTATCTCATATCTATCTATCTATCTATCTATCTATCTATCTCATATCTATCTATCTATCTATCTATCTATCTATCTATCTATCTATCATCTATCTATCTATTTATCTCATATCTATCTGTCATCTATCTATCTATCTATCTCACATCTATCTATCTCATATATATCCATCTATCTTATAGCTATCTATCTATCTCATATCTATCTATCTAATATCTATCTATCTATCTCATTTTTATCTATCTATCTATCTATCTATCTATCTCATATCTATCTATCTAATATCTATCTATCTCATATCTATCTATCTATCTATCTCATATCTACCTAATATCTATCTATCTATCTCTCTATCTATCTATCTAATATCTATCTATCTATCTAATATCTATCTCATATCTATCTATCTATCTCATATCTATCTATCTAATATCTATCGATCTATCTCATATCTATCTATCTATCAATCATCTATCTATCTATCTATCTATTTATCTCATATCTATCTATCATCTATCTATCTATTTATCTCATATCTATCTATCTATCTCACATCTATCTATCTCATATCTATCCATCTATCTTATAGCTATCTATCTATCTATCTATCTATCTCATATCTATCTATCTATCTCATATCTATCTATGTACAGCATACAGATACACGACAGCACTCCAAATTAGTGATCAGAAGTAGTGGCTTTACTGAATCACCAAAAAATGTTACAAGCTTGCAACATTTTTTGGTGATTCAATAAAGCCACTACTTCTGATAACTATTTCGGAGTGCTGCTGTGTATCTGTATGCTGTATCAAGAGGGGCCTTTGACCAAAGCCTGACCACAGCGTGCACCCACTTCCTGACTACTGTACTTTGTGTGCTGCTCCACCTGCTTGCTATCTATCTATCTATCTATCTATCTATCTATTTATCTTTCCAGACAAAGAATAAGTCCGCCAGTACTTTAGTTGATACCAAACTATTATATGGACCTGGCCTACAGGTGCACG
This sequence comes from Hyla sarda, assembly GCF_029499605.1. Taxonomy (NCBI): domain Eukaryota; kingdom Metazoa; phylum Chordata; class Amphibia; order Anura; family Hylidae; genus Hyla; species Hyla sarda. Next base: position 410,266,406 of record NC_079191.1, read on the forward strand.
CTACTAGGCTAGATATACAGCAACAGAAGGATGCAGCAGCACACTGCCAGCACAAAGATATAGGTGAAACATGAACATGCAGATAAAACATGGAGAGCTATACAGCTATGGTGTAATAGATGCAAATGTGAAACTATGAAATAGTGAGGCACTTAGCTCGCAAATTTGTCTCCGCCGGCGGTCAAATAGCTTGGACCGTCCCACCGCGATAAGGTGGCCTCATTGGGACGGACCCTACACTGTGAATATGCCTCTGTGTGAACAGTTCAGTAAGCATGGCAGGATCTGGAACATCCAAGACACCTTATATACACACCTGATAGAGGTGGGTGGGGTGCAGGGCCAACATGGAGGTAGCCACTCCCCGTATGTGCAATACAGACAAAGATATCTATCCATCTCTTTATCAATCTATGTATACACTACCTGCTCTATCTATCTACAGTATCTATCTATCTATATATCTATCTAGACAAAGAATAAGTCAGCCAGCACTTTAGTTGATACCAAACTATTACATGGACCTGGCCTACAGGTGCACGCTACTAGGCTAGATATACAGCAACAGAAGAATGCAGCAGCACACTGCCAGCACAAGGATATAGGTGCAACATGAATATGCAGTTAAAACATGGAGAGCTATACAGCTATGGTGTAATAGATGCAAATGTGAAACTATGAAATAGTGAGGCACTTAGCTCGCAAATTTGTCTCCGCCGGCGGTCAAATAGCTTGAACCGTCCCACCGCGATAAGGTAGCCTCCTGGGACGGACCCTACTCTGTGAATATGCCTCTGTGTGAACAGTTCAGTAAGCATGGCAGGATCTGGAACATCCAAGACACCTTATATACACACCTGATAGAGGTGGGTGGGGTGCAAGGCCAACATGGAGGTAGCCACTCCCCCGTGTGTGCAATACAGACAAAGAATAAGTCAGCCAGCACTTTAGTTGATACCAAACTATTACATGGACCTGGCCTACAGGTGCACGCTACTAGGCTAGATATACAGCAACAGAAGAATGCAGCAGCACACTGCCAGCACAAGGATATAGGTGCAACATGAATATGCAGTTAAAACATGGAGAGCTATACAGCTATGGTGTAATAGATGCAAATGTGAAACTATGAAATAGTGAGGCACTTAGCTCGCAAATTTGTCTCCGCCGGCGGTCAAATAGCTTGGACCGTCCCACCGCGATAAGGTTGGATGTTCCAGATCCTGCCATGCTTACTGAACTGTTCACACAGAGGCATATTCACAGTGTAGGGTCCATCCCAGGAGTCTACCTTATCGCGGTGGGACGGTCCAAGCTATTTGACCGCCGGTGGAGACAAATTTGCGAGCTAAGTGCCTCACTATTTCATAGTTTCACATTTGCATCTATTACACCATAGCTGTATAGCTCTCCATGTTTTAACTGCATATTCATGTTGCACCTATATCCTTGTGCTGGCAGTGTGCTGCTGCATTCTTCTGTTGCTGTATATCTAGCCTAGTAGCGTGCACCTGTAGGCCAGGTCCATATAATAGTTTGGTATCAACTAAAGTGCTGGCTGACTTATTCTTTGTCTGTATTGCACACACGGGGGAGTGGCTACCTCCATGTTGGCCTTGCACCCCACCCACCTCTATCAGGTGTGTATATAAGGTGTCTTGGATGTTCCAGATCCTGCCATGCTTACTGATCTGTTCACACAGAGGCATATTCACAGTGTAGGGTTCGTCCCAGGAGGCTACCTTATCGCGGTGGGACGGTCCAAGCTATTTGACCGCCGGCGGAGACAAATTTGCGAGCTAAGTGCCTCACTATTTCATAGTTTCACATTTGCATCTATTACACCATAGCTGTATAGCTCTCCATGTTTTAACTGCATATTCATGTTGCACCTATATCCTTGTGCTGGCAGTGTGCTGCTGCATTCTTCTGTTGCTGTATATATCTATCTATCTATCTATCTCATATCTATCTCATATCAATCTCATATCAATCTCTTTTAAAACCCTTTTCTGTTATTTTTTTCACATTTTGTTCTGTTGCTCCTTGTGCTAAGAAAAAATAAATAAAGTTTTCCCTTCATTCTGTACTCAATACCCCATAATGACAAAGTGAAAACAGAACTTTAATTTTTTTTAACAGATTTATCAAAAAAGAAAATTTCACATTGTCGCCAGACCCTTTAAGACTTGAAATTTAACTCTGGGGGCTCCCATTTCTCTTGATTATGTCTGAGATGTTTCTTCACCTTGCTTGGAGTCACCTCAGGTGAATTCAGGGGATTGGACATGGCTTGGAAAGACACAGCCCTGTCTATGTAAGGTCTCATATCAGAGCTAAAACCAAGCCATGAGCTGGAAAGAACTGTCTATAGAGCTCATAGACAGGATTGTGTGGAGGTACAGATCTGGACAAGAGTACAAAAGATTTCTGCTGCTATGAAAATTTTAAAGACCACAGTGGCCTCTATTATTCTTGAATACACATAGAACAAGTTTGGAACAACCAGGACTCTTCCTAGAGCTGGCTGCTCCACCAAACTAACTAATCTTGGGAGAAAGGCCTTAGTAGGAGAAGTGACCAAGAACCCAATGGTAACTCTGGCTGAGCTCCAAAGATCCTGTGTGCAAATGGGTGAAACTTCCAGAAGGTCAACTTTTACTGCAACCTCCACCAATCTGGGCTTTATGGCAGAGTGTCCAGAAAGTAGCCTCTCCTTAATAAAAGAAAAATACAAGATATCTGAAGGTTGCAAAATAAAAAATAAAAAAGCACTGCCCATCGCCTGCCCAATACTATCCCTACAGTAAAGCATGGTGGGGGCAGCAGAGACTGGTCAGGGTTGTCGGAAAGCTAAATAGAGCACAGAGATAATCCTAATGAAAACCTGATCCAGAGTGCTCTGGACCTCAGACTTGAAAGGTTCTACACTCCAACAAGACAATGATCCTAAGCACACAGCCAAAACAACACAGGAGCGGCCTAAGGACAACTCTTTGAATGTCCTTTAGTGGCCCAGCCAGAGCCCTGACTTGAACCCAATGGAACATCTCTGAAAGTGGCTTCCACCGACAGTCCTCAACCAACTAGGAACGGCCTAGAGACAACTCTGTGAAGGTCCAAGCTGAGCCCTCACTTGAACCCAATGGAACATTTCTAGAGAGACCTGAAAATGGCTTCCACCGACAGTCCTTAACCAACCTGACAGAGCTTGAGAGGATCTGCAGAGAAGAATGGCAGATAATCCCAAAATCCTGGTGTGTAAGCCTTGTGGCCTCACCCCCAAGAAGACTGGAGGTTGTGATCACTGCCAAAGGGGCTGCAACTGAGTCCTGGGTAAAGGGTCTGAATATTTATGTCACTGCAAGATTTAAGTTTTTCCTTTTTGATAAATTAAATTCGCGAATACGAATATTCTCTTTTTTCCGCATATTCTCATATTCCTTCTTTTCACTTGTGGGCCAATTAGAATGATGCAAATACACTTGTCAGAGGTTATCAACAACATCCCTATCAACCAATAGTAAAGTTGCCCACCCCCTCATTGTTTTCTTCCTCGAATACGCGAATATGTGAATATAACGAATACGCGAAATTCGCAAATATAAGATGAATATTCATCTATATATTCGCAAAATATTCGAATATAGGCAATGCCGCTCATCACTATAAATTAACAGAGATTTCTAACATTCTGTTTTCATTTTGTCATTATGGGGTATTGAGGGCAGAAAAAGGTTGCCACTTTTCTTGCAAAAAATAAATAAAAAATACCGGCCATGCTAATGTGCATAGCTAATTATAACATCACAGGAAACACATATGGGGGTGGAGGGGGGGGGGATTTTGGCCTATTCTGACCCCTATAACTTTTTATTCTATTTCTTCTTATACAGGCCTGCATTAGGGCATATTTTTTGTGCCCCAATCTGTAGTTTTTAACAGTACCATTTTTATTTTGATGTGACTTTTTGATCGCTTTTTTTTTTTTTTTTTTTTATTAAATTCAGGAATTGCCGTTAGTTACCAACTACAACTCCCAGCATGCCCTGATACAGCCTGTGGCTCAGCAGCTGCCCCAAAAGAAAACTACAACTCCCAGCATGATGGACTATTTAGTAATATGTAGTATAGGTCAGTGTTTCCCAACCAGGGGTGCCTCCAGCTGTTGCTAAACTACCTCCAGCATGTTGTAGGAGTTGTAGTTTTGCAACAGTTGGAGGCGCTCTGGTTGGGAAAATCTGGTTTAGGTTTTGGTGCAACATTCCAGGAGTTTGAGGATTGGTTGGATAAATACCGGTATGCATTGCCGGTATTTTTAATATGAAAATACCATCAGGGTGGCTAAAAAACCATCCGTGCCGGAAAAATACCAGCCAGGTGTCAACGATAGGGCACAATGATGGGGTACATAAAATGTGAAAAAATTTACATAACAAAATGTGAAAAAAGTGTGAGAAAAAGGGTCTGAAGACCAAGTTTCCCCTTGTTTTTTTTTTCTGGCAGTTTTTGAAAAACTGCAACTGCATTTTTTGAGCCAAAGCCAGAAATGTATTCAAAAGGAACAGGACATATAAAGGAAGAACTTACACTTCTCCTCCCTTATGGATCCACTTCTGACTTTGGCTCAAAAACTGCAGTGGCAGATATCCAAAAACTGCCAGAAAAAAAAACAAGTGGAAACTTAGCCTAAGGCTAGGTTCAGACTACGGAATCTCCGGGCAAAAAATTTCCGCCCGGAGATTCCGAGTGCGGCCAGCGCTGACTGAATCAGTCGGCGCTAGGACCGCGAGGACACTGCAGTCTCCAATAGACTGCAATGTATTCCGTGAGTAATTCCACCTGAAGAATGAGCAACGCCATTCTTCAGGCGGAAATTTCCAAGCGGATTTTCCGATCACAAATTCCGCTTCACAAATTCCGAAGTGTGAATTTGTGAACGAAAAAATACTACACTATACATTTTAGTGAGCGGAATTTCTGCTTTTAATTTCAATTTCAAAGCAGAATTACAGGTGGAAATTCCGTGGTCTGAACCTAGCCTTAGGGTATGTTCACACTGAGGAATTGGGGCGGAAATCACGCTGAAGATTTCTGCCCCAAAATACAGTTTTTTTTCTGCTCAGAATTAGCAGCGATTTTGCACGGAATTCGCGAAATTCCACGCGGAAATGCAGGTTTCATGCGGAGGAGGAGAAGAGAAGGAGTATCAAGTATTTCTATTCAAAAATACTCGCAGTATTGCGCAGATTCCGCGTGGAAATGCTTCTGACTGTAAAAAAATAACATTGATCTCTATGGGAGAATGACGCTGATTCCGCCTGAAAGAAAGAACATACTTCCTCTTCAGAATTCTGCTTGAGGAAATTCCTCAGTGTGAACTGAGGGGCAGAAATTCTGTACAACTCTATGAGGATTTCACTGCTGAATGATTTGGAGAGGAAAAAGCGAGCAGAATTACTCGTGGAAATTCCTCTCCAATTCCTCAGTGTGAACATACCCTTATAGTAGAAAACAGCCCTGATAATAGGACAGACTAGAGAAATGGACAGTTACGATTAAACATATAGGGGAAGATTTATCAAAACCTGTCCTGAGGAAAAGCTGCTGAGTTGCCCATGGCAACCAATCAGATCGCTTCTTTCACTTTTGAAAAGGCCTCTGAAAAATGAAAGCAGCGATCTGATTGGTTGCTATGGGCAACGCTCTCATATTCTTCTCATCCCTCCCTATTTCCTTCCATAGATGCCAGATAATATGTAAACTGTAAACAGCAAAACTTACAAGAACCAAATGTCTGTGGTCACCAGGAGGCTCTTGTGCATCTCCGATGCTATTAACGTTTTATTAGACTTGTTTTATTTGACGTTTATCTGGCTCAGTACGAAGCAACATAATGTGATAAGTATGTGATACTCCCATAAATGCCATTCAGCGTGCGGGAAGAAAGGAAGCCCATTGTGGATTGTAGATTCTGAAGGCTGTTCTATTCATTTAGGGCAAATTTACTTTTGGCAGATTTGTTGCAGAGCTTTCTGCGATTGTCTAATTCATCTGAATGGCAATTGCAGATATCATGATGACATCATCACCTACCAGATCCGTCCTACTAGCTCTGTGTTCACATCTTGCGTTTTTTGCAGCTTTTTTCTGTTCCCCAAATCCTGACAAAAAATGGAGATTGTAAAGCAATTGTGCAACAAAATGGTAAAAACAGCTAAGGCTGCATTCACACTTCGTTTTCACATACGGGTGCGGGATCCGGCTGGGGGAGGGAAAAACCGGGCGCTACCGCACCCCGGCCGGATCAGCCCGTAAATCCATTTACTTTAATGAGCCGACTGGAGTCAAACGGTGACTCCGGTCGGCTAAGTTTTGACCCGTATCCGGTTTTGTGACCGGACCTAAAACCGTAGTACACTGCGGTTTTAGGTCCGGTTGGGAAACCGGATACGGGTCAAAAATGAGACCGGAGTCACCGTTTTACTCCGGTCGGCTCATTAAAGTAAATGGATTTACGAGCTGATCCGGCTGGGGTATGGGAGCGCCCGGTTTTTCCCTCCCCCAGCCGGATCTGGCACTCGTATGTGAAAAACGAAGTGTGAATGCAGCCTAAGCCTAGATTCATACATTGCAGCAAATTACCGGTACCGGTATGTGCTTTTTTTGCCACAAATTACCATAAAATGCCACATTTAACCACAATTTGCATAATCACGATAGAAGGCGCAATTCTTACCACAATTCTGGTCTTTTGAGGCAAAAATGCATGTGGTGATCAGCTGCTATACTGCAATTTAGCTGCACTGTGTGAACACAGCCTATAATGCAGTAAAAATGTCTAAAAAAAAATGCTGTAAAAATTAAACATGGGAACACAGTCTAAAGATGTCAAATCTTTATAAAACACCTCAGTAGGGATTATACTGGGGATTATATCACATCACTTTATCCTCACAGCAATATTTCTCAAAAACATGCACTGTGAGTGAGAAAACGCTTCAAACCTGCACAGTGTGAACTCACACACATCTAATGATTTCACCTGGGTGACCTTTAGCATCAGCAGCCTGATCACCAGGTGCAATAATCAAACACCCCACCCAAAACCAGAGGGTTCATGTGCATCTCCTGTAATGAGTTAGACTGAGGGTCTATTCACACGGCAGAATTTCCGCTTGCGGAATTCCACCTTTGAATAAAGCCCATAGACAAGCAGAAATTCAGAAGTGTGAATGGGAGTGTGGAATCCCATAGAAGTCTATGGGCTTTAATTTGATGTGGAATTCCGAAGTGGAAATTCTGCTGTGTGAATAGACCCTGAGTTTTTACCCAGGGAGTGAAGTGCACAGCTGGAGCTTCTTCCGGCTGAGACTTTGATCAATCAAAGGTTTTTACATTCTCTTTTTTTTTTTTATAGCAGTAACGCTTTAAGAGGTAAATCTGATTTCTGATGGTTGATCATTTTCAGAGACAACTACAGTATCAGGCATGGAAATCAACGTGACGCTTCTTTTCCCTCAAATCATCTGTCAAGGCAGAGTAGGGAAACATATACATAAGATAGTTGGCTGCTCCTGCTCGTCAGAGGGCTCAATCAACTTCTATCCAATATGTACAGAGGCCTTAAAATGCTATCCCAAAATAAAAATTATTCAGACTCCACAGGAGAAGGGGATAACCAGCCTATGGTGGTTCGACCACTGGGACCTCCAGTGATCATGAAAACAAGGCCAAGTGACCCTGAGTGTATGGAGCGGTAGCGCACATGCTCAACTGCAGCTGCATTCATTCTCCGAGTGCTGAATTTGGAGAGTCCCATAGACAATGAATGGAGCGCTGGCCTAGCATATGTGCTGTTGCTAAATTTATTTCGAGGACTCAGAGATTGGACCTCCACCAATTAATTCTGGATAACATTTTAAGAACATAATAAGTTGGTTTCTAATTATTATACTTTTATTTCTTACAATTTTACACAATATTTTTGCTTTACCTTCGACCTATAGTTTACCTTTCCCTTCAATGGGTTAAAACTTTTTCCAACATTCAATGTCCATAAGTCACATTTGCCTGTGTGGTCTGTTGCTTCTTAAGACTAATTATAATTACTTTAAGTCTAAGTGGGAGTAACATCCCTGTGCCCAGTGTTTGTAATTTAAAAACACATTTAGAAAACGTATATTTGCCGAGGTTAAACCTGTCTTCCAATGTTTGTGTAGCGTGTAATTTAAACTCTCCGTTCTACTTATCCAGCATGACCTTGGTCCAGACAATGATTTCTAAAGGGAATTTGAGCTAATCGGGTATTTCCCATAAAAGGTCACAATGTTTTTGATAGCCAGTAGTCATAAATATCTTACATAATCTCAATAAATTACATGAAAGTAGCTAAATCATTCAAGAATTAATTCTAAATCACTGGGAAAGGCTGAGGTCCTATCTATGTAAACAGCCTCGGCCTTTTGTTAAACCGTTTGGCGTGTCATCGTAAGGGCATTAATCTAAGGTTTGGAATAATTTTTGTTAACTTTTTTCTAACATTTTGACTTCCCTATTTATATTTTATATATGAGTATTTAAAGGGGTACTCCGCCCCTAGACATCTTCTCCCCTATCCAAAGGATAGGGGCTAAGATGTTAAATTTTTTAGTGGTCCGGCCGATGGGACCCCCTACAAGCTTCATGCAGGCACCGGGGGTTCTGAATATTTAATTCAGAACGCTGGGTTCGGTTTGGTTGTGATGTCGTGCCACGGCCCCTCCATTCATGTCTGATACTACTCATAATACTTTAAGAAACTTTGCAAAAATAAGTAATACAAGTGAATATAAGAACATTTGCAATATATCTAATCTGATAAAAATGGCTTCCTCTCCTTATTAGGCTCATTTCCTGCTCTCCCTCAACTTAGCATTTACTTTGAGAACAGCTCTTGAAAAAGGGGGAATCAGGTTTTATAATGTGAATGGATAACTATAGAGAGGGGAGAAGGAAGAGGGAATGGAGGGAGATGTGCAGGAGAGAGAGAGAAGCAGACAGAGAGACTACATGAGCCTATAGTAAGTATTAGATCTCACTACAGTTCTGGATTCATAGCTTACACTGCTCAATACTGCTCTATGATGTCTTTCATGCTGTAGATGTGTGTGTGTGTGTGTGAGTGCCGAACTTGGAAGACATAGCAGTTAGTCTATACCCACTAGCTCAGGGACAGCTGAAAATTAGATATGGAGTCTCTAGAAGGGAAAACTGGTAAACATTGTCATATACAAGTTCTAAAATAGCCAGAAATTATGATACTCTTCTTCTACAAACACGAAAACTTCCAAATAATAGTTAATAATTAGCACCACATTGTGATATAGGAAGTTCCCATTACTGGAAACGGAATAAGGAGAAAAAAAGTATAGACCAGCAGAGGGCACCTCATGCGTTACCCAAGCAACTCCAGATCCCTATATAGGGAATAAAACACAAAAACACCTTGAGCAATAAATAAGCAGAAATTTCACCAATGTATGCTGGGGTATGGCAAAGGAGGAACAGCTGTTAGTCCGAGGTCACAAGATTAGGTAGCTCAGTCCAGAAGAACAATAGGAGAAGAGTAGGGAAGAAAAAAGACCTCTACATCAGTCACTGCTAGTGTGGCACAAATGAAAGGTATCCAAATCAGAGAAAACATATGAATAAGGCTGGGTTCACACTACGATCTAACTATACAAGAACTGGATATGGCTGGGGGGAGCGAAAACCGGGCGTATCCCAGCCGGCCCATATCTAATTCATTTCAATGAGTCGACCGGAGTCATCTGGGATGCAGGAGCGCCTGGTTTTCATTACCCCCAGCCGGATCCGGTTCCAGTATAGTTAAATCGTAGTGTGAACCCACCTTAATAGTAGGTGGTTATTGTAAAAACAAAACATATTGGTAGCAGGATAACACGTTTTGGGGTTACACCCCCCCTTCTTCAGATTAGTATCCTTTTGAAGGGAGAGTGTACCTCAAAACACGTTATCCAGCTACCGATGTGTTTATTTTTTAAACAATAAATATCTACTATTATTTCCTCTAGTGTGGATACCTTTTTTTATGGTAAACTAGCAGCACCTGAGGTCGAGGTATTTTTCCTTCCCTTCTCTTCTCCTATCATTGGAAACAGAACATATAGAAAAACAAAACATGGATCCCTGGGCAAAACAAATCGAAACAACAACAAAAGATTCTCATTTTCCTATGGGCTTCCTATAGGCAGGGGTGTAGCTATAGGAGGTGCAGAGGTAGCATTTGTACCGGGCCTAAGAGGGCCCTAACCCACATGTGCCCCAAAAGAGACCAGTATTACAAATGGTACATGGGGCCCTGTTGCAGATTTTGCATTGGGGCCCATAGGGAACAAGGACCCTTTGTCATTTATATGTGATTGTCATGGGGATTTTTGCTCCTGACCCTGGCATTTTTGCAAGATATGAACTGTAGATGGTTTAACAAGCCATGAATAAGAAAGCCTCCAAAAGAAATCCGAAATGCATCGGTTTCAATGTTAAAGCTTGAAATAAAGATTAGATCAATTTTTTCACAGAGCTTTAAAATTTTTTGTTTTTGCTTCTGTAATATTTTGTCAACTAAAATAACAGGAACCTTTTAACTACAGTATTAAACAACAGTTTTTAGGACTATTTTTACCAGGGTACCTCCAGCTGTTGCAAATAGGGATGAGCGAATTGAATCTGATGGATCTGAATTCATTATGAATTTCTGGAAAAATTTGCTTCACAACAAATGCGAATATCGCTGCAATTTGATTGCACAAATCATTTCATTAAACTCCCTATAGTGCGGTTCAGGCTCCAGGGCATCTAAGATGGTGGCTCCACATGTCAGGACATGGGGAAAGGAATGCTGGGAAGGCGGGAACAAGGGTCAGCAGGATGACCCTGAATCACATGCAGCCTATCAGCAGCCAGCCACCCCTGTGATGTCACAGCCCTATAAAATCAGCAGCCATCTTGTGGTCATTCACATCAGCGTTCTATTGCAGAGAGAGGGACAGAGAGCAGTGTGTGTTGCACACAGCAATTCATCTCAAGCCCAAGCCCAAATCAAGCCTAGAAACACTGATAGGGAAGGGAGAGAGATTGAGAGAGTAAGTGAAATTTTGGGTGTAGTAGACAGCGACTGTGTTCTGCATCACTGGTGTGTACAACAACTGAAAAGCTAATAGTAGCCAGCCAATTAGGGTGAGCAGAGCACTAAAAGCCAGAATTACCTGCTATTAGTGCCTAATACTGGTTAAGTAGAGGAGCGTATTGTCCTCTATTAAGTGTAATCTGTGCGTACATAGGTGGTGTACCATTTTGTTCCTGTTAAAGTCTTAAGGGCCTAGTTACTGTGAAAGGTCAGCCAAAAGTACACACTTACTGCTGTTCTAGACAAATACTGTTTTAAGCGTAGTGGAGCGCATTGTACTCCCCTCATAAGTGCATACCATGTACGTACATCTAAATGGTGTACCATTTTGTTCCTGTTAAAGTCTTAAGGGCCTAGTTACTGTGAAAGGCCAGGCAAAAGTATGCACATGCTGGTGTTGCAGAGAAATACTGTTTTAAGCATCCTGGAGTGCATTGTACTCCCCTCATAAGTGCATACCATGTACATACATCTATGTGGTGTACCATTTTGTTCTGGTTAAAGGAGATGTCTGGCGCAGACTTTTTCTATTCCGTCCTGCCTGGGCTGCAAAAAAAGACAAAACAATCTTTCACTTACCTCCATATGTTCTCCCGGAGCTCCGCAACAGCTGATCGGTCGGCCGGGCTGTTTACTTCCTACTTCCTTTATGCCGGTATGTCACACGATGCTTCAGCCTATCACCGGCCGCAGCGATGTCCCGCCTCGGCCGGTGATAGGCTGAAGCACCGTGTGACGTACAGGGCTAAAGGAAGTAGGAAGTAAACAGCCCGGCTGACCGATCAGCTGTTGCGAAGCTCCGGGAGAACATATGGAGGTAAGTGAAAGTTTGTTTTGTCTTTTTTTGCAGCCCAGGCAGGACGGAATAGAAAAAGTCTGCGCCGGACATTAGTGTTGCTCGCGAATATTCGCAATGCGAATTTTATTCGCGAATATCGCATATTCGCGAATTCGCGAATATAGCGCTATATATTCGTAATTACGAATGTTCGTTTATTTATAAAAAAAAATTTTTTCACAGTACACATCACAGTGATCATCCCTCTCTGCTTCCAGCTTGTGTGGTGTAAAGAAGGCTCTAATACTACTGTGTGAGACTGGTGTGCGAATTTTCGCATATGCGAAAATTTGCGTATGCTAATTTTCGCATATGCGAATTTATGCTTATGCTAATTTTTTTATATGCTACTTTTCGCATACGCGGATTTTCGCATATGCGAAAATATAACGTGAATATTACGAATATGCAAATATCCGCGAATATATGACGAATATTCGTCCATATATTCGCGAATATTCATGAATTCGAATATGGCCTATGCCGCTCAACACTACCGGACATCTCCTTTAAAGTCTTAAGGGCCTAGTTACTGTGAAAGGCCAGCCAAAAGGTTCCAGCTCCAGGCTGTCTTATTCTGCCACCATATGTTCTCTTCATGCTGATGCCAGCTCCAGGCTGTTTCATACTGCCACCATATGTTCTCCTCATGCGCTGCCACCAACAGGCTGTCTCATTCTGCCATCAAATGTTCTCCTCATGCTGCTGCCACCTCCAGGCTGTCTCATTCTGCCACTATATGGTTTCATTATGCTTCCTCCACCTCCAGGCTGTGTTATTTAGCCACTATATTGTCTCCTCATGCTGCCGCAAACTCCAGGCTTTGTCATTCAGCCACTATTTGGTCTCTTCTTGCCGCCGCCAACTCCAGGCTGTGTCATTCCGCCATTTTATGGTCTCCTCATGCTGCCGCCACCTACAGGCTTTGTCATTCAGCCAGTATATGGTCTCCTTATGCTGCCGCCAACCTCAGGCTGCGTCATTCAGCCACTATATAGTCTCCTCATGCTGCCGCTAACTTCAGGCTGTGTCATTCAGTTACTAAATGGTCTCCTCATGATTCCACCACCTCCAGGTTGTGTCATTGAGCCACTATATGGTTTCCTTTTGCTTCCGCCACCTCCATGCTATGTTATTCAGCCACTATTTGGTCTCCTCATGCTGCCGCCAACTTTAGGCTGTGTCATTCAGTTACTATATGGTCTCCTCATGATTCCGCCACCTCCAGGCTGTGTCATCCAGCCACTGTATGGTTTTTCTTGTGCTTCCGCCACCTCCAGGCTGTGTTATTCAGCCACTATATGGTCTCCTCATGCTGCCGCCAACTCTAGGCTGTGTCATTCAGCCACTATTTGGTCTCCTCATTCTTCAGCTACCACCAAGCTGTGTCATTTCGCCACTATATGGTCTCCTCATGCGGCTGCCACCTCCAGGCTGTGTCATTCAGCCACTATATGGTCTTCTCTTGCTGCCGCCAACTCCAGGCTGTGTCATATAGCCACTATATGGTGTCCTCATTCTGCCGCCAACTTCAGGCTGTGTCATTCATCCACTATATTGTCACCTCTTACTGCCGCCAACTTCAGGCTGTGCCATTCAGCCACTATATGGTCTCCTCTTGCTGCCGCCAACTCCGGACTGTGCCATTCAGCCACTATATGGTTTGCTCACTATTCTGCCACCTCCAGGCTGTGTCAATCAGCCACTATATGGTCTCATCATGCTTCCACCACCTCCAGGCTGTGTCACTGTACCGCCATGTGGTCTACTCATGCTGCTAGCACATTAAATAAAACTTGAAAAAGTTAATGTATTTGAAATCTTCAATTTAAATGTTAAAAAATATCTTTAATCTTTTCAATTGTGAGGCCTTATGGTCTCGTCAGGCTGTTGGAGTTGTAGTTTTACAATAGCTGGAGGCACCCTGGTTGGGAAGCACTGTTCTATACTGTGTGTTCAAAGGTAATACATATAATTCTATAATAGTTTAGTAATTACTCAATGCACTATGGATAAAATATGATATTCATTACTTATGTGCAGACATCACTTAGCGTAAATCAAAAAGTCTGGTCCTTACGCAAATATACTTTGCAGGACGACATTGAAAAATGAGAACACATCATAATTCTACAAAATGAAGCAACTCCGTGGGCCTGTGTATTTAAAATCAACACCACCGTGAACTTTAGGGTTGGGCGAGTCAAAAATCGTGGAGACGAAAAGCAATTGCGAGGAAGTTCTGGAAACTGTCACTGAACGTGCGGTTCCCATTTGTTTGCTGTCTCAGAGAGCGTAATTAAAGGAGAAACGCAAAAGACAACACAATAATACAAAAGACCGTATGGAAAGACTAAATGTTTTCACCGAAAAAAAAATTTGTTAATGAAAGAGAAAAACAAGGCAAAGCAAATAAATGAATACACACGCATATATATATATATATATATATATATATATATATATATATATATATATGTGAATTTTATTTAAATATATATATGTGAATTTTATTTAAAAATACATAAATATATATATATATATATATATATATATATATATCTATATATACACACACATGTAACATAATAATTATAAAAATTATAATTAAAATTAATACTAATAATAATAATATAATACTATATATAATATTATAATAAAATTATATTATCATTATATAAGATGTTATTATAGAAAATAATATAATTTTATTATTATTACAATATTAATAATAATCTACGTTATCTAGTAAAAAAAATCAGTAATGCATGTACTGAATCTATTCAATATTCTAATAGAGGAAAGGATAGAATGAAACAATAAAAAATAGCATAAATAATAGGTAAAGTAAATTAATATTTAAAAAAAAACCTATAAATATATTTTTTTATATTGTTAACATTTCAAATCTTAACTTCGAGGATGCTAAAGTCATGCCATAGGTACACATTGATCTCATTTAGAAAATGATTTATTGTGATTTCCTTTTACTTTGCACCCAGCCCGGCAATATTTTCAGTCTCAGGTCAGAAAGACCTGGCTAGTCTCAAACCTGACTATACACAGACCATTTAACACTGTCACTCGCTTCGGACCCGCTTAGTCAATGTCTCCTTCTGTTTTTCAAGTAATGGCGCTATATATTTTCTAAATATCAAAGAGCCAACATAAAGGCACCTGGGGGATTCTGGTATGGTTATTTTAACTTGCTTCAAAGCGAAGATTGTCGAAGAAGTGTAAGTGTTAAATGAAAAAAATAAAATAGCAAAATTTAAGAGATTGTAATTAGAGATGAGTGCATTTTTGAAAAATTCGATTCGGCAGATTTGCCGAATTTACCGAAAAAACTTCTGTTCGGTTCGAATGTATTTGCGGCGAATCTGTATTAAAAACGGCTATTTCTGGCCTACAGAGAGCCTCAATAGAGATGTAGAACACTTTGCCTTGCAGTAACACGCATATGGAGTGTGCTGAGTTAGTAAAATAATACTGTTATTCAGTATGACTTGCAGATTACAGGCATGGCTATTAGAATCACTGCCACAGAGCAGAACAATGAAAGAGCCTGGAGGTGGCATCAGTATGAGAAGACCATATAGTGGCTGAATGACCCAACGTGGAGGTGTTGGCAGCATGAGGAGACCATATAGTGGCTGAATGACACAGCGTGGAGTTGGCGGCAGCAAGAGCAGACCATATAGTGGCTGAATGACACAGGCTTGAGTTGGCGGCAGCATGAGGAGAACATATAAAAATTCCTTTCCGTGCAACACACACTGCTGTCTGTCCCTCTCTCTCTCTCTGTAATAGAATGCTGATGTGACTGGCCGCAAGATGGCTGCCGATCATATAGGGCTGTGACATCACAGGGGTGGCTGGTTACTGATAGGCTGCATGCTGCATGTGATTACAGGTCATCCCACCTACCCGCCTTCCCAGGATTCCATGCCCCATGTCTTCACATGTGGATCTGCCATTTTAGATGCGCTGAAGCCTGGACCGCACTAAATGGAGTTTAATGAAGTGATTTGCACGATCGAATCTATATTCGCATTCGTTACAAATCAAAATTTTCCTGAAATTTGTAACAAATTCGGATTCGCCAGATTCGATTCGCTTATCCCTAATTGTAACAACTGCGGAGAACTACGATAACAGAGGAGCTGGCAACAGAAAAGTTATACATGGGTGGGTTTGTTTGAATAGTGTCTGTTCAGTATTTCCTGAAGATATTTATTTGGACAGGGGGACAAGATGACAGTGACAATTTGTTTTAGAGTTTTGCATAATTTTTTTTACATCTCACATGATTTATAATAGCTTTTCTATTATTAAGTTAACAGACGGGATGGTTCCCAATGAATCCCAACTTAGGTTCTACAGAATCCAAGTAATTATGAAACCTGTGTGTGATTTGGCAGCAGGCTTCAATGACTTTGTTTAATTGTGGCATTTAATATTCTTGACCAAAGTTAAGTGAGCTTTCCGAAAGTCCAGCTTTTCGGACTCACCGAACCAGCAGTGAAAGAGTTAAGTTGTGCTGTAAGCGCTATAAGCTGGGCCAGCAAGGAAGGAGTTAATAAGTGCTGCTGAGCTTGTGAACTCCTTGGTGGAGGGGGGGGGGGGGGGTGTATGCATTACACAGTCATCTATATGGCTGCATCATGAATACAGCAAAGAGAGTGATATTATCACTGGTCCAAGCTTCTCCTTGTGAAGCCCTGCCTCTAGTGAGGATGTCATGAGGGGCGGAGCTACACAAGAAGAGGCCCGGACCAGCAAAAACATAGTAAGTATCACTCTCTTCACTATATACATTAAACTGCCATAAAAGATATGTAAAATGTGTACATTCCCCCTACTCCAAGGAATTTACTAGTGCTGCTAAACAGAGCTAATTAACTCTTTCCTTGCTGGGCTGACCTGTCCTTGTGGCTGTCAGCTACGAGCACAACTTAGCCCCTGCATTGCCAGGTTTGCTTGAGCCAAACCAAGTGGAAAGTTGGGCAAGACATGAACCCCTCTAAGTTTGGATCAAATCTATGTTCGGGGAGGGCTCAACTCTATTCTTGACTGCCGCTGACTAGTCACAGGGTAAAAGTATGTTCCTTCTATTATCCTATCTTTCCTGCTTCCAACAGAGACTGTTCACTTTCTGCTGTCATGGACCAATTAAAAAGCACCAGCTCCCTCAAGTTTTATATACCACAAAGAATCGATTGGATAGGCCACCTAAACACAGGGTTCTAAAAATAACTTTCAGAACGCTTGGTGCTGCACAAAGATCGCGGAGGTCCGAGAGGCAGGACCCCTATGATCAGTCATACCTATGACCCTGTTCTTGGACCATTTTTGGGAGGTACAAATGACTGAATACTAGGAACACCCTACAAGACCCGCTGTTTAGAATATGCGCTGACCCAGTTGACTAGCCAACAACAAAGACATGGTCTCAAATGGCAGGAGGGGCTCAACCCCAAATGCAGTTGTGCATTTATGCTGGGGGAGCAGATCCTGCCTTTGTGGTCTGTTGCTAGGGGCGATCCCCAGCAAAAAATGCATACAATGGGGGATGCCTGCAAAAGACTACAAGTGCCACAATGGCCTCCTACACCAGATAGACAGTGTGGATGTGTAACAATTAGAATAATACAATACAAGAATTTAGGTGCACTACTGTGGTATAAGTAAAGAATGATATTAGCTAACCCTCAAAACTGATGTTAAAATTGAGATATTAGCCATTATATCCTTATATGAAGGACATACCTGAGCCCACACACCAACGCCAAAGTTTCTCAAGTGGCACGGGACCTACCTGTGCCGTATGGGCAATACAAGGGGCCAGTGGGCAATTACAGCAGTATTAGGTCTGACTAACAGTCTGTTCCCAGGTTACCTCCAGTATAGCTGGGCACACATACAGTGGGAGGAGGGAGGCAGACTATAAGCCCCACCCAAGTTGGCTGATATGTTGCCGAACCCACAGGTGGACCTTAATGCCGCCTGTAATAGTGATTAAGGAGCATTAAATGTGGAGTTTTACACACATCCAAGTGTAAGATTTAAACAAGTTGCCTAGCCCTCAAAATTTGGCCCTGGTCAGAGTTGCTCAGATCCTTCTATTGTCCTATCTTTCCTGCTTCCAACATATCAACTTCAAGAAGTGACTGTTCACTTTCTGCTGTATATTACAAAATTATCAAGTTTTCACTTTTGAAGGCGTTGTCTTATATCATACAGTATATGGACACCATAGTTCACAAGGTTAAGAAAAATCAAAAGTCCATCAAGTTCAATACAAGAGCTAGGCAAACCAACTATTATGAGCAAGTTGCTGTGTTTTAATGGGGGTTTAACCCCTTAAAGGGGTACTCCGATGTAAATAAAAAATCTAAAAAATCAACTGGTGCCAGAAAGGTAAACACATTTGTAATTTACTTCTATTAAAAAAATCTTAATCCTTCCAGTACTTATCAGCTGCTGTATGCTCCACAGGAAGTTCTTTTCTTTTTGAATTTCCTTTCTGTCTGACCACAGTGCTCTCTGCTGACACCATTGTCCATGTCAGGAACTGTCCAGAGCAGGATAGCTTTAGGGATTTGCTCCTGCTCTGGACAGTTTCTGACATGGTCAGAGGTGTCAGCAGAGAGCACTGTAGTCAGACAGAAAAAAAAAAAAAAAGAATCTCCTGTGAAGTATACAGCAGCTGATAAGTACTGGAAGGATTAAGATTTTTTAATACAATTAATTTACAAATGTGTTTAACTTTCTGGCACCAGTTGATTTAAAAAAAAGAATTTCCACCGGTACACCTTTAACGACCCATGACGTACATGTATGCCATGGGCGTGCTAGTGGACTTTGAGGCGAGCTTACAAGCTAAGATAGCTTCATATGCGGTGAGTATTGGCTGCTATCATCAATGTAAAAATGTCTATGAGAATACTACAGTCCAGAAATGCTGGTTTTTGGTCACTACATAGCTCAGAAAAAAAAATTATAAAAAGTTATCAACAAGTCCAATGTGAACAAAAATGGTACCAATAAAAATACAGATCACAGTGCAAAAAATTAGCCCTCATACAGCCCCATATATGGAAAATAAAAGTGTTATAGGGGTCAGAAGAGGAGAATTTTAAGCACACCTATTTACTTTAAAAAAAAAAGTAAAAATTGGGTATTGTAATTGCATCCACCTACATGGTAAAGACAGCATGCAATTTCAGCTGTAAAATGTCCTGCACAGAAATGGAAGCTCCCAAAAGTTGCAATATTTTTTTTTCAATTTCACACAAACAATTTTTTTTGCTTTGCACTTACGATTGGTCCGGTATAAAAAACATCCTTATATGGCTATTAAAAGGCGAAAAATTAAAATGCTAAAATCTCTGTGTACATAAGTGGCTAACAATATGGTACTAGTATTGAGTCACTAGGTTATGATTAGGGTATGGTGGTATTATTTGGTCTCTGTACTGTTGAATTGTTGGTAAAGTTAGTTTTTTTATGGTGCCTGCAGCTATATTATAGTGAATGTACTAGCAAAGTAAAGGTGTTGCCCAAAAAGAAATCAGGGAGACTGGTAATGTTGGGGGAGTACACTGTGTACTGCCTGCCACCCAGCTCCCAGCTTTCCCAGTCTGCTAAACAGAATATTTGTCTGGTAAAACAGCCATATCGGGGCTCTTCAGGAGACTAGGAATGCTTTCTGAAGCTCTCCTAAAGCACCAGAATTGAAAGGCTGCTCGTCCTCCCTGCACTCCAGTGCTGTCATGCCCTCTCATCATACGTTGCCATTTTGTAGTGTGGTACGCCTCGGGGTATGTAGGGTAGTTGGGGTGTTGCTGTTCTGGATAATAAAGGGCGCTGTTAACCCTTGTCACTCATGACGCCAGGGTGAGGGTTAAATACTGTAATGGTGCTGGGCCTATCGCCACCCTTCCCAAGAGCGATAGGTGAATGCATAATAAACGGATTGTCCACAACCACTGTTTAACTGAAAACTTGCAGGAACTTTTACTGAAGATTTTCTGTAACAGGCAATAGCAATAACAGTCCAGATAACCAAGTCTATTTGTAGTTGAGCAGCGATTGACAGTTGGTTGGGATCAGATAAGCTCAGTTTAGCTCTAGGAAGATTCTATTGCATAGATCCACTGGATTTAGGGGTGCTTTTAGGTCCAGTGATCTTGCGGAGAGTAGCGGGGAATTATATATATATAACCACTGTAGTATAGGCTTTGGCCTAGTAAACGTACTTGTAAGTTGCGGAGGTCCTACCTCATTCAGAGTCAGCAACCCAAGAGCAATGATGCTGCTTGCTTGGCAGCGCAGGAACAAGAGAGAGAATAATGGCCACAGCTCCCTTATATGGTCAGGGGCTGGCCGTTTTTGATAGGTCCATAACAACTGTCACTCACCGTTACACGGCATTATGGGTGAACACGTGAACCACCTAAGGTCCTTCAACATACCATAGAATAGCGGATCCCATGACCCAAGTTCCTGCGACACCAAACAAGTGAGTAATGAAATATTCATATTTACAATGACAATATTTATAAATATTAACTTAATAAGGAGTGACTAGGGGCTAACTAGGGAAGCGGACCCCCACAGTCCTAGGGACCCTGACTTTGGGGACCCCCCTACCAAGGCACAGTATGAAATATGGTGCCGGGACACCACAAACCCCCTTACGTAAAACAAGTCGACCCCGACGCCTGTCCCCTAAGGCAGAGGGACTAGGACAAGGACAAAATTATTTAACATAATATACATTCTGACAAAATTTTCCTTTAAGCTGACTAGTATCCTTACTGGACAACTATGAAGCTTACTAGACATTATGAAGCTATCTAGACAGTATGAAGCTACCTAGATATTATGAAGCTATCTGGACATTTAGTTTCTAGCTCCTTAGACATTTTTATAGCTCTCTACACATTTATGAGGATAACTAGCCATTTTTGTGGTGTCCCGGCACCGGATTGCATCCGTTGCCTTGTGGTTGGGTCCTCAAAGTCATAGTCCCTAGGTGTAGGTGGGGTCCTCATCCTTATGTAGCCCCTTGTCACCCATTTTATAATTAAAATGTTTTAAATTTAATGTATATATTTATAAAGTAAGTGTACTTGCCTAGTTAGCGTCGCAGGACCTGCGAGTCACGTGATGTGTTCCAAAGACTCTATGGTTTGTAGTTCAAGGACCTTTGGAGGAAGTCAGGTGTTTACCCATCAGGCTATGTAACGGTGAGTGACAGCTGACTTGTACCAATCCAAAACGGCCCTGCCCATATAAGGGAGCGGCGGCCATTACTCATTCTCTTTCCTCGTGGGCTGTTGACAGGGAAGGATCTGCGCTGCTGTCATCAGTGAGTTAGGCCCGAGCCTTGCGGCGACAGCTGATCTTTACAAAACTGTGAGTGTAATCAATCCCTAAGCACTCTGCAAGATCACCCCTAAATCCGAACGGATCTTCGCAAATTACCCTAAATTCTGAGACTTATATCAAAAGTCAAGGTCCGCAACAACTGTCAGTCACTGAAGTGTATGGAGACTGTATTAATGAGACTGTTACTGTTCAATGGATGTACCGCAAGTCTTTAAGTAAAGTTTATCCAAGTTCAAGTTCAACTACCTTGTGGACCTTGAGTCATTTTATGCATGCACCTATCGTTACTGGGAAGGGCGGCGATAGGCCGGAGAATTATCTCAGCATACTAGCCCTCAGCCTGGCGTCACGAACAATAGGGTTAGCCTTAACCCCTGATATACTGAAGCAATTCCCTGACTACACTACCCCTACCTCAGAGGCCTACCACATTTGTAAAGCTCACTAGACATTTATAAACAGCTCTTTATAACATTTAGTCTCAAGCTGTCTGAATTTTTTTTTATACAGCTCTCTATAACCTTTAGTCTCAAGCTGCCTGGACATTTTTGAAATCTCACCACATTTTTTTTTTGTTTTGCCACGATGAGTCACCTGTTAGTACACAACAGTTATATTGGCTTGCCTGAGGCTATCTACCAATAAGTTTATCTGCTAGGGTCTATCAGCTACACGCTACTTACCCCTAGAACACAACAGTATAACCTTACCTAGGTTACCTTTAGAAATAGGTGTTTAATTTTAGCTCGCAAGAGCACCTATTGGCCAGGTAGAGCATCTCACACACGTAATAAAGAGAAGAAAGATTAGTGTACCTAATAGTGGCAGGAATTGGATATCAATAGGCTACAATTCCTAAAGTGTTGCTTGAGTGAGATATATTTTTGTTTGGTGTACTGAAAAGACTGAGGTAGTACATTTAAGTGAGCTACTTAAGGTACTATGTGTGTAAGTACTGCTTAGAAGTTAGTCTTGGTATCTTACGGGTAGTTTACCCTGAGTAGTTCTTTGAGACCGTCGCAACATCACCTCTGACCCATCAGGAGTCTCTTCACCTAACGATTCTGCAGAAACTTCAGTCCCCGAGGGACCAGCTTGAGGGCTGGAAACAGAAGCGACATCTTCGGTCGGACTGGGAGGTTCTCTGAAGTCAGCTGGAGAAGGTGCCGCAAGACTTGGAGCAGCCACAGGAGCAGGACTGGTACTGGGTGTAGCAACCAACAGTGGCTGACTGGGTAGAACAGCTATTGGCAGCTGGCTGGGTGAAGCGGCTACTGGCAGCTGGCTGGGTGGAGCAACCAGTGGCGGTTGACTGGGTAGAACTGGACATGGCATACCCCAATACATGGCAGGCTGATGAGAGGAGAACAAAGGAATGTCCATAGTAGGATGAATCTCCTCTCCTGGTAGATATTCTCTCACTGGCCTTGCTGGAGGCGGAGTAGGTGGAGGTGGTCCAAGCACATCTTCCTTTAGGCACACTTTTATTCTGTTTCTGTGGACCACTCACGGCTCGAACTCTTCTTTCTGTACCTCATATGCATCCGTTTCGGGATAGGGTATTGCAGTAATAGTATAAGGTTCTGTTTCCCACAGAGAGTCCAACTTATGGGTCCTAGGAAATTTTGGGAGCCACACTTTATCTCCAAGCTGCAAGGGGTGAGCTGAGGCATGCCGATTATAATTTTTCTGCTGGCGGCCATGGACCTCACCCATTTTCTTCTCAACGATGTCTCTGGCTTCTTCTATCCTCCTTCGATGCTCCAAGACCCAACCTTGAGAGACTTGGGGGGAATTGTTGAAAGGGGCTTGCAACCCAAAGACCCGATCCTTCGGCAATTGGCCATGTCGGCCCATCATCAGGAAAAAGGGTGTATACCCTGTAGAGCAATGAACAGTGTTGTTGTAAATTTCCAAGAGCTCGGGCAGTAACCGAGGCCACTCTTCGTGTTTTAAGACAGAGGCAGCTCTGAGCATATGGATGAACACTTGATTGATCCTCTCACATAGCCCGTTCCCCTGGGGATGGTAGGCTGTTGTCCGAAGCTTCCTACAGTCGTGTAACTGGCAAAGTTCCTCGAACAACTGAGCTTCAAAGGCTGTCCCCCGATCGGGTGTCCCGATTCGGGACACCCGAGAGGTTGGATCCAGTGACTGTAGAAGAGCTGGGCAGCCGTCTTGGCGGTAAGGTCCTTGACAGGGACCACGACCACCCACTTCGAATAATGGTCCACCATGGTCAGGGCCTGGCAGTAGCCAGACCGAGTGTGGGTCAGTTTCACATGATCCAGGGCAACAATCTGGTTAGGCCTCTCTGTGCGGATGGGATGTAAAGGGGCCCTGGCGTCCCTCCGGGGATTCTTAATGACGTTACACACGGAGCATTCAGCGCACCACTTCTCAATGTCTCCCCGCATCCCTATCCAGTAAAACCTTCAGACAGTGGCTTCAGTCTTGTGGACCACGAAATGTCCTGACTGGTCATGGTATGCATTCAGGACCATGGCCGCATCCCTTTGAGGGACTAAGATCTGGTGCAAGCGTTCTCCGGAAACTGGGTCCAAGGAGTTTCGATATAGCAACCCTTTGCGCAGGCACAGGTGATTCCTCTGTCGCCACAGCCGCTTTAACTCAAAGTCCCTGTATGACTTGTGAATAGTGTTGAGCGGCATAGGCCATATTCAAATTTGCGAATATTCGCGATTATATGGACGAATATTCGTCATATATTCGCGAATATTCGCATATTCGTAATATTCTCATTTTATTTTCGCATATACGAAAATTGGTGTATGTGGAAATAACATATGAGAAAATTAGCATATACAAAATTAGCATAAGCAAAAATTTGCACTCCAGTCTCACACAGTAGTATTAGAGCCTTCTTTACACCACACAAGCTGGAAGCAAAGAGGGGTGATTACTGTGATGTGTACTGTGAAAAAAACAAAAACAAATATTCGTAATTACGAATATATATAGCGCTATATTCGCCAATATTCGCGAATTCGCAAATATCCGATATTCGCAAATAAAATTCGTATTGCGAATATTCGCGAGCAACACTACTTGTGAAGCCGAGTGGGTATTTTCTTGTGGAGGCAATAGTCCAAGAGATCCCCCAATAATCCGTCTCTCGTCCTGAAGTGTCTTCCATGTAGATAAATCTTCAGGGACTTTAAGAGGTCCAGGTTCGTCACCCTCCTGGGCAGTTAGAGCACTCTGGCTCACAAACCTTCGGTAGAAGGGGGGCATCTCTACATCTTCCCACACATTTTCGGCAGGGGGTTCTTCACCCAGGGCCATACGAGAAAGAACATCCGCATTAACGTTGGTTTTTCCGCTGCGGTACTTAATGTTGAAATCGTAATTGGCCAACCGGGAGGCCCAGCATTGTTCAAGAGCCCCCAACTTAGCAGTGTTCAAATGAGCCAAGGGATTGTTATCGGTATAGACCGTGAAGGGAGTAGCCGCCAGATAGTCTTTAAATTTTTCAGTGATGGCCCAGACCAAGGCCAGGAGCTCTAGTTTGAAAGAGCTGTAGTTGGCGTCATTCCTTTCTGCGTCTCGGAGGTGTTGGCTGGCGTAGGCTATTACCCTCTCCTTGCCACCCTGTACCTGAGATAAGACTGCTCCCAGACCTTCGAAGCTGGCTTCTGTATACAGACGGAACAGCAGGCTGTAGTCAGGATACGGCAGAATAGGGGGCCCCGTAAGGAGGAATTTCAAGGCTCGGAAGGCATTTTCTTGATCTTCGGCCCACTGTATCGATAACCTTCCATTGTAATTCTCCCGGGCAGTGCCTCTCAGTAGCTCGGTCAAGGGCCCAGCAATTTGAGCAAAATGTGGGATGAACCACCAGTAATAGCCAGCAAATCCCCAAAAACGGACATCTTGCACCGTCTTGTCAAGTCCAGCGTAGAGAAGTAGGCGACGGACCCCAAAGCAGTCAAAGATTCCTCAATACGGGGAAGAGGGTAGGCATCCTTGTGGGTTATTCAATTCAGTTTTCTGTAGTCTACACAAAAACGGATAGTCCTGTCCTTCTTCACAAGGACCAAAGGTGCCACCCAAGGACTTTGGCTCTACTGGATAACGTCCGCTTCCTTCATTTCGACTAGCATTTTTTTAATGGTCTGATACATCCCAGGCACCACTGGGTGATGCCTCTCTTTAATGGGGGGACTGTCCCCAGTGAGAATCCGATGCTGAATCATCGTGGTCCTGCCAAAATCAGTAGGGAACTTGCTGAAAGCTTCCTGGTATTGCTTAGCTACCTGGATGACTCCTCCCACCTGTTCCTTGGGGGTGTCTTCGTCCCCAATTTGTAGTTGAGCCCACCAGGGTTCTGCAGGGTCCTGATTAGGTCCTCGTTGAACAACTTGTGACTTCGAGACCACATCTTTTGCGTCCAAACGGTGCAACGTAGACACCGGGGTATACTTGGATAGCCGTGCGGCCACTTCAGAGAGGTTAATAAGTCTCACCAGAACTTTCCCGTTTCGGACTGTCACCAGACTTCTAGCCGCTCGCACCAAGGGGTAGTCGTCCAGTATGATGGGCTCTAAGAGTGCTTGGTAATCCGATTCTTCAACCCAGGATGGGAACGGCACCAAACAACTGTTTCTGCCTGGGCTGTAGGACTACAGCACGTATGTCCTGGATCCTGACAGATTTCTCCCTGATGATTCACAAACTTCTGTTCTGCTTGGAGTATCTTAAGGTGGTGTTGCGCGGCTCGCCGGCCTGGAGGTGACATGTGAGGGAGAAATGCATGCAATGAATTAACAATGTCATCAAAACAGTGCTTCATGATGTTCATGCCTAAAATGAAGTCAGCTGCCCCTTCATCTCTAACACTAGTGACAATTACGCCCTGTCCTTCTAAAACATGCTCTCTCACCTGCACCGTGGGCTCCCAGTAGCCATGCCGGGGTACTGGTTTCCCATTCCCTGCAATCACTCTAAACTCCGCCTCCTTAGGCTCACATAACCTTTCTGGACTCCAATACTTATAGAAAAGTCCCTGAGGAATAGTGGACACCTGAGACCCAGTATCTATTAAAGTTTGCAACCGGATCCCCTCGACTATCACCTGTACATAAGGACAAGGAGCAACATACATAGACAGTCCTTGCTTGCCGGTTGGTTCTGGACCTTCATGGTGGGAGTGTTGCAGGTCTAGGGGGATTGGGCCGAACAGCCATTTCTTTGAAAGCCTTGGCTAACTGTTTAATGTCCTGCTTAATGTCTTGCAAATCAGCTGTCCAAGGGCTAGGGGGAGGTGTTGCAAGGGTAGTCTGGGAAGGGACAAGTGACTGGGGTGAGGTCCCCGGGGATTCTGCAGTGGGGACACTAACTTCCTCTGCCTGGGCCCCTGATTCAATCACTTTAACCGCTAGTCTCTTAAAAGCTGGCAAGGCCATGTGGGGATTTTGCACAGCTAGCATCCTAAGAGGGGCCTTGACCCATTTATTCTGTGCCCCCTCTATGAATCGGTCTATTAGCACTCGATTACCCTGATTGGGCGTGATGCCATCCAGCTTCTGTACCACCTCTAATGCATTCTGCAAAGCTACCGCATATGCCCTGAGAGTCTCACCTGGTTTCTGACGTCGCTCATATAGTCTGAGGCGTACCTCAGAGGGGGAATGGGATTCAAACACTTGAGAGAGTCCTTCGAAGATCTGTCCCACTGTGGCTTTGTCAGTCACCGGCGGAGCTCCTCTAAGGCAGGCCCCTTGAGCTGTCCCAGAAGCAACTGTACTTGCTGATGAGGAGGAAGGGCGTAGAACCCGAAGAGGCTGTAGATCTTTTCTTTAAAGTCTCTTAATGTGAAAGGGTCACCGTTATAGGTGGGGAGCACAGGATTTCCCAAGAAGACAGGTGCAGCAACAGGAGCCCCCAGCATGTAGGGAGAAACTGGAGGTGGACTAGATGGATTCTGTTCTGCCCGTGGCGAAGGCCTCGCTGGAGTCACAGGAAGACCCCGTCTTTGTGGGGTAGGCAGCGTTAGTGAGGGCGGCAGCACCCTTCTGACTCGTGGTGGAGACCTGCTTGGTGGGGTCACTGGAGCATCACCCTCCTGTTGCTCAGGTGGTGACAATGGCGCTGTAGGCTCTGACATCTTTGTATTGGCGTGCTGGCCCTTTAAATCAATCTTGGATTCCTGGGTCCCAAGGTGGTACGCAGTTGTTCTCTAATCTGGAACTGGAGTGCGTAGATATCGAATTTGAGAGCGGTGACTTGAAACTTGATTGTGTTGAGTTGAAATTTGAGTGCGTTGATCGGCAGCTGAAGTGAATCTATACAGAACCTCAATTTGGCAATCTGGCGTCCTGTATTGCTCCGGCTCTTTACAACTTTCAACCCGCTGTCGCACTCTGCGCTTTTTTGTGCTCTGAACTATGTCCTTTTTCGGATCTCCGGCTTGAAACTCCAGCAAAATGGCCGCGGCGGCACTGAGGGCTTCGGTGGACGGGGCTTCTGAATCCCGTGCGCGGGAAGGCCCTGCTCTAGCTTTAACTCTTTCACCTGCGGACTGTAGCTCTGCTGTACTCTTCGCCTCCCCCCTTACTTTACATGCGCACTTACTCCACACAGCACCGTGCACACAGACCCATACACTAGGATGTAATCCACAGTCCATGAATAAAGTCCGTTATATTGGGGGGAGTACAATTTCACTAGTGGCAACTGCAGCAGGCACACACCCGAATCCTGTTCGTGAGACGCCAAAAAGGCTTTGTGGTACGCCTCGGGGGTATGTAGAGTAGTTGGGGTGTTGCTGTTCTGGATAATAAAGGGCACTGTTAACCCTTGTCACTCGTGATGCCAGGGTGAGGGTTAAATACTGTAATGGTGCTGGGCCTATCACCACCCTTCCCAAGAGCGATAGGTGAATGCGTAATAAATGGATTGTCCACAACCACTGTTTAACTGAAAACTTGCAGGAACTTTTATTGAAGATTTTCTGTAACAGGCAATAGCAATAACAGTCCAGATAACAAAGTCTATTTGTAGTTGAGCAGCGATTGACAGTTGGTTGGGATCAGATAAGCTCAGTTTAGCTTTAGGAAGATTCTGTTGCATAGATCCACTGAATTTAGGGGTGCGTTTAGGTCCAGTGATCTTGCGGAGAGTAACAGGGAATTATAGATATATAACCGCTGTAGTACAAGCCAAGGCCGTAAGGCTTTGGCCTAGTAAATGTACTTGTAAGTTCCGGAGGTCCTACCTTGTTCAGAGTCAGCAACCCAAAAGCAATGATGCTCCTTGCTTGGCAGCGCAGGAACAAGAAAAAGAATAATGGCCGCAGCTCCCTTATATGGTCAGGGGCTGGCTGTTTTTGATTGGTCCATAACAACTGTCACTCACCGTTACACGGCATTATGGGTGAACACGTGACCTAAGAACCACCTAAGGTCCTTCAACATACCATAGAGTTCTGAGTAGCGGGTCACATGACCTAAGGTCCTGCGACACCAAACAAGTGAGTTTTGAAATATACATATTTACAATGACAATATTTATAAATATTAACTAGGGGCTAACTAGGGAAGCGGACCCCCACAGTCCTAGGGACTCTCACCACAGTAGGTCTTCCGGAGACTGGGAAAACGATGTGGCATGCAGTACACAGTGCAATGCTTACAATACTTTTCCAGCTTTCCCAGTCTGCTGAAGAGAACATCTATCTGGTAAAGGAGCCATATTGAAGCTCTTCAGGAGACCAGTAAAGCTGGGTGGCATGCATACTGCAAGCACTGCCATGCCCCTGCACTGATGTCTTCTTTACCCCATCACTGCTCTTTCATTCCCCAATAACTCTTCTCTTCCCCTTCCCCTCTCTCTGCCTCTGTGCTATTATCTGCACCTGCCTTCCAGGTGCAGGTGACACTGATGACAACGGTACTTACCTTATCCCCTTCCGTGGCGGGGATCTTCGGTAATCTCCTCCATTAGCTCCAGTCCCGGCAGCCGGCTTGGGGCACGGGCGGAGCTTAGTGATATCACCACTACTGCAAGACCCTGCAGAGAGCAGCAGCGGCTTGGGGGCATGGGCGGAGCTTAGTGACATCACCACTGCTGCAAGACCCTGCAGAGAGCAGCAGCAGCTTGGGGGCATGGGCAGAGCTTAGTGGCATCACCGCGGCTGCTCCCTGTTGGGTCCCTCTGTGAGAAAACAGCAGTGGTGACGTCAGTAAGCTCCGCCCATGCCCCAAGCCGCTGCTGCTCTCTGCAGGGTCTTGCAGCAATGGTGATGTCACTAAGCTCCACCCGTGCCCCAAGCCAGGTCCCCGGACCGGATCTAATGGTGGAGATTACCGAAGATTCCTGCCACAGAACGGGACAAGGTGAGTACCATTGTCATCACTGTCACCTGCACTATCTGTCAGTACTGACAGGTGGGTACAGGTGACACTGGTGACAGATTTCCTTTAACATATAATAAACATGTGTACAAAGTTTAATATCTCCAGCCATTTGGAAGTTTTGCTAGAACATGTATGCATACATACGTTGAGTTTTACCAAGACTCAAACCAACATTATAAAAAAAAAAAAAAATTACATTTACTTTCTGGAATATTACAGAATTAGTCTAGTTACATAAGATATTTAAACTAAGTTACATGACTGACTTAGTTTAATGCAAAATATTTGGTAGAATTCGGTAGGTTTGCAGAGACGTGGGGTCCTGTTCTCACATCTACAGATAATAAAGCAATGCACTGTCTGCACTTAAACAACCAATAAACCAAATGAATAAAATCCCTAATAACTAAGTGACTTTATAATGTCTGCATTTAGCAGTGTTCCATTATACTAATGGCATCTGTCTTATACTGGCACCGGCAGCTGGCAATGAAAAGAAGACATTAACAAGTTTTTCCGTGTACAGCCAGGCACCGGCGTGTCCCCGAAGGTATACATTAAGACATGTCCATATGGTAATTTGTTGCCTTTGGATCCTAAAACCTTATAACTTTTTTTTTAGAAGTGTCACCTAATCTGTTTGGTAAATCAACTCATTGTCTGTCTCTGTGAGCTAAACAGCCTGGACTCCAGACAGATACACTGTATATAGCTAGTCCAGCTCTCAGATGAGAAGTGGATACAATTGTATCTATTCTATAGACAATGCTCTGTGAGCTAAACAGCCTGGACTCCAGACAGATACACTGTATATAGCTAGTCCAGCTCTCAGATGAGAAGTGGATACAATTGTATGTATTCTATAGACAATGCTCTGTGAGCTAAACAGCCTGGACTCCAGACAGATACACTGTATATAGCTAGTCCAGCTCTCAGATGAGAAGTGGATACAATTGTATCTATTCTATAGACAATGCTCTGTGAGCTAAACAGCCTGGACTCCAGACTGATACATTGTATATAGCTAGTCTAGCTCTCAGATGAGAAGTGGGTACAATTGTATCTATTCTATAGACAATGCTCTGTGAGCTAAACAGCCTGGTCTCCAGACTAATACATTGTATATAGCTAGTCCAGCTCTCAGATGAGAAGTGGATACAATTGTATCTATTCTATAGACAATGCTCTGTGAGGTAAACAGCCTGGACTCCAGATTTATACATTGTAAATAGCTATTCATGCTCTCAACTGAGAAATTGATACAATTATATGTATTCTACAGACCAGTGTTCAGTGTTTTCCAACCAGGGTGCCTCCAGCTGTTGCAAAACTACAACTCCCAGGATGCCTGGACAGTCTTCAGCTGTCCAGGCATGCTGGCAGTTGTAGTTTTGCCACAGCTGGAGGCACCTTGGTAGGGAAACACTGCTATAGACAATGCTCTGTGAGCTATACAACCTAGGCTCCAGGCTGATATTGTATTTATCTAGTATTGAATTGTATATAGCTAGTCCTGTTTAGTGTAGGCCATATTCAAATTTGCGATATTTCGCAAATATATGGATGAATATTCATCATATATTCGCAAAATTCGCATATTCGTAATATTCGCGTTTTTTTGTGAAAAAACGCTGCGACCAGATGTTAGCTGCAAGTCAATAGTAAACTGCAAAATGCCAAATCCAGTTTTTCAGTTTGGCGTTTTTTTAAATCCTTTTGGCGTTTTTGGGCTCCTTGGCAGTTTTTAAAAAAACTACCTCTTGTCGAGATTTTGGCGTTTTTTTGGGAAAATCTTGGAGTTTTTCTCACATAGTAGTCTATGTGAGTGAAAAAAACGCCAAGAAAAAAGCCATGTGGGTTTTAAATTTGGCGGTTATTCTCTTTTGAACTTTAGCGATCCAAAAAAAAGTGTTGGAGATATTTTTTATTCAAATTTAGTAGGGTACCAGTAAAAAATTATAATAAAAAAGATACAGTAGTAATGGAAAAAATTGTATTTAACGAAATGTATCTTTTTTATAACAAAATTGTATTACATTTTTAAACAGGGATCAATTTATGTGCGCGGGTAGGGCACTAAAAATGTAGCCGGCAATAATAAAAATGTAGTGTGTGTGTGTGTGTTTCACTTTTTATTTATTTTTTTACATTTTTTAGGTAGTACTACTACTCCCAGCATGGAACACACTGTTCCATGATAGGAGTAGCAGTTACCTGTACTAATTGACAGATCGCCGGGGTTCATTGCGATCCTCCTGTATAATGTATACATGCAGCCGCTCTTCTATGGTCCCTGCACTGCCGTATATATACACATATTCATATTTCCCGCAGAGAGCTGTGATTGGTCAGATGGTTCCAGCCAATCACAACTCTGTGGGAAATAGGAATATGTGTATATATACGGCAGTGCATGGGACCATAGAAGAGCAGCCGCCCGTATCTATAAATTATACAGGAGGATCACAGGGGTGCCAGGAGGAGTGACACTCGCTGCAATCTGTCTATTAATGCAGGTACTACAGCTCCCAGCAGAGTGTGCTCCATGTTGGGAGTAGTAGTACCTGCAGTTAAGGACAGATCACAGCGGATGTCACTTCTCCTGAAACCCGCTGCGATCCTCCTGAAGTGAATGTCGGGATCAGCTGTTCTCAAGGCTTCAGAGTCGGGAGATCAGCTGATGCTGAGCAGTAGATATACATGGTATACCTACGGCCCAGCAAGAACTTACAGAACCTGCAATGTGTATACAGTATTCACATTGCTGGCTCACTTAACCCCTTGCTGAGCTGTGCGCTATGCACCAGCCCGGCAAGGAAAGAGTTAGCTTACACTGCTGGACAGTGTAGGTTAACCCTTTGGGCGATATACACTATATACAGCTATCTCTAGATAGCTGTATATAGTGTATACAGAAGATGGAGAAGTCCCCTTACCTCCGTCCAGTCCCCAGAGTCTGTGTAGCTCCACCCCCTAGTGATGACATAATTAGGGGTGGAGCTACAGACGAGATCCAGGCTAGTAAGTCTGAAGCTCTGTTCACATTGTCCATTTTGGATAATGGGAACAGACCCTTCTGCCAGTGTCTACCCAGACAGGGAGACTCCAGCTGTTGCCAAACTACAACTCCCAGCATGCCCAGACATCCAAAGGCTGTCTGGGCATGCTGGGAGCTGTAGTTTTGCACCAATTGGAGGCTCACTGTTAAGGTAGACATTGCATTATGGGCACTCTCCCCTGCAGAGAGTGCAAACAATGTCCTAACCCATTTTTTTGTGTTTGTTTCTTTCTTCTTGTTTCAGATCCGTGTATGCAGAGGATTACGACGGATTCGATGGATTACCACAGATGAACTGGATTTTTTATATTTTAATAAAAGGGTTAACGAGGGCTGTGGAGGAGTGTTTTTTAAAATAAAATAATTTTTACAATGTGTTGTGTCTTTTTTATTGAATATTCAGGCTTAGTTATGGAGGCTGTCTAATAGACGGAATCCATTACTAAGTCGGGGTTTAGCATTAGCCCCAAAAACAGCTAGCGCTAACCCCTAATTATTACCCTGGTACCCACCACCACAGGGGTGCCGGGAAGAGCCGGTACCAACAGGCCCAGAGCATCAAAAATGGCGCTCCTGGGCCTAGGCGGTAACAGGCTGGCGTTATTTAGGCTGGGGAGGGCCAGTAACAATGGTCCTTGCCCACCTTGGTAACGTCAGGCTGTTGCTGCTCGGTTGGTATCTGGCTGATACTGAAAATAGGGGGAACCCTATGCATTTTTGTTTTTTTTGTTTATGAAAAAAAAAATGCATAGGGTTCCCTGTATATTCAGTATCAGCCACAGAGTGGTACCTGAAGACAGTGAGAAAACTGCCACAGGGGACAAAACTGGCTATTTCCACACACCAGGGAAAATGCGAGAAAAAACGCCAGAAAAACTGCCATAACTCAGGAAAAACCTGTGGCAGTTTTTCTGGCGTTTTTGCCGGCGTTTTTTATGTGTACAAAAAAAAAAAAAAAAAACAACAAGTGGAAACCTAGCCTAACACCACACAAGCTAGAAGCAGAGAGGGATGATCACTGTGATGTGTACTGTGAAAGAAAAAAAATATTCGTAATTGCGAATATATAGTGCTATATTCGCGAATAAAATTCGCATTGCGAATATTCGCGAGCAACACTAGTCCTGTTCACAGCTAAGAAGTGAATACAATTGTGTCCATACTATAGACAATGCTCTGTGAGCTGAACGGTCAAGACTCTAGACTGACACAATATAGCACAGAGAGAGAATTGTGCAGCTGCCACTGGTGTATTTAGCTCACAGAGCATTGCCTAGTGCAGACAGTTATCTCTACTTTCCAGCTGAGAACATGACTAGCTACTGTATGTTTGGATTTGCTGCTTCTGTATAATATGTAGATTTTAACATTTATGCAGTGAATAAGCTTTATTTACACCAAACAGTAAGGCCCATTGAAGACAGAGTTTATTTTTTATGAATACAATGAAAAAATATTTTCATTATTTCTTGCATACATAATATTCTAAGAAAATATTAGTTCAGAAAACTACTCTAGAACAGTGGTCTTCAACCTGCGGACCTCCAGATGTTGCAAAACTACAACTCCCAGCATGCCCGGACAGCCAACGGCTGTCCGGGCATGCTGGGAGTTGTAGTTTTGCAACATCTGGAGGTCCGCAGGTTGGAGACCACTGCTCTAGAATACACTGAGATTTCTGACATCATTTACACCATTTTCATAAATGATAGTATAGTCAAGCTGGGGGTTGCCCCCACACTATATAACACCAATAAGCAGTGAAAAGTGGGGAAAAAAGTCATAAATGTTTGTGCAAAATGGACGTGCGCCAACATTATTTTCCATCTCTTATTTATTTATTTTTAAACTGCTGTAGTTACATTAGTGATATTCCTCTTGTATGTTTTGCTAAATAGGACCTCAGGTAACATATTTAAAGCATAAATGAATGTGTATGCACAGGAGCAGGGACTCCTGTCTTTTACAGGAGTCCCTGTTCCTGAACTGCTTCACCCTAAGTGAATCACAAAAAAACCAAACATCAGAATCCAACAATTCTGATATTTGTTTCTGTAAAATTTGGAATGAAATTGGTTTCTTTCAAACGGATTCACTAATCTCTACTGTCTAATTCTAGAATTACTGTTGACCACATTGTTCCCTCCATGTCATGTATAGAAAACAAGCAATAACTGTGCAGATCTACTGGGCTGGATGTCAAGCTCCTTGCTTCTAGTAGCTGCTAGTAGGCAGGGCCGGCTCTACATATAGGCAAAATAGGCAGCCGCCTAGAGTGCACTCTTGATGGGGGCGCCGTTCTGCCCGCAGCAATAAAGTTAGCCAGCATCTCAAGCACCCGCCCAGCCAGCAAAACCCTGCCACTCCAGTAGTAAGGTGATTATATAGGGAGGAGGTTTGTTACAGTGTGTCACCCCAGTAGTAAGGAGATTACATGAGGAGGAGGTTTGTTACAGTGTGCCACCCCCATAGTAAGGTAATTATATGAGGAGGAGGTTTGTTACAGTGTGCCACCACCCCAGTAGTAAGGTAATTACATGAGGAGGAGGTTTGTTACAGTGTGTCACCCCAGTAGTAAGGAGATTACATGAGGAGGGGGTTTGTTACAGTATGTCACCCCAGTAGTAAGGAGATTATATGAGGAGGAGGTTTCTTACAGTGTGCCACAACAGTAGTAAGGAGATTACATGAGGAGGGGGTTTGTTACAGTGTGTCACCCCAGTAGTAAGGAGATTACATGAGGAGGAGGTTTGTTACAGTGTGTCACCCCAGTAGTAAGGAGATTACATGAGGAGGAGGGTTATTACAATGTGTCACCCCAGTAGTAAGGAGATTATATGAGGAGGAGGTTTGTTACAGTGTGTCACCCCAGTAATAAGGAGATTACATGAGGAGGAGGTTTGTTACAGTGTGTCACCCCAGTAGTAAGGTGATTACATGAGGAGGGGGTTTGTTGCAGTGTGTCACCCCAGTAGTAAGGTAATTACATAAGGAGGAGGTTTGTTCCAGTGTGTCACCCCAGTAGTAAGGTGATTACATAAGGAGGAGGTTTGTTCCAGTGTGTCACCCCAGTAGTAAGGAGATTAGATGAGGAGGAGGGTTATTACAATGTGTCACCCCAGTAGTAAGGTGATTACATGAGAAGGAGGTTTGTTACAGTGTGTCACCCCAGTAGTAAGGTAATTACATAAGGAGAAGGTTTGTTACAGTGTGTCACCCCAGTAGTAAGGTAATTACATGAGGAGGGGGTTTGTTACAGTGTATCACCCCAGTAGTAAGGTAATTACATAAGGAGGAGGTTTGTTCCAGTGTGCCACCCCAGTAGTAAGGAGATTACATGAGGAGGAGGTTTGTTACAGTGTGTCACCCCAGTAGTAAGGAGATTAGATGAGGAGGAGGGTTATTACAATGTGTCACCCCAGTAGTAAGGAGATTATATGAGGAGGAGGTTTGTTACAGTGTGTCACCCCAGTAGTAAGGTAATTACATGAGGAGGAGGTTTGTTACAGTGTGTCACCCCAGTAGTAAGGTAATTACATGATGAGGAGGTTTGTTACAGTGGGTCACCCCAGTAGTAAGGAGATTACATGAGGAGGGGGTTTGTTACAGTGTGTCACCCCAGTAGTAAGGAGATTACATGAGGAGGAGGTTTGTTACAGTGTGTCACCCCAGTAGTAAGGTGTTTACATGAGGAGGAGGTTTGTTACAGTGTGTCACACCAGTAGTAAGGTAATTACATAAGGAGAAGGTTTGTTACAGTGTGTCACCCCAGTAGTAAGATAATTACATGAGGAGGGGGTTTGTTACAGTGTGTCACCCAAGTAGTAAGGTGATTACATAAGAAGGAGGCTTCTTACAGTGTGTCACCCCAGTAGTAAGGTAATTACATGAGGAGGAGGTTTGTTACAGTGTGTCACCCCAGTAGTAAGGAGATTACATGAGGAGGAGGTTTGTTACAGTGTGTCACCCCAGTAGTAAGGATATTACATGAGAGGGGGTTTGTTACAGTGTGTCACCCCAGTAATAAGGAGATTACATGAGGAGGAGGTTTGTTACAGTGTGTCACCCCAGTAGTAAGGAGATTACATGAGGAGGAGGTTTGTTACAGTGTGTCACCCCAGTAGTAAGGAGATTACATGAGGAGGGGGTTTGTTACAGTGTGTCACCCCAGTAGTAAGGTAATTACATAAGGAGAAGGTTTGTTACAGTGTGTCACCCCAGTAGTAAGGTAATTACATGAGGAGAAGGTTTGTTACAGTGTGTCACCCCAGTAGTAAGGTAAATACATGAGGAGAAGGTTTGTTACAGTGTGTCACCCCAGTAGTGAGGTGTCATAGGGTGGAGCCAATGGGCGGAGTCAACGGGCGGCAAAATTAGCTTTCCCCTAGGGTGACAAAAATCTTTGCACCAGGCCTGCTAGTAGGACATATCACCTGAAATGGACTTCTTCAAACTACTTCTACAATAACAGTTATTGAGGAGAAATTTTTGTACAAAAGTCAAAACTAGTCATGGTAGCCAAAAAATTCCTCCTTTGATGAAAGAAATCTTCAAGTATCACCAAGAAGAACCTCTATATTAGGCGTTGGTGTTAAGCTGTCCTCCTTTCCATGACTTGTGATCAGACAGTGATCTTTTTGTATGGTTCCCACATCTCGCTTCCGCTTCTAGTTTCCGAAAAGGTCACCGTAAAGATCCCCAATTTATTTATTAGTTAACCCTTTCCACACCTTGGCCATTTTTAGTCTCCAGCTGGTCCCTGGTAGCAAGGGCCTTCTCATCCTAATACTTTAATCATCTCGGAAGCATCTGGATGTTTGGACCAAAGTGACCTGACAAGACACGGTGGTAAATGACTTGGTAGAGTTCATTATTCACCGGGGAAAGAATATTTGTAAATCCTTTGTCTGCGTCCTTCTACCCTCAGCCATAACAAACAGCGAGGAGAAGAAAGCCAGGCAAGAGGCAAGAAAGACAGCTCAGCCGGGCCCTTCAGAATCATCTGTCTGGACTGTTTGGAATCGCCTGTCTCGGTCTTTTTAGGGAGAACATTGAATAACTGAGAACTGTTGCAGAACAGAGGCAATATACGTAACGCTGAATAAACACAGGGCGGACATCATTCAGCTAATGCATGGAACACAACAGGCCACATCTCCTCTTAAAACAATATTTACACTGAAAATGGATGAAGAACGTTATTTAGAGACTAACAATGAGGACACAAACACCATGTGGTTCTTTTGAAGAGAAAGAGACCCATCTGAGTGGCAGGGAGAATCTTCTGTAAACATGTATAGAGATGTACACATTGTCGACGACCGATTAGTGGGTGCACAAAGTCTTTAGTTTTCTATT
This sequence comes from Hyla sarda, assembly GCF_029499605.1. Taxonomy (NCBI): domain Eukaryota; kingdom Metazoa; phylum Chordata; class Amphibia; order Anura; family Hylidae; genus Hyla; species Hyla sarda. The sequence continues at coordinate 410,304,625 of NC_079191.1, forward strand.
ATAGTAACTCACTGCTGATTGTTGGACACGTTCCCAGGTTCTCCTGATTTTTGGCACTACTATGAGTTTCTTTTCCCTCATACTGACTGCCTCTACTACTTGAATGAGCATGGACAGACACTAAGGGGGAAATTTATCATCTCTTCGTCTGGGGTGAATAGGCGTAAATTGTTTCAAAAGTGGTGTAAGAACCAAATAAACTGGTGCCAGAAAGTTATAGAAATGTGTAAATTACTTCTATTTAAAAATCTTAATCCTTCCAGTACTTATCAGCTGCTGTAAGCTTCAGAAGAAGTTGTGTAGTTCTTTTCAGTGTGACCACAGTGCTCTCTGCTGACACCTCTGCCGGTGTCAGGAACTGTCCAGAGCGCACTGTGGTCAGACTGGAAAGAACTACACAACTTCTTCTGGAGCATACATCAGCTGATAAGTACTGGAAGAATTAAGATTTTTAAATTCAGTATTTATCAGCGGATAACACACATTTTTTAAGCTAAAATTGTTTGCTGACAGTCTATCTGCGTGTTATACGTCGATAAACTCTTTCTGGCCCCACAAAAGCCTCTGCGGTTCAAATGTTTTAAAGCACCTGCTTTAAATCATGTAACTGCAGCGGCTTCTGTGGTCGTTGTGTGCTGAGGAGTGATGTCCACAATGCTGTGTCAATCGTCATTGCGCTGCGCACAGTGAAAGTGCAGGACGCTGACAGAGCCTGCAGGAGCGCTCTCCAGGGCAGGTAAATATGAAAGCCGGGGATGGGGAGGGAATCAGGCAGCGAGACTTTGGCAGTGTCCGCTTTAAATCATTAAACCACAGCAGCTTTTGCAGGGCCAGAGTTTATCGGGGTATACACTCACTTACACGCACCCTCATTTTAACAAGGATATTTGGGTAAAAAAAATTTTACCCAAATTTCCTTGGAAAAATTAGGGTGCGTGTTACAGGCTGGTGCGTGGTATTCCCCAATAAATACAGTAGAAGTAACTTACAAATCTGTTGTCATGAAAGGGGGGCAGGTAGTTAGTGAGCCCTAAAGGTCCCTAAAACCGCTGTCCCTTCTGATTGCCCATCTACCCTAAACGAGAGATCAACAACCACCCGGACAGACCCTATACACTAGTAGATGCAGGGAATGAACTGGTTAACTAAATGTCAGAACACTAAACGGGTCAGGAAATCAAGAGCACTGTTCACACTGGACTCAGAACAAGGAACACACTGGACACCCCACCAAACATGGAGGGACAACAATACTAAAGCCAAATAGGCTCCTAGCTAGCTGGCACACTCACCAATGTGAACAAGATACTAACCTGGGAGGAAACAAAAATCCAAGATACACAAATACAGATACAAAACTAACTCACTCCTAGATAGACGGATTAGCACAAGACTCAGTATAGGATTCTATCCTAGGAGATCCAGGATCAAACAAGGGTCAAAACAGGACTGACAAATGCACAGTGTGAATACGGACTCAGAAAACACAAAGCATATGCAGAACGAACAATACAAGAATACTAAAACCTGACAAAAGTACTAAAACAAGGCAAGCTAAAAATGATATCAAATAACTAGGACATGGAGCCATGGCTAACTAAAGACATTAGTGCACACACACAGACAGCAAAATAATGAAAACTTGGTCTGAGTAACAGGAGTAATTATGAGCCCAGAGCAGCACCCAGGCCTGGTGCAAGGTTTTTTGCCACCCTAGGTGAAAGCTAATTTTGATGCCCCTTGACCCCACCCCTTTACCCCACCCATTGACATGCTCCACCTTACTACTGGGGTTACATGCTGTAACAAACCCCCTCCTCATGTAATCTTCCTATTACTGGGGTGACACCCTGTAACAAACCTACTACTCATGTAATCACCTTACTACTGGGGTGGCAGGGTTTAGCTGAATGGGCAGGTGCTTCTGATGCTGGCTAACTTTATTTCTGCGGGCAGAGTGGTGCCCCCATCAAGAGTGCGCTCTAGGAGGCTGCCTATTTTGCCAATAGGCAGAGCCGGCCCTGGCAGAACCTAAAGAGGCCTTTTATACACTCCCAGTGCTGAAAGGCTGAAAGTTAAACTCTTCCCAAACCAGATAGAATAAACACAGAAACTGTTTAGACATAAAGATAATGTCTGAACAGAACCCAAAGCAGAAAAATGCAAAATACAGATAAACGGACATTAGATCTGTATAACTTTTGGCACCATTCAATTTGAAAACATTTATTTCCACCGGAGTACCCCTTCAAGAACTTGCTGAAAGTTGTAGTTTTGCAACAACCGGAGGCACGCTGGTTGGGAAACACTGCTTTATTGATTGCTAACCTTTGCAGTACGGTGTGGATTATAGTGTATGCATTGTGCAGTTATTTCCAGCATTCAACTTGTGCCTTGTTCTTGTCAGTTTAGTTTCTAGTGAATCCGAGCATGCTGGGAGATGTAGTTTTGCAATGACTGAAGGAACACTGGTTAGGAAACACTGCCTATTAATCAAATTGGTTGCATACACATAAGCCATATCACCCGAAGCTCCACAGGTTCCATAGCTGAGCCAATGCCAGGTGTCTGATAGAATGGTGTTAAGCACCCTTATATTGGATTCTTTATCAATTATGCCGTACTATATTGAAATACTAATGGTGGCAGCAAATGATGACATTCTAGTGGATTATGTGTATTCACATTTATAGGAATGGACCAAAAGATCCTTGTCCCGCCATAAAAATGGCCTGCCAAGATTATATGAAGGAGTTTGACAGGCCTAGAAATAGCTCTGACCTCAGCCCCAGCCATGCTTACTCCAAATTAAGGCTTAACCTTAGTGCTTGAGTTTGGTAATGTTCTCATGCCTTAATAGATAGGAATCCCTGCACCCGTGTTCCAAAATCTTAGCTGAAAGCCTTCCTTGTAAAGTCGGAGGTTGTTAGTGGAGGTGACTAGATCCTTATTTATGCCCACGATTTTGGAAAGACATGTTAAACAAGCAACGTTGCGATGTGATGTTGAGGACCAGGTGTCCGTATACTTTTTGGCCCTGCGTTGTATATCAACCAAAGCCAAGTTCAACCTCAGCCTGAGCCTATTTACTGTACATTCCAATCATCTTAGGAGAATATAAATGCATACTTTATTTATGAGCAGCGCTTCTACATTTCAGAACCGTATATTAGTTTCCACATATTTTATCAATCTTTAAGACCTTTAAGTGATGAAAATTGGAAATAAAGTATTCTGGGAACAGCGGAGTCCTGCCAAGAGCAGATTATTACGGTGCACCAGATACCTGCTGTGCACTTGATGCATCTCCAGCTAAGTGATTGAGCAGAGCGGGCGAGCGAGCCAGAGACTGCAGCCCACGGTGAGGTGGAGTAGACAGACGTTAGCGTCGGGATAGCCTGTTGGCACCATCACTCATCTGTCTTGTTATGAATGGATTTATTGGGGAACTTGGCAGCTTGTCCTGTATTGGATAATGGAAAGGACCGAAACCTGCGTCTCATTTTTCATATGTTACAAATATGTCCTGAACTTGTGTCTAGTCATTCTCATCTGAAAGACGTGGACAGTCATCAATCTTATTTTTAGGTAGGTAACACCGGTAGGTAACAATAGTGTACGATTGTAATAGTTATATCCTGCTGGTAGTAGAGGCAAAAAATGCTAAGGTTAACTATAAAGTGCAAAAATACCCCAAACACAAAAAAATCGAATACAGAAAGATACAAAGGAGGGAACAGTCATCGAAGTGAATCTAGAGAATGAGTTTCTAAAAGTAAAGTATGAGAACTTACGTTGCGACAAATAAGAGCAGATTTATTAAAGAAAAATGGTCATCTGTTCACCCACACTAAACCCAATACACTGGATTATAGTGTGAGTGAACAGGAGACTGATGAGGGGTAATGGGTTAAATACGTACCTGCACTCCGGAGATCTGTCCCTACGAAGATCGGCATCCATCTTCAGTGAATTGCGCACTGGAGGCGGGCCTGCCAGATCAATATGAATATTCATTGTCGCGGGTCATGTGATTGCTGCACCAACTGAGCGCTCACATGACCCATGACAATGAATATTCATAATGAGCCTGCAGGCCCACCTCCAGTGCGCAATTCACTGAAGATGGATGCCGATCTTCGGAGGGAGATCTCCGGAGTGCAGGTACGTATTTAACCCATTACTCCTCATCGGTCTCCTGTTCACTCACACTATAATCCAGTGTATTGGGTTTAGTGTGGGTGAACAGATGACCGTTTTCCTTTAAAGGTTGCAATACAAAGGGCCCTTGTGGTTAGGAGATAAAATAAAGTTCATAAAAATAGAATAATAAGATCTAAGCTCCTGCAGCAATCTATTATCTTCTGCTCGTGGCTCGCACACATGACAGAGGCTGCAAGCTTTGCGAGCGATCACCAGATCAACACACACACAGGTCATCAGCACCATTACCATCAAGCATTACAACAGAAATATGCTTTTTCCACAGGAATTTACCCTACGGCCTTGTTCACATGGCAGAATGTCTGAGAGAAATCTGGTGGAAAAATTATTCTCGGAAATTCCGTTGCAGGAGAGTCCCATTGAATTCAATGGTACGGTGTCCATTTTAGGACGTCAAGCTGTACCTCGCTCATCCTTCAGCCAAAAATGCATCCCGCCTCCTCCCTCCTCTGTCAGGCGTCAGCCAAAACCTTTGTCATCCTTAAAGGGGTACTCCGCCCCTAGACATCTTATCCCCTATCCAAAGGATAGGGGATAAGACGTCAGATCGCCACGGTCCCGCTGCTGGGGAGCCCTGGGATCCCCGCTGCGGCACCCCGCTATCATTACAACACAGAGCGAGTTCGCTCTGCACGTAATGACGGGCAATACAGGAGCATCATTACGTCACGGCTCCACCTTTTTGATGTCACTGCCCGCCCCTTTCAATACAAGTCAATGGGAGGGGGCGTGGGGACCCCTCCCATAGACTTGCAGTAAGGGGACGGGCCGTGATGTCATGAGGGGCGGAGCCATGACGTCACGCTGCTCCGTCCCCCGTATCGCCCGTCATTACGCACAGAGCGAACTCGCTCTGTGTTGTAATGATAGCGGGGTGCCGCAGCGGGGATCCCAGGGCTCCCCAGCAGCGGGACCGTGGCGATCTGACGTCTTATCCCCTATCCTTTGGATAGGGGATAAAATGTCTAGGGGCGGTCTGTCATACCTCAGATGAAAATTAAAGTGCTGAGTCAGCAGAGCTTCGGGAGACCTGCTAGCACAGTTTGTGATTGGCTGGCAGCACAGATACTGTGATTGGTTGATGGGAGCATTGGTGTGTGCAGTCCCGCTCCTCTCATGCACCCAGCTTTTCCCGATTCCTGCAAAGCGAACCTACGCTCTCAGCTTTTCCCCTATTCCTGCAAAACTTATAGTTATGTACTAGGTTTATAAGGAATTGTTAAAAGCTCAGTACATAACTGTAGGTTTTGCAGGAATCGGCAAAAGCAGAGTACATAGCTGTAAGTTTTTCAGGAATCGGGAAAAGCTAGGTACTCAGAGGGAGGAGGCGGGATGCCGTTTTGGCTGAAGGATGAGCGAGGTACAGCTGATGGATGATGCTGTCCTAAAATGGACAACGTACAATGGGATTCTGCTGCACCATGCATACAGCGGAATTTCAGTGGCAGAAACATCTGCTGCAAAATTCTGATTCCGTCCACCACAGAACGAATTGACACATCAATTCTTTCTGTGGAATCCGTTTGGAAATGCATTGTCGTCTATGGAGGCAGCATGTTTCCAAATTGGTACGTTCTGGTGGGCGGACATTCCGCAAAACCTACCTAAACCTACCCTGAGGCTATGTTCAGACGGCAGAATTTCTGAGAGGAATTCAGCAGAAGAATTCCCCTGGAAAATCTGCTAAAATTAACTTCCCATTGACTTTAATGGGATTCTGCTGTTTCATTCAAACAGCAGAATTTCCGTGATGGCAATCACGCCGTGAAAATTCTGCAAACTTTAAAGACCAGTTCTTTGGGAACACAGAATTCCGCCAAAATTCTGCTACAGTTCAAGAAGAATTCAGTCATAAATCTGCAAATATAAGCTTTGCTGAATGGACTTTGTGCAGAATTGCAGATATTCCACTGACTGAACATAGCCTGAGGGAGACCGTTACATGCTGGATATTTTATTACAGTAACTACAGTATAACCTTTTGTACAGTATGAGAAACTTATCAATTTAGAAGAGACCCTTTTGCCTACTTTTTTTTACATGAACTTGATATTACAAGGGTCTCGGGTACTCAGCTAGTGAAATATATAAATGCAACTGAGATAGGATGAAATAAATGACACTGCAGGAACCGTATTTTTCACCGTATAAGATGTACTTTTTCTTCCCCAAAACTGGGGGGGAAAAGTTAGTGCGTCTTATATGGCGAATACACCCCTATCGCTGCGGTCCCTGCGGCCATCAATGGCCGGGACCCGCAGCTAATACAGGACATCACCGATCGCGGTGATGCCCTGTATTAACCCTTCAGATGCAGCGATCAAAGCTGACCACCGCGTCTGAAGCGAAAGTGACACTAACCCGGCTGCTCATTTAAGCTGTTCGGGACCGCCGCGGTGAAATCGCGGCGTCTCGAACAGCTTACAGGACAGCAGGAGGGACCTTACCTGCCTCCTCGGTGTCTGCGCCGTGCCGGGATCCCCTGCATGTCCGGCGCTCTCCTTCGACGTCATGACGTCGTCGCGCATGCCGTCCCGTCATCCAATAGGAGCGGCGTGCGTAGTGACGTGATGACGGCGACATGATGACGGCAACGGAGAGCGTGGATTCCGGGGAAGAAGACGTCCGGAGCGTCGTGGACACCACGGGGACGCGGCGACAGCGATGGAGCGACATCCAGGGCAGCGGTGACGAGCGGTGACAGGTCCGGAGCGGCAGGGACACGTGAGTATTACCCCCTATACCAGTGGTCTTCAACCTGCGGACCTCCAGATGTTGCAAAACTACAACTTCCAGCATGCCCGGAGAGCCGTTGGCTGTCCGGGCATGCTGGGAGTTGTAGTTTTGCAACATCTGGAGGTCCGCAGGTTGAAGATCACTGTTGGGTTCAGAATCTTTTTTTTCCAGATTTTGCACCTTTAAAATTGGGCGCGTCTTATATGCCGGTGCGTCCTATAGGGCGAAAAATACAGTGTTTGGAGTGTGCATTCTATGGGCAAAAAATGAAATGCCACTTGCAAACTTTTTAAAATATGACCTATAAAATAAAGCATCAGTCAGGAAACAAGTCCTAAAAAAATTAAATAAATACTTTTGCAGAGTAATTTTTGCAAGATAAAATCCATCTTGTTAATCTGCACAAGAATAACAAAGGAATACAATAAAACCAGTATACAAGCCAGGGAACATAAACATTGTGATATTCAGCTTTTAGAATTCTACTGTATGTTCTGTAGACAGAAATCTGTTTATTTGACAGACCTCTTCTGTACAGATGTAAAGATGTATCCTGTGTATCACAGACTTATCCTTTTTTAGTAAGGCGGACGCCAAGACGCAATTAAAAGATTATATAATACCTGCACTGTCCGCTCCTCGGAGCGCTAATGTCTGCCCCGGGAAGATAAATTGTCCTTCCATTAAACTCATGACTTCTCCGGAGCAGGATAAAACCTACAGCTTCTACATCCGAGCTTAGGGCCCTGTATGTTATTTATATATCTTCATGAATGATGTCCATAATGGTTCAGAGCCGGCAGCCATTTGTTACAATCAAGGCCACAGACCCTGATGGATTCAAAATACACAAAATCCAATGTGCCGCGCGGGAAGACAGGTAATTTCCAGTTGTGTTTATGTAAAATTGGAAATTAGGTCAGATGTTTAACTATAGAATTGATGTGACAAGCTTTGTAAAAAAAAAAAAAAAAAAAAATAACTTTTTATTTGTATTTCCAAAGTGAACTCTACTTATGACATAGTGGTCAATGGAAAATGTTACCGAAAACCATTTTAATTGTTTGCCCGTATCATGGACACCATCACTAGTCCTGCAGCACCATTCAGCTTCATCTATATGTGTCATTACAGAACTTGGCCATGTGATTTCCAGTCCGACTCTCCAAATCTTCCAGTGCTTAATGTGTCAGAACAGGATGTCAGTTTTCCCCGATGCTGTCGATATCGGTCTCCTGTCCTCCGGCCCCACTGTGGCTCAGCTAATAGCTGGCTGCAACAATGTCCCATCTCCACCAGTCATGGGCTGAGCAGCAGTGGAAAGTTAAGGGCCCCGGTACCAGGAAGGAGGCCGGGCCTAAATTTACCACCACTCCTGCACCACCACCGTTCTGGTATATCTCATTGGAAGAGCTGCAATGACATCACATATATTGTGAACGTGAGCCTGCAACATCACTGGCCCCAGTGGACATGGTGTGCAGATTCAGGAAGAGACCACTGGGGCCAGTGATTAGATGCCTGCAGCGTCACGGGCACGGTATATATTTCCTACCAGTAGCAAAAGGAATGGTACCAACCAGTGCTTGGACCCCCCCCCCCCCCAGCCCTCTGTTCTAGGGCCACACAGCAGCCACATGATCTGTCTCTACTCTATGTACTCCTACTAGAACAGGATGCAGAAAACGGTTGAAATGAACAGGTTTAATGGGCCTTCAGAATTTAAAGGGGTACCTCAGTGGAAAAAAATTGTTTTTTAATCAACTGGTGCCAGAAAGTTAAAATATTTTGTAAATTACTTCTATTTAAAAAAAATATGAATCCTTTCAGTACTTATCAGCTGCTATATACTACAGAGGAAGTTCTTTTCTTTTTTAATTTCTATTCTGTCGGAGCACAGTGCTCTCTGCTGACACCTCTGTCCATGTCAGGAACTGTCCAGACCAGGAGCAAATCCCCATAGCAAACCTCTTCTGCTCTGGACAGTTCCTGACATGGACAGAGGTGTCAGCAGAGAGCACTTCCTGTGGAACACAGCAGCTGTTGGGTGTGTCTCACTTCCAGAGTTGTCCAGAGAGAGAGGAGAGAAGGAGTTTTTTCCAGCAACCTTTTCCCCAGGAGGGTGGCAGACTCCTGGGAAGAGCCTCCTGCTATGGACCCACGGCCTCCCATCTCCCGTACTAGGCCGGCGGGGGGTGGGAGTGAGAGTGTTACGGCCGATTCCCAGGATTGGGTCAGAAGATCCAGCAGGCTCCGCAGTAACGTGGAGCCCACTCCCTGGTCCATCGCTGGAAACCGCAAGGCATACGGTAGGAAGATAACTGTTGTGTCTTCAGGGACTGTGTCTAATGTTACAGAACCCCAGCAATGGGGGGTGAAGGGACCCAGGGAGTCGCTTGCCACGTTTGGATCCCGCATGCAGGCAAAGCTGGTGGAATACGAACAGCTGGGAAAGAAGCTGAAAGTGTTAAGGGAGGATCTGAAGTTTGCCCGCTACCAGACAGATAACTCTGCCAAGGCTATGAGGGCTAAGTTTGCTGCTAGAGTGTGCGAGCTGAAGGCAGAGGAGCAGGAGGTGGTGAGAGCCTGAATGCAGATCATAGAGGGAGCGGGCATGTTTAAAGAAAAATTAAAAAACGAGGACCGCTATAAAATCATGCGGACCCCTGTGAAGGAGGAAGAGGATAGCCAGGGGGAGGAAGAACACCTGTGTAATACAGAGGAGAAGATGGAGGAAGGTGATGAGGGAGATGGCGGCAGTGAGGGTGATGAGAGTGAGGGGGATGTGTGTGATACCCCGTGTACCCCTAAGACCTCTGTCACCCCAAGTGCAGAATATATTAACCCTGCCCAAGTCGCCTTACCAACCATCTCAGAGGAAAGCGACAGTAGTGATGGCGGTGACAGCGGCCCAGTCAGTGGGGGGCTCCTGCGGGCCATAGTGATGCAGGAGTCACCCACCCGTCTGGAAAATTTCAGTTTTGGCCAGGACCTGGGCCCTGAGGAGAGCCAAAAGAAGAAAAAGAACAGGAAGAAGAAAAAGGCTGAGGAGCAAGTCATGTTTGTTTTCTCCCCTATCCAGCAGTCTGGGCCACCTGAGAAGATGGTTCAGACTGCTGGGCCCCCCACCCTGCCAGATCCCGTTTCTGCTGTGGAACGGGACCAGCACGGGGGGTACAGTGCTGCATCCAACATGGCCGTGGGTGCTACAGTCATGCATCCTGCTGGTAGGGAAGAGCAGGATGGGTTAATGGTGGGTGTCCCTGGCGTTGTTATCAGCTCTGCAGGGCACTCCCCTGAGAGGGTGGGGGAGTGTCCGGGCACCGGGACCCGCTGCTGAGCCCGTGCAGTCAGGCGCAGTGTGTGGCGTGGATGCTGTAGGGGTTTTCCCTGTGAGGGAGGGGGATCCCTGCAAGTCAGTGGCAGGTGGAGGGGCAGAGGTGCGCTTGGAGGGGCAGCCTTGGCCTCGGGATGTGACGTCTGCGGTGACATCTCGTATGGAGGAGGAATCAGCATCGCCGACAGAGATCCAGCTAAAGCACGTCCTGGCCAGCCCAGAGGTAGTGGGTGAAGCAACGGCTGATCCCAAAAACACTGCTAATAAAACCAAAAGCAATGTCACTACAAGGTGTGTGAATGATGGGAGTAGTAGTGCTGTGGATGAAAGGAGTGTATGTGGAAGTGATGGTGGAGTGAATGGGAGGAGTGGTAATGGAGTGAATAGGAGGAGTGGTAGTGGTGCAGATGGGAGGAGTGGTAGTGGAGTGAATGGGCGGGGTGGCAGTGGTGCAGATGGGAGGAGTGGTAGTGGAGTGAGTGGTGGTGGTGGATTGAATGGGAGGAGTGGTGGTGCAGATGGTAGGAGTGGTAGTGGAATGAGTGGGACTGGTGCAGATGGGAGGAGTGATAGTGGAGTGAATGAGAGGAGTAGTAGTGGTGTGGATAATAGTGACGTTTGTGGCAGTGCAGGTGGTTTAGGTGGGGCCGTAGGGACAGGGTCTGGTCCGGCTGCCCCCTCGGTCGCCAGGAGTTATGCCAGCGTGGCGGCTGGGGGTTCAGTGGGATCTTTACCTCCTGTATCTGGTGACGGTCAGTTGCAACGGCGCCTCCTGGAGGCACTAAAGAGAGGAGAAAGGATGCTCCAGGTAGAGGGAAAGGAGATGGACCTATCTTTCTGGGTGGAGAGACATGGTCTGGGAGCATTCCGACAGAGAAATGCGGAGACCGTATGGTCCCTCCAGACACCCGGGCAGGAGGTAGGTCGCAGGAATGTGGCCCGTCTGGTCTGGAAAGGCGAAGATGCGTGCCCCCAAAGGGGCAAAATGGTGGAGCTTCTCTTCCAGATGGGTTTCAGGGCTAGGGACATCTTTGCCCTGATCCATCCTTTCGGCTCCTCTGAGTTTGATGTCAGCTTTGTTAGCCGGAGGGACTAGATCTCTTCTGTTCTAATTATGAGCTGGTGAAAAACGAATATGGCAAGAGAGGATGGCAAGATTTTGCTGTAAAAGCGGTATCTCGCCAGAGTATGGTAAAGAAAGTGACTGTTTTGACCCGTAACAAGTCACTTTCTTGTTATGACATTATGACCTGGCTGGGCAGGTACGGGGAGGTAACGGACATCCCCCGGAAGAACTTTGATGAGCACAATATATGGTCTGGGGCCTGGACGTTTTCCGTCCGTCTCAGGCGTTCCGGGAACACGGTCACCCACATTCCTTCGGCCGCCTTCCTGGGACGCGACAGGATTCAGATCTTCTACCAGGGGCAGCCGAAGCTGTGTCACAGGTGTGGTGACCCAAACCACTTTAGTGCCAACTGCACTCAGCAGATATGCGCCCTCTGCTGTGGGGTGGATCATCTGGCGGCCACCTGTGGGCAGATTCGGTGTAACTTGTGTGGTGACTTAGGTCACCCGTTCAGCCGGTATCCATGCTCGTTCTCTAATGCTGTGACCGCCCCGTCTGGGGAAAGCCTAACGGTTGCCCCGGCGGGGGAGGGGACCAGTGGAGGAGAGGAGGCACCAAAGCCAGTGAAGGAAAAACATAAGATTACCTCTATGCGGAGGCGAGAGGAGAAGCGCAAGTTGAAGAGGGCCCTTGAGAATGCCCAGGTGCCAGGGGTAGCTCGGGGTCCCACTCCAGACACTGGCTCAGAAGGAGGTCAGAATAACTCTGAGGCTTTGGGTGAGGCAAAACTGGACGAGGAGATAGGGAGACTGCGTAGGGAAGAAGGTCAAGATGCTCCTTCCTCCAGTCATACCTCTGAATCCGAAACTGTGGATGAGGAGGAGGAGGAGGGGCAGACAGTAAATGGGGGCCAGAAAAAGAAGAGGAGGAAGAAGTGTAAGAGTAAGGTGGGGCCGTCCTCCTCTTCAGTTGTAGCCTCAGACCATAGAAGGAACAACTCAGTCTCTGACCCTCTGATCGTCCTTTCGAATCGATATGAGGCCCTCGGGGATACTATCTCCCCTCCTTCTCTCGAGGGTCAGGAGGCAATGCGGCCTCCAGGAGATACCGAGCCTCCTTCCTCTGGGGTAGTTTCCTCAGGGGGAGAGGTAACACCAGGTGCCGGAGGTAAAGATCCTGGGATGGATATGTCCCAGAGTTTAAAAAGAAGTAAAGGGTCTTCCTCTGATTCCGATGGGGGTGGAGGGAAGGAGAGGAAGAAGGTTTAAGGGGTGAGGCCATCTAACTCAATCACCCAGGATGGCGGCACTCACCCCGCTGACGCTGGCATCTATTAACTGTGCCAGTATAAAGTCGGATACGGCTAGATTTGCAGCCTTTGATTTTCTCGGCCGTGTTGAAGCCGACATTTTCTTTTTACAAGAGACAAGGTTGTCAGATCTTGTCTCTCTGGTAAAAGCCAGGAGAGAGTGGAGGCGCGGTCCCTCCCACTGGTCTCTTGCGGCTGAGCCGTATAGTGGGGTGGCGGTCCTTTTTTCTGCTCCTATTGAATGCAGACGGATTATTGAGCTAGAAATGGGGAGGTGCCTGATCATTGATGTCTTCATGAAGGGACAAGAGCTTCGGCTCATTAACATCTACGCCCCGCAAACTAAGCGGGGCCATAAAGATCTCTTTATGAGGATTAAGCCCTTTCTTTTTACGAGTCGGCAGGTGATCTTTGGAGGGGACTTCAATAATGTCACGAGGTCCCAGGATAGGAGAGGCTCCAATGGTCCGCTGACTTGCGACAGTGTGGCACTAATTAGCATAACTAGAGAAGCTCACCTAGAGGACGCCCACATCCGGAGCCCCTCGGGCCACGCGGGTTTCACCTATCATCAAGGTAGCCGCAGGTCTAGAATAGATAGGTTTTATTTAAAGGAGGAAGCCGTCTCTTCCGCAGTGTCCGTGGTTGAGGTGGAGTTCTCCGATCACTGTATGATTTTGTTTTCCCTGAATGTTTCAGAGACCCCCCGGATGGGTAAAGGTTATTGGAAGCTGAATTCGTCCCTCCTGGTGGAAGCAGAGATAAGACAGTCCTTTGAGAATTTTCTTCAGAGTCAGGTACCTTTACTGGATCTTTGTAGTAATAAGCTGGAGTGGTGGGAGATATTCAAGAAGCGGGTTGCGGGGGTTCTTCCACCAGCTCTCGAGCCTCAGGTCCCTGAACAGGTATCGCTTGTATCAGGGTCTGAGGAGGAAACTCGAGCTTCTTGTCTCGACTGGAGGTAGCCGAGAGGATATCTCCAGAGTGAAATCCTTGCTGATGAGGTGTCAGTACGATAGGCACGCATCTTTGGTTTTTGAGAGGGATTTTGGGAAGTACCGCTCGCCCGACCCTTACAGAAACTGTAAGATGTCAGTGAGTAGTAAAGTCATTTCAGGACTGATTGATAGTACAGGATCTCTGAATCGGTCCAGATCGTGGATCTTGGAGGTCGTCAGATCCTTCTACTCGCACCTCTTGGGAAGGAAGGATCTAGATCGAGACAGGATGTCGGTTTTCCTGGCTGAAACCTTTCCTGAGCCAGGGGTAGACCCCTCTCTTGATGTTTTGGCAGAAGAAATCAGGGAAGAGGAAGTGAGATTGGCGATCGATGGGCTTGCCCCTAAGAAGTCGCCAGGTCCGGATGGCTTAACATCCGAGTGGTACAGGACCTTTAAGGAGTCTTTAGCTCCCCTCTTGACTGAGGTATTCAATGAGTGTCTCTCCTCGGGCACTCTGCCAAAGTCAATGAGGAGGTCCGCCCTGATTCTCCTGTCAAAGGGTAAAGATCCTAGCCGTATTGAGAATTGGAGGCCCATAGCTCTTCTCAATACGGACAGGAAGCTTCTGGCCAAGATACTGTTTAATCGGCTGGTGAAGTTTGCACCCCGGCTCCTTTCGGGGGCCCAGCACTGCTCTGTTCCAGGCCGAGGCACCTTAAGTGCTGTGCTCAGTGTCAGGGAGGCAGTGGAGCGGAGTAGTGCGGGTTTCTGGAAGGGGTACTTGCTGTCCCTGGATCAGGCCAAAGCATTTGATCGGGTGAACCACGAGTACCTCTGGTCCGCCCTTCTGAGATATGGCTTACCATGTACTTTTGTTAATTGGCTTAAGATCTTGTATGCAGGGGCAGAGAGTTTCCCGCTTGTGAACGGTTGGTCTGGCCGCTCTTTTGAGGTGGGGTCCGGAGTCCGTCAGGGTTGTCCTTTGAGCCCGCTTTTATACGTGTTTGCGATCGATCCCTTCGTCCGGAGGGTAGATTGTGGGCCGTTGGCGGGAGTCGGGATGAGTCTGGCGGAGCTGGATAATACAAAAAGAGCGAGACTAATGGCTGGAGGGCAAAATATACAATAATCACTGATGGATCGCCAGAGGCAATCCAATAAAGGCCCTGAGGGTCCCAACCAAATATTAACTAATTACAGGACTTTAATTTACGGGTCCAAAAACATAATAGTGAAAAAAAGAAGGAAAAAATCACACATTTAAAAGCACTATGTGCTCCTAACTAATGGCTGAATAAGAGCTTAATGGGCTCAACTAGCTCCACTATTTTCTTAATTCGTAGGAGATACATTGTGTTTAGTATCCCAGAACTACTGATTGTTAGGGTACATAGCAGTTAAAACCATAACACTGCCCCCCTCAAAGTTTCGCCACCAAGTGGCTTTGTCAAGAGGCAAATGGGCAATGGCGAACAAAAACGCCGACCGGACCTTTTAACATCTCCTGTTATGATGTCACCAACGTTATTTCCAATCAAAAATGGCTCCCATCATCCATTGCAACAAAACCCTCCAATCGATCTAAATCAAGTATTGAGTGACAAGTTGGTGGCCAACCAAATAGCTCAAGAAGCTCACCACTGTATGTCTGCCACGTCTCTCTTCCTGATAGGAGTTCGTCCGGACTTCCGGCACTGACGTCATGTGTAAACAATGCGCAGAACAAACTGCGCGCGGACTTCGTCTCTGTAAGTACTTGAGAAGCTTACCACGCATGTGCCAAAGTTTAAGCTGCGCGTTCTCAGCTGCGCGAGAACTTAGCTGTTATGCCGCTTACTCATTGTATATGTGTGGGTAGTGCCTGCGCACTAGAAGATGCGCGAACACTTTAACATCACCCGAGAAGAACAATAAATACAAGACACTTTGGTCCATTGCCAAAAACAGGGGATATGTAGAGGAAGTAAATAACAATAGCTAAGTTACTTATTAAGTGTTGCTAGTTGTTTAATTTTATTAGGGGTTACCACCTAGGTAAGTATACAGTGAGATAATTAAGGTGTGTACAAGTCAATAGATAGATTCAGAGGGCAAATATTAAGCATGATGATACCTGGACCCCTTCTCTGACCGCAGGGAAGGGGAAAGGAGAAGGGGAGAAAAAGAATAGAAAGAAAGGATCTCTATAAGGAATAGGGTTTAGATACGGCTGAAATGGGAGAATGGTCCTATTAATAGACTTCGTGATATTAATGGAGGTGATTGGTACCGGTCGACTTAAGTGATAATAACCTTCAAATAATAACTCACAATTGATTAATTAGGTAGAACGTAAAACAGGTCACAAAAAGGCAGAAAAGGTAAAACCTTCATTTAATCCTTTCGGACTCAAACTTTGTAATTTGTAGATCCACTTTGCCTCAATACGCAAGAGGATCTTGTCTAGATCACCCCTTCTGGGGCCTAACTTACACTTGATAAAGCCCCAAAATTGTAATTGGGACACGTCGCCATTGTGGACTTCCCAGAGGTGTCTAGATAAAGGTGTATCCCCTTTATTTTTGATCATGCTGAGATGTTTTGATATTCTCCTCCGAAACTGCTGAACTGTTTTGCCAACATAGAATTTAGGACATCCGCATTCCGCTATATATACAATACCCACGGTTTGGCAGTTGATAAAATCTCTAATCTCATATTGTTGATTGTCAACTGGGTTAACGAAAGTTTTCTTTTTGGGTAAGAATTTGCAGAAAGTACATTTCCCACAAGGGAAAGACCCCACAATAGTAGAGGTCAACCAATTACTTGGGGCCCCCTCCAAATAATGGCTCCTAACTAGTTGCTCACGTAAATTTTTGCCCCTTCTGTAAGTGACAGAAGGATGCTGGGGGATCACTTCCCTAATTTCTGGATCGGCTAGTAGGATTGGCCAGTACTTCTGCAATATGTTCTTTACTTGTTTGTTGTTAGAATCATAGTTTCCTATGCATCTGATAACACGAGAAGTGGTATCAGGATGTCGGGTTTGTAGAAGATCATTTCTATCTGTCGCCCTGGCCCTAGCAAATGCCCTATGTAGGGTTTTCTTAGGGTAACCACGTTCAATGAAGCGATTATAGAGTATATTACTCTCTTGTAAAAAGGAATCTTCAGTCGAGCAGTTCCTACGGGCTCTCAAATACTGGCCCGTAGGAATCCCTCTCTTAAGAGGGACTGGATGGTAACTGGACCATTCCAAAAAGCTATTAGTAGAGGTGGGTTTACGATAAACTTTAGTTTTGACACTGCCATCAGACTCCAGAGATATCGTCAGATCTAAAAAGTTGATAGTAGTGGGATGGATTTCAAAGGTGAACTTCATCCCAATAGTGTTCATGTTAAGTTGGGTAACAAAATCGTGAAAAAGTGCTTCAGTGCCATCCCAAAAAAGTAAAATATCGTCAATGTAGCGACCCCAGAAAGAAATGTGAGAAGTGAAATCAGCCAAGTGCTCAGAGAAAACGATGGTGTCCTCCCACCACCCTAAAAAAAGATTTGCATAATTTGGTGCACACACCGTGCCCATTGCTGTGCCTTTCTTCTGAAAATAGAATTGTCTATCAAACAGAAAATAATTGTGAGTGAGTAGAAAAGATAATAGTGAAGAAATCAATTGATTATGTGCAGTGTAATGCATGCCTCTGGTGCAAAGAAAGTGATTGACAGCTTTTATTCCCAAATCGTGTTGAATATTAGTATAAAGTGATTCAACATCCAAACTGGCTATCATTGTACCAGGTGAAAAAGAAATCTCCTGGAGTCTGGTGACAGTGTCCTTAGTATCACGAAGGAATGATGGCAAAGTTGCCACAAATGGGGCCAAAAATTGATCAATGTACCCACTAATTCCTTCTGTAAGATTGTTGTTACCTGAAACTATTGGACGTCCAGGGACAGGGCGACAGAGTTTGTGTATTTTAGGTAAAGCATACATAGTTGCCACAGTAGGTTTTTCATTATAACAAACACGGAACTCATCATCTGAAATCAAATCTTGACCTTTTGCTTCTAGAAGTAAATTGTGGAGTTCAGATAGGAATCGTTCAGTAGGATTCCCGTCTAATTTCATGTAGGTCTCACTGTCACTGAGCAATCTAAGAACCATGTTCTTATAATCACTTCTGTCCATAATTACAATGTTGCCCCCCTTATCGGAGGGCTTGATTGTGATTGTATCATTACTCTCTAGTTGGCGCAACGCTTGAATTTCTCTAGTTGTTAGGTTCTTAACACTATTGAATCGGGATGGTTTAAGTTGGGATAGTTCATTACTTGCCATTCTTACAAATGTCTCGATGTTACTATATTGGGTAAAACTAGGAGTAAATTTAGATTTGGGTTTAACCGAGGAATATGGGGCACTAATAGTGCTAATTCCTGTCTCATTGTCCCGCAATAGTGATTCCAAATCTCGGACGACTTGTTCGTCCCGCTGGGACCTAACCAAAGGATTCTGATCTCGGTGGAGATGGAATTTATGTAACGCCAATTTGCGGGCAAAGAGATTTAGGTCTTTTACCCATTCGAAAGCATCATATTTGGGAGTCGGGGTGAAAGAAAGACCTTTGCTCAGAACCGATATTTGATCATCCGTAAGTATAAGAGATGATAAATTGCAGATGCGTGAAGCCTGATTACCGACTAATTTTTCTGTGTTGGATATGCCCATTTTTCCCGGTCTCTCAGCTGTACACCCATTCCTAAAAAAGAGGACGGAGCTATTGCAGTCATCACATTGGGGGTAGGAAATTGCCCCATAGGTATCAATGGTGCTGCTGTGGTAATGGTGGGTGGTTGAGTCATTGGTACTGTTTGTAACGAAGTGGAATATGAGGCTGAGGTACCAGAGCATTCCAAATTTGGGGTGGACACAACAGAGTTAACTTGATTAATAGATGTATTGGGAAGATTTGTACGTACTGGATAGTGTGGTTGTACAGACACCTGATTAGCAGTGGTATTCTTTCCACTGTTAGTATTTGATTTTTTGGGGGGGTATCTTCGCTTGTATTTCTGCGTGTATTTGGGTTTTGCAGACTGTGAAGGACCTGCTCCACCACAAGAGAATGTGTCTTCAGAGCCTGACACTTCTGACTCAGAAATATCCGTATACTGGGGAAATCTCTCTGTTGGTTTACGAATGTAAATTCGTCCTTTTTCAAAATCCCTTTTATCCCGAATATACTTCCTATGTTTTCTTTCTTTAATTTCAGATTGGAAGAGTTCGATGTGTTTTTGGAGTCTTTGTTCAAAATTGTTAAATTCAGGATGGGCTCTAAATCCTTGTATCTCACCTAACTGTCGATCTAATTGTACAGTAACCTCAGAGAAAACCTTCTTTTCGTAACCCAGAAGATACTCAAGCATACGTAGCGAGTTTTCTGTTAATAGTTGTTGCCAACCAGACAGAAACTCTGTATCACCCTGGTGGGAATTTGGTGTTATATTTATACGTAATCCTCTGTAAACAATTTTTTGCTGTAGATAGGTGTCTAAGCTTGTAATTTCCCACCAGGATCTTATGTATTGCTTGTAAGTCTTTTGGAGATTGCGAAATGCGGATTGGATGTCAATAAGATTGAGCGGCAGCTCGTTTGAGGAGAAAACGTGTGCAGCGTCACTTAAATAATTTTCAGGATTAGGTTTTCCTGCCAAAAAACCTTCCATCACTAACCTATGATAGGTATAGTCTTAATAAATAAGAGGTGCTAACCTCAAGCAATAATAATACAAAAAGAGCGAGACTAATGGCTGGAGGGCAAAATATACAATAATCACTGATGGATCGCCAGAGGCAATCCAATAAAGGCCCTGAGGGTCCCAACCAAATATTAACAACAATCTTACAGAAGGAGTTAGTGGGTACATTGATCAATTTTTGGCCCCATTTGTGGCAACTTTGCCATCATTCCTTCGTGATACTAAGGACACTGTCACCAGACTCCAGGAGATTTCTTTTTCACCTGGTACAATGATAGCCAGTTTGGATGTTGAATCACTTTATACTAATATTCAACACGATTTGGGAATAAAAGCTGTCAATCACTTTCTTTGCACCAGAGGCATGCATTACACTGCACATAATCAATTGATTTCTTCACTATTATCTTTTCTACTCACTCACAATTATTTTCTGTTTGATAGACAATTCTATTTTCAGAAGAAAGGCACAGCAATGGGCACGGTGTGTGCACCAAATTATGCAAATCTTTTTTTAGGGTGGTGGGAGGACACCATCGTTTTCTCTGAGCACTTGGCTGATTTCACTTCTCACATTTCTTTCTGGGGTCGCTACATTGACGATATTTTACTTTTTTGGGATGGCACTGAAGCACTTTTTCACGATTTTGTTACCCAACTTAACATGAACACTATTGGGATGAAGTTCACCTTTGAAATCCATCCCACTACTATCAACTTTTTAGATCTGACGATATCTCTGGAGTCTGATGGCAGTGTCAAAACTAAAGTTTATCGTAAACCCACCTCTACTAATAGCTTTTTGGAATTGTCCAGTTACCATCCAGTCCCTCTTAAGAGAGGGATTCCTACGGGCCAGTATTTGAGAGCCCGTAGGAACTGCTCGACTGAAGATTCCTTTTTACAAGAGAGTAATATACTCTATAATCGCTTCATTGAACGTGGTTACCCTAAGAAAACCCTACATAGGGCATTTGCTAGGGCCAGGGCGACAGATAGAAATGATCTTCTACAAACCCGACATCCTGATACCACTTCTCGTGTTATCAGATGCATAGGAAACTATGATTCTAACAACAAACAAGTAAAGAACATATTGCAGAAGTACTGGCCAATCCTACTAGCCGATCCAGAAATTAGGGAAGTGATCCCCCAGCATCCTTCTGTCACTTACAGAAGGGGCAAAAATTTACGTGAGCAACTAGTTAGGAGCCATTATTTGGAGGGGGCCCCAAGTAATTGGTTGACCTCTACTATTGTGGGGTCTTTCCCTTGTGGGAAATGTACTTTCTGCAAATTCTTACCCAAAAAGAAAACTTTCGTTAACCCAGTTGACAATCAACAATATGAGATTAGAGATTTTATCAACTGCCAAACCGTGGGTATTGTATATATAGCGGAATGCGGATGTCCTAAATTCTATGTTGGCAAAACAGTTCAGCAGTTTCGGAGGAGAATATCAAAACATCTCAGCATGATCAAAAATAAAGGGGATACACCTTTATCTAGACACCTCTGGGAAGTCCACAATGGCGACGTGTCCCAATTACAATTTTGGGGCTTTATCAAGTGTAAGTTAGGCCCCAGAAGGGGTGATCTAGACAAGATCCTCTTGCGTATTGAGGCAAAGTGGATCTACAAATTACAAAGTTTGAGTCCGAAAGGATTAAATGAAGGTTTTACCTTTTCTGCCTTTTTGTGACCTGTTTTACGTTCTACCTAATTAATCAATTGTGAGTTATTATTTGAAGGTTATTATCACTTAAGTCGACCGGTACCAATCACCTCCATTAATATCACGAAGTCTATTAATAGGACCATTCTCCCATTTCAGCCGTATCTAAACCCTATTCCTTATAGAGATCCTTTCTTTCTATTCTTTTTCTCCCCTTCTCCTTTCCCCTTCCCTGCGGTCAGAGAAGGGGTCCAGGTATCATCATGCTTAATATTTGTCCTCTGAATCTATCTATTGACTTGTACACACCTTAATTATCTCACTGTATACTTACCTAGGTGGTAACCCCTAATAAAATTAAACAACTAGCAACACTTAATAAGTAACTTAGCTATTGTTATTTACTTCCTCTACATATCCCCTGTTTTTGGCAATGGACCAAAGTGTCTTGTATTTATTGTTCTTCTCGGGTGATGTTAAAGTGTTCGCGCATCTTCTAGTGCGCAGGCACTACCCACACATATACAATGAGTAAGCGGCATAACAGCTAAGTTCTCGTGCAGCTGAGAACGCGCAGCTTAAACTTTGGCACATGCGTGGTAAGCTTCTCAAGTACTTACAGAGACGAAGTCCGCGCGCAGTTTGTTCTGCGCATTGTTTACACATGACGTCGGTGCCGGAAGTCCGGACGAACTCCTATCAGGAAGAGAGACGTGGCAGACATACAGTGGTGAGCTTCTTGAGCTATTTGGTTGGCCACCAACTTGTCACTCAATACTTGATTTAGATCGATTGGAGGGTTTTGTTGCAATGGATGATGGGAGCCATTTTTGATTGGAAATAACGTTGGTGACATCATAACAGGAGATGTTAAAAGGTCCGGTCGGCGTTTTTGTTCGCCATTGCCCATTTGCCTCTTGACAAAGCCACTTGGTGGCGAAACGTTGAGGGGGGCAGTGTTATGGTTTTAACTGCTATGTACCCTAACAATCAGTAGTTCTGGGATACTAAACACAATGTATCTCCTACGAATTAAGAAAATAGTGGAGCTAGTTGAGCCCATTAAGCTCTTATTCAGCCATTAGTTAGGAGCACATAGTGCTTTTAAATGTGTGATTTTTTCCTTCTTTTTTTCACTATTATGTTTTTGGACCCGTAAATTAAAGTCCTGTAATTAGTTAATATTTGGTTGGGACCCTCAGGGCCTTTATTGGATTGCCTCTGGCGATCCATCAGTGATTATTATGGCGGAGCTGGATGTCACCCAAAGAGTGGTGGCATACGCTGATGATGTCACCATTTTCGTGTCCTCGAGAGAGGAGGTCGATGTGGTGATGTCGGAAGTGGACCGCTACTCTGAGGCATCCGGGTCTAAGATCAACCGGGATAAGTGTGAGATTCTCTGACTGGGAGGGGGAGATCCCACGTTTGATCTCCCGGACACCTTTCCAGGGCCCCAAGAGTCAGCAAAAGTTTTGGGCATCACTTTCGGCCAGGATGATTATCCCACCAAAAACTGGGATGGTAAGCTCCAGGATGCCGCCCAGAAGGTGGACCAGTGGAAGGGTTGGTCTATGACCCTCAGGGAAAAGGTACACCTGATCAAATCGTACCTGCTCCCCTTCTTTATCTATCTGGGCAGTGTATGTATCTTGCCAGAGGCTTACTACACGAGGATCTACAGCCTGTTTTTCCAACTGTTATGGGGGAACAGGATGAACCTAATCAAGAGGGAGGTTACGTACCGCACGAGGAGACTAGGGGGTTTATCTATGGTAAACCCTGTGGTGTTCTTAACAAACACCTTCTTGAAAGCTAACATCTCAAACCTCTGGTCAGAGAGGGCTCCTCCGTGGGTAATCTGCTGCAGGGAATGGTTTCGGCCTTTCTTCCAGGATTCGGAGACAGGAGGGCGAGTGAAGGACCTCCGTACGCCACACGGATATCTTCCGGCTTATGCTACCCCAACTCTGAAGGCGATACGTCGGTGGGGTCTGGGAGTGTGGGAGATCAGGACCCAGTCAAGGCAGTTCCTTGACAAACGGGTTCTGTTGACCCACTTCCAGAAGCCTCTGGCGCTCAGGGACTGCACAGGTCGAGATCTGAGGGTGGGGTTGTACCTTTTAAACATGAAAAGGATCCCCCAGAAGTTTTGGGACTTGGCCTGGCGCTGCTTTCAGGGGAAGCTATATGTAAGGGACAATTTGAAGTGTAGGAACTCTGATGACCGGGGATGTCTCCGAGAAGAGTGCGGGGACACGCTGGAAAGCATGGACCACTTCCTGCTTCATTGTCCTTTTAATATAGGGGTCTACAACCGGGTGGGCGCTTCCATTGGCTGGAGTCAACTTGCTGGCCTTACCTACCCGGAGTGGGTTTATGGGGCATTCAGGACACTGGGTGGCCGAGACCGGGGCACTTTATTTGTAGTCAGCTTAGTAGTTAGGTACTGCACGTGGAACGCACGGTGTCTAGTATCTACACAGCGGAAAGTCCTCTCCGAGGTGGAAGTCTGTAGGAACATC
Organism: Hyla sarda; assembly: GCF_029499605.1. Classification (NCBI taxonomy): domain Eukaryota; kingdom Metazoa; phylum Chordata; class Amphibia; order Anura; family Hylidae; genus Hyla; species Hyla sarda. Next base: position 410,328,183 of record NC_079191.1, read on the forward strand.
ACCGGTGACCTCGGGAAGATCAGGTCTTTGGAGTATGGCAGTCTTGGTACCAGCAGGGCTTCTCTCCTGTGGAGAGGTTTTTCATTTGATGTGCCCTAGGTACTAGACCTCTTGGGTAGAGTACCCCTTTTTCTGGTTAGGGATAGCAATGTAGGGACAGAGAGAGGGTGAGTGCAGGGTCAGTTTGTTCAAGGGATAACAGTAGGGTGAGTCGTAGGGAAAAGTTAGTGGAGAGAGTTTAATAAGTAACATCAGGATTGCCATCCTTCTTCCTGGTGGTGGGCTATGCATGTACACCCTAGTCTTTTTGTTTTGTTTTCAGAATATGGATTGCGTACAGGGCTTACAGGCGACCGAACTTGGGCCTAAGGTGGGTTGTATTGTTTTGTATATGTTATGTTATAAAGTTGTATTTGTATAGTTGGTTTGGGTATAGATTAGGTTGGGTGGGGGAATTGGTGGGTTGGTGGATGTTTGGAGGGGCTGGCATGGGTCAGTTGTGGACTGGACTGGATATCCATGGACTATGAACTCTGACCCATGTCAAGGTGGGTGGTTGTGTGGGTGATGGGTTAGTCTAGTGTAGGAGGTCATGTGTTTTGTAGGTGTATATTTTGGTTTGTTGGTGTATATAGTTTATGTATGTATTTGCATTTTGGTCATGTATTTGTGTTTTTATATTCGTATTGTATATATTATTATATAGTGTGGATTAGTTATTTCATTTGAGGGGATGGGGATAGACAGTCGGATCAGATTTAGTTAGCATTTTTATATTACTTTAATTTAATATTGGTTATATTATGGTAGTGTAGATAAAAAAAAGGGTGTGTATATGTATGTTTATGTAATATGTGTGTGTGTATGTATGTGAGGGGAAAAAATGTAATTTTAGTAAAAAAAAAAATAATAATAATAATAAAAAAAAAAAAAATATATATATATATATATACATATATATATATATATATATATATATATATATATATATAAAAAGGGGTGGTGGTGGTGGTGGGGGTTTGGGGTGTGTTAGTTGTGAATGTAATGTGTGGTTGAGTTTTACCAAGTCTGGTTGTTTTTAGTTAAAGCTAAGTAAAGCTATTTTTATGTTTATGTAAAGAATGCGTGGGTATGTGTGTGTGATAGTAGTTTTGATAATTTATATGTAGGTATAATGTTATGTGTTTTGTTAGTTTAGTTAAGTTGGGCTGGCCAGTTAGGCAGGTTTTGTTGTGTTGTGTTTTGTTATTGCTAGTTAAGCCTGTTTTTCTGTTTTGTTAAGTTTTATATATTTATAATAAAAAGAGCATCAGCAGAGAGCACTGTGGTCAGACTGAAAAGAACTACACAACTTCCTTTGCAGCATACAGCAGCTGATAAGTACTGGAAGGATTAACATTTTGTAATAGATGTCATTTACAAATCTGTTTAACTTTCTTGCACCAGATGATTTAAAAAAAAGATTGTTTTCCACCTGAGTACCCCTTTCAACCTTACAATGCTTTATTTTCTTCATTGTTAATATGGCAAATACCTGACATACTTTTATGTTATCATTGACGGTTTATCTGCTTTTAGTTTATGGCCATTCTATCCTTGGCTTGCCTAGTCAAATTGTGGTGAGCCTTTGGAAAAGCAGAGCTGCAGTGTAAATGACACTAAAGCAGTGTTTCCCAACCAGGGTGCCTCCAGCTGTTGCAAAACTACAACTCCCAGCATGCTCGTACAGCCGTTGGCTGTCCGGGCATGCTGGGAGTTGTAGTTTTGCAACAGCTGGAGGCACCCTGGTTGGGAAACACTGCTCTAAAGAGTCTAAAGGGCTTTTTCAGCACTCTACACTATATGAATACTTGTATATAAATAGTTAACCCTAATAGACCTTTCCGGTCCAGGTCACTCATATGCGTATCATGAGTTAGGTATGGAATAATAGGCATCAGTCTATAAGAAGATAAAACCCAGCTTATAAAGTACAGTATCCATTTAGTATTTCTGACATGCAGCTCAGGCATGCACGATTGATGGTAATAGTAAATCTGCGGACTCACGATATATAGCAGGAAATAAATTATACAGAAGAAAAGGAAGAGAAGATAAGGAAGGACTATTAAAAAAAAAAAAAAAAAAAAAAATTTAATTTCAACAGTGGGATTCCCGGTCTCTCCTACTGCAGTCTCCAAAACAAACATTCACATGACGACCACAGATAACAAGAAATATGCGAGTATTTTATAGAAATATATAAAACATATTTCCGAAAATTACGCCACTCAAGCCCTTGCATCCTAAAAGGTTTCTCTTGGTACATGGAGAACTTGGCTAAACAGGTCTATTAAAAAAAAGAAACAGGCCATAAGGAAAGCAGAGAAAGGGATCAGTTTATCTGAAATTGCCCAAATTATAAAAATTTACTTTTACTACTTGCTTTGCGTTACAGGATTTTACGATGATGGCCTTTATACACATGCACATTTGGCTGGGTGTAGTGCTGCAGCAATGGAGGTTTCTAGGGTTGGACCCTCACTGATCATACAGTTGTGACCTATCTTTAGGAAAGGCTATTCAAGGGGTAGTGCAGGAATTTTTTATTTTTTTTTGACTATGCTACAGAGCTGTAAAGTTAGTGTAGTTCATAATATAGTGTCTGTACCTGTGTTTGATGGCTGGTCTCACAATTCCTATGCAATCTTTGCCCCGATGTTAAGTTTTTAGCAGCATACAAAATGAGGGTTTTCCCAGGTTGCAGTGCGGCCCGAGACATTACATCACTAGTCAGGTGTTGAAAGGGAGTGTGGCAGTGCTTCAATGGGTGGAGCGACTGCTGGGTGGGAGGAAAATCATTCTCCACAGGGCTGCAGGGAATTGCAGTTTCAAGCAAAGCACAGCATGGAAGGGAGCTCAGCTGTGCTGCAATGGGTGGGGTAGCTGATGTGTGGGAGGGAAAAAAGTGTCCTCACACTTACAAACAAGGGATCCTGGGACTTGTAGTTGGAGGAAGGGAATTTTAACAGGGAATAGCCATTTCACTAAAAGAAAGCAGCAGCGTTATGGTGGACTCACAACATAGCCCCAAGACAAGCACACATCCATTTAGCCCAAAGAAAAGAACACATCGTTCCTGAGCATATCCATTACTGTCTGGCAGTTAAGTACTAAAGTCTCCTTATGGGGGATAACCCCTTTCGTGTAGCCAAAGCACAGACAATAGTCGCTTTGTACAGGTATTTGGACAATGATTTAAAAGTAAAGTAGTTTAGAAAAATGATTATTGTGCACAGTGCTGCACTATAATCATTTTCATATAACTTTACATGTGGTTGCCTGATCAGGCATCTCCTGGGTGTCAAGTAAGTACCAGGAAGTGGGAAAAAAATGTGACTATCTGACCTTTAAATTCTCCTCATGTACTTGATATATTAATGTTTGTCCATCATGAGAGTGATTAGGAGAGGTCCGACACATGCACGACTAGACACTCTTCACACCACAAGTAGACAGCTTTTTCTTGAACCACACCCAGGGCTGATGCAAGGTTTTTTTTTACCACCCTAGGTGAAAGCTAATTTTTCTGCCCCCTGACCTCGCCCATTGGCTCTGCCCTTTGACACGCCCCCACCTTACTAATTGGGTGACACACTGTAGCAAGATTTTTATGGTACCGGGGGGGAGGGGTTGCGAAGGTGGTCCTCGGTGGGCCAGTGCTTCGGATGAGCGACGGGTGCTTTGTATGCTGGCTACTGAATTTTTGCAGCGGGTAGAGCGGCGCCCCCATTAAGAGGGCACTCTAGGTAGCAGAACCAGCCCTGACCCCACTTATAGCCCAAACACTAGTGCTCAGTCTGAAGTAGGTATGTAATCCAAAGAGACAATAGATGACAGACACAGCACTCACCAAAAGGGTCTTCTTTATTCAAACCCTGCAATGCATTCGGCCAAGGGCAGGTAGAAGCGAGAGGGCAGGGGCATCTGGACGCCCCTGCCCTCTCACTTCTACCTGCCCTTGTCTTTATGCACTGCAGAATTTGAATAAACAAAGACTCTTTTGGTGAGTGCTGTCTCGGTCATCTATTGTCTCATTTGTCCATCATGAGTCCATGCCATTAATGTACTGGGATTCCCATGGTCTGAATACATAGACTGACCATATGCTTTCTTGTTTACATACACAATTAACGTTCCATCCAGCAGATTTTTGAGCGTCCAGCAGTGGAAAGCTTTGTGGTCTGGGACAATTCATGTTTACTCAAGTAAGATTAATAGACCAACCTGCACCGGCAGCTAAACCGCAGTTTGTTATGACACGATGACATGTTGAAGAGGACGGCAGAGGTTTCATATTTATACTGAATTCCTAATGGAATGTTTGTTGAGAAATCTTCAAGTGGTAAAATGCATTAGCTCTTGTTGTGCCTTCCCAGTTATCAAAACAGTTGCAGCCAAGCTTCTGTGTCCTTACGAAGATATGTGTATATTACGTGTATATATACTGAGAAGGCGTCTCAGAGCCACCCTCCATAAAGCTTGAATATTTACACAAACTGGATCCAAACTCAATGTGTCTCTTTTTGAAACAGCTGCGGAGTGCATATAAATTACTTTTATGGGACGTTCACTTATAAAGGAAAAAAAACACAGGAAAAGTAATGACATGCCAGCTGGAACATATCCCTCTGTATTGCTCTGAACTGCTTACTCTTTGCACATCTCAAGTCTTGCTCAGACCAGTGTGAATGTAAAGTGGTTTAGGAGGTTCCATTAATTTTTAACACCGTTCCAGGTCAACAGGGAAAGAATTTACTACCCAGAAAAGTCTTTATAATAAACTTCTGATATGTCCGAAAGGCATATGAAAAATTTTGATCATTGGGGGTCCGAGTGTTCAGACCCCGTCCGATCAGTAGAACGAGCTGGGAGAGACTTTGCAAATGCTCTCCCTGCTCTGCGTTACTGATAATATAAGTATATGGGACCATCCCCATCTGAAAAAAAACTTTTGATATGCCCCTAGGACACCAGTGTGACATCTGGTACATCTCTTCATGTCACCTCTCCAATATGGCTGCTTGACCATACAGATATTCCCTTCAGGAGACTGGGAAAGCTAGATGACAGGCAGTAGACATAAAACTGGGAAAATACTGTGAGTCCTGCTCTAGGTGACAGACTGCACACAGGGCTCACAGTACTTCACCAGCTTTATGAGTAATGGAGCCGTCCCTAGCCTTGACATGATAATATACTCGTCCTCTCCCTGCCTCTGCTCTTATTGCTTCCATACTAACCCATCTCCTTCTGCGTTACTGGGACACGAGATGTTAGCAGCCTCTTCTGGCTGGGCCCAAGTCTTGCAATGCAAGTGGCTTAGTGACATCATCCAATCAGTGTCATGGGGTAAACGCGGCAGTAGTACCTGCCGATGGCAGTCGCAGACCTCTCTGACAGGGAGCACATGGAATGGCAGGGAGCACATGGTAGGTGTTCACACTGGTGTGGTGCTCTGGGGCAGCCATTGTTTCTGTGATGTTTTGTCCGTGTGGTGGTGTGACCTGGAGCCAGGGGCTTGGTCGGGCAGCAGTGGGGCTGCATGGCCACTGGGTCATTCCCTCTGCGGGCATCGTGTCTTGGAGGCAGTGGTCGCCGCTCAGCACTACGCCAGTGTTAGGTTAGAGACCCACTCTGACTAGGCGGCCTTGACGTGGCGAGTGGGCTTGTACTTTTTCATCAAAATGTATAACGACAACCTGTTAGTTTTTGAAATTATGCTGAGAAGCAAATAGATCAAAATACAAATGGTGAATGTGCGGCTGTGTTTCTGTTTCTCTATTTTTGCCAGACCTGAAAGAGGTTACTACATGGCTTGCATCCGTTGGCAGCTATCAGATTAGGCGACATATTTCTGCAAATGCCCAGTGTCCAGTAAATGTTGTCGATTCGATACTGGTATTGGGACACCCCAGTTATTGCAAATTACGGTGTGAATGCTAGAATAAGGGGGAGTGATTAGAAGCTTCAGAACCACACCCGTCACCCGCCAACATAATTCTCACTCCCTCAACCTCAGATCTAGGGTCTAGCATTCACACTGCATTTTGCAAAAAAGTGTCCACGCACTTGGCTATTCAGTAAAGAGTGCAGATAGCAACCATATAGTAAAACCGCCACATTAACACAGATGGAATCAGTGCAAAATTATATAAACACCTCATAATTCATTTTTATGTACCAACATTAACTTACAGGGTAGTTATCTAAAGGTAGCAAGGGATAGTTGCACCGATGGGTGGCCAGGGGCTTCTGTGCAAAGGATAACCAGTGAAGTGCATGTCCCCGGTGTGCCTCCAGCTCTTGAAAAACTACAACTTCCAGCGTACCCAGACAGCCAAAAGGAGAAGAGAATGATGATGTCAAGAGAGTGTGAGCCTGGCCCTGGCATGCAACCTGGAGCCGTCACCAAGATAGTAACTAAACTACCGCCTGCATCACCTTTAGTGCTCTGTACTCTGCATAGTAATAGGTCCCAACCCTGGACCAGAGGTGCAGTGGAGCACTGAAGCTGTATGACTAGACCGGTATGACTAGACCGGTGGGAGCAGCATGTCTGTGGGGGCCACCTACCTACTAATATATATAGTGGCATTGAGGAGAGGGAAACTAAAACTGTATAAGGGCTTAGAGGAAAGGGAGGCCTACAACTATAACTATATATGGATAGGGGCCTACAACTATGTATGGGTACGGTATAGGGACCTACAGTTATATATGGGGGAAGTATAAGGGCATACAACTATATATAGGGGCAGTATGGAAGCCTACAACTATATATGGGGTACTATAAGGGCCTACAACTATATTTGGGGCAGTTAGAGGGCTTACAACTATATATCGGGGCAGTACGGAGGGCCTACAACTATATATGGGGGGAGTATGGTGCCTACAACTATATATGGGGAGTTTGGGGGCTTACAATTATATATGGGGGCAGTATGGGGGCCTACAGCTGTATATGGTGGCATTATGGGGACCTACAACCATATATGGGGACAGTATAGGGGCCTACAACTATACATGAAGGGGTTGTATAACGGCCTACAACTATATATGCGGGGAGTATGGGGGCCTACAACCATATATGGGGGCAGTATGGGGGCCTACAACTGTATAGGGTGGCCATATGGGAGCCTACAACCATATATAGGGACAGAATAGGGGCCTACAACTGTATATGTGGGGGGTTGTATAGCGGCCTACAACTATATATGGGGCAGTATAGGGGCTTACAACTATATATGAGGGCACTATAATGGCCTATAACTATGCATAGGGGCCTACAACTATACATGTGGGCAGTTTGGGGGCTCACAACTGTATATGGAGGCAGTATGAGGGCCTACAACTATATATGGGGCAGTATGTGGGCCACAACCATATATGGGGGCAGAATAGGGGCCTACAACTTTAAATGGGGACAGTATAGGGGCTTACAACTATATATGGAGGCAGTATGGGGGCCTACAACTGTATATAGTGGCATTATGGGGGCCTACAACCATACATGGGGACAGTATAGGGGCCTACAACTATGTATGGGGGTTGTATAGCGGCCTACAAATATATATGGGGGCAGAATAGGGGCCTACAACTTTAAATGGGGACAGTATAGGGGCTTACAACTATATATGGAGGCAGTATGGGGGCCTACAACTGTATATAGTGGCATTATGGGGGCCTACAACCATACATGGGGACAATATAGGGGCTTACAACTATATATGAGGGCACTATAAGGGCCTATAACTATGCATAGGGGCCTACAACTATACATGTGGGCAGTTTGGGGGCTCACAACTGTATATGGAGGCAGTATGAGGGCTTACAACTATATATGGGGCAGTATGTGGGCCTACAACCATATATGGGGGCAGAATAGGGGCCTACAACTTTAAATGGGGACAGTATAGGGGCTTACAACTATATATGCAGGCAGTATGGGGGCCTACAACTGTATATAGTGGCATTATGGGGGCCTACAACCATACATGGGGACAGTATAGGGGCCTACAACTATGTATGGGGGTTGTATAGCGGCCTACAAATATATATGGGGGCAGAATAGGGGCCTACAACTTTAAATGGGGACAGTATAGGGGCTTACAGCTATATATGGAGGCAGTATGGGGGCCTACAACTGTATATAGTGGCATTATGGGGGCCTACAACCATACATGGGGACAGTATAGGGGCCTACAACTATATATGGGGGTTGTATAGCGGCCTACAACTATATATGGGGGTAGTATTTTTGTTATCCCAATGACCCGATTTTGTCTCAAGGATAAATGGTCAGACTATTTAATTATTTATGTCATCCTGAGGCCCTTTGAAAGCATCCTGACTCTCAAAAGAGAGAACGATTGGGCATGTTGGATTTCAATTACCTGATCATTTAGTTCTTAGAAAGATAACCCACTGCAAGAGTTGCCCCTCCTGTCTCTTATTACAACACATAAATATTCTGCTGTAATTAAAGCTCTTGTGCTCGGAGGACAGCTATTGAAGGTGTATGGCCCCTTTAGTCCCTGTTCTCTTCTCTTTCCATATACTTGAACAGCGCTGTTTGGTAATCGCCGAAAATTATTCTTCTGTCAGTTTTACTAAAATATCTCAATCCAGAAAGTGCAGATCAAGCAAGTTCCAACGAAGGTCTGTCATCAGAGAAATGTAAATGTGTAATACTTTGAGGACTTAATCTTTGCACTTACCGTTCTTTCTCCATCCCCGCGGTCAGGACATCTCTTGACCGGAGTCCAACTTGACTGAAGAGAAGGGTTGTTGAATAATTTTTCAGCTCGATAGCACTCAGTAAAACCTCAGCATTAGTTTGTGAAGTGTCTTCTTGTGTAAATACGACTGGCATCGCTCTTTGAAGTGATTATCAAAAGATAGCGGCGACGGCGGCAGCCTCCCGGTGCCACACTAGACTTCTCCAGCTTCATATACGAGAAGAATATCACTGTTTCTACTTCACAAACAATTTTTCAAAGGCTATTTCTGTAAATAGATCTGGTTTAAAGAGCAATAAATTATTCAAGTGGAGAACTGAGGAAGTTTACAAAAGCTCCAAGAACAAAGATCTGCTGTTGTAGTTTTCATTAGGGCACAATAATCCTTTTAAGTAAAGGTCTTGTGGAACTATAAGAACTGGTATTAGATGTGGAGATGGTGCCACTTATGTCATTTACTTATTTCATGTTCTTTCCCGAAATAAATATAAAGACAAAACTTATAAAACTATAGAAAAATTTGTCCTGATATTTCTGGTATTTTCTTGTTAACTAAGGATTGTTCAGCTCAAACATTGTCATGTCAGCAGTTGCCCACACCAATGCCCTCTCTCACTCACCGGCACCACCTTGATCCACTCTGCTGGCTGCTATGTAATGCCGGCAGATGTCACCCGTCTGTGTCCTGTTACTCTCCATCTCTGTAATGTCTACCTGCCCCCACTATCCTCCTGCCAGTTCTGGGTCTGCCCTTTGGGGTGCACACACCTATCTCTGGCCAACCCTATCTATCTTAGGCTGCTCCACCCAGCAACCTGTGCCTGAGCATAATTGTGGTTCCATGGTGTCCATGGCAAAGGTGTGCTTAATCTAAACTTGCCAATCCTCAAGTATAAATTCTTCTATGCTTGACCTGGATTACTGATCTCCCAAAGTTGCTTATCTATGATTTCGCCCCTGCCTGACCCCTGTGTATTTTATTGCCTCCCTAGTGTTTAAACTTAGCTGGTGATGTGGTCCATTTGGCCAGCCATTACATATACTGGACGGTAAGGACTTCCGGCAAGTGGTGGGTTTCAACGGCATTGACCAGGAGTAGACACGTCAGGTGAGTAATAGGAAGATTTTTTGGAACAATGCAACGCGCTTGCGCGGCTTCATCAGGCATACTGATGAAGCCGCGCAAGCGCGGTGAAACGTGTTGCATTGTTCCAATAAAACTTCCTTTTACTCACCTGACCTGTCTACTCCTGGTCAGCACTGTTGAAACCCACAGCTTCCTGGAAGTCCTTACCGTGCATTGTTCCTTTGGTCGGGGAGGCTGCAGACCGGCTTTATCACTCATGCTGACCATTGTTGTGTGTGGGCTCACACAACTGCCTCTGGGAAGGGTTACCTGTATTCATTAATTGGACCTTACATTGGTGGTTTTACGCCATGGAGCGCTCTTTTTTGAGCTGCACGCCGCGGTGCCAGCTCACAAACAGCCAGGTGGCGACCACGGGGCCGGAGTATCGTCGCAGCCGTCACGCCCCCTCCCATAGACTTGCATAGCGGGGGCAGGGGTGATGTCACACGGGGGCGGAGTCATGACGTCACGATACTCCGGCCCCGTGGTCGTCACCTGGCTGTTTGTGAGCTGGCACCGCGGCGTGCAGCTCAAACAGGTGGGTGGCGAATACAAGATTGCGGGGGTCCCCAGCGGCGGGATAAGATGTCTCAGGGCCGGAGTACCCCTTTAAAAGGATTCTGGACCTGTGCAGAATACAGAGTTTACCCTAGGGCTGTCCAAGTGTTGCTGTGCGGTACCATTAATACTCACATAAATTGCAGCTCTGAATGAAGATTGCAACCATATCAATCCACGTATCTAGCAGAAATGTAAGGGTTAAACTACAGGAGTTAAAGAGATTGTTCCCGTTATAGTATAAAAGTAAGAATGAGGAAGACCCTAATATGATTTCAATTACCCCCAGGTCAGCGCAGTCAGCATTTGCTTCTGGTTTATGCTGCTCAGTACTATGACTAGTGTTGAGCGCGAATATTAAAAAAGCTAATTTTTACAGCGAATATTGGCACTTCACGATTTTGCGAATATTCAGAATATAGTCATATATATTCAAAATGATGAATATTCCTTTTTTTATGCGAATATTTATGTGAAAATCGGCACTTCCAGACTGGACACTGATCCCTCCCTTCTGTAAGGTGAAAGATATAATTGTACATGCGCACTCTGTGAATTTCATTATGAATTTTCGCATGGAAAAAACATAAACATGGCGAATATGCAAACTTCATGAACATAGGACGATAATTTGTCCATATATTCGCGAAATATTGCAAATTTGAATATGGCATCTGCCGTTCATCACTAACTATAACCTGATAGATACTGATCGAGGCTCAAAGGAATCTCTACTTATTTGGTATTGTTTAAAGGGGGAAGCAAGATGCGCAACACAAGAATAGTAGCTTCCTAAACCTACATAAAGGTACCATCTTAACCATCTGCCAGGCAAAGCAATGTAACCCCATCAGGCACTGAAAGAATCTTTCAAGCTGCATTTAGAACCGTGAGTAATAATTCATGATCTTGTAGATTGCAAAACGCAGCATGACAGGGATGATATTGTTTCTGTATATCTTCCAAAATCCGTCAATTCTAATAAATACAAACTGATATTTTGAAGGGAATAAATCAGCTCTGTGTCATGTTCAGAGCTCAAGTGTCAAGGTGGCTGTGCCGAGCTGCAGCATGCACAAATTTTCCCTCCCCCCCCCCCTCTCCTCTCTAGCTTGACTGAGGAAAAGGCATCAGTGCTGGAATAGGAGACCTGTAAGTCAATCAGTAATCGTAGTCAGGGGAACAGCAAAGGTTCGGCAATGGACACTCAAGAAAATCTTTCACAAGGCACTAGGCAACAAGATCCGGCACCAGTTGATTAAAAAATAAAAAATAAAGTTTTCCACGGGAGTACCCCTTTAAGGCCCAGATTCCCGGAGGCATTGCCTCCGCTTGAAGAGGAAGTTATTGTTAAAGAAAATGGTGACAGAAAAGACATCTTCAAACGGTTCTTTTATTTTGCACAGGCCTTGTTAAAAATGAAAAAAGCGATCTTATTGGTTACTATGGGCAACTGGGTAACTTTTCCTTTGCACAGGTTTTGATAAATCTCCCACATGGTGTATGCTATAAGGAATTTCTGGGATGGTACTTTTTTTATGGGCAACAAAATGTTGCGTTATTGTATTCAGAGAGTGTACTGTATGGCAAGGTTATTTTCAGAGGGCGCACTGTGAGGTAGTATTATATTCAGGGTGCACAGTGAGTGGTAGTATTATATACAGAGGATACAGTGTGTGGTAGTATTATATTTAGAGAGCGCAGTGTGTGGTAGTATTATATTTAGAGAGCGCAGTGTGTGGTAGTATTATATAGAGAGGATACAGTGTATGGTAGTATTACATTTAGAGAGCGCAGTGTGTGGTTGTATTATATACAGAGGATACAGTGTGTGGTAGTATTATATTTAGAGAGAACAGTGTGTGTTAGTATTATATACAGAGAGTGCAGTGTGTGGTAGTATTATATTTAGAGAGCTCAGTGTGTGGTAGTATTATATACAGAGGATACAGTGTTTGGTAGTATTATATTTAGAGAGCGCAGTGTGGGGTAGTATTATATACAGAGGATACAGTGTGTGGTAGTATTATATTTAGAGAGCGCAGTGTGGGGTTGTATTATATACAGAGGATACAGTGTATGGTAGTATTATATTTAGAGAGTGCAGTGTGTGGTAGTATTATATTTAGAGAGTGCAGTGCGTGGAAGTATTATATACAGATGATACAGTGTATTGTAGTATTACATTTAGAGAGCGCTGTGTGTGGTTGTATTATATACAGAGGATACAGTGTGTGGTAGTATTATATTTAGAGAGCGCAGTGTGTGGTAGTATTATATACAGAGGATACAGTGTTTGGTAGTATTATATTTAGAGAGCGCAGTGTGTGGTAGTATTATATACAGAGGATACAGTGTGTGGTAGTATTATATTTAGAGAGCGCAGTGTGGGGTTGTATTATATACAGAGGATACAGTGTATGGTAGTATTATATTTAGAGAGTGCAGTGTGTGGTAGTATTATATTTAGAGAGTGCAGTGCGTGGAAGTATTATATACAGATGATACAGTGTATTGTAGTATTACATTTAGAGAGCGCAGTGTGTGGTTGTATTATATACAGAGGATACAGTGTGTGGTAGTATTATATTTAGAGAGTGCAGTGCGTGGAAGTATTATATACAGAGGATTTAGTGTATTGTAGTATTACATTTAGAGAGCGCAGTGTGTGGTTGTATTATATACAGAGGATACAGTGTGTGGTAGTATTATATTTAGAGAGTGCAGTGTGTGGTAGTATTATATACAGAGGATACAGTGTATGGTAGTATTACATTTAGAGAGAACAGTGTGTGGTAGTATTATATACAGAGGATACAGTGTGTGGTAGTATTATATTTAGAGAGCGCAGTGTGTGGTAGTATTATATACAGAGGATACAGTGTATGGTAGTATTATATTTAGAGAGTGCAGTGTGTGGTAGTATTATTTACAGAGGATACAGTGTGTGGTAGTATTATATTTAAAGAGCGCAGTGTGTGGTTGTAGTATATACAGAGGATACAGTGTATGGTAGTATTATATTTAGAGAGTGCAGTGTGTGGTTGTATTATATACAGAGGATACAGTGTGTGGCTGTATTATATTCAGAGGGAACTTTGTGTGGTAGTATTATAGTCAGAGAGTGCAGTATGTGACAGTATTATATTCAGAGGATACTGTGTGTGGCAGTATTATATTTCAAGGGTACATTGTGTGGCAGGATTATATTCAGAGGATACTTTGGGGGGGGGATGGGGGGGGTTGTATGGGGTGACACTTTTTTCTACCACATCGGTTGACACCAACCTTAGCAACGCCACTGGTAGAGTGTTATTGTACCTGTAGCAGCAATGGATCCTTTTGTTCCCACAATCCAGTTTGCGCCAGCTAGACCAGATGTACGAGCCATTAACAAGTGCCGATTATTGTTCCTGAAAATGTGTTTGTCATCAATACATCTTCCCATGTAAACAGATGCGCTACTGTCAATAATGAAAAGGAATGCCCACATGAACAGCTTAGAAATCGTTCGGGCACAGACGTCGCATCCAGCTAGGAGTCAAATCCATGAAACTAGACATCACAAAATGCCAGGGGCCAAGTAAAGTCATCGAGATGGTTGAGAGATCTCTCTCTCTCTCTCTCAGTGACCCCCCCGACCTATGATGGCCCTGACATACGATAATTTCAACATTGAAAGGCAGCATCAACATACGATGGTTTTGTATGTCAGGGCGATCGCATAAACGGCTATCCGGCAGCGCAGACTGCTTCAGCTGCCACCGGATAGCCGTTTACGGTGCCCCTTGTGGTCCGCTGACGATCACTTACCTGTCCTCGGGGCTCCGGCGCGTCCTCTTCGGAATCCCCTCCATCTTCGGCACTCTTCATCGTTGTCATCAAGTTGCTGCGCATGCCATCCCATCATCCAATAGGATCGTCGTGCGTAGCAGCGTGATGGCGCCGCCGGAGAGCAAGGATGCTGGGTAAGCAGAGGCCTTGCCGGAGCGTCTGGGACACCCCGGGGACGAGGAAACAGCGATGGAAGGCGACATCCAGGGCAGCGGTGACGGTCCGGAGCGGCGGGGACAGGTGAGTACAACTTCCTATGCCAGTGGTCTTCAACCTGCAGACCTCCAGATGTTGCAAAACTACAACTCCCAGCATGCCCGGACAACCAATGGCTGTCCGGCCATGCTGGGTGTTGTAGTTTTGCAACATCTGGAGGTCAGCAGGTTGTAGACCACTTTCCTATACTTTACATCGCACGGATCACTCAACATAAGATGGTTTCAACATACGATGGTCCATTTGGAACGGATTACCATCATATGTTGAGGGACCACTGTGTATATATATATATATATATATATATATATTTCACAATTCAACCCGTCATATCAGGTCATGTTGAGAAAAATCTTTCTTTATGGTCTATTCACACGTACAGTATTCTGCGCAGGATTTTCTGCTTCAGATTTCAATGTAAACTGAATGACTGAACACAGCTTCAAATCCTGCGCATCAAATCTGTGCAGAATATTGTACGTGTGAATAGACCCTTAAGGAGCACTATAGTGGAATATAACTTATCCTCTATCTGAAGGATAGGGGATAAGTTATAGATCACTTGGGGGTCCGACCGCTGGGACCCCTTGCGATCTCCTGTAAGGTGCCAAGGCAGTCCGCAGGAAGGGAACGTTCTGTCCCCGCATGAGGCATCGGCCAACACGCCCCCTCCATGTATCCCCTATACTCAGTATTACCATTCCCCTTGTCAAAACGGTTGTGTCCCTCCACATTCCGGCAGTTACTAACTTTAATCACAGAATTCCAGGAGTAATAACAGAGGAATGGTGAAATGTTGATTTTTATAAAAACAAAGTTGCTCCAGCATTGTAAGTACATGGCCTAAAGTACAGTACGAATATCTATGACAGAAATGTTAGGAAAGCTGACAGGTCCCCTTTAACCAAGTGTCCAAATATGACGATCACGGAATTTGATAAAGGTTATTGATAAATGACTGTAACAATAATATAGAAGTATGCACTTTGTTTTAATAGAAGAGAAGAAAGGTTGGGAGTAAAAACCATGGGCGCTCACATCTGGTTCCGTTTTGGAGCACTGTAGCGCTGCACGTTTGTACATCACTTTGGGATTAATTAGTGAGAATTTTATAACTTCCTTATCTATTAGGAAAACATGGACATACTTTAGTCTGAGTGAAAAAGATCACTGTGTTTTGTTATTGCTTTTTATTTTTTAATTAAAGAATTCTAATGTATCTATGTGTTAAAGCAATAGAGAAACTGTGTTATTAATGTCATCTGAACCATTGTTGTACAGTGAAGGAAAAATGTTTTGATCCCCGGCTCATTTTGTACGTCCGCCCACTGACAAAGAAATCATCAGTCTATAATATTAATGGTCAGTTTGTTTGAACAGTGAAAGACGGAAAAATGCATTTCAAATAAGTTATGATTTGATTTCCATTTTACTCGATGAAAAGGGTGTTTGATCCCCTATCAATCAGCAAGATTTCTGCCTCCCAGGTGTCTATTATTCTTTTGTCTTTTTTGTCCCTTTAAGAGAGTGCTCCTAATCTCAGTTTGTTACTTGTATAAAAGACACCTGGGAGCCAGAAATATTTCAAATAAACTGATCATTAAAACTTTAGACGGATCATTTCTTTATCAGTGGGTAAATGTGCAAAATCAGCAGAGGGTCGAATATTTTATTTTTCTTCACTATACATAAAGCTTATTCTTTATAAAAACTTTAGAGAATTAAACAGAATTTCTACTCAAGCAATAAAAGAGAAATCACATATTGCCAATTTATTGCTGAAGGGACTCTAGGAAAAATTAACAAAACAGACACATGTGCCATGCGATTGGCAGGTACTGCGGGAATGGAACATGAATTCTGTCTCCTCCCCCGCGGTTCCTGAATGAACATAAACTGATAAACTGATTTTGGGATGGCTGTGAGCTTCCCATACACATAAAACTGGCAATATTGGGTTTGGCTGGCATTAATCTTTTGCATTGCCAGCTGTAGTAAAATTATGAAGTACTTTCTGTCCTCTATGATTTGACAAAGAAGCCTGCTTCAATCTTCATGACTTTGGGCTTATTCCCTTACCCCTTTGTAGGAACAAGTAGGACTGGGCCCATTGTCTCCAAGGTACCATTAGTAGCTTGTAGTATGGCTCTAGTGCATGCGCCATTGACTATGTATTATTATATATATATATATAGCATGTGTGTCTTGGTAGTGTGATAGCCTGGGGGGTGTAGGGTATGGGGAGTGTAGCTGTGCAGCAATTAAAGGGTGCTTGTTAACCCTTGCTATTCGTGACACCAGGGTGAGGGTTCCTCAATAACGCTTTTCCTACCGCCACCCTTTCCAAGAGCGATAGAGAGGTAGATAAGAAGAATAGATTGTCCACAACCGGAGAGTTTCTGAAACAGCATTAACGTTTACTGAAGATTTTCTGCAAGCTTTAATAATACAACAGTCTCTGAGCATAACAACAGCTTTCCTTGGAGATTGACAAAGGTTGGGACTTTAGCATTAAGAGTCTTTTTAGTATATTGCGTTGCTCCACTGGATTTAGGGGTTGATTGCGGTCCAGTAGTCACGCTAACATTTGTGGGGATTTAGATTTTAACTCACGGTTTTGGTTCCGCTGAGGCAGGAGGTTTTGAGGCCTAGCGTGTCTTTGAAAGTGGCATAGCACCGTCCTGTTAGTCCGGCATCCACGAGAGCAGCAACCAAAGAGAGCGATAATTGGACGCAGCTCCCTTATATGGGCAGGGGCTGGACTAACACTAATTGGTCCATACTGATGTCAATCACCATTACAGAGATTTGTAGGTAACACGTGACCCAAGGACCTCCTAAGGTCCTCCAACATACCATAGAGGTTACTAGCATGGTCACATGACCGTAGATCCTGCGATGCTGAACAAGGTAAGTACTATACATTAATATAGAATATATAATTATTAAATATATACATTTATTATCATTAAAGATAGACTTTAGGAGAGGCGACTTGGGGCTGTCCAACCTGAGGAACCCTACCTGAACGTAGTTACTCTGACTTTGGGGACCTCTACACTAGGTACGGTATGCAAAACGCAACTCCCTTATATGGGCAGGGGCTGGACTAACACTAATTGGTCCATACTGATGTCAATCACCATTACAGAGATTTGTGGGTAACACGTGACCCAAGGACCTCCTAAGGTCCTCCAACATACCATAGAGGTTACTAGCATGGTCACATGACCGTAGGTCCTGCGATGCTGAACAAGGTAAGTACTATACATTAATATAGAATATATAATTATTAAATATATACATTTATTATCATTAAAGATAGACTTTAGGAGAGGCGACTGGGGGCTGTCCCACCTGAGGAACCCTACCTGAACGTAGTTACTCTGACTTTGGGGACCTCTACACTAGGTACGGTATGCAATACGGTACCGGGACACCACAGTAGATAGATAGAGAGATATCATATCAACATGATGTAACACACCAAACATTGTCTGTGATACATCATGGAATAAACTACTCACATTAACTCTACCTTCGTGGTGTGCTGCATCTATGTTGATATTTGGATAAAGGAACCAGTGGACCGAGGCTCCAATATGTGTGCACCCCATTACTGTTTGGACTTTTGCTTTATGTGCTGTACATATTGGGACTTAGATAGATAGATAATACATGATAGATAGATATAAGATATATAATAAATATTTAAAGATGATGATATATATATATATATATATATATATATATATTATAGCATTTGTTTATTTGAAGGTGGATAGAGAGAGAGTGATGGAAGGAGAGATAGTTTAGAGGAAAAAATATAATAAATAGATAGACAGACAAATAGATACTCATTCCAATCCACAAAAAAATTAGATAAACAAATAAAAAAGATATAGCAAGAAAAAGTATAGATGATTTTATTGTTATTTTATTATAAAATATTTGTGTCTTTAAAGATAATATTTATCTATTCAGCGCCAACATATTCTGCAGTATTTTACACTTTTGGGGTACAAATAAAGACAAGTATCAGACAACATTACACACTAAATATTCAAACAGGAGGAGTGAGGGCCCTGCTTGTTACAGACTACAAGGAATGGGGTTAAGACAGAAGGCAGAAAGTGCTTTATTAATAAGATGGTCAGGCCACGTTTTATTAATAAGTGAAGTTAGATAAAAGAGGAGAAAACAGTCATTAACTACATCCTGAATGTATATAGTGCATAGAGGGGGCAGAGAGCAGAGGGCGAGACTTCCAGATATGGCACTTTTCATGTCTACAACAAAAAAACTAAAATGTAGCCAGTACCTATACTCAATACACGGGTGCAAGCTGCTGTGGCATGTACAAAACATGCAAAAAAAGAAAATGGCAGCAGCACACTTGGTCAACAAAATGGAGACTCAGCGCACTTTTTGATCAAAACGTGTCCCCAACTTTTCATGTTTCTAAGACCAAGGGGTCTCAAAAGGGGACAAAGTGATCGTAGAGGAGAGGAGACCAATTAGGGAATGCTATAGGCTGGTTTGAAGAGATGTGCCTTTAGGGCACATTCAAAACTGTGGATGTTGGGTATAAGTCTGAGGTTTTGGGGTATTGTATTCCAGAGTACTAGTGCAGCACGAGTAAAGTCTTCGAGATGAGAGTGAGAGATTGAGATTATAGAAGATGTTAGTTTTAGATCATTAGCAGAGCAGAGAAAACGTGTAGGATGGCAGACAGTGATAAAGGAGGAGATGTAGGGAGGTGTAGCACTGGGGAGAACTTTATGGGTGAGAGTGAGGATTGTTACTGTATTCTGGACTGGATAGGTAACCAGTGTAGTGAGTGGGGGAGGCATTCGTGTAATGGCTGGAGGGGAAGATGAGTCTGACTGCAGCGTTTCAAATTAATTGGAGAGGGGGGAGCAGGGAAGACCTATTAGTAAAGAGTTACAGTAGTCAAGGCAAGAATGAATTAAGGAATGAGAGTTTTAGCTGTATGAACAGTAGGAAACAAGCAGATTTTGGTGATGTTTTTAAGGTGCAGGTGACAATAATGTATAAGGGATTGAATATAGGGAGTTAAAGACAGATGCGAGTCTAGTATAACTCCTAGGCAGCAACACACATGCACAGCATGTACACTTCTGGGGGAAGGTGGAGGCAGCAAAAAGTCAGATAAAAAGTGGGACTGCAGGCTAAGTGGGCACTGCGGGCTTTGGATCCGGCTGGCTTGCTTTCTACTCTAACATGGGGAGGAGGAGTCAGCAAGGCTTCAGTCACTAGAGGCAGCACGTCTCTAATGCCTGCCATCAGGCTTCGCTGACTCCTCCTCCATGTAAGAATAGGAAGCAAGCAAGCCGGATCCAAAACCAGGAGCCGCTGCCCGCAGTACCAACTTAGCCTGCAGTCCCACTTTTTAAGTTCAATTATCGGTACCATTGCATGATTTCCCCCTCTCATGCATCCCACTCTACCCACCTCCTCCGGGTTCCTACGCCAATGCCTATTTTGGTTGTGAAATAGGAGGCCACTTCTACAGCACAGAGGTCGGTGATAGGCATCTGCATCACCTGAGAAGAGGGATGAATTTTGTTGAGTCATTTTGGGCTGTTAGACAGAGAGGAGATGATGGAGGTGAAACAGGTTTATTTGGCCAGGTGAAAGGCAGAATAATGGTTTTTGGCATGAATTTCTAGTGTACATAGTCTGCCGATAGTATACTTTATAATGCAGATATTTTTTACTAGACTTGGATGGTACTTACATATGCATGTATGGAGAAGATGGCCTTACACGTAGCATTGAGGACATTGAACAGACAGAAAATTCTTTTGATAAGTACAAAATAAGAGTATCCAATGCACTTATAAATAATACATCAGAGTAGTCGACATTATTTTAACCATCAAAAAGTCCTTCGTATGGCAGCTTTTTACCTTTAGCTGTAATTTTAAATCAAGTGACTAAAAGAAAGATGAAATACATGTTTCAAAGAAGCATGTGCGCATTACACAAACACTTTGATGTCTGACAGTCAGGGAAACCAGAAGACGTGCTGCCTTGTGGCTAAGGCTCCTAATTTCCGTTAATGTTAAAATATGCACATATTAAACTGGACTGAAGAGACAGCGGCGGAGTGAAAGTAGGACACTCGAGAAACTCACCACAATGAGAACAAAACAATGTGAGGCTTTAATGCAGGAGATAAAAGACTCTGTGCATGATCTGCCAGTCATTCTAATCAGCCTCCCTGTGTTCTGCTCCTTCAAGTTCTTAGGCCTGCATACACTGTCCTCTGAGCCTGGTTTGTCCCATCTATTTTACTTGTGGGGACAATCATTTGTTCAGGACTCACTCACCCAGAAGAACTGATTTTTTTGCACCTACGGAAATTGTCCCGAGGGTCTTGGGGTGTCGCTTTTTCCGATCCTCAATTCATTTTGCTATTCATATAAGATGGAGCATCCCCCTTCATCCCATAGAGGCCAACTCCACTGCAAGACTCAGCGATATGCGGTGGGGAGAGCAGTGCCTCGTTCTGGCGTCTAAGGGTGTATTCACACGCCATATTTACCCCAGATTAAATTGCAGCCCAGCTAGGCTCCTCTCTAGGCATACTTTGCT
Source organism: Hyla sarda (assembly GCF_029499605.1). Taxonomy (NCBI): domain Eukaryota; kingdom Metazoa; phylum Chordata; class Amphibia; order Anura; family Hylidae; genus Hyla; species Hyla sarda. Next base: position 410,349,321 of record NC_079191.1, read on the forward strand.
TGAAACCACAATTCCCTGCAGCCCTGTGGAGAATGATCTCCCCATATTTGTGTGGACTTACCCCGAGTACCAGTCTCTGTAAACTGCTGCAGAATATGATGCCATTATATAAAAGTACATAATAAATAAATAAATACAAAAAGCCCCATCTGATTGGATAATTGATCAAGTAAAGGGGTTGTCTGGGGAACAGAAAAGGATGGGGAAACATTTTGATCAGAAGATGCGCTCAGAGTCTAATTTGTACTTTTGTGATCAAATATAGAGAGTTGTAGCAACCTTATTTTTTGCAGAGACAGCCTGACCTGTTCCGCCCCACTTCTGCCTTCTGCATGTCTCAGAATTTATACCTTCCAAGACAAGAGTGGGAAGAGTGCAAGATCATGATTATCACATGTGAAACCATGCTGATAGTAATTGGCATCTGCTGGTTATGACATGGACCTGACTTGGAGCTCGCACCACACTCCCCTCAACTGCCCCATTGCATACTTTTCCTGTCACATCACATAAAAAAATAATGCATATATGTATATACTTACTAGGTCATGCTGATTCTTTACATGTCTTTTTATGTGTCTAGTTTCTATATTTGGCTTACAATTACCTCTGTTCTCATGCTCACACAATCCAACATACACTGCTCAGGAAGGGGCATGTACGGGTCAAGCACAGAACCCGCCCTCACTCACTGTGCATTCACTTCCTACCCCAGAGTCTACTGTGCTGTGCTGTGCTGGGTCTCTCCTTCCAATCTGTAACCTCCTACTCTCTGTTTTCATGATGCAGTTTTTTTTATGAAGTATATATGAAAGATTAATATTGTGCCAAAATCTACAACATATAAAAAGTTTTTGAATCGGACAGTGCCCATTTAACTTCTATGTCTTTGTGAGCGGTTTTCATAAATGTTTTAGATCCAGTTGATTTCACAATATAGGTTTATTTGCATGTAGCCAGGCTTTTTAGCAACATCCATCAAATAGAGCAATGTTTCCCAATCAGGGTGCCTCCAGCTGTTACAAAACTACAACTTCCAGCACACGGCAGTCCGGGCATGCTGGGAGTTGTAGTTTTGCAACAGATGGAGGCACCCTTGTTGGGAAACATTGAAACAGAGTCTTGGAAGGACAAAGATTTTTAATTGCAAGAAGCCTCAGAGTCACACTCTTCACTGTCGCTTTTGTAATAAGGTACTTTGAAGAGTTAATGTTTAACTTTCTAGTTAGAAAGACTTAAAGAGGCCAGTGTTCCAGACCTAGCATAAAATAAGCCCAGAAGGAAAATAGGTGGGTACAAGGGGGTAAGAAAAGAACACACAAGGAGATGAAGATATAACTCCATTAAGTGAATTGTCACTCACTTGTTATAATGGATGGGGTGTGGGGTGGGGTATTCGGGGGGGCTTCAAGTTTGAAAAGAAAAATTATTAAAACTATTGACATGAGAATCTTGATGTCAATGATTCTTGGTTAAATACAATTTGGTGGATACAAGGAATTAGTAAAAGAGTGTGCAGAGGTAGCCAATACACCCAAATCCTGGTTCCTAAGGGACCCCTTTGGCACATGAGAAGACACCATTATTATACTGGCATATGTATAATGGCATATGGTCGGTGGGGGTCTTAGTAGAGATTTTTCATCAGTGCATAGCGCTAATGGCGTTTAGGAAAAACTAGGCGACAAAGAGGTAATGTTTCTTCTTAAAGGGGTACACCGGTGGAAAAAAAAAATTAATCAACTGGTGCCAGAAAGATAAACAAATCAGTAAATTACTTCTATTAAAAAAATGTAACCCTTCCAGCACATATCAGCTGCTGTATGCCCAAAAGGAAGTTCTTTTCTTTTTTAATTTTGTTTTCTGTCTGACCACAGTGCTCTCTGCCGACACCTCTGTCCGTGTCAGGAACTGTCCAGAGCAGGAGAAAATCCCCATAGCAAACCTCTCCTGCTCTGGACAGTTCCTGATGTGGACAGAGGTGGCAGCAGAGAGCACTATGGTCAGACAGAAAATAAATTCACAAAGAAAAGAAGTTCCTCTGGAGCATACAGCAACTGATAAGTACTGGAAGGGTTAAGATTTTTAAACAGAAGTAATTTACAAATCTGTTTAATTTTCTGCCACCAGTTGATTTAAAAAATAAATGTTTTCCACCGGAGTACCCCTTTAACTCCTTGGGGACAGAGGGCGTATGCATACGCCCTCGCGTCCCGTCACTTAAGGACGGAGGGCGTATCCATATACCCTCCGCATTTCCCATCACCGCCGCTCGCCGGGCGGTGATCGGACCGGGATGACTGCTGATATCTATCAGCAGGCATCCCGTGGCAATGCCTAGGGAGGTCCTGAGACCTGTATAGTGGTCTCTAAACTGTGGTCCTCCAGATGTTGCAAAACAACAACTTTCAGCATGCACTGACTGTCTGGGCATGCTGGGAGTTGTAGTTTTGCAACATCTGAAGTGGCACAGTTTGGAGACCACTATAAGGTGGTCTCTAAACTGTAGCCCTCCAGATGTTGCAAAACTACAACTCCCAGCATGGCCAGACAGTCAGGGATGCTGGGCATGTAGTTCTGCAATATCTGGCCCTTCATATGTTGCAGAACTACAACTCCCAGCATGCCTGGACAGACTGAGCATGCTTGGAGTTGTAGTTTTGCAACATCTGGAGGGCCACAGTTTGGAGACCACTACTTAGCAGTCTCCAAACTGTTCTTCCCCAGTTGTTGCATAACTACAACTCCAAGCATGCCCAGACTGTCCAGGCATGCTGGGAGTTGTAGTTCTGCAACATATGAATTGCCAGATATTTCAGAACTACGCGCCCAGCATCCCTGACTGTCTGGCCATGCTGGGAATTGTAGTTTTGCAACAACTGTAGGCACACTGGTTGGGAAACACTGAGCTAGAGTCTGTTTCCTAACTCAGTGGTTCCCCACCAGTGTGCCTACAGCTGTTGTAAAACTACAACTCCCAGCATGTACGGTCTGTCAGTGCAGTCTGGGAGATGTCATTTTGCCACAGGTGAAGGTTTGGGGTGCCCCCCCCATGTGAATGTACATGGTACATTCACATGGGCGGGAGTTTACAGTGGGTTTCCTTCTACAAGTTTGAGCTGCGGCAAATTTTCCGCCGCAGCTCAAACTCCCAGCGGAAAACTTACTGTGAACACCCGCCTGTGTGCAGTGTTTCCTAAACAGAGCCTCCAGCTGTTGCAAAACCACAACTCCCAGTATTGCCGAACAGCCATAGACTGTCCTGGCAGGCTGGGAGTCTTGCAACAGCTGGAGGCACCCTGTTTGGGAAACACTGTTGTAGGGTTTTTCTGTAGGTAACCGAGTCCGCCCCTATTGCAAATTCCTTATTCAGGCCTCAAATGCGCATGGCGCTCTCTCACTTCAGAGCCCTGTCGTATTTCAAGACGACAGTTTAGGGCCACATATGGGGTATTTCCGTACTCGGGAGAAATTGCACTACAAATTTTGGGGGGCATTTTCTCCCATTACCCTTTGTAAAAATGAAAAATTAGGGAGGAAAAACTACACTTTAGTGAAAAAAATTATTTTTTCATTTACACATCCGACTTTAACGAAAAGTCATCAAGCACCTGTGGGGTGTTAAGGCTCACTGGACCCCTAGTTACGTGCCTTGAGGGGTGCAGTTTCCAAAGTGGTATGCCATTTGGGAGTTTTTTTGCTGTTCTGGCACCATAGGGGCTTCCTAAATGTAACATGCCCCCCAAAAACCATTTCAGCAAAATTCACTTTCCAAAATCTGACTGTCGCTCCTTCCCTTCTGTGCCCTCTACTGCGCCCACCGAACAGTTGACATACACATATGAGGTATTTCCTTACTCGAGAGAAATTAGGTTAAACATTTTGGGGGGCTTTTTCTCCTATTACCCCTTGTAAAAACTGGGTCTACAAGAACATGCGAGTGTAAAAAATGAAGATTTAGAATTTTTTCCTTTACTTTGCTGCTATTCCTGTGAAACACCTAAAGGGTTAACAAACGTTCTGAATGTCATTTTGAATACTTAGAGGGGTGCAGTTTTCATAATGGGGTCATTTATGGGGTATTTCTAATATTAAGGCCCTTCAAATCCACTTTAAAACTGAACTGGTCCCTTAAAAATTCTGATTTAGAAAATTTTGTGAAAAATTGGAAAATTGCTGCTATACTTTGAAGCCCTCTGATGTCTTCCAAAAGTAAAAACATGTCAATTTTATGATGCAAACATAAAGTAGACATATTTTATTTGTGAATCAATATATCATTTATTTGGAATGTCTGTTTTCCTTACAAGCAGAGAGCTTCAAAGTTAGAAAAATGCAAAATTTTCTAGTTTTTCATGAAATTTTGGAATTTTTCACCAAGAAATGATGCAAGTATCGACAAAAAATTACCACTATCATGAAGTAGAATACGTCACGAAAAAAATATCTCGGAATCAGAATGAAAAGTAAAAGCATCACAGAGTTATTAATGCTTAAAGTGACAGTGGTCAGAATAGCAAAAAAAATTCTCACGTCCCTAGGGTTATAATGGGCTCCGTCCCCAAGGAGTTAAAGAGTGTGTTAGAGATGAGCAAATTTCAGCAAAATTCGATTAGGCCGATTCGCCGCATTTTCCCAAAAATTTGGTTGGTCCTAATTTATTCGCAGTGAATCGCTATTAAAAACGGCTATTTCTGGCCTTCAGAGAGTCTCAATAGTGGTGTAGAACATGTTGTCTTGTCCTAACACGCATCGGGAGTGTGCTGTGTTAGTGAAATAATACTGTTTTTCAGTATGACCTGAAGATTACAGGCATCGCTATTAGAATCACTGCCGCAGGACATCTGGATGTGGCAGATTTTTTATGTAATTTTTCTTTAATTTTATTTGAATTTATTTACATTTTTTGGTTACCCACTCTGGTGACCATCGATCTGGCGGTCCTCTGCCAGGCGGGATACCACCTGTTCCAGCCCCTGCCTCTCAGCGACCCCCTGACTGTGAAAGTGCAAATATTTCATTTATGGTTCATTGTTATCGCTTCAAGCTGGTTCATTGGATTCTTGTGATAATTCTACAGGTAATATGACGTCGACGACCATAGGGCCTCAGTCTTGAAAAGATTACATCGATTTTTTTAAATTTATATTAAAGATTTATATGAGATTCCCAAGTTTAATGTCCCGGCATTTACTTTGAACTAATACTGTATGACCACAAAACCCAATCTAACAAGGAGTCCCATGGTGGCACAATGACAGAGCCTAGAGGTGGCAACAGCATGAGGAGATAATAATCTTGTGGACAGGTAGTGGTGTCCACTGCCTAGTATAGACAACTCCCAAAAATAAACAAATGTATAACAGGGGGGAGAAAACTATATAAGTGCTAATAAAACATAGCTTTTAATAAATCGTCTAAAACACACTGATTCAACAAAGTGATGTATGAATAGGTGACAAGGCAGATGTCAGCCCTGTGACCTAAGGATAGACACTAACAAGGCTGTTAAAATTGCATGTAAAGGGATTGTCCCACAAATGCAATAGCCCAATATAATTGTATGCTGCTAATAGATAATATAGATATAGCTACTAGCTATGCCCAACGCGTTTCAGCACATGGTTACATGTGACCTCATCAGGGGCTAACTGGCGTAGAACAATACAGTTATTGCATATGAAAATTATTATCGGGGTAACTAGATACAATAGCGACCCCTACAAAGAGCGTGCTGGATGTAATGCACAAATACTCTGTACAGCATATGAATGACAGGACCCGGACGCAACCTGCAAGGAAGCACATAAGAACAATGGTCCTCAGTAAGCATATCGTTACCATAAAGAGTAGGGTACCTGTAAAGCAAAAGAGATAGTTACTCACGGTTATGGCGTCTATCTGGGATAAATCCTGACGATGTGTGTGTAACCCGCAGTGGCGGGGAGCCTAGCATCCGAGCCGGCTACTCACACACATGTCAGAGAAGAACGGCGTCTGACGACTTATCCGCTTCCGGTCTGGGTGGGCGTGGCCCGGCTAATGACGCCGTCTCCATGCCAGCGCCAAAACACTGGAGAGCGCGTCATCCGTCCCGCTGATATCGCGGGGCGGTAGCACAGGCGTAGTTAACCCTAGCCGACCCGAAGGTAAGTCAGTTACACTGTCCAATGATAGGACAGGTGGAGAAATTAGCTTCTTATGGCAGCCCAAAAATACACTCTGGATATGTGGATTAGGGTAGGCGAGGACCTAGCCAGACATTTATATATACTGAGTCCGGTATTAGACATTGAATAATGTATAACAGGGGAACAGCATATGGATTGGCACATCCAGATAGTACAGATAGAGTTGAATTATTAAATTTTTGAATTTTAATAAATAAAAGTAAACAGGCTAGAGATCAGAGACCCAGAATATAACAGAGAAAGATACCGGATAAAAATAATAATAACCAATAGCAACTCTGGTGGATGAGAAAGGGTAATGAAACCCGATACCCTCAAATTGGGGTATCCGTATCAAAGGTGTCCGAAGGGTATTGTGGTCAAGGGGGAGCCCTAGATAAGAGGTGGAGCGGGATAAGCAGGGGCCTAGTGAGCCTATAGATATTCCTAGGCGTCCCTATACTGAGCCCTATGCCTAGGCGGGGTGGCCGCCCTAAAAAGGGCGGTCCCGCTCTGGAACCTAAGCCTAGTGTACCCTAGTAATCCCTAACTAGGGGGTGTACTAGCTGATTGGCTGACTACAGCCACCCCTAACTGCCTAATAAACACCCCTAATTGGAATACCCTTACGGACACTCTTAGAGAAAACTCCCATAGCAGAGTAGCTCATTCAGTCCTTTAGGTGTGACAGTTTCTAGATTAAAGATCCAACGTGCTTCACGCTGTAAAAGAAGCTTGTCTAGGTCCCCACCTCGAGAAGATGGATTCATCTTTTCAATTCCAAAAAATGTCATGCCCTTAGTGTCCCCACCATGTATCTCATTCACATGCCTAGCCAGGGCAGTGTCTCTCTTGTTTCTAATGTCACCTATGTGCTCGAGCACCCTTCGACGCAATTCTCTGATGGTCTTACCTACGTACATCAGGGTGCACGAGCACACAGCGACATAGACCACTGCCCTGGTACTGCAATTGATGAACTCTTTGATCTTAAATAGTTTGTTGGAAATTGTGATGGTAACACTTTCTGTTTTTTTCATAAAGGGACATGCCCGGCAATGACCACATTTGTGAGATCCTGTGATGTTACTTCTGTCTAGCCAGGTACTTGGAGGGGGAAGAGGGGCGAGATGACTATGCGTGACCATGTCCCCTATGCTTTTCCCTTTTCTGTATGTAATTTGTGGGTAGTCTCCGACAAATGTCCTAAGATCCTTATCCATCTGTAATATGCCCCAATGTCGTTGTAATATCTCACGTATGGGGCCTGACATGTTGTCAAAGGTACCAATCACCCTACATAGAGGTGTCGTCTCCGGGTGCTTTTTGGGTACCAATAATTGTTGTCTAGGGGTAGCTTTTGCGTGTTTAAAAGCTGGAATAAGCACCCGGTCCGGGTAACCCCTGTCTCTGAATCTGGATCTCAGATCCCCAGCCTGTCTCAGGAACTCCCTCTCTTGTGTACAGTTCCTCCTGAGGCGGAGATATTGTCCCTTCGGGATGCCCCTCTTGAGGGGTCCCGGGTGACAACTCTCCCACCTCAGGAGGCTATTAGTAGCAGTGGCCTTCCGAAAGACCCTAGTAGTAAGCCCACCTAGTGCATCCTTCACAATGGTAACATCCAAAAAATCAAGGGAGGATGGGTCCAAAGTGAAGGTAAAAGTAAGGCCCAACTCGTTCTGATTAATGGATTCCATGAATTGTTTGAATTCGCAAGCTGTGCCCGTCCACAAAACAAGAACATCATCTATATACCTTGTCCAAAATGGGACAAGGTCCAGATATTTTTCTCTATCTCCGACGAACGCCATTGTGGCCTCCCACCAACCTAAAAAGATGTTGGCGTAGGTTGGCGCACAGGGACTGCCCATGGCAGTCCCCTTTAGTTGGTGATAATGGCGTCCGTCGAAGAGAAAATAATTGTGGATAAGGATATATTCCATCAATTTCAAAACGAAGGCATTGTGACTCTGCATGTATGTGCCCCTAGAAGACAGATAGTAAGATACAGCTTTGAGGCCTTGATCGTGCCGAATAGAGGAATACAATGCTTCCACATCGATTCCACCCAAAAGGGTATTCTCCTCCACCACTAAACCATCAAGTTTAGATAGAAGGTCCATTGTGTCACGTGTAAATGATGGCAATGACATGACAAAGTGTCTAAGGACTCTATCCACATACACCCCCACGTTCTGTGATATGCTGCCTATTCCTGAGACGATGGGACGACCCTTAAGGGGTGTGACCCCTTTGTGAATTTTAGGCAACGCATAGAACGTGGGGGTGACTGGGGCAACTGGAGTCAAAAATTCAAATTCCTTGTCACTGATTAACTTTTCCAATCTAGCATTCTCTAGAATAAGTATGAGTTCCTGTTTGTATGTCTGTGTTGGATCACCAGAGAGGACCTCATAGGATTCTCTATCCCTCAAGATTTTATAACACATGTCTTTATACTGGTCCCTACCCAGAATGACCGTATTCAGCGGGACGGATGACGCGCTCTCCAGTGTTTTGGCGCTGGCATGGAGACGGCGTCATTAGCCGGGCCACGCCCACCCAGACCGGAAGCGGATAAGTCGTCAGACGCCGCTCTTCTCTGACATGTGTGTGAGTAGCCGGCTCGGATGCTAGGCTCCCCGCCACTGCGGGTTACACACACATCGTCAGGATTTATCCCAGATAGACGCCATAACCGTGAGTAACTATCTCTTTTGCTTTACAGGTACCCTACTCTTTATGGTAACGATATGCTTACTGAGGACCATTGTTCTTATGTGCTTCCTTGCAGGTTGCGTCCGGGTCCTGTCATTCATATGCTGTACAGAGTATTTGTGCATTACATCCAGCACGCTCTTTGTAGGGGTCGCTATTGTATCTAGTTACCCCGATAATAATTTTCATATGCAATAACTGTATTGTTCTACGCCAGTTAGCCCCTGATGAGGTCACATGTAACCATGTGCTGAAACGCGTTGGGCATAGCTAGTAGCTATATCTATATTATCTATTAGCAGCATACAATTATATTGGGCTATTGCATTTGTGGGACAATCCCTTTACATGCAATTTTAACAGCCTTGTTAGTGTCTATCCTTAGGTCACAGGGCTGACATCTGCCTTGTCACCTATTCATACATCACTTTGTTGAATCAGTGTGTTTTAGACGATTTATTAAAAGCTATGTTTTATTAGCACTTATATAGTTTTCTCCCCCCTGTTATACATTTGTTTATTTTTGGGAGTTGTCTATACTAGGCAGTGGACACCACTACCTGTCCACAAGATTATTATCTTTATTTATTCTTTTGGCAATGGCTAGCCTGGTGACAGGTACACCCAATTTGGACGATTGGATTAGTGAGGCACGTGACGTCTTTTCAGACAAAACACTAGTACAATCTAGGTATACACCGTCCCTCAAAGCAGCTTTCCGAGAATTGACACAGTGTCACAAATCATACATCACTAGTTTCTGGGAGGTCCAAAGTTTTGAGTCTTATATAAAGAACAAAATAGTGCCTCGTGGGCTGCGGATAGCTATTTTACCATCGTTAAGACTCCGCACCCCGGAGGTACTAAAAAAGTGGGAGGAGGAAGCCACCATCTGCTCAGTAAAATTCCTTGAAATTTTGCTCGAGGAAGAAAAAAGAAACCTGGAGGTCTCTGGTACAAAACTTAGAGAGCAACAAGATATTACCGCTAAATTTAAAGGTGACCCTGAATTCCTAACAAAAGAAACCCAACTTAAAAATACCATTGAAAGATTCTGCTACCATCTGAAAGAACGTAAACACATACAGTTTACCAGAGACCTCCAGGATTTTCGGGACAACCGTGCATATACGGTGCTGGAAAAAAGTTACCAACAAAGGGAAACTGAGACTGAGGCTTCCTCCTCAGAGACAGACGCCTCTGACCGAGAAAAAAACAAAAGTGATAAAGGAAGGGGAAGGGGTAGATCATATCGATACAGAGGTAAAAACAGATCTAGGGCCCCAGCAAGAAATCAACAATATAATCAACAATGTGGAACTGTGCAAGCTGGACCCTCTATACCCTCTTCTCCCTCAGCATCACATCCTTTTTTAGGGGAGAACCCTTACCTCCTCAGATCGACGGCAGGACGAGGCAAATAATAGACAATGTATCCCAGAATAAAAAGACTCCACAGATATTGAATTTATCTGACCAGGTCCTCTCTGATACCCAGTTGGCTGTTCTTACTAGAGGTTTGTCATTTGTGCCCACTGTAAATTTTGATGCCTTTACCTGGACGAAAGATATTAGCTTGTTCACACGCAAGCTCAGTTGGCACAAGTTTCATCTAGACATGGAACGTAACAATTGTCAGACTCTGGGTATTTCAATAGAGGATTTAGCCACAGTGAGGGACCTCACTGAACTCCTAGAAACGGGTGAAAGGGACTGGGGAACTGGACCTTTCACAGACCTTAGATTAAAAAGTAAAAAACAACCACCCACTAGTGAAATTTCCTGTATTGAAGTGTTTAAGGAACTGGTTGCCCGAGACCTTAAAAACCTCATCAAGTTGGATAGCCCAGTCAGAAACAACTTATCATTTAATGAAAGAAGGGCTATGAGGGAATTGACAGAGAATAATAATATAGTGATAAAGCCCTCGGATAAGGGGGGGAATACGGTCATTCTGGGTAGGGACCAGTATAAAGACATGTGTTATAAAATCTTGAGGGATAGAGAATCCTATGAGGTCCTCTCTGGTGATCCAACACAGACATACAAACAGGAACTCATACTTATTCTAGAGAATGCTAGATTGGAAAAGTTAATCAGTGACAAGGAATTTGAATTTTTGACTCCAGTTGCCCCAGTCACCCCCACGTTCTATGCGTTGCCTAAAATTCACAAAGGGGTCACACCCCTTAAGGGTCGTCCCATCGTCTCAGGAATAGGCAGCATATCACAGAACGTGGGGGTGTATGTGGATAGAGTCCTTAGACACTTTGTCATGTCATTGCCATCATTTACACGTGACACAATGGACCTTCTATCTAAACTTGATGGTTTAGTGGTGGAGGAGAATACCCTTTTGGGTGGAATCGATGTGGAAGCATTGTATTCCTCTATTCCGCACGATCAAGGCCTCAAAGCTGTATCTTACTATCTGTCTTCTAGGGGCACATACATGCAGAGTCACAATGCCTTCGTTTTGAAATTGATGGAATATATCCTTATCCACAATTATTTTCTCTTCGACGGACGCCATTATCACCAACTAAAGGGGACTGCCATGGGCAGTCCCTGTGCGCCAACCTACGCCAACATCTTTTTAGGTTGGTGGGAGGCCACAATGGCGTTCGTCGGAGATAGAGAAAAATATCTGGACCTTGTCCCATTTTGGACAAGGTATATAGATGATGTTCTTGTTTTGTGGACGGGCACAGCTTGCGAATTCAAACAATTCATGGAATCCATTAATCAGAACGAGTTGGGCCTTACTTTTACCTTCACTTTGGACCCATCCTCCCTTGATTTTTTGGATGTTACCATTGTGAAGGATGCACTAGGTGGGCTTACTACTAGGGTCTTTCGGAAGGCCACTGCTACTAATAGCCTCCTGAGGTGGGAGAGTTGTCACCCGGGACCCCTCAAGAGGGGCATCCCGAAGGGACAATATCTCCGCCTCAGGAGGAACTGTACACAAGAGAGGGAGTTCCTGAGACAGGCTGGGGATCTGAGATCCAGATTCAGAGACAGGGGTTACCCGGACCGGGTGCTTATTCCAGCTTTTAAACACGCAAAAGCTACCCCTAGACAACAATTATTGGTACCCAAAAAGCACCCGGAGACGACACCTCTATGTAGGGTGATTGGTACCTTTGACAACATGTCAGGCCCCATACGTGAGATATTACAACGACATTGGGGCATATTACAGATGGATAAGGATCTTAGGACATTTGTCGGAGACTACCCACAAATTACATACAGAAAAGGGAAAAGCATAGGGGACATGGTCACGCATAGTCATCTCGCCCCTCTTCCCCCTCCAAGTACCTGGCTAGACAGAAGTAACATCACAGGATCTCACAAATGTGGTCATTGCCGGGCATGTCCCTTTATGAAAAAAACAGAAAGTGTTACCATCACAATTTCCAACAAACTATTTAAGATCAAAGAGTTCATCAATTGCAGTACCAGGGCAGTGGTCTATGTCGCTGTGTGCTCGTGCACCCTGATGTACGTAGGTAAGACCATCAGAGAATTGCGTCGAAGGGTGCTCGAGCACATAGGTGACATTAGAAACAAGAGAGACACTGCCCTGGCTAGGCATGTGAATGAGATACATGGTGGGGACACTAAGGGCATGACATTTTTTGGAATTGAAAAGATGAATCCATCTTCTCGAGGTGGGGACCTAGACAAGCTTCTTTTACAGCGTGAAGCACGTTGGATCTTTAATCTAGAAACTGTCACACCTAAAGGACTGAATGAGCTACTCTGCTATGGGAGTTTTCTCTAAGAGTGTCCGTAAGGGTATTCCAATTAGGGGTGTTTATTAGGCAGTTAGGGGTGGCTGTAGTCAGCCAATCAGCTAGTACACCCCCTAGTTAGGGATTACTAGGGTACACTAGGCTTAGGTTCCAGAGCGGGACCGCCCTTTTTAGGGCGGCCACCCCGCCTAGGCATAGGGCTCAGTATAGGGACGCCTAGGAATATCTATAGGCTCACTAGGCCCCTGCTTATCCCGCTCCACCTCTTATCTAGGGCTCCCCCTTGACCACAATACCCTTCGGACACCTTTGATACGGATACCCCAATTTGAGGGTATCGGGTTTCATTACCCTTTCTCATCCACCAGAGTTGCTATTGGTTATTATTATTTTTATCCGGTATCTTTCTCTGTTATATTCTGGGTCTCTGATCTCTAGCCTGTTTACTTTTATTTATTAAAATTCAAAAATTTAATAATTCAACTCTATCTGTACTATCTGGATGTGCCAATCCATATGCTGTTCCCCTGTTATACATTATTCAATGTCTAATACCGGACTCAGTATATATAAATGTCTGGCTAGGTCCTCGCCTACCCTAATCCACATATCCAGAGTGTATTTTTGGGCTGCCATAAGAAGCTAATTTCTCCACCTGTCCTATCATTGGACAGTGTAACTGACTTACCTTCGGGTCGGCTAGGGTTAACTACGCCTGTGCTACCGCCCCGCGATATCAGCGGGACGGATGACGCGCTCTCCAGTGTTTTGGCGCTGGCATGGAGACGGCGTCATTAGCCGGGCCACGCCCACCCAGACCGGAAGCGGATAAGTCGTCAGACGCCGCTATTCTCTGACATGTGTGTGAGTAGCCGGCTCGGATGCTAGGCTCCCCGCCACTGCGGGTTACACACACATCGTCAGGATTTATCCCAGATAGACGCCATAACCGTGAGTAACTATCTCTTTTGCTTTACAGGTACCCTACTCTTTATGGTAACGATATGCTTACTGAGGACCATTGTTCTTATGTGCTTCCTTGCAGGTTGCGTCCGGGTCCTGTCATTCATATGCTGTACAGAGTATTTGTGCATTACATCCAGCACGCTCTTTGTAGGGGTCGCTATTGTATCTAGTTACCCCGATAATAATTTTCATATGCAATAACTGTATTGTTCTACGCCAGTTAGCCCCTGATGAGGTCACATGTAACCATGTGCTGAAACGCGTTGGGCATAGCTAGTAGCTATATCTATATTATCTATTAGCAGCATACAATTATATTGGGCTATTGCATTTGTGGGACAATCCCTTTACATGCAATTTTAACAGCCTTGTTAGTGTCTATCCTTAGGTCACAGGGCTGACATCTGCCTTGTCACCTATTCATACATCACTTTGTTGAATCAGTGTGTTTTAGACGATTTATTAAAAGCTATGTTTTATTAGCACTTATATAGTTTTCTCCCCCCTGTTATACAACAGCATGAGGAGACCAAAATCTGGAAGAATGACACAATTGGCGGCAGCAAGAGGAGACCATATGGTGGCTGAATGACACAGCCTGGAGTTGGGAGCAGCATGAAGAGACCATAGGGCCTCACAATCCCTAAGCTTAAAAGATGAATTTTCAAAATTGAAATAGAAGATTTATCGTAGCTAGTGCTACCATAAAAATGTGTAGGTAATGTCCCAGCAGCATGAGTAAACCATATAGTGGCTGAATTACACAGCGGCAGCATGAGGAGGCAATAGTGCTTTACAACCCCTAAGATTAAAAGATGAATTTTAGAATTTAAATTGAAGATTCATGGTAGCTACTGTTACCATAAATATTTTTAGGTAATGTCCGAGCAGCATTAGGAGACCATATAGTGGCTGAATGACACAGCCTGGTGGTGGCGAAAGCATGAGGAGACAATATAGTGGCTGAATGGCACAGCCTGGAGTTGGCGGCAGCATGAGGAGAACATTTAGTGTCTGAATGTCACAGCGTGGAGGTGGCGGCAGCATGAGGGGACCACATAGGGGCTGAATGGCCCAGCCTGGAGTTGGCGGCAGCATGAGGAGAACATATACTGGCTGAATGACACAGCATGGAGGTGGCGGCAGCATGAGGAGAACACATAGTGGATGAATGGCACAGCCTGGATTTGGCGGTAGCATGAGGAGACCATATAGTGGCTGAATGGCACAGCTTGGAGATGGCGGCAGCATGAGGAGAACATACAGTGGCTGAATGACACAGCCTGGAGTTGGTGGCAGCATGAGGAGAACATATAGTGGCTTAATGACACAGCCTGGAGTTGGTGGTAGCATGAGGAGAACATATAGTGGCTGAATGACACGGCGTGGAGGTGGCAGAAGCATGAGGAGACCATATAGTGGCTGAATGGCACAGCTTGGAGTTGGCGGCAGCATGAGGAGAACGTATAGTGGCTGAATGGCACAGCCTGGAGTTGTTAGCAGCATGAGGAGAACATATAGTGGCTGAATGACACAGCCTGGAAATGGCGGAAGCATGAGGAGACCATACAGTGGCTGAATGGCACAGCCTGGTGTTGGTGGCAGCATGAGGAGAACATACAGTGGCTTAATGACACAGCGTGGAAGTGACAGCAGCATGAGGAGACCAAATAGTGGCGGAATAGCACAGCCTGGAGTTGGTGGCAGCATGAGGAGAACATATAGTGGCTGAATGGCACAGTGTGGAGTTGTTTGCAGCATAAGGAGACCACATAGTGGCTGAATGACACAGCCTGGAAGTGGCGGAAGCATTAGGAGAGCATATATAGGTGCTGAATGACACGGCATGGAGGTGGCGGCAGCATGAGGAGACCATATAGTGGCTGAATGGCAGAGCCTGGAGTTGGCGGCAGCATGAGTAGAGCATATATATAGGTGCTGAATGACACGGCATGGAGGTGGCGGCAGCATGAGGAGACCATATAGTGGCTGAATGGCAGAGCCTGGAGTTGGCGGCAGCATGAGTAGAGCATATATATAGGTGCTGAATGACGCGGCATGGAGGTGGCGGCAGCATGAGGAGACCATATAGTGGCTGAATGGCAAAGCCTGGAGTTGGCGGCAGCATGAGGAGAAAATATAGTAGCTGAATGACACAGCCTGGAATTTGCAGCAGCAAGAGGAGACCATATAGTGGTTGAATGACACTGCCTGGAGGTGGCGAAAGCATGAGGAGACCATAGAGTGGCTGAATGGCCCAACCTGGAGTTGGTGGAAGCATGAGGAGAACATATAGTGGCTGAATGACACAGCGTGGAGGTGGCAGCAGCATGAGGAGACCATATAGTGGCTGAATGGCACAGCCTGGAGTTGGCGGCAGCATGAGGAGAAAATAAAGTCGCTGAATGGCACAGCCTGGAGTTGGTGGCAGCATGAGGAGAACAGATAGTGACTGAATGATGCAGACTGGAGTTTCAAAAGGAGACCATATAGTGGCTGAATGACACATCCTGGAGTTGGTGGCAGCATGAGGAGAACATATAGTGGCTGAATGGCACAGCCCGGAGTTGTTGGCAGCATGAGAACATATAGTGGCTGAATGACACAGCGTGGAGGTGGCGGCATCATGAGGAGACCAAATAATGGCTGAATGGCACAGCCTGATGGTGGCGGAAGCATGAGGAGACCATATAGTGGCTGAATGGCACAGCCTGGAGTTGGCGACAGCATGAAGAGAACATATAGTAGCTGAATGACACAGCGTGGAGGTGGCAGAAGTATGAGGAGACCATATAGTGGCTGAATGGCCTGGTAGTGGTGGCAGCATGAGGAGAACATTTGGTGGCAGAATGAGACAGCCTGGAGGTGGCAGCAGCATCAGGAGTCCTGAAAGTGACCCGGTGACAGAGTGGTGCGGTGGGGGGCAATACCAGTACCCGGTGACGAAGGTTGGTGAAAAAAGGTCTGATGTGGAGGAATGTTTGTAACTGGGGAGCAGTGCCTTAAATATGTTTGGTACTATCCATATTTGTGAAGTGTTGGTGTGGCACCATGGTCAATCTACTTGAAGGGGCACTGAAACTTGTCCGTGCAGTGGAGACTGAGGACACAGTGGAGGATGAGTATCAGGAACCGGACTGGAAGCGGGTAGTTGATCCTCTGTGTTAGTGAGGCGATGGCGTGGGCCATACCAGGGGACCGGTACTAAGAAGTTACTGGTTTTCACCAGAGCCCTAGTGAGCAGGGCCGTGCGCACCGGGACTGAGCAGGAGGACAGGGCAGGTGAGATGATCGGGATGCGACCCACGGGCAGGCACGTCCCGCCGCGTGGATTGCATCCCCGCCAGAGGACACAGAGCAGCGCTCCTGGTCAGCGAGTCTGACCGGGGCGCTGCAAGCCAGAGCAGAACACTGCGAGCCCTCCGGGGAAGGAGCGTGACCCGGAGCGCTTGGCGTTACAGTACCCCCCCCCCCCCCTTGGGTCTCCCCCTCATTTTGGAACCCAGAAATTTACGAATTAGCTCCTTGTCAAGGATGTTGGCCTCGGGTTCCCAAGATCTCTCTTCGGGGCCACAATTCTCCCAATCAATAAATTTTTTTTTTTACCTTGGACAACTTTGGAGGTGAGAATCTCTTTCACGGAGAAGACATCCGAGGACCCAGTGACCGGAGCAGGAACGGTTACCTTGGGGGAAAAGCGGTTAAGTATGAGAGGTTTGAGAAGAGAGACATGAAAAGAGTTAGGAATGCGAAGAGAAGGAGGAAGATGGAGCTTGTAGGAGACAGAATTGATTTGATTTTTGATTTTAAATGGCCCGAGGTACCGAGGACCAAGCTTGTAGCTAGGGACACGGAAACGGATGTATTTGGTAGAGAGACAGACTTTGTCACCAGGGGAAAAGATAGGAGGAATTCTTCTCTTTTTGTCAGCATGTCTCTTCATGCGAGATGAGGCCAGTAGGAGCGACTTTTGGGTCTCTTTCCAGATGGAGGAGAAGTCTTGAGTCAATTCGTCCACAGCAGGGACTCCAGAAGAAGTGGGAATGGGGAGGGGGGAAGAGGATGACGGCCGTACACCACAAAAAAATGGAGATTTGGAGGAAGATTCAGAATTTTTGAAGTTGTACGAGAATTTAGCCCAGGGCAGAAGATCAACCCAACCGTCTTGACGGGAGGAGACAAAATGTCGAAGGTAGTCACCAAGGATCTGGTTTACTCTTTCCACTTGTCTATTGGATTGCGGATGATAGGAGGAAGATAAATTTAATTTGATTTTTAATTGACTACAAAGTGCTCTCCAAAATTTTGAAACAAATTGAACGCCTCTATCAGACACAACATGCGTGGGAAGTCCGTGGAGACGAAACATGTGAAGAAAAAATTGTTTAGCCAATTGAGGCGCAGAAGGAAGACTTGGAAGCGGGACAAAATGAGCCATTTTGGAAAAACGATCCACGACCACCCAAATGACAGTGTTGCCATGAGATACAGGAAGGTCAGTGATAAAGTCCATACCTATATGGGACCATGGTTGTTCAGGTACAGGCAGAGGAAGGAGAAGACCAACCGGCTTCTGGCGTGGAGTCTTGTCACGTGCGCACACTGTACAGGCCCGTACGAAATCCGTCACATCTTTCTCCAGAGAGGACCACCAATAACGTCTGGCAATTAACTGTATGGACTTTTTGATTCCAGCATGACCAACCAGGTGGGAGGAATGACCCCATTTGAGAGTTTGGAGGCGAAGACGTGGAGGAACATACGTTTTTCCTGGAGGAATTGGCACTAGAGAAGCAGGAGCAGAGGTGATCAGACATTCTGGAGGTATGATGTGTTGAGGAAAGGCTTCAGATTCTGAGACATCGGTGGAAGGTGATAGAGCATCTGCCCTGATATTCTTGTCCGCAGGGCGAAAATGAATCTGAAAATTGAAACGGGCAAAAAACAATGACCATCTAGCCTGGCGAGGATTTAACCGCTGGGCGGACTGGAGATAGGACAAGTTTTTATGGTCCGTGTAGATGATGATGGGATGAAGGGACCCTTCCAGAAGATGTCTCCACTCTTCGAGTGCCAATTTGATGGCCAATAATTCACGGTCACCTATGGAATAATTTTTTTCAGGAGGGGAAAAAGTTTTGGAGAAAAATCCGCAAGTGACATTTCTTCCTTTAGCGTTTTTTTGTAGAACAGCTCCGGTTCCAACTGAGGAGGCGTCAACCTCAAGAAGAAAGGTTTGAGAGGATCAGGCCCGGACAAGACTGGTGCAGAGGCAAAGGTGGCTTTGAGATAATTAAAGGCTTCCTCCGCCTGCGGTGGCCAGGATTTCGGATTAGCATTCTTCTTGGTTAATGCTACAATAGGAGCAACGATGGTGGAGAAGTGGGGAATGAATTGTCAATAGTTTGGTGAAAATTTTTGCCCCACGCAGTCGGTCAAAGAGTTCGGAGATCAGAGGCAAAGGATAGCTATTCTTTACTGTACGATCTTTACGATCTATACAAGGGCGTAGAGATCGGTCTTTTTTGGAAACAAATAAGAATCCAGCTCCGGCTGGAGAGGAAGATTTTCGGATAAAACCTCTTGCTAGGTTTTCCTGAATGTATTCAGACATGGCTTGCGTTTCTGGAGCGGAGAGTGGGTAAATCCTTCCACGGGGCGGAGTGGTACCAGGGAGCAAGTCGATAGGACAGTTATAGGGTCTATGTGGTGGTAAGACCTATGCTTGCTTTTTACAAAAAACGTCTGAGTAGTCCTGATAGGCCTTAGGAAGACCAGACAATGGAGAAGCGATGGAGACTTGATTGACAGGAACCGACTTAAGACAACGCTTGTGGCAGGAAGGTCCCCAACTCTTAACGTCCCCAGTGGCCCAGTCGAGGATAGGTGCGTGACGCTGGAGCCAGGGCAAGCCAAGAAGAATTTCTGAAGTACAGTTGGGCAATACAAAAAATTATATTTTTTCAATGTTCATGAGCAGGGGTTCGGTGCGACAACGCACAGTGCAGACCAGTCTCTCTCCTTTCACCGAGGCAACGAAGAGAGGTTTGACGAGACGGGTAACAGGAATTTTGTACCTGTTGATGAGTGAGGCTTCAATGAAATTTCCTGCTAACCCAGAGTCCAGAAAGGCCTCAGCAGGGAAGGAAGACTTAGTGGGCAAGGAAATCCGTACTGGAATAGTAAGACGTGAAGAGGAACAGTTCACACCTAGTAACGCCTCTCCCACGTTCACTAGGTGCATGCGTTTTCCCTGACGCAGAGGACGAAGAGGACAGTCCTTTAAGAAATGCTCAAAGCTCGCACAGTACAAGCACAGGTTCTCGTTCCTACGGCGAGTCCTCTCTTGTTGGGTCAGGCGAGACCGGTCCACTTGCATGTCCTCCTCGGCGGAAGGCACAGTAACAGGTTGCAATGGATGCTGAAAGAGAGGAGGCAGGAGCGGACTACGCCTGGTGTGAACAAGATCCTTTTCCTGGCAAAGCTCCTGGCGTCTTTCAATGTAGCGCATATCAATGCGGGTAGCCAGGTGGATGAGTTCAGTCAGGGAGGAGGGTATCTCTCGTGCGGCCAGACCATCCTTGATGTGGCTGGATAAACCTTTCTTGAAGGTCGCGCAGAGAGCCACATTATTCCAGGCCAACTCAGAGGCCAGAGTACGGAACTGTACGGCATATTCGCCCACTGTAGAGTCTCCTTGGACGAGGTTTAGAAGGCTGTTTCAGCGGAAAAGGCATGGGCAGGTTCCTCAAAGACAGTGTACCTCGGTGAAGAAGGACTGAGTGGTAGCAGTGGCAGGATCGTTGCTGTCCCAAAGCGGTGTGGCCCAGGACAAGGCCTTTCCAGATAGCAGGCTGACCACTAATGCCACCTTAGACCGTTCAGTGGGAAAGTGGTCCAACATGATCTCCAGGTGCAGCGAACACTGGGTCAGGAACCCACAGCAGAGCTTAGAATCCCCATCAAACTCGTCAGGTAGAGACAGGCGGACTCTGGACGTGAAAGCGGCAGCTCGCTGTGGAGGAGATGCTGAAGCTGGCGGAGGAGATAGAAGCTTCTGAAACATAGCAGTCAATTGTGACAGCTGCTGTCCTTGTTGGACGATCTTCTGGGACTGCTGGGCGATCACGGTGGTGATGTCAGCGAGGCTTGGCAGCGGTACCTCAGCGATATCCATGGCCGGTACTACTGTCAGGAACCGGACTGGAAGCGGGTAGTGGATCCTCTGTGTTAGTGAGGCGATGGCGTGGGCCGTACCAGGGGACCAGTTCTAAGAAGTTACTGGTTTTCACCAGAGCCGGCGGCGGGATGGACTTGATGCGGCGGTAACTCCCAGGTCGTATCCCCCGATAGCGACTCGACCTCACTAACAGCTGAGATAGGCGTAGTACACAAGGACAAGGTGAAGGCAAGGTCGGACGTAGCAAGAGGTCAAGGCAGGCGGCAAAGGTTCATAGTCAGGGGCAACAGCAAGGGTCTGGATACACAGGCTTGGGATCACACAGAACGCTTTCTCAGGGCACTAGGGCAACAAGATCCGGCAAGGACAGGAAGGGGAAGTGGGTTTTTATGTGTGGGGAGTGCTTGGGAACTGATTGGACCAGGCACCAAATAATGGTGCACTGGGCCTTTAAATCTGAGAAACCCGGCACACGCACGCCCTAGAGAGTGGGGCCGTGCGCCGGGACTGAGCAGGAGGACGGGGCAGGTGAGATGATCGGCATGCGACCCACGGGCAGGCACGTCCTGCCGCGTGGATCGCATCCCCGCCGGAGGACACAGAGCAGCGCTCCCGGTCAGCGAGTCTGATTGGGGCACTGCAAGCCAGAGCAGAACGCTGCGACGGCTCCGGGGAAGGAGCGGGACCCGGAGCGCTCGGCGTTACAATGAGGAGGCGGAGTCGCATACTGTCACAGGAACAACAGCCTGAAAGGAAGCGGCGTGACCTGTCCAAGTTGGTGTTGTGGCTGTTTAGGAACCACATTCACCCAGTGGGCCGTAAAGGACATGTATTGTCCCTGACCATAGTTATACCTCCACACGTCGGCGCTGCCGTGCACTTTGGTACGCACCGACAGGCTGAAGGACTGGCCCACCTTCTCTTCAACAAAATTGTGCAGGGCTGGTACTGCCTTCTTCACAAAGAAATGACGGCTAGGGACTCTCCACCTTG
This sequence comes from Hyla sarda, assembly GCF_029499605.1. Taxonomy (NCBI): domain Eukaryota; kingdom Metazoa; phylum Chordata; class Amphibia; order Anura; family Hylidae; genus Hyla; species Hyla sarda. Next base: position 410,371,109 of record NC_079191.1, read on the forward strand.
GCTTGGCACAAGCCATCAATTCTCTGAAAGGTGCAGAGTCCACCACTTGAAAAGGGAGGGACTGAAGCACCAGCAACTTAGACAGGAGAACATTCAGCTTCTGCGCCTTTGGATGAGTGGGCACATACTGTTGTCTCATGGACATGGCTTAGTCGAAGGATTGCTGGCGGAATGACTGACTCAAAAGTAGGAGGAGCAGGAGCATCTGGAGCAACAGAAGGAGGGCTTGACACACAGCTCCCTTCGGCTGAGGTGGTGGAGCCTTGGCTGGCTGAAAGAGGGAGCGGCGTGCCACTGGGTGATGCAACAGGTTGGACCACCACATCGGAGCCACGGTTCTCTAAGGCCGCTTTATGGTGGTGCCAACATTGGGACCATGGCCATGCTTCACTTTCTGCCAACACATCTTGCATGTGGCTATGTTAACCTTCTCCAGATGTTTGATGAAAAACTGCCACACCGCCGAGTAGCTGATTTTCCCACCAACAGTCCGCACCGATTGACTGCTACTGCTGCCGTCTCCAGGAACCCCATTTCCACTACCTCCCAGGGCACGTTTGGGTCCAGAATTTTCACTTCTGCCACCATGCTTACTGCCAACCATGATACCACCTTGCTGGCTCAGCTGCTGCCTCACAGGCAGCCTGCAACTCTCTTCTCCTGATGATGATAAAGCCCATTCTGCACCCGGCTCCCAATTGCGATCGGCTTCATCATCATCAAGTGTCTGCACGTCACTAATGTCCTCCACAGGTTCCTCAACAGTGTCTGTTTCAGGACCCTGAATGCTGGCAACACCACCTCCCAGATCACTCTCCTAATCATTACTTGCCCGCCAAGTGGGGGAAGTGGTGGATGTTTCCTCCACTTCTTGGTATGGCAATAGCTGCTGACTGTCCTCTATTAGATCGTCCTCACTGAATAGTGGAGCTGAACCCACAGCATAAGATACTTCTGTAGGGGACAGCATAGGACAGAATCAATGGTAGGACAGGGACGGCTCCCGGGCCATACCAACTGAGGGTTGTGTCTGAGGAACCCACCCACTGTTGACTGGGGGTATCAGATGTCACTTGTTTTGAACTGGATGACAGTGTTAACCAATCAATGATGGCAGATGGGTTGCTGGTCGAGACACGACCACTAGCTGATACCAGGAGATCAGGCCTCTCGCTGAGACCTCTGCCTGTACCTGATGAATTTAGGCCTCTGCCACTCCTCTGTGCACTTCCTGGCACTTCTCTACCTGACATACTCAGTGCGTATATGAGGGGAGTGCAATGCGCTTCTCTACGCTTAAGACAGTATTTGTTTAGAACAGCAGCAGGTTGTACTTTTGGCTGGCCTTTTACAGTAACTAGACCTTTTAGTCTTTATCAGAAACAAAACGGTACAACACTTAGATGTACGTATTTGGTATCCACTTTTGATGGCAGAAAAATGTGCTACAGTACGCTTAAAAAAGTATGTGTACAACACCAGCCTGTGAGTACTTTTGGCTGTCCTTTCACAGTATCTAGGCCCTTGAAACTTTAACAGGAACAAAATAGTACACCAATTAGATGTACGTATGTGGTATGCACTTATGAGGGCAGAAAAATGTGCTACAGTACGCTTAAAAAGTATGTGTACAACACCAGCTGGTGAGTACTTTTGGCTGTCATTTCACAGTGTTTAGGCCCTTAAGACTTTATTAGGAACAAAATGGTACAACACTTTGATGTTCGTATGTGGTATGCAGTTATGAGGGCAGAAAAATGTGCTACAGTACGCTTAAAAAAGTATTTGTGTACAACAACAGCTGGTGAGTACTTTTGGCTGTCCTTTCACAGTATCTAGGCCCTTACGACTTAATCAGGAACAAAATGGTACATAACTTAGATATATGTATGTGGTAGGTACTTATGAGGGCAGAAAAATGCGCTACAGTACACATAAAAAAGTTTTTGTGTACATCACCAGCCGCTGAGTACTTTCACAGTATTTAGGCCCTTGAGACTTTATCAGGAACAAAATGGTACAACACTTAGATGTACGTATGTGGTATGCACTTATGAGGGCAGAAATGTATGCTACAGTAGACTTTAAAAAGTTTCTGTGCACAACACCAGCCGTGAGTACTTTTGACTGTCCTTTCACAGTATCTAGGCCCTTAAAGGGGTTCTGCACTGCCCTGACTTTCGGAGCTCCACTCACAGCGTCAGGAAGTTCATTACTCCGAACGCTGTGTGCGGGCTACCGTGTTCGCGGCCGCCGGGCATGACATCATGCCCGGCCCCACATGACGTCTCGCCCGCCCCCTCGTGACGTTGTGCCCCCTTCCCATAGACTTTCGTTGAGGGGGCGGGCAAGACGTCACGAGGGGCCGGGCGTGACATCACACCCGGCGGCCACAAACACGGAAGCCCGCACACAGCGTTCGGAGAAGTTTGGAGCTCCGAAAGTCAGGGCAGCGCACAACCCCTTTAAGACTTTATCAGGAAAAAAAATGGTACAATACTTAGATGTACGTATGTGGTATGCACTTATGAGGGCAGAAACATTTGCTAAATATTTGCTACAGTTTAATGAAGCAATGGAATCACGACGATATTTGCATTCGTTGCGGAAAAAAAAATCCTAAAATTCGTAACGAATTCGGATTAATCTGATTCAATTCGCTCATCTCTAGAGAGTGTCATAAGACGTGAGGACACTTATGGGCCATTTATGATCCACTGGAAATTGTGGAAAGAAGCATATGCAAAGCAGCTCTCCAACACCACCTTTAGTAGTTTTCCTTTCAGTGTCCAGAACCTCTATATAATATTAGTTGGCACTATTGGAAACTTAGCAGCTTCTAGATTAAGAAAATTCATAAACATACTCATATAAACATTACTGTAAATTAGACAACTGTTGTAGAATTTGTAGATCATTTTATTTTTGTTTTTATTACGTGGGAGTGCTCATAAGTGTAGAGCCCTACCCAGAAAAAAAAATTAGCTCGTAATCTGTAAATTGCAGGATGTACTGGCCTATATGTCTGTATGCGATGGTGCATAAATTACCTACCTATGATTTTAACTTATCTTTATTCTTCTAGTTCAAAGGATAGAGGATAAGATGTCTGCGATCTCCCTACTGCACCCGGCATTCGTTTAGCGCGTCGAGTGCAGAGCTGGAGGCTCGTGACATCACGGCCACGTCCCCTCATTGCAAGTTTATAGTCCCATAGACCTGAATTGAGGGGCGTGGTCATGACATCACGAGAGGGGCGTGACTGTGACAACATGAACCTGCCTCCACCCCGCATCGCCAGTCATCCGGCATGGAGCCAAGTTTGCTCTTTGCACCGGATGTCTGGGGTGCACAGTTGAGATTGCGGGGGTACCCCCCGATCATTCATCTTATCCCCTATCCAACGGATAAGATGTCTAGGGGTGGAGTACCCTTTTAATTGAGGGTAGAGAAGGAGCCAGATGTCTTGACTTTCTCTCTTTCTGGGCATTAGTCATTGGATTGTAGATACACATCTAGATGGAGAACCTCTTTAAACATTTAATAGGCGTTCAGGGATATATTTATCATCATACTGTGCAATGATATTTGTAAGAAGAAAATGTCTTTTTTTTACAGTTTTTACAGTCGTAAGGAAATCTTGCACAATCCTGAGGACATGTGTGCTGCAAAACAGCTGTCCATGTCCTGCAGTGCACGATGAGCAAACTTATTGCTCCTGGCAGCTCCTTGCTGTATATTAGTCACTGCTGGATAAAATACTCTGGACACGTCTGGCTAGTGGTGACTGGAAGCCAGCGCCAGTGATTTATTACACGGCATTAGAAATATTTTCTAAAGTGGCGTCCTGCAGGTATATGTTTTTTTGTTCTTGCTACATAAAATAATATACTAGATATCAATGCAAAGAATATGTGAGGACTGGAACAGGGAATATATCCAGACTGTAAATGTATACAGTATGTATTCTTTGAAGTTCAGTTTGACATGAAAAATTGGAAAAAAGAAAAAAAAAGATTTGTTTTTATATAATACTATGTCATATAGGCACAAAATATGTATGGACATATGAATAAAAAACTTCAAGACAAAAGAGCCACATGCAAGTAAAAAAAAATATATGCATTTATCTTAAAAATACACATTATAACATTTTATTTATCAGTAATTTCTTCACTCTTTACCTTTGTGCCCCCGCCTGCAACTTTAATACTGCCAACAGCAATAAATTAGATATACGTTATTTTAATAAAGGTGTATAATAAGCAGATGCCACGTCACATTATACCCAAAATGAGTTTTATAACAAGGGGATCACCTCAAGCAAGTAGAGTAAAATAGGCAAGAATTTGCTTTTATTCTTGGGCAAACAATATTTATTCATGCTAGGTTACCACTTTCTTTTAGTGCATTCTTTTTTTGAGCTGAAATAAAAAGCCGCAAATAAACTGCCGTCATTTTAATCTTACAAGATGAAGTTTTTGTGGTGGTTCTCATGTGTTTTTCTCATGTTTTTCTCACGCTTTCCCTGCTGCTGTCTAAAGGGGGGGCCCTTCTGCTGTCTAAAGCGGAGGGGGCCCTGCTGCTGTCTAAAGGGGGCCCCTGCTGCTGTCTAAAGGGGGTCCCTGCTGCTGTCTAAAGCAGAGGGGGCCCTGCTGCTGTCTAAAGGCGGCCCCTACTGCTATCTAAAGGGGGGCCCCTGCTGCTGTCTAAAGGGGGGGGGGGCTGCTGCTGTCTAAAGTGGGGCCCCTGCTGCTGTCCAAAGGGGGGGGCTGCTGCTGTTTAAATGGGGGCCCACTGTCTAAAGGGGGGGGGCTGTGGTCTACAGGGGGGCTGCTACTTATTTCTACAGGGGGGCTGCTGTCTACAAGGGGGGCTGCTACTAATGTCTGCAAGGGGATACTACCTACTATTAAAGACAATCTTACAGCAGAGTCACCTGCACTAACTTGAATTTATGGGTAGATAGTGCAGGTGACCCGGTTTCTACAGCTGCTCACCATGGGGTCACCGGTCTCACCGCCAATGCAAATTCCCTGTTCTGTCCAATGGAGAAGAGAGAAATCTTGGCTCATACTACAGCAGCCGCCTCCATTGTACACAACAAGGACCCACATATCATACGGTAAACAGCGCCATAACCGCGTCACCCTGCTGTCAGATTCCCTTTAAAATATAAGTACTCGTACTTGGTATCGGTGAGTACTAGAATTAAAGTATTGGTACTCGTACTCGGTCTTAAAAAAATGGTATCGGAACATCCCTAATATATATATATTATATATATGTGGATACAGAGACAAAAAAAGACACACATCCACAAAATGCACTAATGATCTAACACTTCTCAGCAATATATATAAAACAAACAGGTCGTTAAAGTGCATGAAGCCCGCCAGCCTCGTCACGGCCATCTGGATGTGGCGGGTCCCTAACATCCCTAGCATAAAATGTCGCGGCACCACGCGGCGACCAACACGCCACGACACCAGTGCCCACAGGAGGGGAACGACCCGCTGGCCGAGCAGCCCCAAATGCTACTCGAACCAGCCCACAGGACGCCCCCCCCCCACGCAGACACAGCGCCATGGCGGGAGAAGCCGCCACGCAGTACCACACCAGTGTGAACAGAGTGTAATAGTTCACCTACCATGTGCCTCCAGCCAGAGACTGGAAACCTAGCCAGTAAGGGAGGGGCCCTAGAGCACTTCCTGCTCAACTTATATGTGCAAGGGCTATGGGGGAGGGGTGAAGTGCAGACCAAGCAAAAGCAAAAAAACAGAAAGGAGAATACAAAAATGTGGATACAGAGACAAAAAAAAAGACATGGTCGCACATCCACAAAATGCACTAATGATCTAACGCTTCACAGCAATATATATAAAACAAACGGGTCGTTTGTGAACTTTATGATCATAAAGTGCATGAATCCCGCCAGCCTCGTCACGGCCACCTGGATGTGGCGGGTCCCTAGCATAAAAAAGGCGCGGCACCACGCGGCGACCACCACCGCCAAGACATCAGTGCCCCTTTTCATAAAGGGTTAGGAGGGCACTGCTTTTACTTTCCATTTACTATGTAACCGCGTAATGGAATAACTAAAGCGGTGTCAGTGGCCGTAGTTGCCAATATTACTGTTCCTTGCCATGGTGCTAAGTGATATGAAATACTAATACAATAATAAAATTGTTGAAGAGAGATATTACTTGCACTCACCAGTCTAGTGGACTTCATTGTTCCGGATTATCCGTTGTGCCGGGAGACGTGTGGATGAGGGTGCTCAGAGGCTAACAGCCGTTTTCGCGCACGGCTGTACGCGAAAAAGGCTGTTAGCCTCTGAACACCCTCATCCACACGTCTCCCGGCACAAAGGATAATCCGGAACACTGAAGTCCACTAGACTGGTGAGTGCAAGTGATTTCTCTCTTCAAAAATGTTATGTATATATATATATATATATATATATATATATATATGTGTGTGTGAATATAAAACTTGCAAGAAGATATTGTTTGGTAGAACATGTTCTTCCTATATCTGTGTATCTTGACTTTGTGGAAAGGTTTTGCATATAATGACCAGCTGTGGCGCCTACTAATATGTTCTAGTGAGTCAGGTAATTCTTTACATTCACTTCAGTAAAACGCACTGAGTTTTATGAATGTTCCTCATAAATTTCAGCGGAGTGTGACAAGCCAGATACCTCCTCAGATCAGGCAAATATTTGTAGAGAACATCTCCCATGCTCCCGGAGCTATGAAATTAATTCTCAAGGCTAAGATTGTGAGAATGACTCAGGACACAGAGATGAAGAAAGTGAGTTTAGATTTTCGATTTTACTAGTTTAGATTTTATGTTTTCCCATTGAGTAATAAAATCTCATGTTTCAAATCCAAATCATTTTGGCAGATGGTGACAGCAGTGGTGTATTAATTATCATCTCTCCAGGGAATCTTCTGATCGGTTTTCTAAATATGTTATTTTTTATATTTATTTATTTAATTATTTTTGGCTTTTTTTTAAATATATACAGTGAAAAAAAAAACACATTTGATCCCCTACTGATTTTGTACGTTTGCCCACTGACAAAGAAATGATCGGTCTGTAATTTTAATGGTCGGTTTATTTGAGCAGTGAGAGACAGAATAACAACAAACACATCCAGAAAAACATTTAAAATTAGTTATCAATTGATTTAAATATATAAGTATTTGATCCCCTATCAGCAAGGAAACAAACTGAGATGAAGAGCACTCTCTTATAGGGAACACTCCTAATCTCAGCTTGTTACCTGAATAAAAGACACCTGTCAACAGAAGAAATGATATTCCAAACTCTCCACCGTGGCCAAGACCAAAGAGCTGTCCAAGGATGTCAGGGACAAGATTGTAGACCTACACAAGGCTGGAATAGGATTCAAGACCATCACCAAGGAGCTTGGTGACAAGCGTACAACAGTCGGTGCCATTATTCACAAATGGAAGAAAAAAAATTTACTATCAATCGCCCTCGATCTCACCTGGTGGAATTTCAATAATCATAGTCACCAAGAAAAGATTTGGTAACACACTACACCAGCAGGGGTCCCCCTGCTCAAGACAGCACATGTACAGGTCCATCTGAAGTTGAACCTCTGAATATTTTTTTTTTTTATTCTGTCTCTCACTTTCCAAATAAATCAACCATTAAAAGTATAGACTGATCCTTTCTTTGTCTGGTGCAAATGTACAAAATCATCAGGGGATCAAATATTTTTTTCTTCACTGTATGATGATCTAACAAATTAAAATATTCCAGGTTTCTGGAATACTCACAATAGACCAGTGTAACTTTTTTCTGGTGCTCCCTTCTCAACTTTACTGTACACACTGGGACATTATGAGAAGAGTCCTCTCATTAGTATCAGAGCATTATTGTTCGGCTTCAGCCTAAATATGATATTATTTACTATATTATATACTATATACACAGATTTAGCACTGTCACTCCTTCATCTCTGGGAGAGGGTCTGTACTTTATCCGTTCCTGGAGAATGCAATAATATGTAACATTTATCAGTCAATCAACACCCATTTATCTGCTATAAAGGGCACATACAATACCCTGCTATACTGTTTGTAAAAGAAATACAGGAAGGAAGTGTGTATCTCCAATATGGCCTTCATGGAAGTTTTTACTAAAAAAAATAATAAATAGCTGCAACAATAAAAAAAAAAAATAAGTGCATTATTTATCATCCACAAATTTAGATGTAATTAATAAAAATGTTGTATCAACACTAAATAAGATTTCTCTCTACAGTATCACAATGATCTGCATTGACTTTTTCTTTTGGGGGGGGGGGGGGGGTCTGACGTCTGAGATTTCCAAAGTGTAGTGTGTAGGAATCTCTGAGGAAGGAGGAAACTCCGCAACCTATCGGATGTATAATTGTTTTGTGTATTTCTACTTGTATTTCACTTAAAGAAAAGCCTGTGCTGACTTATGTTGTAAAAAGGAAGAGGGCTGTGAGCAAGATACCACTTCTGAAGTCCCGTTGAATGAACAGCTGGAGGAACGAAAGTGCGAAACATAAGTCGATCCACTTACTTCACCGAGGGGAGCCGTGATCCGTTTGCTCCCCTCTGTGAAGTAAGTGGATCGACTTACCTATTTTCTGTATGCTCAGCTGTTGTAGGGAAAGGTGTGTCCGCTCCTCCAATTAAAAAAAAAATGTTCAGTCCTGTCTGTTTTCGGGTGGTAATTCTTCCACCAGATAGGAGTGTAGCGGCAACCGAAGTTTCTCCTAGTCGGTGTATTGGAGATGTCTTTTAAAGTTGTGATTGGTCTTTGTTTGGCCACTCACAGAGTGTAAGTCTGGACACAATCTGTGTTGCAGATGTTTTTTTCCCCTATGTGGATGTGAACTGTAGCTGCTCCCAATGTTTTTTCGTGTTTATTTTTCACAATGTAGTGTATAATTAGAGATGAGCGAATTAAAAAAAAAATTTGATTCGTCCGATTTGCCAAATTTGCTAAATTTGCTTCGGTAGCGAATTCTCTATTAAAAACGGCTATTTCTGGCCTACAGAGAGCGTCAATATTTGCCTTGCTCTAACACGCATAGGGTGTGTGCTCGGTTAGTGAAATAATACATGCATTCAATATGACATGCAGATCAGAGGCTTCGCTATTAGAATCACTCTCGCAGAGAGGCACAATGACAGAGCCTGGAGGTGGCATCAATATGAGGAGACCATATAGTGGCTGAATGACACAGCGTGGAGGTAGCGGCAGCATAAGGAGACCATATAGTGCCTGAATGACACAGTCTGGAGTTGGCGGCAGCATGAAGAGACAATATAGTGGCTGAATGACACAGCGTGGAGGTGGCGGCAACTTGAGGAGCTCATATACTGGCTTATTGACACAGCCTGGAATTAGCGGCAGCATGAAGAGAACATATAGTGGCTGAACAACATAGCCTGGAGGTGGCGGAAGCATGAGGAGACCATATGGTGGCAGTATGAGACAGCTTAGAGCTGGCATCAGCATTAGGAGAACATATGGTGGCAGAATGAGACAGCCTGGAGGTGGCAGCAGCATTTGGAGTCCTGAAAGTACCCGGTGACGAAGGTGGGTGAAAAAAGGAGAACTTGGCATCAGATGTGTGGCATCAGGTGGGTGGCAGGATCAGAATATTGAAGATATTGAAGATATGCATTACGTAAATCTTAACTTTTAATAATATGCTTAGGATAAAATATATGGACCCAACTTTTTTTTTTTAAATCAAACAAAAATAAAAGGTGTCCAAAAAACACCATGTGCCACCTAAACCACCAAGTATTGTTGTCATGCAAAGATGTGATCAACGTATGGTCCGTTGTAACCGGTGGGGGTAAAAACTTCCCCTGTAAGGCCATACTCATGTATTTTTAATTCGCTTCTTGGCAAGTGCTACTCGCCCTAAAAACGGCGGCCCTACACATTAACCTCTCCCTATTTCCACCTACAAACACTGCCATTTCCCAGGGTTTTTAAGTGGAAATAGGGATTGGTTCCTGTGTGGGGCTGCCCTTTTTGGGACGCGTAACACTTTCCTCAAAAAGGTGGAAGAGAACATGTATTGTCCATTGTAGCAGGTGGGAGTAAAAACTTCCCCTGTCAGGCCCTACTCTCGCCCTATTAATTCCCTTCTTGGGAAGTGTTACTCACCCTAAAAAAGTGTGGCCCCACACAGGAAACTTTCTCTATTTCCACATAAAAACTCTAGGAAATGGCAGTGTTTGTAGGGGGAAATAGGGAGAGGTTCCTGTGTGGGGTCGCCCTTTTTAGGGTGAGTAACACTTGCCAAGAAGGGAATTAATAATGCCAGAGTAGGGCCTTACAGGGGAAGTGTTTAACCCCCACCGATTAAAATAGACCATACGTTGTTCCCTTCCACCTTTTAGAGGTCTTTCTTTGCATCACATCAATACTTGGTGGCAGGGCCGGCGTTAGGGCGGGGCAAACCAGGCAATTGCCTGGGGCCCCCATCACCCAGGGGGCCCCCTGCCGGTTGCTCAGTAGTGGGGGGGCAACTGTTTTAAAGTGGCTGCAATGCCGGCTGCTTGTTAAAGATTAGCAGCCCGGCCGCGGCCACTTTAAAACAGTGACCAGCTGCGGGCCCGGACACATATTTCCTTACCTGGCCACACTCGGCAGGCTCAGGTAATGCGGCGGGTCTTGTGGGCTGTGTGGATAATGAAAATGTGTGGGCTGCAGGAAATGATGAGTGACGAGTGACGTCCCTGACACCGTGAAGAGGAGCCCCAGGAGACGTCACTCGTAATATTATCCACACAGCCCACATTATCCACACAGCCCAAGAGCCTGCTGAGTGTGGCCAGGTAAAGAAATAGGAAAAATAGAAAAGGTAGGGGGAGAGGGGGGAGCAATAAGCAGGGGAACTATACTGCCAACCTAATGTGGGGGAACATACTGCCAACCTAATGGGGGGAACTATACTGCCAACCTAATGTGGGGGAACATACTGCCAACCTAATGTGGGGGAACTATAGCGCCAACCTAATATGGGGGATCTATACTGCCAACCTAATATAGGGGAAGCTATACTGCAAACCTAATGTGGGGGAAGCTATACCTCAAACCTAATGTGGGGGAACTATACTGCCAACCTAATGTGGGGAAGCTATACTGCCAACCTAATGTGGGGGAACTATGCTGCCTACCTAATGTGGGGGGAACTATACTGTCTACCTAATGTGGGGGAACTATACTGCCAACCTAATGTGGGGGAACTACAACCTAATGTGGGGGAACATACTGCAACCTAATGTGGGGGAACTATTCTGCCAACCTAATGTGGGGGATCTATACTGCCAACCTAATGTGGGCAGACTATACTGCCAACCTAATGTGGGGGAACTATACAAAAATGTTAAATTGTACTATCCTGATCCCTATAATTCTATAATTCTGTATATGGGGATGTATGAGGGTAATTTTTTGCCCTGTGATTTGTAGTTTTTATCAGTACTATTTTTGTATTGATGGGACTTTTCAATTGCTTTTTAGATATTTTTTATGGTATTTGAAGTGACCAAAAATGTGCAAATCTGGTTAGTGCACTATTACAACTTTTGGGGCCCCACTTTTGGTTTTGCCTAGGGCCACGCTAAGCCTAAAACCGTCCCTGCTTGGCTGTGGCACATAGTGTTTTTTTCACACCATTCCTTTTGTTTGATTTCAAAAATATTTTAGGCACATATATTTTATCCTAAGAATATTATAAAAATTTTAGTTTTACGTAATGCATATCCTCAATACTTACTTGTGGTCTGATGCAGAGTAATATCTGTATCTGGAGAGCAGCACCTTAAATATGTTTAGCACTATCCCTATTTGTGAAGTGTTGGTGTGGCGCCATGGTCAATCTACTCTGATGCATTGGTGGGTGGAAATCCTGTCACGGCCCATGTCATCTGCCACACAGGTCCAGCGGATCTACTACCTCTTATGCTCCTGTCTACAACAGTGAGCCTAACAGTAAGATCCGGCCATGGATCCCACTGGGGTAATTCTGCCAGAGTTTTCGGATCTTCCCTCTGTTGTGGTCCGTCAGTCGCAGCAGTTAGCTTGTCAAGTGTGGCAACTAAGTCAACTGTCCGCCATGATGAAACAATTACTGACCATGCAACAACAGCAGCAGCAGCCGCAACCAGCTCCAGTCTCTCCCCCCATTTCTGCAGCTTCTTCCGGATCAAAGCTTCGTCTGTCTACCCCTTTCCATGAAGTATGATGGTGACCCAAAGTTGTGTAGAGGTTTTGTGACTCAGTGTTCCATGCACCTGGAACTTATGGCGGATCAGTTCCTGACGGAGCGAGCGAGGGTGGCGTTTGTGGTCAGCCTCTTGTTCGGAAAAGGCCCTGGGCTACTCCTCTCTGGGATCACAGCGACCCGATAACCCCTAACCTCTTGGCCTTCTTAGCTGAATTCCGCAGTGTTTTTGAAGAGCCCGCATGTTCCTCCTCAACCGAGACAGCTCTTCTGAACCTCAGCCAAGGGATTTCCTCCATAGGAGACTATGCTGTTCAGTTTCGCACCCTCGCTTCAGCATTAGCATGGAACGATGAAGCCTTGTGTGCAACATTTAAAAAAGGATTGTCCAGCAGAATAAAAGGATGCTCTTGCTGTACAAGATCCTCCGACTAACCTGTGTGAACTAATCCATTTAGCCACAGGTATTGATGTGCGTTTTGCCGAGAGGCAGGAAGAACTTCGTACTGAAAGAGAACCTGCCTGAACAGTGTTTTCTTCCCTTGGCACCCGTGTTACAACGTCCACCTCTACAGTCTTCTTTGCCTCTTGCCGAGCAGGCTATGCAAGTGCTCGCTTAACGCAGCTGGAAAGATTCTGACGACGCAATGAGAATTTGTGCTTATACTGTGCCAGTCCGGAGCACTTTCTCTTCTACACTTCCTCAGCGTCCGGGAAACGATCGCACCTAGGACACATGGGAGAGGCGACCCTAGGTGTGAATACTACCTCTCCTCGCTTAAATATATCTGTTCAAATCCACGCTTCTGCAAAGACTTCATTCAACGCTTCTGCATTCTTTGACTCTTGTTCCGCTGGCAACTTCATTGATGCCTCTCTGGTACATGAATATCGTCTTCCAGTAACTCGGCTTGCCAAGCCTTTGCTCATTTCTTCAGTCAAAGGACAAAATCGGGACTGTAAGGTGCAATTCCGCATAGAGCCTCTCACCATGCAAGTGGGAGTCTTGCATAAGGAAAAGATTGAATCATTTGTGCTTCCTCACAGTACTTCTCAGCTACTTCTTGGTATTCCTTGGCCCCAACGCCATTCTCCGCAACTTGACTGGAAATCAGGAGAGATCACTGGCTGGGGACAGAGCTGTCAAAATCTTTGTCTTATGCCAGTCCAGCCGAAAGTTGTTTGTTCCTCACCTCCTATGCCAAGTCTGCCTTCCCCCAAAGATTATTCAGATGTTTTCTGCAAAAAGCAGGCCGAGACTTTACCTCCACACAGTCATTCTGAATTGCCCCATTGATTTACAGCCTGGAACTATGCCTCCACATGGTAGAATCTATCCGTTATCGGTCCCTGAGACCCAAGCCATGGAAAAATGTACCCAGGAGAACCTCCAAAAAGGATTTAACTGAAAGTCCTCCTCTCCAGCTGGAGCTGGGTTCTTCTTTGTGGGCAATGGATAGTGGGGAAGGATGGTTCTCTCCGTCCATGTATTGATTATATGGGTCTCAACAAAATCTTGGTCAAAAATAGGTATCCACTTCTACTGATCTAAGAACTTTTTGATCATCTTCAGAGAGCCAAGGCTTTCTCTAAGTTGGTTTTACGGGGAGTTTATAATCTGATTAAAATCCATGAGGGAGACAAATGGAAAATGGCCTTTAATACCCGTGATGGACATTTTGAGTATCTCGTGATGCCTTTCGGCCTTTGCAATGCTCCAGCTGTTTTTCAGGAATTTTCAATGATATCTTCCGAGATCTTCTCTACACCTGTGTTGTCGTGTATCTTGATGACATCTTGATCTTCTTTTCCAACGTAGAGGAGCTTCGTTCACATGTTCGTCTGGTTCTTCAACACCTCTGGAGGAATCATCTCTGCGCCAAACTGGAAAAGTGCCTATTTGAGAAATCTAGTTTCCCATTTCTCGGATACATTGTCTCTCATCAAGGTCTGCAGATGGATCCTGAGAAACTGTCTGCGGTTTTGAATTGGCCTTGTCCTACTGATCTTCGGGCTATTCAACGCTTTCTGGGATTTGCCAACTACTATCGTCAGTTCATCCCACATTTCTCTTCCTTGGTAGCTCCTATTGTAGCTCTCACCAGAAAGAACTCTAACCCTAAGTCATGGCCTTCTGAGGCCGAAGAGGCTTTCTCTCGCCTAAAGTGGTCTCTTTTCAAAAACCTTCTCGCCAGCAGAGAGGAATTACTCCATCGGAGATCGAGAACTTCTTGCTATAAGATTAGCTTTAGAGGACAGGGACATTTGTTGGAAGGGTTAGTATCTACTCAGACCACAAGAATCTCCTATACCTACAGTCTGCTCAGCATTTGAATCCTCACCAGGCAAGGTGGTCTTTGTTCTTTTCCAGATTTAATTTATTTCATTCACTTCCATCCGACTAACAAGAATATCAGAGCTGATGCCCTTTCCAGATCCTCTGACGTTGTGGGTTTGGACTCCATGCCTTATTTATGCATATTATTCCTCCAGACCGTCTGATTTCTGCAGCTCCTGCCGATCTTCTGCAAGTACAAACTGGTAAATCCTTTGTACCAGCCAGATTGAGACGCAAAGCCCTGAAATGGGGTCATTCTTTTTTATTGGCAGGTTCTCCTGGAGTACGTAAAACTTTAATTCGTGGCACTATTGGTGGCCGCATCTGGTACGCGTTGTCTCCGAATTTGTCTGTTCCTGTGTCACCTGTGCACGTGACAAAACTCCTCGACAAAAACCTGTGTGACTCTTACAGCCATTGCCCATTCCGGAGACTCCAGGGACTCACATCGCTAGGGATCTTATTACCGATCTCCCACCAACTCATAATAACAACACGGTCATCTGGGCCGTAGTTGATCGGTTTTCCAAAATGGCTCATTTCATCCCACTTCCTGATCTTCCATGTGCTACACAGTTTCCGAAGCATTTCTTACAACATATTTTCCACCTACATGGTCTACCAGAACATATTGTCTCGGACCGCGGAGTTCAGTTTGTGTCCAAGTTCTGGTGAGCTCTCTGTACCCGTCTTGAAGTCAATCTGGATTTCTACTCTTCCTACCACCCTCAGTCTAATGGTCAAGTGGAGAGGGTAAATCAGATTTTGGAGATTCATCTTTGCCATTTTGTCTCAGCTGTTCAGGACAACTGGCTTGATCTTCTTCCCTGGGCTGAATTTTCTTATACTCATAAGGATTCCGAGTCCACGAGGACCTTTCCGTTATCTATCGTTTATGGACATCATCTCTGGTCTCCTCTTCCAGTTTCTTTCCGTGTCCCAGCTGTAGATGAACTTGTCCGTGACGTCTCTTCTATTTGGCGACAGACTCTGCATTCTTTGTCTCTGGCCTCCTCTCGCATGAAAACCCAGGCTGATAAGAAAAGAACAGGTTTTTTTGCACCATCCGGTACAAAAGGTAGGGAGATTGCAGCGCTGTCCACAACCAAGGCAGATAAATCTTTTGCTTAATTGATCCATGTAACGCATTTCAAGGACGCTCTGTCCTCTTCTTCAGATAATAAAAGAAGACCTCCTCCATCCTTCTCTCACGGTGTTAAAGTTTGGTTATCTTCTAAATACATTTGTCTCAAAATTCCCAGCTACAAGTTAGGTCCTCGATTCCTTGGGCCATTCAAGGTCCTACAAAATATCAATCCAGTCTCGTACACACTCCGGTTACCTCCTTCTCTCTGTATTCCTAACTCTTTTCATGTGTCATTCCTCCAGCCTTTGGTAGTCGACCGTTACTATGTAAAGAACACTGTTCCTACGCCCGTCTCTGGTTCCTCTGATGTCTACAAAGTCAAAGAGATCCTTGCCTCCAAAACCATGCGAGGGAAAAAGTTCTTCTTGGTTGACTGGAGGGGATTTGGTCCTGAGGAGAGATCCTGGGAGTTTGAAGAAAACATCTTGGACCGTAATCTCCTCAATAAATTTTTGACCCACAAGAAGAGGGGGGAGACCAAAAGGGGGGTACTGTTACACACTAAGCTCCGACCGGGCATGCCGGCCATAAGCGCATCTCCCCTCTCATGCCCCCAGCTGATGGGGCTAAGATTTGCAATCGCGGGACTTGCCCGCTTGTGAGTCCTAGCCTGTCACTCACCTTCACCCTCTGCCTCCGTCTCTCAGCTCTGGCACGTGTGCCTCCGCCTCTTAGGGCGCGCATGTGCCAGAGCTATGAAATTTAAAGGCCCAGTATGCCCATAATCATGTGCTTCACCTGTTCCTCGGTTATAAGTTTCTGCACCTCCCACATACCTCTGCAGAATCTTTGTTTGCCCCAGTACCTTAGAGAAAGCAATATGCTGTATTTCCTTGCAGTGTACCAGACCTTGTATTCCATGACCTAACCGTGTACCTTACCTCCTGCCTACTGACCTTCTGCTACATTCCTTTTTACGCTCCAGTGCTGCCTGCCCTGACCTCCTGCTATCCAGATTATGTCATATCTCATCCCTCCTCTGTCTCGCATCACCTCAGCCACCAGTGTGGTCGAGTTGTGTAAGGGGTAGCGACCTGGGTGCTGCCTGCTGCAGCAAGACCATTCCGCTTTATGGCGGGCTCTGGTGAAAACCAGTGGCACCTTAGACTCCGCTCCTTGGCATGGCCCATGTCATCTGCCAGACAGGTCCAGCGGATCTACTAACTCCCGTGTACCTGTCTACAGCTGTGAGTCTAACAATTACTTTAGCCTGGACGTTCACAGTATCTAAGCCCTTGACAGATTAAAAGGTACAAAATGGTACACTATTTAGATAAAGGTTTGTGGTATGCACTTATGAGGGCAGAAAAATGTGCTACAGTACATTTAAAAAACATACTGGAGTAAAACACCATCCGGATATTACTTTTGCCTAGCCTTTCACAGTATCTAGGCCCTTGACAGATTAACAGGTACAAAATAGTACACTATTTAGATGTAGGTATGTGGTATGCACTTATGAGGGCATAAAAATGCTCTACTGTATGCTTAAAAAAGTATTTGAGTACAACACAAGTGTCACGATGCCGGCTGGCAGGAGGTGGATCCTCTGTGCCAGAGAGGGATAGCGAGGACCGTGCTAGTGGACCGGTTCTAAGACACTACTGGTTTTCACCAGAGCCCGCCGCAAAGCGGGATGGTCTTGCTGCGGCGGTAGTGACCAGGTCGTATCCACTAGCAACGGCTCACCTCTCTGACTGCTGAAGATGCTGAAGATAGGCGAGGTACAAGGGAGTAGGCAGAAGCAAGGTCGGACGTAGCAGAAGGTCGAGGCAGGCAGCAAGGATCGTAGTCAGGGGCAACGGCAGGAGGTCAGGAACACGGGCTAGGAACAGACAAGGGAACGCTTTCACTAGGCACTAAGGCAACAAGATCCGGCCCGGGAGTGCAGGGGAAGTGAGGTGATATAGGGAAGTGCACAGGTGAACACACTAATTGGAACCACTGCGCCAATCAGCGGCGCAGTGGCCCTTTAAATCGCAGAGACCCGGCGCGCGCGCGCCCTAGGGAGCGGGGCCGCGCGCGCCGGGACAGAACAGACGGAGAGCGAGTCAGGTAGGGGAGCCGGGGTGCGCATCGCGAGCGGGCGCTACCCGCATCGCCAATCGCATCCCGGCTGGAGGCGGGACCGCAGCGCACCCGGTCAGTGGATCTGACCGGGGCGCTGCAGCAACGAGGATGAGGCGAGCGCTCCGGGGAGGAACGGGGACCCGGAGCGCTCGGCGTAACAGTACCCCCCCCTTGGGTCTCCCCCTCTTCTTGGGGCCAAAGAACCTGAGGAAAAAAAAGTAAATTTTTCCGTGATGAGGTCCGATGCACATTAGGAGGGGTTCTGTGCGGAAACGCATGAGATAGTCCAATCTTTTATTGATAATACAACAGATGTAGAGGGGTCTGGCGAGGCTGGTCACAGGGACGTAGAACCTGTTGATAAGAGAGGCCAAAAAAATTTTTCCTGCAGATCCGGAATCCAAGGAGACCATAGTAGAGAAGGAGAAGGTAGAGGCAGATATCCGCACAGGCACAGTAAGGCGTGGAGAAGCAGAGTTGACATCAAGAACTGTGTCACCTTTGTGCGGAGTCAGCGTACGTCTTTCCAGGCGGGGAGGACGGATAGGACAATCCTTCAGGAAGTGTTCGGTACCGGCATAGTACAGGCAAAGATTCTCCATGCGGCGTCGTGTCCTCTCTTGAGGTGTCAAGCGAGACCGGTCAACTTGCATAGCCTCCGCGGCGGGAAGCACAGGAACGGATTGCAGAGGACCAGAGGAGAGAGGAGCCGGGGAGAAAAAACGCTTCGTGCGAACAAAGTCCATATCCAGGCGGAGCTCCAGACGCCATCCGGAAGAACGCATGTCAATGCGAGTGGCAAGATGAATGAGTTCATGTAGGTCAGCAGGAGTCTCTCGTGCGGCCAGAACATCTTTAATGTTGCTGGATAGGCCTTTTTTAAAGGTCGCGCAGAGAACCTCACTATTCCAGGACAACTCGTAAGCAAGAGCACGGAACTGAATGGCGTACTCGCCAAAGGAAGAAACACCCTGTTCCAGGTTCAGCAGGGCAATCTCGGCAGAAGAAGCTCGGGCAGGCTCCTCGAAGACACCACGGACCTCAGCGAAGAAGGACTGGACTGTGGCTGTGGCAGAATCATTGCGGTCCCCATCAAACTTGTCCGGCAGGGACAAGCAGGGGTTAGGAACGGCCGGTTGCTGCGGAGGAGTTGCAGGAGCCGGCGGAGGAGATGGTTGTTGCAGCTGTAGCTGTGACTGAAGTTGCTGTATCTGCGGCAGCAGCTGCTGTGACTGAAGTTGCTGTATCTGCGGCAGCAGCTGCTGTAACTGTGACTGAAGACGCTGTGTCTCGGAGATCAAGTATGCCAGCTGTTGATCTCGTTGGGCGATCTTTACGCCAAATTTGTCCGGCAGGGACAAGCAGGGGTTAGGAACGGCCGGTTGCTGCGGAGGAGTTGCGGGAGCCGGCGGAGGAGATGGTAGTTGCAGCTGTAGCTGTTGCTGTATCTGCAGCTGCTGTATCTGTGACTGAATACGCAGTGCCTCGGAGGTCAAGTATGCCAGCTGTTGATCTCGTTGGGCGATCTTTAGGGCTAGCTGGGCGACCAGTGTAGGATCTTCAGCGGGATCCATGGCCGGATCTACTGTCACGATGCCGGCTGGCAGGAGGTGGATCCTCTGTGCCAGAGAGGGATAGCGAGGACCGTGCTAGTGGACCGGTTCTAAGACACTACTGGTTTTCACCAGAGCCCGCCGCAAAGCGGGATGGTCTTGCTGCGGCGGTAGTGACCAGGTCGTATCCACTAGCAACGGCTCACCTCTCTGACTGCTGAAGATGCTGAAGATAGGCGAGGTACAAGGGAGTAGGCAGAAGCAAGGTCGGACGTAGCAGAAGGTCGAGGCAGGCAGCAAGGATCGTAGTCAGGGGCAACGGCAGGAGGTCAGGAACACGGGCTAGGAACAGACAAGGGAACGCTTTCACTAGGCACTAAGGCAACAAGATCCGGCCCGGGAGTGCAGGGGAAGTGAGGTGATATAGGGAAGTGCACAGGTGAACACACTAATTGGAACCACTGCGCCAATCAGCGGCGCAGTGGCCCTTTAAATCGCAGAGACCCGGCGCGCGCGCGCCCTAGGGAGCGGGGCCGCGCGCGCCGGGACAGAACAGACGGAGAGCGAGTCAGGTAGGGGAGCCGGGGTGCGCATCGCGAGCGGGCGCTACCCGCATCGCCAATCGCATCCCGGCTGGAGGCGGGACCGCAGCGCACCCGGTCAGTGGATCTGACCGGGGCGCTGCAGCAACGAGGATGAGGCGAGCGCTCCGGGGAGGAACGGGGACCCGGAGCGCTCGGCGTAACAACAAGCCAGTGAGTACTTTTGCCTGTCCTTTCACAGTTGCTAGGCCCTTGACAGATTAACAGGTACAAAATAGTACACTCATTAGATGTAGGTATGTGGTATGCACCTATGTGGGCACAAAAATGAGCTGCAGTACGTTTAAAAACGCATTGGAGTAAATACCAGACGGTGATTACATTTGCCTGGCCTTTAACAGTATCTAGGCTCTTGACAGGTTAACAGGTACAAAATAGTACACTATTGAGATGTAGGTATGTGGTATGCACTTATGAGGGCAAAAAATGTGCTACAGTACACTTAGAAAAGTATTTGAGCATAACACCAGCCGGTTATTACCTTTCACAGTATCTAGGCCCTTGACAGATTAACAGGTACAATATAGTACCTACTTTTATGTAGGTATGTGATATGCACTTATGTGGGCACAAAAATGCTCTACAGTATGCTTAAAGATGTAGTGGAGTAAAACACCAGCCAGTGAGTACTTTTGGCTGTCCTTCCACAGTATCTAGGCCCTTGACAGAATAACAGGTACAAAATAGTACACTACTTAGATGTACATATGTGGTATGCACTTATGTAAGCACAAAAAATATGCTTAAAAAAACTTATTTTTGCACAACACCAGCAGTACACAACAGTGCTGCAGCACACAGCCGCTGTGTATTAAACCCAAAATTGCACTCTCTCCCAGACTATTAGGAATGCACTGCTGGGTGTGTATTATACCATCTACAGACTAGTATAACCAGCAGAGCATTTGTTGTGGAACAAAGAGGGCAGAAAAATGTGCTTAACATAGAAACGTAGAATGTGTCGGCAGATAGGAACCATTTGATAAGAATCGCGGCGATATTCGCATTCCTTGAGAGTCTAATTTTTCATGAAATTCGTAACAAATTCGGATTCGTCAGATTCGATTTGTTCATCTCTAGGAGGAACATCAATAGGACAAGGGCTCAAGCCCCCTTTCTAATCAACCTGTGCACGTCCCTGCTGACCTGAACAAACACCAGAAGCATGTGTGATGCAAGCCTCACTGCATGACCACCAGAAGCTCATAGAGATTACTGAACTTGAAAATTTGGTGTCCAACTTTATCTCAGGATCCTCTGGCACCAGTGTCATATTTATGTTAAGCAGCCTGGCTCCATATATAGTCTTCTATAGAGAAAGACTTGAGATTGTCTAACGGACATAACTCATATATTACAAAAGCATAATATTCTTCTAATGTTGTTTTTCAAAATACAGATGAATGAACATGTAAATTTAATGTAAAATAAAGATAAATTACTGGTCATGACCTTTAAAAGACAATATGTATAGACTGGAAAATACTGCACAAGCACCCCCCCCCCCCCCCCCCACACACACACACTGTTCAAATCTATCATGGCACTGCCCATGAGGAATAGTCACCTTTTTCTGCAGTGCTGCCCCTAAGCGAAAGCCTCTTATACCCACAAACAATACATCTCTGGAAAAACAAACAATGGCATCACTTAGTCTGAATATCATATACCATCAGATTTGCCAACCATCTGTAATATGTATATACACAAAAAAGAATCCAACCTGACACTTTGTATCTTAAAGCATCATTTTTCTATCATAGTGTCCAATATGATCCTAAATACCTGATCGTGGAAACTCCATAGACCCCCATAGGGCCTCATTTACTAAGCTGAAACCGACCAGTTTTTGTAGGGTTATTTTGGCGCAGAGTGTCTGCGACATGTCTGTGCCAGTCTGCACCAGTGTGCGCCTGGAAAATCAGACAAACCTGACATTGCACTGTGAAAATCTGAAAAAGGGGGCGTGTACTGTCTGAAAAGGGGCGTGGTTTCACAACCCGACCGATTTACTATTGAATTCACAGAAAATCCTATGGATAAATGGCTGGAAATATCCACCTAGAAAAAGCTGGTCAGAAAATGTTCCCGACTTTTCCCAATAGTAAAAAGAGAAGGATCCTGCAAGTCTGAAACAACTTTTCCCACTAGTAAAAACCCGAAACTCTTAGTAAATGAGGCCCAATATGTACACAAAAAAAAAACACAGAAGAGTTCGTACAAACCACTTCATAAAAATGATTGTATCTTTATTGATAAAAAAAAAAAATGAAAACTCAACAAATAGAACAAAGTGTGTAATATAGATGAACTCCGGACTGCAACAGAGAAATAATTATATAATAAATAATATGATATTGCACTCCTCAAATACTGCACTAATGCCAACCAAGAACCATACTTTTATGCTCTAGTTCTGAGTAACCTTACCATGTCATACTAATCCAAAATTGGGATGCATCCTTTTGCGGTGCTCAGACTAGGTGTGCTGGGTGCACAGCATAAACCCTCACATTCCCAGCACACTATTGTGAAGTACTAGTGAAGCATGTGCGGAGATGACATATCACTAAGTGCAAATGTGCGCACCCATGATTATAATTATCTCTGCGTCACAACGCCGTTTCGTTGTCCCACTTTCTCAAGAGGCCGCCGTCCCCCTGAGAAAGTGGGACAACAAAACAGCGTTGGGGCACAGAGATGTTACACACCTTGTTATATATGTTGAGTTTGTTTTTTTAAATTTTTTCTCAATAAAGATACAGTAATTTTTATGAAGTGGTTTGTATGAACTCTGCTGTGTTTTTTTGGTGTACACATCTGTAATATGTATGGCTTATCCTTAATAATTCAGGACTTTAGTAGTGTTTGTGAAAGAATTTAATGTGTCCATGCATGAATTTTTTAACCTGTAATAGCTTATTGGGGTTATTGTAATTTTTATAAATCACAGTAAATTATTCTTGTGCCAATTCTGGACTTTTTCTAGTGTTTGTGAAAAATACTTCTTGTGCCAATTCTGGACTTTTTCTAGTGTTTGTGAAAAACAAACACTAGCGGGAACTTGTGGGAGCTTATTGGGGTTGCCATTGTCATCGTCATTTTTATAGAGTACAGTAAATGTTGCCAATATGTAAATTTTTGCCTTCGGGGCTGTGCCCGTATATCAATGTTCATAACTTATTGTGGGTCTCTAATGTGTCTGTACATTCAGATGTAGCCATAGTTAATTGGATTGCATTAACCCAATTAAGCAATGTGTGGTGTTGATATCTCCTAATGCACCAGAGATCAAGATAAGGCCAGTAATTAAGGAGTAACCAGTTTTGTATAAGATATCTTATCTCAACTTCAGCAGTGTGGTACAATATCTTAGCACACCAGGGATCAAGAGGATGCTGGCTACATCTGTATGTCTGTTCGCAATTTTTGGATAAGAAATCCCCCCCCCCCCCCCAAAAAAAACAAACAAAAAAAAAAAACATCTGTTAACCCTGTGTATTTTATCACTTATACATGAAGAGCCTTGCTATCTGATTATGGGTCCTCCGCCCCTAGACATGTTATCCCCTATCCAAAGGATGGAGGATAACATGCCTGATCGTAAGGAGCCAGCCGCTGGGACCCCCACAATCTCTGTGCCAGCGCTGCGGAGTTATGGTCACGGAAGCCTGGGGCTCTCATGATCATGATGTCACGCCACGCCCCCTCCATTCATATCTATGGGAGGGGGCATGATGGCTAGTACACAGCCGCCACACCTCCTCCCATAGACATGAATAGAGGGGGCGTTCGGGCTGTGATCGCCTGTCATCCGGAACAGAGCGGAGTTCGCTCCGTGCACCAGATGACTTGGGTGGCCATACATATTTAATAACATGTCAGCAGTTATTTCTCCCTGCCTCCCCATACATGTGAATGTACACGGCTGATCATATTTTTTTTACTATTGAGTAAGGTAAAAATCCAACACGTATGACCCTTGTCCCATAGACTTGCATTGAGAGGGCATGGCGTGACGTCATGAGGGGGGCATGGCTGTACCCCTGCAGAGTGCACACAGCGTTCGGAACTAAATGTTCTGAACGCTGGCCAGTGGAGTACCCCTTTAAGGTCTACCAGCAGCACAGACGGGGTATTCCACCTTCCGTGAACTAGTAGGACAGATGGAATTTTAATGCCAAAAGCCAATAACAAAAAAATTAAACAATCACCCACCCTGTGTTTTTTTTCTGTGCTGCCGGATAGTAGATATAGTAGAAGGAGCCTTATACCGCTGGAACTCATATGCAAATAGGCTTCTTGGAGTTTTCAATCTACCTTTGTTACTCATTATAGGTTGGGATCTAGACAGATCAAGTCATTCTTCCTTTTGGCAAATTATTTTATCATCCTCCAGACATGAGAGCCCTCCCATAGACTCTTGTCCCTGCTAAATCCCCATCTGTACTGCTTATAGGACGTAAGAGAATCAGTTAATTTCTACCGATAATTAGTTTTCCCTTATTCCTCACAGCAGCACACAAATATCCCTCCCTAGCTTTGAGTAAGGCACTTTTGCTTCTTGTAAGTTATACACAGTGGACTGAAGTTGATCTCCACTTTATAGGGTGGGGGGGGGGGGGGTTTCATTTGTTTGTTATGAACATTTGTCATTAAAATTCCTTCTGTCTTACCCCATGTGTGCTGCTGTTAGGATTAAGGAAAACAAATACTGTTAGAAATTAACAAATCTATCAAGTTAACAAAGGTCTATTTTAAAGCAATGACCTGATGCATTATGGGGGGATTACGCTGAGGTGTCAAGCACAGACATAAACTGTCAGTGAGTTATGGAGATGCGTTCAGACCATTGCCCCCAGCAAGTCTATGAAATGAAACATCTCTTTTCAAAACAGGCTTCTGAAATACTATCAAAGAGAAAAGCTGTGGAGCTGCTCGGTTCTTCAAGCTATTAAATGTTATGGAATCTGGAAGCAATCTCTGTAGTAGCACCGCTGACATCATTAGTAGTTGCAAACATTAGATTATCGCAATTTTCTTTAATTCTGTTTACACTGCTATTTGTGTTACGAACGATTTGCAGAGAAGTACATGATACACGGTGTTCACATGACAGATCAAACCAGGGAACAGATATGTTCTCCAAGATAATGTCAATAAATGATTCCACAGACCCTCGAGGGTAACAGGAGAGACTTGTCTGCACTCATAAATAATGCAAATTCCTCCTTGCTAATAATGTATAGCAACTAGACGAAATAGTGTAAATTCCTTTCAAAAAGATTGGGAAGTTTGTGAATAACTTTACAAGATAGGATGATAGGATACATTTAAAGGCAAATCCAATTTTGGCCTTGAATGGGCGCTGTCACTTGGGAAAACATTTAGATCAGGTAGAGAATAATATAATATGTATATTTGTATATTTTTGGGTAAAAAATGCTGTATTGTCCCTGCAGCTCTTGCCTGTGTGTCTCTGTGCAGATACAAAATACAGGATGTGTGGAAGGGAAAAGCAGGGCTCTGTGCACTGAGGACAAGCAGGGCTCTGTACACAGAGGGAAATCAGGGTTCTGTACACAGAGGACAAAAAGGGCTCTGTACACTGAGGACAAGCAGGGCTCTGTACACTGAGGACAAGCAGGGTTCTCTACACTGAGGAGAAGCAGGGCTCTGTACACTGAGGACAAGAAGGGTTCTGTACAGTGAGGACAAGCAGGGCTCTGTACACTGAGGAGAAGGAGGGCTCTGTACACTGAGGAGAAGGAGGGCTCTGTACACTGAGGAGAAGGAGGGCTCTGTACACTGAGGACAAGAAGGGTTCTGTACAGTGAGGACAAGCAGGGCTCTGTACACTGAGGACAAGCAGGGCTCTCTACACTGAGGAGAAGGAGGGCTCTGTACACTGAGGACAAGCAGGGCTCTGTGCACTGAGGACAAGCAGGGCTCTGTGCACTGAGGACAAGCAGGGCTCTGTACACTGAGGAAAAGCAGGGCTCTGTGCACTGAGGACAAGTAGGACTCTGTGCACTGAGGACATGCAGGGCTCTGTACACTGAGGACAAAAAAGGCTCTGTACACTGAGAACAAGCAAGGCTCTGTGCACACAGGACAGGCAGGGCTCTTTACACTTAGGACAAGCTGGGCTCTGTACACTCAGGACAGGCAGGCTCTTTACACTTAGGACAAGCAGGGCTCTGTATACTGAGGAGAAGCAGGGCTCTGTACAATGAGGACAGGCAGGGCTCTGTACACTGAAGACAAGCAGGGCTCTGAACACTGAGGACAAGCAGGGCTCTATACACTGAGGACAAGCAGGGCTCTGTACACTGAGGACAAGCAGGGCTTTGTATACTGAGGACAAGCAGGGCTCTGTACACTGAGGACAAGCAAGGCTCTGTATGCTGGGGACAAGCAGGGCTCTGTACATTGAGGACAAGCAGGGCTCTGTACACTGAGGACAAGCAGGGCTCTGGAAGCTGAGGACAAGCAGGGCTCTGTGGGCATTATTAGCATTGGCATTTTACCATGAATGCTTCATATGTGGAAATTCAAATATGAGACGAAAATTTGTTATACTTATAATGGTAAAATGTAAAACAAAAAACAAAAAAACGATTCTGACAAAAAAAAGTCTTGTTCACCAGTCTCCTTAACCCCTTAAGGACCAGGTAATTTTACACCTTAGGACCAGAGCGTTTTTTGAACATCTGACCACTATCACTTTAAACATTAATAAATGCTTTTAGTTATCATTCTGATTCCAAGATAGTTTTTTCGTGACATATTCTACTTTAACATGGTGGTAAATTTTTTGGGGTAACTTGCATCCTTTCTTGGTGAAAAATCCCAAAATTTGATGAAAAAATGTAAAATTTAGCATTTTTCTAACTTTGAAGCTCTCTGCTTGTAAGGAAAATGGATATTCCAAAAAAAATTAAAATTAATTCACATATACAATATGTCTACTTTATGTTTGCATCATAAAATTGACAAGTTTTTACTTTTGGAAGACACCAGAGGGCTTCAAAGTTCAGCAGCAATTTTCCAATTTTTCACAAAATTTTCAAACTCACAATTTTGTAGGGACCAGTTCAGGTTTGAAGTGGATTTGAAGGGTCTTCATATTGGAAATACCCCATAAAAGACCCCATTATAGAAACTGCACCCCTCAAAGTATTCAAAATGACATTCAGTCAGCATTTTAACCTTTTAGGTGTTTCACAGGAATAGCAGCAAATTGAAGGAGAAAATTCACAATCTTCATTTTTTACACTTGTAAACCCAATTTTTGAATTTTTACAAGGGGTAAAAGGAGAAAATGTATACCTGTTTTTATAGCCCAATTTCTCTCGAGTAAGCACATACCTCATATGTCTATGTTAATTGTTCGGCGGGTGCAGTAGGGGGCTCAGAAGCGAAGGAGCGACAAGGGGATTTTGGAGAGTACGTTTTTCTGAAATTTTTTTTGGGGGGGGCATGTTGCATTTAGGAAGCCCCTATGGTGTCAGAACAGCAAAACCCCCCACATGGTAAACCATTTTGGAAACTAGACCCCTTGAGGAACGTAACAAGGAATTAAGTGAGCCTTAATACCACACAGGTGTTTCACGACTTTTGCATATGTAAAAAAAAAAAATTATAATTTTCACTAAAATGTGTGTTCTCCCCCAAATTTCACATTTTTGCAAGGGTTAATAGCAGAAAATACCCCCCAAAATTAGTAACCCCATCTCCTCTGAGTATGGAAGTACCCCATAAGTTGACCTGTAGTGCACTACGGGCGAACTACAATGCTCAGAAGAGAAGGAGTCATATTTGGCTTTTTGAGAGCAAATTTTGGTCGGGGGGCATGTCGCATTTAGGAAGCCCCTATGGTGCCAGAACAGCAAAAAAAAAAAAAAAAAAAAAAAAAAAAAAAAAACACATGGCATATCATATCATCAAGTGAGCCTTAATACACCACAGGGGTTTCACGAGTTTTTCATACGTAAAAAAAATTTAAAAAAATCACTAAAATGTGTGTTTCCCCCAAATTTCACATTTTTGCAAGGGTTAATAGCAGAAAAGACCCCCCAAAATTTGTAACCCCATTTCTTCTGAGTATGAAGGTACGTCATAAGTGGACCTGAAGTGTACAACTCGCGAACTACAATGCTCAGAAGAGAAGGAGTCATATTTGGCTTTTGGAGAGCAAATTTTGCTAGGGGGGCATGTTGCATTTAGGAAGCCCCTATGGTGCCAGGACAGCAAAATAACCCCCACATGGCAAACTATTTTGGAAACTAGACCCCTAGAGGAACGTAACAAGGGGTAGAGAGAGCATTTACCCCCCCCACTGGTGTCTGTCAGATCTTTGGAACAGTGGGCTGTACAAAATCTTTTATTTGCACAGCCCTCTGTTCCAAAGATCTGTCAGACACCAGTGGGGTGTAAATTCTCACTGCAACCCTCATTACATTCCGTGAGGGGTGTAGTTTCCGAAATGGGGTCACATTTTTTTTTTTTTGCGTTTGTCAAAACCGCTGTAACAATCAGCCACCCCTGTGCAAATCACCTCAAATGTACATGGTGCACTCTCCCTTCTGGGCCTTGTTGTGCGCCCCCAGAGCACTTTGCGCCCACATATGGGGTATCTCCGTAGTCGGGAGAAATTGCATTACAAATTTTGGGGGGCTTTTTTCCCTTTTACCTCTTGTCAAAATGAACAGTATAGGGCAACACCAGCGTGTTAGTGTAAAAAAATTATTTTTTTGCACTAACATGCTGGTGTAGACCCCAACTTCACCTTTTCATAAGGGGTTAAAGGAGAAAAAGCCCCCCAAAATTTGCTAGGCAATTTCTCCCGAGTACGGCGATACCCCATATGTGGCCCTAAACTGTTGCCTTGAAATACGATGGGCTCCAAAGTGAGAGTGCCATGCGCATTTGAGGCCTGAATTAGGGATTTGCATAGGGGTGGACATAGGGGTATTCTTCGCCAGTGATTCCAAAACAGGGTGCCTCCAGTTGTTGCAAAACTCCCAGCATGCTTGGACAGTCAACGGCTGTCCGGCAATACTGGGAGTTGTTGTTTTGCAACAGCTGGAGGCTCCATTTTGGAAACAGTGGCGTACCAGATGTTTTTCATTTTTATTGTGGAGGGGAGGTGGGCTGTGGAGGGGTATGTGTATCTGAAGGGCCAGATGTTACAGAACTACAACTCCCAGCATGCCTAGATAGTAAGGGCATGCTGAGGATGTGTAGTTTTGCAACATCTGGAAGGGAACAGTGGTCTCCAAACTGTGGACCTCCAGATTTTGCAAAACTGCAACTCCCAGCATGCCCAGACGCCAAGGGCTGTCTGGGCATGCTGGAAGTTGTAGTGTAAGGGGACCAGATGGAGCAGTCCAGATCGCTTTATGGCGGTCTGGACTGCTGCAAAGGTCCCGCGCCACCTCGCCACCTTGCCACCTCGCTCCTATACTTCAGCATGGTCCTGGCTGTCTGTGACAACCAGGATTATGCAAAATTACCGGGCGGTCAGGTCCCAGAGACCCGATCAGCCCGGTAATGCCGCAGATCGCAGGGCCAATTTCCCTCGGGATTTGCGACGATCGCCGACATGGGGGGCAGACATGGCCCCCCTCGACGTTTACCCTGGATGCCTGCTGAAGCATTTCAGCAGGCATCCGTTTCCGATCTCTGCCCGGCACGCGGCAGGGACCGGAAATCGCCAGGACGTATGAGTACATGCCTGGTCCTTAAAGCCCAGGGCGCAGGGACATACTCATACGTGCCTGGTCCTTAAGGGGTTAAAGGGGTACTCCGGTGGAATATATATATATATTTTTTTAATCAACTGGTGCCAGAAAGGTAAACAGATCTATAAATTACTTCTATTTAAAAATCTTAATCCTTCCAGTACTTATTTGCTGCAGAGGAAGTTGTGTAGTTCTTTTCAGTCTGACCACAGTGATCTCTGCTGATACCTCTGTCCATGTCAGGAACTGTCCAGAGCAGGATAAGTTTGCTATGGAGATTTTCACCTGCTCTGGACAGTTCCTGACATGGACAGATGTGTCAGCAGAGAGCACTGTGCTCAGACTGAAAAGAACTACACAACTTCATGTGGAGCATACAGCATCTGATAAGTACTGGAAGGATCAAGATTTTTAAATAGAAGCAATTTACAAATCTGTTTAACTTTCAGGCACCAGTTGATTTAAAAAAAATTCCACTGGAGTACCCCTTTAACTGACACAATGGCCCAGATTTACTAAAACTGTCCAATTATTTGACCAAAGTTGTTCGAGATCTTTGGCATGCTGTTAGCAGCTACCAGGGAAACAACAAAAAAGTGGTTCTTGTTAGACTGGTGCTGGTATTAAGTAGGCACTGTCAAATCCAAAAACTTTTTCTATGTTGTTACTGATGAAAATTAAAGACCTTTTGTAATATGGTTGTTGAAAAAATGTAGAATATTTAATAAAGAAAACAACTCCTGAAAATCCCACCACTAGAGGTCCCCTTACCTACTGGGACACTAACCAGTCCTTCAGCAGCATCATCTTGTCCATGAGTCATGGACAAGAGATGACTCATGGACAAGGCTGCATGAGCAGACACACCAATCACCTCCCACCACCACAGCTAAAGAAAAGATGTATTTTTATGATAAATATAGGTGGTAGAGGCATAAAAATTAGATGAACATGGTCAGGATTAGGTACTGAGTAACATATTCATTTCATTTTTTATATTTGTGGGATCTGACAGGCATGCTTTAAAGACTATATAAGCCCAAATATAGAAGTCATCCACACTCATCAATCTTTTCAAAGGACCCAAACATTTTATTGATAAATAAACAATGTACAGAACAAGGCATTTAGAAGTTTGTTTTCTAGCTGTCATTGTCATTATTTTTATCACCTCATATACTAATGGTGCATAGATTGTCAACTAGGCAGACACCAACATTCAGTGCTCAGATTCGAGTCCTGTTGAGTAGTGACCACCCCCAGGGCCGGCTCTGCCTAAAGGCAAAATAGGCAGCCACCTAGAGCGTCCTCTTGATAGGGGGCACCGCTCTGCCTTCCACAAGAAAGGTAGACAACCAGCATCCAAACCACTCGCTTAGCCAGCAGCATGAGGAGGAGATTTGTTACAGTGTGTCACCCCAGTAGTAAGGAGATTATATGAGGGGGAGGTTTATTACAGTGTGTCACCCCAGTAATAAATTGGGGCGTGTCAAAGGGAAGGCCAAGGGGTGGTAAAATTAGCTTTTGCCTAGGGTA
The DNA here is from genome assembly GCF_029499605.1 of Hyla sarda. Classification (NCBI taxonomy): domain Eukaryota; kingdom Metazoa; phylum Chordata; class Amphibia; order Anura; family Hylidae; genus Hyla; species Hyla sarda. The sequence continues at coordinate 410,402,363 of NC_079191.1, forward strand.
GCAAAAATCCCTGCACCAGCCCTGATCACCCCCTTGACAATGACTGCAAAAATGTCCATAGACTGTCAGGGGGGATGACCACTGCTGCCCTCGAGAGGACATAACCCAATCACCCTCCCTATTCAGAACTGAGTGGTGAGGACTGCCCAGATAAAAGCATATGCACAATTAGAATGTCAGGTGATGAAGCTAAAAACAATCATATGAAACATGAGAGAGAGAAAAAAAAAAGCAAGAATCTGAGGATCAGGAGCTTCATTGTAACATTTTTGAACAGGTGACATTTTTTAGGTGGTCATCAGTTCTTTGGGGACACATAAATCTACCCGGCAGCTGTAAACACAGTAAAGTAGTGTAGCTGTAAGATCTGATGAGTTGTTTGGTTACAAAATTGGTTGTAAAAATTAACAAGCCCTTTAACCTTGCATACATATTTGGAAGTTTGTTTTGTTTCAGCCCTTTCTCCCATTAGGTGGGCCGTTTCTAGTTGTGGGCCTACAGGTATTGAGTTTGTGGCATTTATTAAGGAACCTTTTGGTTTCTTTTGTTATTTTTTTGTGATCAAAATGAAAGCTGAATGGTTGGGGCATGGGCGGCGATGTGCCCCAGGCATGGACTTCTTCATCAGATGAAGCTGTCAACACCTCCTTGGACCTTGTCCGCTGACCCCGTCCTCCTGATGAATTGTTTAGCTCCTATCTGGACGCCCTCATTGGGTTGATGCATCTGTTCACCCTTTTCTTGACCTATTCATTTACTTCTCCAATCTCGTTTACATAATATCTGCAAAACTAATCTCCAGGCATCCTCCGCTTCCCCTTTGTATTTTGGCTGCTTACTGCTACAAATTACGTAAATGTGACTACTTCATGAGGCTTTTTAGTGCTGCTGTTTTCTGCACGGCAACTCAGGGGGTGATGTATTTTACCACCGTCTGGACCCAAATTTACTGTTTATGTTACCTATAATTTATGATGCTTTCACTACCAAACTTAAAGTAGAAACCCTGGACAAAAAACTGCACTTCAGGCTAGGGCAACACTAGTGGATTGTCATGAGTTGCGTCAAAATTGAAGAATTGTTGCAAATTTTAATGTTTAAAGGGGAACTCGGCCACTAGAAATCTTATCCCCAATCCAAAGGATAGGGGATAAGATGCCTGATAGCAGGGGTCTCACAGCAGGGGATCTCGGTTGCGGCACCCCAGACATCCGGTTCACCCGGCATTCGTTTAAAGAGTCAGGCGCAACTCCGGAGGCTCGTGACATCACGGCTGTCATGTCCCCTCCCACGGACTTGCATTGAGGGGGCATGGCCGTAACGTCACAAGCAGGGTGCGACTGTGATGACACGAGCCTCCACCCCACATCACCAGTCATCTGGCACGGAGCGAAATTCTCTCCGTGCACCGGATGTCTGGGGTGCCGCAGCCGAGTTCGCGGGGGTCCCCAGTGGTGATAAGGGGATAAGATGTCTAGGGGTGGAGTACCCCCCTTGAAGACACAGCCCATTTTCTTTTTTTTTGTGTGTTTTCATTTTTGTCTCCTTACGTTTTTAGAGCCATAAGTCTTTTGTTTCTTGCACGACCAGTTGTACCATAAAATGTACAGCAAAACCCAAAAATGATTATTTTACACATTGCACTTTATGGTAACTTTTTTACTTTTCCCTATACGGGGCTGTATGGGGGCTTGTTTTTTGCGCCGTGATCTTTAGTTTTTATCCATACCATTTTTGCTTTGATGTGAACAAAAAATCAGCATTTCTGGCAGATGGTATGTTTTTTTACGCTTACGCTGTTCACTGTGCAGGATGATAAATATTATGGGGGAGATTTGTCAAAACCCGTCCAGAGGAAAAGTTGCTGAGTTGACCATAGCAACCAATCAGATCGCTTCTTTCATTTTTGAAAAGGCCTCTGAAAAATGAAAGAAGCGATCTGATTGGTTGCTATGGGCAACTCAGCAACTTTTCCTCTAGACAGGTTTTGATAAATCTCCTCCTATGTTTTTAGCGTTCGGACCATTCGGCATGCGACAAAACCAAATTTGTTTCTTGTTTTGTTTTATGTTTTTTTGTAAAATGGGAAAATAGGGGTAGTTTAAATTTTTATTAGGGGATGGGATTTTAAATAATTTGAAATACTTTTTTATTACTTTTTATTTTACACAATTTAAAGTAGTACTCCAGTGGAGAACATTTTATTTTATTTTTTAAATCAGCTGGTGCAAGAAAGTTAAAACAGATTTGTAAATTACTTCTATTTAAACATGTTAATCCTTTCATTATTATCAGCTGCTGTATACTCCACAGGAAGTTCTTTGCTATTTAAAGTTCCTTTCTGTCTGACCACAGTGCTCTCTGCTGAAACCTCTGTCCTTTTTTTGGAACTGTCCAGCATAGGAGAAAATCCTCATACCAAACCTATCCTGCCCGGACAGTTCCTAAAATGGACAGAGGTGTCAGCAGAGAGCACTGTGGTCAGAAAGAAAGGACATTTAAAAAGAAAATAATTTCCTGTGGAACGTTTAGCAGTTGATAGGTACTGAAAGGATTAAGATTTTTTTAATAGAAGTCATTTACAAATCTATTTAACTTTCTGGCACCAGTTCATTTGAAAAATGTGTTTTCCACCGGAGGACCCCTTTAAGTCCTAATAGTGGACTATCATATGCAATGATTGGATTGCATTCATTGTACAATGCTATTGCTACTGCATAGCATTGTACAGGGATATCTGGGCAATGATCTGGCCTTCAGAAGGAGGGTAAGAGGACGTCCTTCACTATTTTAACTCATTAGACCCCTGCAATCTTACTGTGGGGGTCTGATAAGCCTTCCAAATCCACCGCAATCTGTCAATAAGAATTTAGATGATCAGTGATCAGTTTTCATCACTGTTTTTTTTTTTCTAAAGACTCAGTAATATAACAATAATTTTACAACTCCGTAATACCCCCTTAAGATCAGGTAACTTTATAACTGTGTGAAGGAAAGTGTGAGATGCCTGGTTTTAGAAACAAAATCTTATACCCACTTAATCAACAGCGAATTTTAAACAGATATTGATTTAAAATAAATAAATAAAATGACATATGCTCCATAAAGATCTCAAGGTACCGTATTTTTCGCCGTATAAGATGCACTTTTTCTTCCCCAAAACTGGGGGGAAAAGTCGGTGCGTCTTATACAGCGAATACACACCTATCGCGGCGGTCCCTGCGGCCATCAACGGCGGGGACCCGCGGCTAATACAGGACATCACCGATCGCGGTGATGCCCTGTATTAACCCTTCAGACCCGGCGATCAAAGCTGACCGCCGCATCTGAAGGGAAAGTGACACTAACCCGGCTGTTCAGTCGGGCTGTTCGGGACCGCCGCGATTTCACCGCGGCGGTCCCGAACAGCCTGACTGAATAGCCGGGTTAGTGCTTACAGGACACCTGGAGGGACCTTACCTGCCTCCTCGGTGTCTTCTCCGTTCAGGGATCCCCTGTATGGCCGGCGCTCTCCTTCCTTGTCATCACATCGTCTCGTACGTGCGTCGGCGTGCGTAACGACGTGATGGCGGTGACGGAGAGCGAGGATACCCGGCCGGCAGCAGAGACGTTCCGGAGCGACGGGGACACGGCGACAGCGATGGAGCGACATCCAGGGCAGCGGTGATGGGTCCAGAGCGGCGGGGACACGTGAGTATTACCTCCTATGCAGTGGTCTTCAATCTGCGGACCTCCAGATGTTGCAAAAACTACAACTCCCAGCATGCCCGGACAGCCAACGGCTGTCCGGGCATGCTGGGAGTTGTAGTTTTACAAGATCTGGAGGTCCGCAGGTTGAAGACCACTATTGGGTTCAAAATCTTTATTTTTTTTTGATTTTGCACCTATAAATTGGGTGCGTCTTATACGCCGGTGCGTCCTATAGGGCGAAAAATACGGATTATTATATTGACAGAAATAACACCCTTTAATGTGCAGGAGACAGGTGAGGTTAATAAGCAGAATCTCTTCTCGATCTTCCTGCACCATCATTTCTTTCCATGACATATTTGTTTTGTTTTATATTATTTCCCCCATCAGGATCTGTGATCCCTTACTGACATTTGGACTTTACCTCTGTCAGCTTCCTATTAAAATCTCTTCCTCTGCGCTCAGCGTGTTACTCCTGAACTTATACACAGCGTGCGAATCCTGCAATCATTCCTGGAGCATGAACCCATCTCTCTGCTGGAGCTCTATGGAAGAGTTACATGAGATTTCCCAGCACCTGCGGATGGAGCACATGTGCCAGTAATTGAGATGATGCGCCTCCATTATCCAAAAGGAACCTGCTGTGTCTGGCCAAGTAAGATTATATGTATTAAAGGGGTACTCCAGCCCTGAGACATATTATCCCCTATCCGAAGGATAGGGGATAAGATGTCTCATCGTGGGGGTCCCGCCGCTGGGGACTCCGGCAATCTTGTATTCGGATCCCACCTGTTTGAGCTCCACGACGCGGTGCCAGCTCACAGACAGCCGGGTGGCGACCACTGCGCCGGAGTATAGTGACTCCCTGTGTGACGTCACCCCCGCTATGCAAGTTTATGGGAGGGGGCATGACGGTTGACCATGATTTTGTCTCCGGTTTAAAAACCGTACTGCAACTGCATACTTTTTTTTTTAACATGGACGTCAATGGGAAACGCACATGTATACGGTTCCATATGGGAAACAGTATACGGCTTTTACTTTGCACATGTGCATCTGCATCCTAAAGTCCCCACCCAACACCCCTCCCATTAAAAATGGACAACATTTTAAAAAACTTATGTTTAAAAAAAAAAAACGGATGGAACCGTATGCACTTTTAAAAACAGTATAAGGTTTAAAAACGCATACGGTTTACTTCTTCCCATACTGTTCCATCCGCTATTTTTGCCATACGGTTTTCTTTAGAAAAACTGATTGAAAACAATATGGCAAAAACGTTATGTGATCCCAGCCTAAGGTGCAAACAAAAACATCACGGCACACCATATGACTTCAAAACCAGTGGGTGATTTATTCATTCATGTAGTGATACTTTTCAGCAGGGCCAAAGATTGTTGTGTTGTGCTCCAGGATCATGTTCTGTTGCAGCCAGGCCCAGACTGGGACCAAAAATAGGCCCCAGTATAGACCATGCAGACAATTTTTTTTGGTGGCAATCTGACTGCTGGATATAGCCCTGCCAGACACTGCCCCCCTGCCGCACACTGTTTATTCTGAGTTTGGCTGAACTCCATCCTTGTACTGTCCTCCTCCAGATGCTTCTGTTCCTCCAGACCCCTAAGTCCTCCACCAGCCCCCTCTGTCCCCATCTTCCTCAGACTCCTCTATCCCCAAACCCCTTTGTCTTCCTTTTGACCCCTATGTCCCCATCTTCTCCAGACTCCTCTATCCCCAAACCCTTAAGTCTTCCTTTTGACCCCTCTGTCCCCTCCTCCCCCAAACTCCTCTACCCCCCAAACCCCTAAGTCCTTCTTCAGACGCATTTCCCTTCTCCCCTCAGACTCCTTTACCCCTAACCCCCTAAATCCTCCTCTACACCCCTAAGTTCTTCTTCAGATCCCTTATTCATCCAAGTCCTTTAGACCCCTACAGTATCTCCCATAGATAAGTCCACCCCTCAAATTTTAGTAAATATTTTTTTTTTATCTTTTCATGTGACATCACTGAAGAAATGATTGTCTACTACAATGTAAAGTTGTGAGTGCGCAGCCTGTATAACAGTGTTCTGTCACCTCAAAATAACTTAACACACAGCCCCTAATGTCTAAAACTTGGCAACAAATGTGACTACACCCCTAAGGGGAAATGTCCAAATTGAGCCCAAAGTGTCAATATTCTGTGTGGCCACCATTATTTTCCATCATTGCCTTAAGCCTCTTGGACACGGAGTTCATCAGAGCTTCACAGGTTGCCCCTGAGTTCTCTTCCCTCCTCCATGATGACATCATGGAGCTGGGGGATGTTAGAGACCTTGTACCCACCACCTTCCATTTCAGGATGCCCCACAGATGCTCAATAGGGTTTAGGTCTGGAGACATGCTTGACAAGTCCATCACCTTTACCCTCGGCTCCTTTAGCAAGCCAGTGGTGGTTTTGGAGGTGTTTAGGGTCATTATCATGTTGGAATACTGCCCTGTAGCCCAGTCTCTGTAGAGAGGGGCTCATGCTCTGCTTCAGTTTGTCACAGTACATGTTGGCAATTATGGTTCCCTCAATGATCTGTAGCCCCCAGTGCCAGAAACACTCATGAAGACCCAGACCATGACACCCCTACCTCCATGCTTGACTGTAGGAAAGACATACTTGTCCTTGTACTTCTCACCTGGTTGCCACCACTCACACTTTAGACTATCTGAACCAGATAGGTTTATCTTGGTCTCATCGGACCACAGGACATGGTTCCAGTAATCCATGTCCTTAGTCTTACTTGTGCATCATCTTTAGTAGAGGCTTCCTTTTTTTTTGATCCTCAGAAAGCCTTTGCCATGAGGTGCCATATTGAATACTTTTTGGACAGACCTGACATATATTCAACAAAGGAACAAAGTGAATCCAGCTCAAAACCTCAGTTGTAATACCTTTTTTTCTCCAGCACAAATTTGTAGCTCCGACCAGGGCCTCTGTACACATACAAAAAGAGATCCAAATCTGGCAAGATAAAAGGGCTTGATTTTTTTTTTGGCATTCGTCTATAGTCACTTGGCATGACTAGGGTGTCCCTGTCAATCACCATTTTAATGTAACCATCATATTGGACAACATTGATAGTTGTTGATGACAAACATATCTGATGATTTAAAGCAGTACTCTGGGATATGAAAACTTATGCCCTTTCCTAAGGATAGGGGATAAGTTTCAGATCGTGGGGGGTCCGACAACTTGGACCCCCCACGATCTCCCGTACGGGGGCCCCAGCTCTCCGGCAAATAGCACGCATCAGTGCGAAGCAGCAGCCAACACAACCCCTAAATGCAGCTCTATGAAGATTCGGAGATTGTCGAATGCGGTAGAGTTTCATTGAGGGTGTGTGTCAGCCGCTGCTTTGTGCAGTGGTTCAAACACGCCCCCTTCCTGCGGACCGCCGGGCCCTGTTCGGGAGATTGCGGGAGGTCCCAAAGGTCAGACTCCCTGCAATCTGAAACTTATCCCCTATTCTTAGGATAGAGAATATGTTTTCATATCCCAGAGTACTACTTTAATAAATGTATCCCCTAGTTCGTTTAAGAGTAACATGGGACAACATGGTGGCATTTGAAGGACCATTGCAATATTAGGACCTCAATGTCTCTCTATGGGAAACAAGATCACAATGGCAAAAACTGCACTGTGCTACAATTATTTTTAAATAACTAATTGTTATTGGGTTGTATTTAAAGCTCACTAGGGAACCATAGGTCATTGTGTCATAAATAGAAACTAATATTAGCAAACAGCGCATTAAGCTCATCATTAGTGGTGACATCTTTTATGGACCCATTAACCATTAACTAAACAGTCTATCCAGCACCCAGAAGCTGATATCTCTCCATGTGTGATGTATCAGTAAACAGGACTATTGAGCCTCCTGAGCACTTCAGCATAATGACAGATACAGTATCAGGACAATTGTGTCACCAAAGACTTTCAAGGGGTTATCCACTGGCTAATGGCTCCTCAAATCTCTACTTTTTATAAAACAATGATGAAAGACTCGACTCACAGATAAAGCCGAAGGGCTGAGACATACATGCAAGGTTCACTGATAATAGCGGGAAGGATTATTTGTTAATGATAGGGGAGGAATGAAGAAGACAACTACTTGATCAAAAAGATACACAATGACCTAGTGGAGGAATCAAAGTACATGGTATGCAGAGGACCCTGAAGCAAAAACAATACCTAGTCCTTCCCCAACAGACCATCAATGACATCATCAGTCACTTTATCCAAGTCAAAGCCTTGCGTTGAAAGTATACATCAGAAAAAATTCTGAAATATGCAACATCGCCCATGTGGTCCCATTGTAAAAAATGTATAAATAATAATAATGGTATAACGTTAAAAAATAAAATGCTATTACTGGATTCCTCTATATGGAAAAGTGTAGTCTACCAGTACAGTATATTATATATGGTAAAAAAAAAAAAAAAGTACGCCAATGCACACTGGCCTGGTGTATGCCAAATGGAAACTTTTTTGGCATATGGCATGTTATCCGGTGGGAGGAATTTTTTTTGTAGAAGTATTCATATGTATTAGATAAAAAATGAATCTCTACTCACCACCAGCACTCCCATGGTGCCTCGGGTGTCCTGCTCCAGCCCCCAAAGCAGTCTTCTTCCTACTTCTGGGGTCTGGCACGTTACATTACAGCTCTGCTAACTGCCGACCTCAGTGGTGTCATACCTCTGCCAGTGATTGGATGAGCAGCAATATGACAGATTGGTGCCTGGGCCCAATATGTCACACTGGCTCTCAGCCAATCACTGGCCAAGTTGGCACACCGGTGTGGTGAGCAACAGAACAGAAATGAGGCACATCTATTGCCATTTTGATAAAAAAAAATGTATTATTCTTTATTATTATTATTCCATTCAATTACAAAAAGAGAAAAGACACAATAGTCACTGCCGGGGAGAAGAAGAAAAAGAAATTCCCCAAATAAACCTCCAAATATACATACAATGGCCGCAATTTATCATTCATTGTAGGTGTAAGTGAAGCATTTATCATTGTAGGTGTAAGTGAAGCATTTATCATTGTAGGTGTAAGTTAAGCATTTATCATTGTAGATGTAAGTGAATCATTTTTCTGCACCTTTTTTTGTGCGCTGATAATGTGTAGGAGAACCCAATTTATTAGATGGTCACAGGGCATTTGATGAATTTTGTGCAGGTCACATTTTCTGAAATTTCTCTCTTCACATACTCCAAAAAGCTAAGCTAAGTCTGGGCTGGGGTAGTTTTAGAAACTTTTAAGTGCCTTTGCGCCTTTTTTGCGCCTTTTCACAAAAAGGCGCAGTTCATAAAACCCTTCCATATCATGTGTATTGCCAAAATCAGTGGATTGCAACTCAAAATCAGCAGAAATGTGTAAACCAAAAGGCGCAAAAAAGGCGCAAATAAACCCTGCTTGCGCCTTTTTTGCGCCTTTTGTAGACACAAAAAACAGTCTAAAGACAATGATAAATGTCGGCCAATGTGTGTACAGAAATACAAAATCGCACTACATTCCCACCTCCCTCCTTGCACCTTCTTGACAAAGAGTCAGATTATGCATTTCCTATTAACCCTTTCTATCTTGTGTTGTCAGAGACCAAATCAAGATTCACATATTCTATATTCCTTCTTCACCCCTTCCCTCCATTCATAGACATATGGAGCATTCGGAGATATCCACTTCCTTACAATCATCAATCTTGTGTAAAAAAGTAGCTTATGTAGTTTTTTATTCATATGCTAAGTTATCTCCATCCCCAGATGATCTCCCAGGATCGCTGTCAATGGGGTCAGATCTAACTTGACCTTCCAGGTTTTTTCTATCTCTAAACATACCTCTAACCCAAATTTTTGCACTTCAACACACATCCACAGCATATACTAAATCAGATCAATGAATAATTTTATTGGTTACAGAAATACAATAAAAACCCACACTGGGTGAAAAATGGAATACAAATACAATAATGATGGTCACTATGGGCCAGAACTGAAAGCGGTGGCAAAATGGATAATATTTATACACAATACATAGAAAAGTACAAGGTCTATCCCTTAAGGTCTGGGGCAAAGTCCCCATAGAAAGGTAAATTCATGATGGTAAACTATACACTCCATAGGTATAAATATGAACATTGATACATATAAAACACACAGTGGAACGGAGTATACCTGAGTAGCCACACGCTGAACTCAAAGTTTTGCTTACTGCTTCATCTGGGACGTGGTCTAAGACACATCTACCCCTCCTTTTATATTCCCAGAGACCAATCAACACACAACTCCCTAGGTATAGGTCATCATATTGTGCCCCGTATGTGAATATCCTCATAAAATGCATGCACCTGTGTATAATGACCCGCATGTGGATGGCCAATGAGGGCGCTACAAACGCCCGCCACCCACGTGGACAAGTGAGGTCCGTCTGCGGCGCGATTTGCGCTGGTAACCACGTTGTCACAGGGGAAGAACGTCACTCACACTACAACCCGAGCCCTGCCCACGGAGCGACGCACCACGCCACTGGACACGTGACACGCCAGGTCACCCTGGAGCCGGACCCACACCGAGAACGAGCCTGTCATGTGACTGGAGCCACTGGCCAGCCCCCTCCACAAGACTGCTTCTTCCTGTCCACATAACAAGAGCTCAAGCCATTTTGATAATTTTTGTGCATTAACTTAAAGGGGTACTCCGCTACTCAGTGTTTGGAACAAACTTTTCTGAAGTTTGCTGGCAGCTCAAGATGTCATAGCCCCGCCCCTCATTATGTCATGTCCCGCCCCCTTAATGCAAGTCTATGGGAGGGGGCATGATGGAAGTACTCCTTTCAGGGAGACTAACAATAACTGTACTAGTGGGAGAACATACCTGTATTTCGAGTAAAAATTTTCTGTTTGGAACTGTTGTAGATGGTGTGCTATTCAAGATAGGGAAAATCTTAGAATATGTTTATTATTGTTGTATCATGCTCTGTTATAAAATACAATATTATTATTATTATAATCATGAAAAGGAAGAAACTACAGATGACGGCACTCACCATTCAAAGGTCTTTATTGGGAAAAAGCGGTGCATACAGACTTCAGCAGGCAGAAGCAGCTATGGCAGGGATATCAGGACAGACTGTTTCGCGCGTGTCGCGCGAAACAATCTGTCCCGATAACCCTGCCATAACTGCTTCTTCCTGCTGAAGTTTGTATGCACCGTCTGTCTCAAAAAGACTTCTGAATGGTGAGTGCCATCACCTGCCGTTTCTTCCTTTTCATGATTTATATGTCAGAGTCGGTGTGGAACGTGCGGTTTGGACCCTCTGCTCCCCATTTATCTTACAACTGTGTCTTACAAGTGTGTCTGAGTGTGTATAAGCTCCTAGTGATGCAAATGCCAGATTACCTATTTCTTTCCATTACGTATTATTATAATAATAATTGTTATTGTTATTATTAGCAGTAGTAATAGTAGCAAGCAATGTTTTTAAGATGGAACTTGTAATACTGTATCCAGGGAAGTGCCCCATCATATTTCATACAAAATCTGTCAAAAGTAAAAATAAAAGGTATACGTAGCTACATAAGATTTCCACATAAATCTATTGGTGCCGCATTACATCTCCATACAGTTCCTAGGTTAGGAAGAGCCATAATACATAAGGGCATGACAAAGATTTACCTAATTAGAGAGGAACAAATTGTTTCAGAACGAATCAAATTCATTCCAAATTTCTCCAAAAATTCCAATTCACCGGAATCCAAAACTCTTGGGATTTGTTTCATCCATATTTATCAGATTATACATATTACATAAAAACAGGGGATCCTGTCAAAAATAGGAGTCCCTGCTCCTGTACACTGAGCGGCAATGTCCCAATATTGCTGCTTACACTCACTGGACCTGGCCTAGGTTCTCATGAAAAGTACATCATTTATTGCGATAACCATCCAAATTTTTGCCCACATTTATTTTGGGACAGTCAGGGGAGCATTGATTTGCATAGTAAATGGCAGAAAAGAGCATTTGGCTTGGTAGTAAGTTAAAACTTTTGAAAGAACTAGGACATCTGGTAACCCTTTGGATGTATAAATGCTTCCTCCCTCGGAGAGTATCACATTGTCTTGTACTGTACAGATGAATAACAATAAGTGAAGAGAGAGTGTTCGTAGCTTTCAGAGATGGAGGCCGCTTTCCACAAAGTTAAATGGTTGAAAATTGAAACAGTTGCAAGTTTCCTTTTTTCTTGCTTCAAGCTTATACAAGGATACATCCGAAGCAATTAGAAATACAGAGGATCTGTAAGAAAGTCTCCGAGATGTGGAATGTGAAGAAACGATCAGAACTCTGATTACATAACTGCGATTGTCTCCTGAGTATTGTTTACAAGAAGGTGGACCGGCAATAATGGCACCAGACAGGAGGACTTATCAGGAACAGACCCCTACAGAAGACGTAGGATTGATAAAGTGTACACAACCATAAGCAATCCCAATCAGTGGGGGCAGCATGGAGGTATGTGCCTTATCTGCTCTGATGTTTACCATTAGCTCTTTAGCAAAGCTGTCACTGAAAAATGATGTAACTCTATGTAACACTTGATAAGGTACCGTAGTCTGTAGCCCCTCAATGAGTCCCAGCAAGAGGAACATCTAGGGAATTTTTCTCATCTATATATAGCAAATTACCTGGACAATGGGACTGAATAGAATACGCTTTCTGTTTATGAGTCAATATGACAACTGGGCTGGAACCTGATTGTGTAGGGGAGATAATCAGGTCTCATCATCACAGATGGTGGCAGTCGATATAGGGTCTCGGAATTGTACCAACCATCATTATAGTAAAAGCCTATTTCTACCTTAGGCCCTACTCACATCCAATTTTTTGCTGCAGTATGACATGAGGAGAAAAGAGTGGTGGGGCATTGTGTTCAATATTCAAAGGCCTAGTCCAGTGACCACAGTAGATACACAAAGACCACCGCCTTTATCCTACTTTACTGCTTTTGAGGACAGAATGGTGTAGAAGCAGCAGCAACACTCACGTTTAACAAAAATTGTGCAATACCCCCAAAATTAACAGAGCGGTGTATTATGCCAACAGCGTAGTGCACTGCTGACTAAGTTACATACATTCAGAGGTCTTTATTGCGACAGACGGTGCATACAAACTTCAGCAGGCAAAAGCAGCTATGGCAAGGGTTATCGGAACAAACTGTTTGGCGCGACCAGAGATGTACCCCAAAAATTTGATATGAATGAAACCTTTGAGTTATTTCTCACATAGACATTAACATACAGACTACAGTCATGGCTGTAAAGGTTGACACCCCTGACATTTTTCCAGAAAATGAAGTATTTCTCACAGAAAAGGATTGCAGTAACACATGTTTTGCTATACACATGTTTATTCCCTTTGTGTGTATTGGAACTAAACCAAAAAGGGAGGAAAAAAAGCAAATTGGACATAATCTCACACCAAACTCCAAAAATGGTCTGGACAAAATTATTGGCACCCTTAACTTAATATTTGGTTGCACACCCTTTGATAAAAATTACTGAAATCAGTCGCTTCCTATAACCATCAATAAGCTTCTTAAACCTCTCAGCCGGAATGTTCGACCACTCTTCCTTTGCAAACTGCTCCGGGTCTCTCTTATTGGAAGGCGCCTTTTCCAAACAGGAATTTTAATATCTCTTCACAGGTGTTCAATGGGATTTAGATCTGGACTCATTGCTGGCCACTTCAGAACTCTCCACCGCTTTGTTGCCATCCATTTCTGGATCCTTTTTGACGTATGTTTGGGGTCATTGTTCTGCTGGAAGACCCAAGATCTCGGACACAAACCCAGCTTTCTGACACTGGGCTGTACAGTGTGACCCAAAATCCGTTGGTAATCTTCAGATTTCATGATGCCTTGCACACATTCAAGGCACCCAGTGCCAGAGGCAGCAAAGCAATCCCAAAGCATCATTGAACCTCAACCATATTTCACTGTAGGTACTGTGTTCTTTTCTTTGTAGGCCTCATTCCGTTTTTCGGTAAACAGTAGAATGATGTGCTTTACCAAAAAGCTCTATCTTGGTCTCATCTGTCCACAAGACATTTTCCCAGAAGGATTTTGGCTTACTCATGTTCAGTTTGGCAAAATGTAGTCTTGCTTTTTTTTTTATGTCTCTGTGTCAGCAGTGGGGTCCTTCTGGGTCTCCTGCCATAGTTTTTCATTTCATTTAAATGTCAACGGATAGTTCCTGCTGAAACTGATGCTCCCTGAGCCTGCAGGACAGCTTGAATATCTTTGGAACTTGTTTGGGGCTGCTTATCCACCATCCAGAGTATCCTGCGTTGACACCTTTCATACATTTTTCTCTTCCGTCCATGTCCAGGGAGACTAGCTACAGTGCCATGGGTTGCAAATTTCTTGATAATGTTGTGCACTGTGGACAAAGGAAAATCTAGATCTCTGGAGATGGACTTGTAACCTTGAGATTGTTGATATTTTCCACAATTTTGGTTTTCAAGCCCTCAGACAGTTCTCTTCTCCTCTTTCTGTTGTCCATGCTTAGTGTGATACAAACAGAGACACAATGCAAAGAATACATGAACTTCTCTCCTTTTTATCTGCTTTCAGGTGTGATTTTTATATTGCCCACATCTGTTACTTGCCTCAGGTGAGTTTAAAGGAGCATCACATGCTTGAAACAATCTTAGTTTTCCACAGCCCATTTTTGGAGTTTGGTGAGACATTATGTCCAATTTGCTTTTTTTCCTCCCTTTTTGGTTTAGTTTCAATAAACACAAAGGGAATAAACATGTGTATATCAAAACATGTGTTACTGCAATCCTTTTCTGTGAGAAATACTTAATTTTCTTGAAAAATTTCAGGGGTGCCAACATTTATGGCCATGACTGTATATGGTCAGAAACTAGCTGACCAAACATGTTTGTTGCCGATGGTTGTAGTTATAGAAGGTGCAGAGTTGGCAGATGTTCCCAGGTCCTGGTGCCATTTCAGAGGTTCTTTTTAGGATTTTGTAGTCAGGCCCAGAAGCTTCTAGTTATACCTCTGCCAATATCTCTCTCTCTCTCTCTCTCTCTCAACCTTAGTCAAGCATTTCTACTTCAATAGTTGGAGGCAGTGATATTACCTTTTCCCAGCAGAGCAAAAGCTTAGGCATAATCAATTTCAAAATATCTCATTTGGGGAAAACCAGAAGACCCCCAAAGTACTGTAGGATCTACTGAGATGGAAGACATTTTTTATGGCCTTTACGCTGATGGCCCATCCTCCACATAAGCCATCAATGTCTGATCAGCCATCAATGACAATGAGCTATTTGACAGAGCCACGGTACCGGCACATAGATAATGAATGACTAATTTCGTTTTCTAGCCAAGCCGGATTACTGCAGCTCAGCTCCCATTTAGTTCAGCACCCCAACCATCATACACTGATGGCCTATCCTGAGGGGAGGACATCCAAGTAAAAGTCACAGAAACCGCCTTTTAGGGTATGTTCACACTGCAGATTCCACCTGTCACTGCAGATTTCATTTCGGCTTTAGGACCGCGCGGCAATGCTCCATCACCATTGTCAGCTATGCAGTGCTCGCGGACTTTCGCGCAAAGAATGAACATGTTCTATCTTTGCGCGGAACAATTTCAGCAGCGGAATTGTCCGCCGCTGAAATTCCTCAGTGTGAATGAAGACCCATTCCCACTGATGCTAAAGTTCACTTCTCGTAATGGCACTCAGGAATTACACAGTGTGAATATACCCCTATAAGTAATAGACAGCTTAACACACCTTTACTTGATCCACCTTTTTGTGACTTTGCATGTCGATAGAAAAAGCGTACAACATTTTGTCCCCACGTGAACACCTTACTGGCTCCTGAGTACCAAGCAGAACCTTGCAAAGCACAGCAAACTGTTTAGCATTAAATCCTTGGCATACCCTACCTATTAATATTAAGGCATCTTAAAAAGGCATAAAAACTCTTATCCCTGATTGTCACAGGCAGGGCCAGATTAAGGCTGCCTGGAAGACGGATCACTTCATTATGTTGTCCCCCCCCCCCCCCCCCGACAGTTCCCCCACATTAGGTGCAGTACAGTTCCCCCACATTAGGTGCAGTACAGTTCCTCCACATTAGGTGCAGTCCAGTTCCCCCACATTAGGAGCAGTACAGTTACCCCACATTAGGTGCAGTACAGTTCCCCCACATTAGGTGCAGTACAGTTCCCCCACATTAGGTGCAGTACAGTTCCCCCACATTAGGTGCAGTATAGTTCCCCACATTAGGTGCAGTATAGTTCCCCACATTAGGTGCAGTATAGTTCCCCACATTATATGCAGTATAGTTCTCCACATTAGGTGCAGTATAGTTTCCCCCCACAACAGTTCCCCCACATTAGGTGTAGTATAGTTCCCCCACATTAGGTGCAGTATAGTTCCCCCACGTTAGGTGCAGTACAGTTCCCCCACATTAGGTGCAGTACAGTTCCCCCACATTAGATGCAGTATAGTTCCCCCACATTAGGTTGACAGTATAATTCCCCACATTAGGTGCAGTATAGTTCCCCCACATTAGGTTGGCAGTATAGTTCCCCCACATTAGGTGCAGTACAGTCCCCCATATTAGGTGCAGTATAGTTCCCCACATTAGGTACAGTATAGTTCCCCACATTAGGTACAGTATAGCTCCCCACATTAGGTGCAGTATAGCTCCCCACATTAGGTGCAGTATAGCTCCCCACATTAGGTGCAGTATAGCTCCCCACATTAGGTGCAGTATAGTCCCCACATTAGGTGCAGTATGTTCCCCCACAGACATGCAGCCTTCAGCCATACAGTGTATGGCTGGAGGCTGTATGCCTGTTTATTGCCCCACTTCAGTGCTCCAACCACCGCTCCTCCAGTCCGGGGACTCCGGGGTCATGATCTACTGCTATGGCCTTTGGGCCATAGCAGTAAGTCCCGAGAGCGGAGGTCGGAACACTGAAGATGACGTGCCGCTGGTAACTTACCATGCACGCGCGTCCATCTTCTCACACCCCGCTCTGCATTTCTTCTATGGGCGCATGCACAGTACGTCAGTGACGTCCCTGCGTGCGCAAACTCCCGGCGGCCCCTGCGTTTTTAAAGTTAACGCGGGGGACGCCGAAAAGAGGTAACCGCCGGGACATCCTTGTGTCCTGAAAAGATTTTCCGGGACATAGGGATGTCCCAAGTGTGATGGGGGCCCCCTGCGGGCACGGGGCCCGGAGCAGGTGTTCCATGAGCGCCAAAGATCATGTTCATTACACATCACTGTACAAGGTACTAATCACTGAAAATCTTCCCCTTACTCTTACATCTTAGGCATAATAAAATATAAAACTTAAACGAATAATATATTACAAAAAATTTTACGTACCGATATTCTTACCACTTCATCTGAACAATAATGGAGGTAGAAATATTGGTGGCAAATATTTTATACAATAATTTTGCCCATTGGTTTTATTGGTCAATAACATAACATTTATATCATAACGAGAATTTAGAAAAATGTCAATAACAATCCGCCAGATCACCAAGCAGGTTAATATGCCTCCAACAAGTTAAAATGTGTATCAAAACCTGTTTACAGAAAGCCGAGAATTCTCCATGCCAATAAGAAACAAGACCTATGAAAAGGAAGCTATACATCTCCTGGCAAATATAAACACAACCCTTCGAACAGAGAGGTACTTGGCAGCCATGTTAAATAAATATTATGAACCATGTGATTAGGCCACTGACTGCCTCGCCTGCTTTTAATTACGCTTCCCTTCGTCTGGAAGAAAAGGGCTAATGAAACTTTGTAAGAGAAGTAGATGAGCGGTGCTAAAAGCTGGTGAGCAGTCGGATCTGGTAAAGCTCAATTTAGAAGTTGTTCAGACGCTTTATACTAAACCAACTCCTTCCCAAGCCCTTGGATGACGTTCTTTAACAGATATATTTGTCACGAGGACAGCGGCTAAAGCCAAAAGAGATATAAATAAAAGGAAAATGCAACACTCAGCACATAATTCATGGCCGGTTTAACATGGCCTTTAGATGGTCATATTTTACTGTCCATATTGAGGTCATCGATGCCAAACTCAGCCCAGTTCAGTAAAAGTTTGGGACATTCAGATGTTACAATCCACAGACCCATCATTGGATTTTGTTGCATCCTATTTATATCATTATTGAATAGAAAGGAATGTATTTATTTGTTTAAAATCGGTTTCACTCTGAAAATTTGGGAATTGGCTGCAAGAGAATCGAGAACAGGAGCAAGGACACCTGTTAAAGGTAAAAGTCTCTGCTCCTGTACAATGAGTTGCAAGACATATCCTCCAACTCTCACTGGAGTATAATGGAGCAGGAACTCTTGCCGTTGACAGGAGTCCCTGCTCCTGTATGTACTCTCCAAGGCCACAGTAAGTAGGTAAAGGTGCAGAGTATGTCAAATCTCAGGTGTCCCTGCTCCTGTTCACGGAGCAGTGAGACATAAATTCTATGCTTCACTGCTCAGTTAACATTTGCTAGGCCGTGCACTGTGCGAATGCCTGCAGTTGCCCATACTTACATTCAAAACATTCACTCAGCTGGGTACTCAGTGCTCAGCAATAGTGTTGAGCGGCATAGGCCATATTCGAATTTGTGAATATATGGACGAATATTCGTCATATATTCGCGAATATTCGCATATTCGTAATATTCTCGTTTTATTTTCGCATAAGCGAAAATTCGCGAATGCTAAAATTAACATATGCGGAAATTAGCATACACAAAATTAACATAAGCGAAAATTCGCATATGCGAAAATTAGCATATGCAATATTTTCGCATATGCGAAAATGCACGCACCAGTCTCACACAGTAGTATTAGAGCCTTCTTTACACCACACAAGCTGGAAGCAGAGAGGGATGATCACTGTGATGTGTACTGTGAAAAAAAATAAAAAAATAAAACGAATATTCGTAATTACGAATATATAGTGCTATATTCGCGAATATTCGCGAATTCGCGAATATGCGATATTCGCGAATAAAATTCCCATTGCGAATATTCGCGAGCAACACTACTCAGCAAATGTGTGTGATCATTGAGGTAAGTGGCCATACTTTATTGATTATTCAAATTTATTACATTGCATGTCTTGCCACTCAGTGTACAAGAGCAGGGACTCCTGTCTTTTCGACAGGCTTACTCATCTCTACTATTTAACAATCTAGAAGTTTAAGTACTCAGGCTAAAATGTAGTTGAAAGTAATCGTAAAACAGGTGTGTAGGTGGCTCCATCTCCTGCAATGAGTTAAAGAGAGAACCGAGCCAGGGAGTAAAGTACACTACCTCATGCTTTGCCTTGATATATCTAGAGATCAGTGAGAGTCTTAGCACTGATACCCGTACTGATCAAAACTTTTGTCATGTCTGTGCGACATGTCAAATTTTTCTATAAATAACAGCAAAACTTTTAATGCAACTTCTGTGCATTAGCTGAGGCCAAGTTTCCCAGAAAAGTTTTTGTGGAATCGAGTAGCTGTCACCAAATAAACTTTTCTAAACTAACTCAAGCTATGTTCCCTACCTACTCCTAACACCCCTCCCACCCTTCAAAAAAATTTCAGAGCTTTGAAAAGCTGTTCAGCTTTTAGACTGTGCATCAGTTTCCAGTGAGGCTCTTTGCAGCTGTCAATCAAGCTCAGTGCAGAGAAACACTTCCTGAGTTTGGTCTCCTGCCATTACAAGCAGGAGACCAAAATCTGAGATTTTGACCAGACAGAATGTGTTCTGGCCAAGAAGAGAGACCCCTGGTGGCCAGAATTATACAACAGAAAAACCAACACAAAATGTTTTTTTTTTTTTTTTTTGAAAGGAAGCCAATTACAAAAGTTATTTATTTATTTATTAAGGAATCAAATATAAAAAATCATGTTTAATGACAGTGCCCATTTAAGGGTTGTTTGTAACCTGGATATGGGGGTTTCTACTGTATGTAGGTCAGTCACTTTAACTATTAGAATGGAGTAGATGTTTTTTAGCGCAGGAAAAACATTTCAGAAATTCCACCATGGTACAAAGTATAAACTTTAATCCAATGTTCCGACATATTGGGATATGCCCACTGCATAAGCAGCTTTATGTCATCCTTAATATACAGGTGAAATTCGAAAAATCATTTCAGTAATGCATCTTGTCTGCGGAAGGAAGCATGAAGTGCTTGAAAATTTCCTGGTAGACGGATGCGTTCACCCTGGACTTAATGAAGCACAGTGGACCAACACCAGCAGATTACATGGCTCCCAAAATCATATCATATATTGGGGATTTGGGGTTTTCATGAGCTATAAGCCATAATTATCACAATTATGACAAATCACGGCTTGAACTATCTTGCTTTGGATGTAACGAGTCTCTCTCATATATTAGTTTCACCTTTTAAGTTGCATTACTGAAATAAATGAACTTTTGCAGGATATTCTAATTTTTCGAGTTTCACCTGTATTTCCCCAAACCCAGTATGGTAATAAATAGATATAAAGTGTCCCTTTTGTTGAAGAAAATGTAAAAGATGTGCAGGATAGAGACGTCCACCAAATTCAGACTTTCTTTAGGAAAGTTGTGATAATCGTGCCCTTTAAAGGGGGAAAGGGGAGTGAGGTTTTTGACTTTTCGTAATTAATTGTCTGAGAATGTAGTGTTGGTATTTTTATTAAACTATGAAAATATTTGAATGAGGATGACTCATCTAGATCAGGCACTTACAGTAAGCCACAGCAAATCTTTTAAAGCATTTTTGAAAAAAGAGGTGAGATGATAATTACATTTTTAAAACATTTAAAGTGTGGTTCAAGTGTGGGTTAAGAAAAAAAAAATGGGTACCATTTTGTGCTGTGGATTGGTCATTCACATATGTTCAACGATCTGGAGCTAGCCTGTTTGGAACTCTGAATGCAAGAAACTTGATGCATTGCAAATAAGCCTGAAATAGGGCACAAACCTATGGGCATGAAACCAGACCTGCCAACTTGCAAACACTGTAGTCAACATTTTTGTATATTTTGCAACCACATTAGAGAGAAATTATTCTGTATCACACACATATGTCAATATACCGTAAGGGGATAACCTTGGTGATCACACATGCTCTATCAGCACTGGGCACATTAGGTGGATTTTCTAAGAAGGAATCAAAAGATTATTTAGGGCCCCAATTGTTGTTGTTGTTTTTTTTAAACAAAATTATAATATAAAAATTGTTGTTTTACCTGATCTAACAGAGAAATCTAATATTTAAAGGGGTATCCATTATAAGGTGACTTTATTAATTGCCTGTCAGTCAGTAATGGACATGCCTACCAAGGATTCATGCTTGTGTTGATGGTAAACAGTCATGTCCTGTGTCTTCCATAATTTAGCTGCTTTGTTTTTGTGAATTGGCTATTTCCTGTTTCTGTGCCCTCCCTTCAACTGCAATCCCCATTATTCCTTGTTTCTGGGTGAAAGCAAGAAAGGTAGAAGGCGCTCTGTGTGTAGAACCTCAGGATCATATAGAGGGGGAAGGGAACCATCCACAGCCGCTTACCGGATCAGGTTGTGTGAACTCACACACAACAACGGATAGCGCATGGAACGGGTAACCAAGTCGTCCACAGCCTTCCTGGAGACTGATGAGCAATTGTTACGCCAAGCGCTCCGGGTCCCTGCTCCTCCCCAGAGCGCTCGCGGCGTTCTCCTCTCTGCAGCGCCCCGGTCAGCGCTGCACTGTGACTGCCGGCGGGGATGTGATCCGCGTAGCGGGACGCGCCTGCCCACGGGTCGCATCCCAATCTACTCACCTGTCCCGTTCCCCGGCTGTCACGTCCCGGCACGTGCGGCCCCGCTCTCTAGGGCGCGCGCGCGCCGGCTCTCTGAGATTTAAAGGGCCAGTGCACCACTAATTGGTGCCTGGTCCAATCTGTGTCAATTAGCTTCCCTGCTCCATGTGAATAAAAACCCACTTCCCCTTCCTCTCCTGGCCGGATCTTGTTGCCTTAGTGCCTAGTGAAAGCGTTTTGTGAGTGCCCTTACCAGTGTTTCCAGACCTTCTGCCATTGCCCTTGACTACGAACATTGCCGCCTGCCCTGACCTTCTGCTATGTCTGACCTCGCCTCTGTCTAGTCCTCCTGTACCACGCCAGTCTCAGCTGTCAGCTGGGGTTGAGTCGCTATCGGGTGGAACGACCTGGGGGTTACCTGCCGCTGCAAGTCCATCCCGCTTTGCAGCGGGCTCTGGTGAAAACCAGTAACCCCTTATACTCCGTTCCCCTGGTACGGCCCACGCCATCACCCCACTGACACAGAGGATCCACCACCAGTGTCCTCGCTGCATACCAGTCCGGATCCTGACAGTAGATCCGGCCATGGATCCCGCTGAGGTGCCGCTGCCAAGTCTTGCTGACCTCGCCACCGTGGTCGCCCAACAAGGACAACAGCTGTCGCAGTTGACCGCCATGCTACAGCAGCTTCTGCCTCTACAGCAGCAACCATCTCCTCCGCCAGCTCCTGCTTCCCCTCCGCAGCAAGTTGACACTTCCAGACTCCACTTGTCCCTACCTGACAAGTTCGATGGGAACTCTAAGTTGTGCCGTGGCTTCTTGTCCCAGTGTTCCTTGCACTTGGAGATGATGTCGGACCAATTCCCCACTGAACGGTCTAAGGTGGCTTTCGTGGTCAGTCTCCTGTCTGGAAAGGCCTTGTCATGGGCCACACCGCTCTGGGACCGCAACGATCCTGCCACTGCTACAATCCAGTCCTTCTCAGAAGTACGTAGTGTCTTTGAGGAGCCAGCTCGGGATTCTTCAGCCGAGACAGCCCTACTGAACCTTGTCCAAGGGAGTTTTTCTGTGGGCGAGTACGCTATCCAGTTCCGCACCCTCACCTCTGAGCTATCGTGGAATAATGAGGCCCTCTGCGCGACCTTCAAGAAAGGCTTATCCAGTAATTCGAGAAATTCCTGCTATCCTATCTGAACTTATCCAGTTGGCCACCCGCATTGATATGTGTTTTACTGAAAGACGCCAGGAGCTCCGCCAGGGAAAGGACCTTGATCTCTGGGTACCTCTCTCCCAGAATCCTCTGCAAGCTACTCCTGTGCCTCCCGCCGAGGAGGCTATGCAAGTGGATCGGTCTCGCCTGACCCAAGAAGAGAGGTCTCGCCGCAGAGATGAAAATGTATGCCTGTACTGCGCTAGTACCGAACATTTCCTAGTGGACTGCCCTATTCGTCCTCCGTGTCTGGGAAACGCACGCACCCTGTTCACATGGGAGTGGCGTCTCTTGGTGTAAATTCTGCCTCTCCACGTCTGACTGTACCTGTGCGGATTTCTCCTTCCACCAACTCCTCCTTCTCAGCAGTGGCCTTCTTGGACTCAGGTTCTGCAGGAAACTTTATTTTGGCCTTTACGTTAATAGGTTCAGTATCCCAGTAACCCGTCTTGTCAAACCGCTCTCTATCTCTGATGTTAACGGAGAAAAATTGGACTGCACTGTGCGCTACCGCACTGAACCCCTGCCCATGAGCATTGGACTTCACCATGAAAAAATTTAATTTTTCGTTCTGCCTAACTGCACCTCTGAAGTTCTTCTCGGCCTGCCGTGGCTTCAACATCATGCTCCTACCCTCGACTGGACCACTGGGGAGATCAAAAATTGGGGTCCTTCTTGTCACAAACGATGCCTCACATCTGCTCCCACTTGTCTAACTCCTTAGGTTCCACCTTTACCGGGCCCTCCCAAGGCTTACCAGGACTTTTCTGATGTTTTCTGCAAAAAGCAAGCAGAGATCTTATCTCCTCATAGCCTCCTTCCTGGTACCACTCTGCCCCGTGGCAAGATTCACCCTCTGCCCCCCCTCCCCATTCCCACTTCTTCTGGAGTTCCTGCCGTATATGAAGTAACCCGGGACTTCTCCGTTATCTGGAAGGAGACTCAAGAGTCACTCCCACTGGCCTCGTCTCGTATGAAGAGACATGCAGATAAAAAGAGGGGGAGTCCTAAGGGGGGGTACCCGCTGACCGGGAGTGCTGCACTGTCACTGCCGGCGGGGATGCAATCCGCGTAGCGGGACGCGTCCGCCCGCGGGTCGCATCCCAATCTACTCACCTGTCCCGTTCCCCGGCTGTCACGTCCTGGCGCGCGTGGCCCCGCTCTCAAGGGTGCGTGCGAGCCGGCTCTCTGAGATTTAAAGGGCCAGTGCACCACTAATTGGTGCCTGGTCCAATCTGTGTCAATTAGCTTCCTTGCTCCATGTGAATAAAAACCCACTTCCCCTTCCTGTCCTGGCCGGATCTTGTTGCCTTAGTGCCTAGTGAAAGCATTTTGTGAGTGCCCTTACCAGTGTTTCCAGACCTTCTGCCGTTGCCCTTGACTACGAACCTTGCCGCCTGCCCTGACCTTCTGCTACATCTGACCTCGCCTCTGTCTAGTCCTCCTGTACCACGACAGTCTCAGCTGTCAGCTGGGGTTGAGTCGCTATTGGGTGGAACGACCTGGGGGTTACCTGCCGCTGCAAGTCCATCCCGCTTTGCGGCGGGCTCTGGTGAAAACCAGTAACCCCTTAGACTCCGTTCCCCTGGTATGGCCCACGCCATCACCCCACTGACACAGAGGATCAACCACCAGTGTCCTCGCTGCATACCAGTCCGGATCCTGACAGCAATGAAGTGACTGAAACAACAGGAATCAATCCGACGCTGGACAAGTACATGCAGGGAAGCAGCAGGTGTAAAAGTCAGGTAGGTTTATTCAAACATGCAACGCGTTTCGTTACACATGCACAGCTTCATTAGGCATCCTGTCTGATGAAGCTGTGCAATGCATAGCGAAATGCATTGTTTCTAGGGGGGAGGTGACTTATCTCCATTCCACACCTCAGTCACCCCACCCATTGCAACACATCTGAACTTCCTTCCATGCATGCTGTGCTTGAAACTATGTTCCCTGCAGCCGGGTGAAGAATTATCTCCTCCTCACCCAGCAGTCACTTCACCTGTTGAAGATCAGCCACGCTTCCTTTCAACACCTGACTAGTGATGTAATGTCTTGGGCCACACTGCAATCTGGAAAAGGGCTGAGACAACCCTCATTTTGAATGCTGCTAAAAATGAACATCCAGTTCATTTGATAGGTATTTGATTGGTTGCCACAAGCAACTGTTACTTTTTGTATCAACTTTATTAAATGGCACTGGTTGCGCCTTCCAGCGATCTTTGAATAACACGACTGTATTACACATACGTACATACAAACGTTTATCGTGAAGCCTAGTCCTCTTGTATTCTGTAATAAAATCTAAAGCTCCTATATAAATACGAGCACGAGTTTCAATCATACGAGTTTCATATTTTCATCCACGCTTCATCATCATAAAACTATGAGTAGGCCCCTGAGATAGTGCTGCCAATGGTTGCCATTTGTGAAGAAGAATGAACAGAGAACTGAGCTTAGCCGAAACAGTCGAGTCATTTTTATTCTATATTGATGTGTATTTTAAAAAAAGATTTATTTTAATAGCCCCCTTCATGCTTCAGCCCTTGTCTGGCTATCAATGAAAGATGCTTTCTCATACTTTCTCATATGTTTTGGCTGCACACCCTTCCCCATGGGAACAGGAGGAGAAACATTTTCATAACAAAATTCTTAAAAATAGGCAACTTAAAAATAAATCAATGGTAAAACCCTGGATCTATGCAGTGGCTGATGAAAAAATACCTTTTTAAGTAGCCGGGAGGAATCTGGTTGCATTAGACGTTCATGTTGGCTTGTAAAAAGAGGGCTGTCTATTTTTTACTCACAGCTTTATTGTTTCGGCTGACGGGAGGGCTCGGTATATATATATATATATATATATATATATATATATATATATATATGTGTATGTATATATATATATATATATATATATATATATATATATATATACACAGTCCTCCCTTCAAGGAAACTGCACCAGTCACTGGGTCCAGGTTAATAGCAGGTTAAGGTTCTTTATTGCATGTGAGCAAAAGATGCAACATTTCGGCGTACAAGCCTTTATCAAGGATAGTAAAAGAGTGATATACAACAATCTTAAATAGGTGAACAAAAAAACCTGATTGGTAGAAACACATCTGTGTGACATCAGTGCATTAGCAGTGGGAAAACCCACTGATTATCATTGGTTAAGAAAGTGACCACATGACAAAAATCATGTCACAATTGTAAACATTACAAATATCATATACAATAGTGGTATTAAGTGGTGATCAAATGACATACCGCGATGTAGGGGTCTCCCTTATTATATAACTACATTCCAATCCTCTTCCATTTATACTGGGAACCGCGATCACACGGGGTCTGCGCATCATGATGCTGTTTGTAAACATCACTAGTACGGCTGCTCGAGAATCCCTGTGTGATCGCGTGAGTTTGCAATGACAGATTGTCCGTGCAGTATCCACATATGCATACGCGAACTTATGATGCGCAGCGTAGTCCCCAAGTATGTGAATCGCTCAAAGGGATTCCCCAGCGCATGCGCAGTATGCACGCATAGCGCATCCGTCCTGAATCCACATTGAGCCTGCTGGCAGATACAGTCAGCAGGAGCTCAAATTAATTCTGACAGGGGCCGGACCGGGATCACAGAGCAATGTAAAATTTCTCACATACTTTAGGAAGATGATCTTGCTGTTTGTGAGTTCTGTTGTTTTGTGTGTTCCTCCATGGAGCTCCCAGCATTGCTTGTAGTCAGATGATCCAGAGTGCAATAAGTGTGAAAGTGCCCTAAAAAATAGAAGACATAAAAATTTTTTAAAACAATGCCTTACGTTATTCAAGTGTTGTTTATACATATTCTGAACAGGTACTAAAATAAGGGGAATGAGAAAAAGGAAAAAGAGAAAAGAGAAAAAAAAGGAAAGAGAAAGAAAAAGAAAAAAGAAGAAAGAGGGGAAAAAAATAAATAAAAAAGAGAAGATGTGAGCAGAAAGGAAAGGGGAAAAAAGGGTAGGGGGAAGGGGGGAAAGGGGGGAAAGGGAAAGGACTAAAATGAAAAAGAGCCTAAAAAATTAGGACACTAAAAGGGAAAAAAGGGGAAGAAAAATAAAAACAGTGTATGGGGGAATAACCAGAAAGTAGGGTGCAATCTAACTTATTCCATATATGGTTTAAGATTAAACTCGATGTTCAAACTGTGTGGATACAGAGTATTAAGTCTATGTATCCACTGGAGTTCTCTCTGTTTAAGAAGCCTTTCCCGGTTTCCTCCTCGTCTGAGAGGAGGGACGTGGTCTATTATTCTAAAGCGAAGCTGGCTAAGATTATGCCCCATCTCCTTACAAGCCTGGTAACTGATTGCACAGAGGGATATTTACAGTGTAGGGTCTGTCCCAATGAGGTCACCTTATCACGGTGGGATGGTCCAAACTATTTGGCCAAATGGTGAGCAAAGCACCTCCAATTTTTTCATTTTTTGCTTTTTAACAATATAGCATTTCATGTTTTATCTGTATCTTTGTGCTAGCAGTGTGCTGCTGCATTCTCCTGTTTATGTATATTAAGCCTAGCAGCATGCACCTGTAGTACCTACCTGCAGTAGTTTGGTATCAGTATGTGCTTATCCTTGTTTATATATATATATATATATATATATATATATAGAGAGAGAGACACAGAGGGAGATATATCAATACACGTGTAGAGGCAAAGTAGTGCAGTTGCCCTTAGCAACCAATCAAGTTGCTTCTTTCAGTTTTAATGAGGCCTGTGAAAAATTAAACAGCAATCTGATTTGTTGCTATGGGCAACTGCACCACTTTGCCTCTACACGTGTTTTGATAAATCTCCCCCTATGGGGATATTTACTACTGTGAGATATTTGAGTATGTCGGAGAAAACTTGATGTACTTGCATAGAGGCACAACATACTTCATAGTCACAGTCAGTTTAAGTGGCATACATGCATAATGGTTACAGTCTAGAAGAGGTGACAGTCTAGAAGAGTCTGGTTCTTCTCACACTTCAGGAACAGTGGATCTGCAGTCACTTGAAAAGCCTGTTTAGTCCGTAGGTCAGCTTAAACCTTTTATGCTACTCTAAGTCTATGGGGTCCAACCCCTGCAGTGTGAAAGCACCATCTCCCAGCTGCTAGAGCAGTGCTTCCCAACACGGGTGCCTCCAGCTGTTGCAAAACTACAACTCCTAGTATGCCTGGACAGCCAATGTTCAGGCATTGTGGGAGGTGTCGTTTTGCAACAGCTGGAGGCACCCTGGTTGGGAAACACTGTGCTAAAGAGTGAAGTTGTCAAGTGGATGAGGACTTAAAGGAGCAGTCCAGTATAACAAAACTTATCCCCTATTTAAACAAATATCCTGCCAAGACATTGCGCTTAAAGGGGTGCTCTGCTGCTCCATCATGCCCCCTCCCATAGACTTGCATTGAGGGTGTGGGGTGTGAGGGTGCGGGGCCGTGACATCACGAGCCCCCCGGCTCCGCTCTAAGTGTTCGGAACATTTTGTTATGAAGCGTAGAGTGCCCTTTAAAGATTTTAGTGGGCCCCCTTACCTACTAGGCCCTTAGGAGGCTGCACATGTCGCACCCTTAGAGGGAAGTTATAATTGTAATGGAATTTGAGAAACTTCCAAGACTCCTTGAAAAGCAGAAACTAAAGCATGATCTTCTTAGTTGAAAAAGTTAAAGGGGTTCATTATAATATAGTAATTTGTTCCAGTTATGTGAAGCGCGCTCAGGAGCTGAGCGCGCTTTGTACCTGTTGGGTCCCGGTTGCTATCAGTAACCAGGACCCGCGACTATTACCGGACATCGCCGATCGGGCTAATGTCCAGTATTAACCCTTTAGATGCCGCGAGCAAAGTTGATCGCAGCATCTAAACCGAGAGAAAATACTGCCGGTTTGCTCAGAAGAGCTGTTTGGGACTGCCCCGGTGAAATCGCGGCATCCTGAACAGCTGAGAGGGCAGTGGAAGGCGCCCTACCTTGTTCCTTGTTGTCTGATCATCGCCCCATTGCTACAAGTCTGAGATCCAGGCTGGAGCAATTGAGCACAGATTACACTGATCAATGCTATGCTATGGCATATCATTGTTCAGTGTATGCAATTAAAGGATTGCATGTAATAGTCCCCTATGCGGGCTAAAAAAAAGTGTAAAAAAGTTTTAAAAAAAGTGAATAAATGTGATTTAACCCCTTCCTGAATAAAAGTTTAAATCACCCCCCTTTTCCCATAAAAAAATATATACGGTATATACATAAACAAAAATAAAAGTAAACATATGTGGTATTGCCACGTGCATAAATGTCCAAACTATAACAATATAATGTAAATTAAACCGCACGGTCAATGGCGTACATATAAAAAAATAAAAAAAACAAAGTCCAAAATTGCGTATTTTTGGTCACTTTGTATACCCTAAAAGAATGTATAAAAAGTGATCAAAAAGTCCCATCAAAACAATCATGGTACCTATAAAAACTTTAGATCACGGCGCAAAAAATTGGCCCTCATACAGCCCCGTATATGGAAAAATAAAAAAGATATATGGGTCAGAAGATGACAATTTTAAACATTCTAATTTTGGTGCATGTAGTTATAATTTTTTTAAAGTAGTTAAATAAAATAAAAAACGATATAAATTGTATATCATTGTAACCATATGGACCTACAGAATAAATATATAGCGTCATTTATACCGAAAATGGCACTGCGTAGAACCAGAAGCCCCCAAAAGCTAGAAAATAGCATTTTTTTCCAATTTTGACCCACAAATAATATTTTTCTGGTTTCGCCATAATTTTTTGGTTGAAATGATTGATGTAATTGCAAAGTACATTTGGTGGTGCAAAAAACAAGACCTCATTTGGGTCTGTAGGTGCAAAATTGAAAGCGTTCTGATTTTTAGAAGGTGAGGTGGAAAATATCAATGTTAGGGGCAGCGCTCTGGCTATTCATTCTGGCTGTGAGCACTGCCCCCTCCCTGGTCTCCCTGGCTCCGGGACTCGCAGCCAAGGACGTACCAGCACGTGTGTCCCAGGCGTAACCATGAGCAACGCTCCGGCTGTGAGGTCCGTCCGTGAGCGATCCCCTTCTAGTTTTCCTGTTGGCGCTGGGACTCGCTCTGCAGGGCGCTACAGCATGCGAGCCCCGGGCATCCCCTTACCTTCCTCTGTCCCCGGCCTCTCTGCTCCTCTGCTTCGCCAGCGCACTCATCCCCTGTCCTTAGTGCGCTCCTTTGCCGCCTGCCTCATGACTTTGTGCCTGTGACCTGATTAAGCTACTTTGCTGCCTGCCTCCTGACCTATGCTTTGTCTGACTTTGCCTTCTTCTGTGCCAAGCATCATCTGGGCAACCTGTGTGGACGGATCGTGACAGGGGTAGCGACCTGGGTGCCGCCTGCTGCTGCAAGTCCATCCCGCTTTGCGGCAGGCTCTGGTGAAAACCAGCAGCACCTTAGACTCTGGTACAGTTCAGTCATAGTCCACACAGGACAGCGGATCCACCTATCCTCTGCCATTATGGTAAGACCTTTACAACGAAAGTGCAAAAACTAAAAAAACTGTGGTCCTTAAGGGGTTAAAGACCATGGCTGTAGATGGGTCATACCTCTTTGCATATACCTGTACATTCAAGTATATATCCCTTCCATACATCTGTCTCGAAAGACTATGTAAGCCAAAAATTCAGCAATAGCTACTGTTCTATAACTTAAAGAAGCTGTTTGGCATTTCTTTTCTTTTTTTAAAAAGTGGTCAAGCTAAGAGAAAAAAAAAACATATCAAAAGACTATACTTGCCTACTGGGTAGCCCGCCACTGCTCTTCTGACAGTTTCATGTCCCCACTGATCACCACTTCCTGGTCCCCTCCCATGAAAGGCCCACTTGGTAATCAATGGCTGTAGCCGTGATCCTCCTCAGCCAATGACCAATTAAGTGTGCATTTCCTTGCTTTTAGATGGGGACTAAGAAGTGGGGAACAGCAGTGACGGGTTATTGGACAGGTGAAACAGCTTTGTTATATATATATATATATATATATATACACATATAGTACACGAATAGGCAACAGCACTCCCGTATGGTGCAAATAAAATGGTCCTATAACATGGTGGCAACGTTTCGGCTAGCTCACCTAGCCATTGTCAAGCAACAAAATGTGCATACAAGTAAAAATATATGGCCACACAGGGCCCATCAATTAGTAACATCACAGTGCATATTTAGAACAAACATGTAGCATTCTGTATGTACTTAAGTGCTCAATATAAATACAGACATTCATATGGCATCCCACTATAGGGATGCAATGTGCGATTGCATGTACATACAGTAAAGTGCATATTACAGTTAAAATTTGTTAATTAGTGTCCATGTGTAAATGGCGTTTACTAATTACCTGGGCAGAGACACGGGTGCTCTATAGGTTGGTATGGGGGACAGCAAGGTAAACAAAGTCCACGTGTGTTCAGTTCCGCAACGCCGTTCTCCTCGACGTGCAGGCTGGAAGCCGGAAGTGGCGTCATAGTCGGTCACAGGTTCACTGTTGCTAGGCTGCGGCCAAGCTTCTGCCTGCGCAGGCGCTCAGAAGCTTCTCGCTACATCGCAGGGCAATAGGTGCACAGCAATCCCCACTGCAGCTCTAGCAATCCGGTCAACTTCGGTTATTGAACCGCAGTCTGCCAGTTAACCCGTCCATGTCCACCACGGTCCCCACCATATGGCGGTTGCCCCGGTTAACAAGGATGCACAGTACAGTAATCCGGGGAAGTGACCTCTAAGCCCTCATATAAATAAATAAATAGTACCGACCTTGTATTCTCGCCATTTTTATCGGCTGTTGCATGTAGAAAAACTATAGCTGTCTCCTTTCTTATTTTAGACTGAGCAACCCGTGTCCACCGTACTGCATAGTAAACACACAAAAAATAATATTAAAATCATGGTTACACACAACTGAAAAAACATATAAAAAATTTCTAATACATATTTTTTCTTATCACACCTATACAAATTGATGCAATGCATTAATGCAACTTATGCATTACATATGTCATGTGTTATTTTTAAATCCACATTCAAGCCGTGTGGCCTAAGTGAATTCAGCTCAAAGATCCACCATAGTTCCCTCTTTTTTAATAATGCTGTACGGTTGCCTCCTCATTTTGGTTTAGTTACCTGATCCAGTAACATAAATTTTAACTCACTCTCCTTGTGTCCTGCCTCTATAAAATGTTTAGGTACTGGTAAATCGGTGCGGCCCTTCCGAATAGTGTACCTGTGCTGATTTATCCTGGTTTTAGCATCCCAGGTGGTCTCCCCTACATAAAGTAATTGGCAGGGGCACCAAAGCACGTAAATTACATGATCCGACGTACATGTTAAATAACTTTTGATGTATATTTCTTGTCAGTCACCGGATGTATAAATTCCCTGCCCTTCTGCATGTAGGAACAATTCACGCAGGAGCGGCAAGGAAAAAAGCCCTTGCTGATACTGGATATATATGTTTGGCGAGATTTATCCAAAGCTACGTCCGTCTTAACCAGTTTGTCCCTAAGATTGCTACCCTTTCTGTATGACATCAAGGGGGGGGCACTCGAACTCAGGGATACCCTCATGTCCTTCTCTGAGTATGTGCCAATGTCTCCTCATGATGTTCGTAATTTTCTGTAATGCCTCTGAGTATGTGGAGACAAAGGCTACACGTCGGCCGGGATTGGTCTCACGGCCTCTGAGCAGCTCCTGTCTGCCCATACCCACTACTTTTCTCCTGCAGTCGTCCACTAGTCTTCTAGGATACCCTCTGCGTATAAAGTTTTTTGTCATGGTATCTAATGCCCGATCAACAAGTTGCTGTGTATTGATGATACGCTTCGCCCTGATCATTTGGCTGGTCGTTAGCGAGCGTATCATATTCCTTGGGTGATTGCTATCAAACCTAAGTGTCGAGTTGCAGTCCATCGGTTTTATAAAGATGTCAGTGCCCAAGTGATGTCCTGAGATGGTAACTTGAGTGTCCAGAAAGTTAACTGTAGTAAAAGAGAAGGTCAGGGTAAATTTAATGCTGTCAACCATAGAATTAAAAAATTTATGAAAGGCATGTAGTTGACTCTCTGTCCCAGTCCATATCAAGAAAACATTATCTATGTAATACCACCACCTCAGCACATGGCTGAAGTGGTGGCATGCATAGATGATGTTTTCCTCAATGTATGCCATGTAGATGTTCGCGTATGTTGGCGCCACATTGGTCCCCATAGCTGTACCTGTGCG
The DNA here is from genome assembly GCF_029499605.1 of Hyla sarda. Taxonomy (NCBI): domain Eukaryota; kingdom Metazoa; phylum Chordata; class Amphibia; order Anura; family Hylidae; genus Hyla; species Hyla sarda. The sequence continues at coordinate 410,435,417 of NC_079191.1, forward strand.
TTGTATATAATGGATGTCATTAAACATGAAATGATTTTTTGTCAATACAATGTACAAAAGTTCAGTAAGGAGTGTCTTCCTCTCAGGTGAGAAAATCCCTGCAATAATGGAGGACACAGCCTGTACACCTCCATCATGGGGTATGGAGGTGTACAAGCTGACAACATCGAAGGAAGCCAATATGGCTCCCGCCGGCACATGAATTCCACTCAATTTGTTGAGAAAGTCGCCTGTATCCCTTATGTATGACTTAGCTGATGTGGCATAGGGTCTGAGAATCCTATCCAAAAATATAAATATATGGCTAGTCACAGACCCTGGTCCGGAGACTATTGGTCTTCACAGGGTGGTCGATCAATGTCTTATGTATTTTAGGTAATACATAAAGCATTGGTGTGACTGGGTGACTAATGTATAAATAGTTGTACAAAGATTCATCAATAAGATCCTGTCCTTTAGCCTCTGCTCTCTTGGGTTTTCTTGTGTGTGTATATATATATATATATATATATATATATATATATATATATATATATATATATGTATATATATATATATATATATATATATATATGTATATATATATATATATATATATATATATATATATATATACAGATATACATTTTTTTTAAGACACTTGTCAATATATATATATATATATATATATATATATATATACATTTTAAGAAACTCTTGTCAACATCTTTTAGGCTGAACATTAAAGGAGTTATCCATTTTTTTTTTTAAATAAAAACTGATATGGAATTGGGACAGGAGTAAAATAGAAAAAAAAATAATAATATATATATATATATATATATATATATATATATATATATACCTAGTCCCAGTCCCCCGTTGGTCCCCTCCAGCTTTCATTCTCTTATGTCAAGTCCTTGTGTGTCCCCTCATGTACATATGTTTTGCCTTTTATTATGCTGTAAAGTGTGTAGAAAAGTGTTATAACTTTAAGAAATGTTCCCATGTGATCTTCAGTTGTCATGTGAGTTATCATGTGATTGTTACCCAGGAGGTATCAGTGACCAGGTGACTTAAGGGTGATCAATGAGATCCCACAAGAAAGCCCTGGGAGGAGTCTCTTCTCTCTCTTTCTGCTAAGCTGGGGTCCAGTGCGGTTGAGTCCTAGAGTGTGTCTGGAGTCATAGGAGCCTCAAGTGCAGTCTGCAGCCACAAGCTACAAATCTACAAGTAAGATAAAGTCACAGCTTAGTCTGTCTCCAGTCAAGTCAGTCACTGTCATCTATTGTCAAGTCAACGTGACCTGCACTAAATTGTCCAAAACAACTGCAAGTCCCAGCAAGCCCTCAAGGTCCCTGAAGTCACTGGTCACCTCCATGGGCCCGGCTACACTGTATAGACTGTACGATCTGACACTTAGTAAAGCTACCATTGTCCATAACTTGGTGTCTGAGTCATTATTGCCCCCGTGCCTAGCCCAGGATCCAGCGGTATACCTTTGGGTGGTATTGAGGATAAACCACGCCCTGCGTCACAAATATAAGGGGTTTATGCTATCTGCCCTGTCACGATGCCGGCTGGCAGGAGGTGGATCCTCTGTGCCAGAGAGGGATTGGCGTGGACCGTGCTAGTGGACCGGTTCTAAGTCACTACTGGTTTTCACCAGAGCCCGCCGCAAAGCGGGATGGTCTTGCTGCGGCGGTAGTGACCAGGTCGTATCCACTAGCAACGGCTCAACCTCTCTGACTGCTGAAGATAGGCGCGGTACAAGGGGGTAGACAGAAGCAAGGTCGGACGTAGCAGAAGGTCGGGGGCAGGCGGCAAGGTTCGTAGTCAGGGTGGATAGCAGAAGTTCTGGTACACAGGCTTTGGACACACAAAACGCTTTCACTAGGCACAAGGGCAACAAGATCCGGCAAGGGAGTGCAAGGGAGGAGATCAGATATAGCCAGGGAGCAGGTGGAAGCCAATTAAGCTAATTGGGCCAGGCACCAATCATTGGTGCACTGGCCCTTTAAGTCTCAGGGAGCTGGCGCGCGCGCGCCCTAGAGAGCGGAGCCGCGCGCGCCAGCACATGACAGCAGGGGACGGGAACGGGTAAGTGACCTGGGATGCGATTCGCGAGCGGGCGCGTCCCGCTGTGCGAATCGCATCCCCGACGGCCATGACAGTACAGCGCTCCCGGTCAGCGGGACCGACCGGGGCGCTGCGGAGAGAGAGACGCCGTACGCGCTCCGGGGAGGAGCGGGGACCCGGAGCGCTAGGTGTAACAGTACCCCCCCCCTTAGGTCTCCCCTTCTCTTTGTCCGGTAACTGCCTCCCCTGGGATGAGGACACCGGGAAAGGATGGAGGGATTCCTCAACGGAAGGCAGAACAGCAGGAGTGGGAATGGGGAGGGAGGGCAGAGGGCGAGGCCTGGCACGGGGCAGTGTGACACCAGGACGAGGGCCATGAGGAGGCACCGAGGCTTGCCTGACTGGACTGGGAGGGGGGGAGAGGCACTTCTTAAGGCAGGCAGAGTCCATAACGACCTTAGGGAGACTGGATACAGGAGGAACCACAGGGTCACGGCAGGGAGTACTGGGAACCGGTTTAAGGCAGTCCTTGAAGCAAGAGGTACCCCAGCTCTTGATCTCCCCTGTGGACCAATCCAGGGTTGGGGAATGGAGTTGAAGCCAGGGTAGTCCAAGGAGAATTTCGGAAGTGCAATTGGAGAGGACCAAAAACTCAATTTTTTCGTGATGATTTCCGATGCACATTAGGAGGGGCTCCGTGCGGTAACGCACGGTGCAATCCAACCTGGCTCCGTTGACCGCGGAAATGTGGAGTGGCTTGACAAGACGGGTCACCGGGATGCGGAATTTATTCACCAAGGACTCCCGAATAAAATTCCCAGAGGCACCAGAGTCCAGGCAGGCCACGGCTGAGAGGGAAGAGCTGGCTGAAGTAGAAATCCGTACAGGCACCGTGAGACGTGGAGAAGCCGACTTAGCATCAAGAGACGCCACACCCACGAGAGCTGGGTGCGAGCGTGCGTTTCCCAGACGTGGAGGACGGATAGGGCAATCCACCAAAAAATGTTCGGTACTGGCACAGTACAGACAAAGATTCTCTTCCTTACGGCGATTCCTCTCTTCCAGGGTCAGGCGAGACCGATCCACTTGCATGGCCTCCTCGGCGGGAGGCCTAGGCGCAGATTGCAATGGAGACTGTGGGAGAGGTGTCCAGAGATCTAAGTCTTTTTCCTGGCGGAGCTCTTGATGCCTCTCAGAAAAACGCATGTCAATGCGAGTGGCTAGATGAATGAGTTCATGCAGGTTAGCAGGAGTTTCTCGTGCGGCCAGAACATCTTTAATGTTGCTGGATAGGCCTTTTTTAAAGGTCGCGCAGAGGGCCTCATTATTCCAGGATAGTTCAGAAGCAAGAGTACGGAATTGTATGGCGTACTCGCCAACGGAAGAATTACCCTGGACCAGGTTCAGCAGGGCAGTCTCAGCAGAAGAGGCTCGGGCAGGTTCCTCAAAGACACTTCGAATTTCCGAGAAGAAGGAGTGTACAGAGGCAGTGACGGGGTCATTGCGGTCCCAGAGCGGTGTGGCCCATGACAGGGCTTTTCCAGACAGAAGGCTGACTACGAAAGCCACCTTAGACCTTTCAGTAGGAAACTGGTCCGACATCATCTCCAAGTGCAGGGAACATTGCGAAAGAAAGCCACGGCAAAACTTAGAGTCCCCATTAAATTTGTCCGGCAAGGACAGGCGGAGGCTAGGAGTGGCCACTCGCTGCGGAAGGGGTGCAGGAGCTGGCGGAGGAGATGATTGCTGCTGAAGTTGCGACTGAAGTTGGTGCACAATGGTGGACACTTCCGACAGCTGGTGGGTTAGATGGGCGATCTGTCGGGATTGCTGGGCGACCACCGTGGTGATATCAGAGATATAAGGCAGAGGGACCTCAGCGGGATCCATGGCCGGATCTACTGTCACGATGCCGGCTGGCAGGAGGTGGATCCTCTGTGCCAGAGAGGGATTGGCGTGGACCGTGCTAGTGGACCGGTTCTAAGTCACTACTGGTTTTCACCAGAGCCCGCCGCAAAGCGGGATGGTCTTGCTGCGGCGGTAGTGACCAGGTCGTATCCACTAGCAACGGCTCAACCTCTCTGACTGCTGAAGATAGGCGCGGTACAAGGGGGTAGACAGAAGCAAGGTCGGACGTAGCAGAAGGTCGGGGGCAGGCGGCAAGGTTCGTAGTCAGGGTGGATAGCAGAAGTTCTGGTACACAGGCTTTGGACACACAAAACGCTTTCACTAGGCACAAGGGCAACAAGATCCGGCAAGGGAGTGCAAGGGAGGAGATCAGATATAGCCAGGGAGCAGGTGGAAGCCAATTAAGCTAATTGGGCCAGGCACCAATCATTGGTGCACTGGCCCTTTAAGTCTCAGGGAGCTGGCGCGCGCGCGCCCTAGAGAGCGGAGCCGCGCGCGCCAGCACATGACAGCAGGGGACGGGAACGGGTAAGTGACCTGGGATGCGATTCGCGAGCGGGCGCGTCCCGCTGTGCGAATCGCATCCCCGACGGCCATGACAGTACAGCGCTCCCGGTCAGCGGGACCGACCGGGGCGCTGCGGAGAGAGAGACGCCGTACGCGCTCCGGGGAGGAGCGGGGACCCGGAGCGCTAGGCGTAACATGCCCCTAGGGTAATTCCATCTGCCCTGCATCACACCCCATACCACACTTGGTCTTCTCTCTTCTTCAGGAACTGCCGGATAAGCCAAGCCATAGCCGAGAAGGGGCATCACTGTGGTCAATGATTGGCTAAGCTAGCAGGTCCTGCATCAAGGCTCACCATCAAGAAAGCAGGAAGAAGAGAGAAGCTCAGGAGGCAAACGGGAGCTGCAGGGGGACCAGCAGGGAAGGGGGCTAGATAAGTATGGGGTTTCTCCAGTTCTCAGTCCTCACTTTTCTTCAGGACCTGCCAGGTAAGCCAATCCTAGCCAGGTAGGGACATCACTATGGCCAGTGATGGGCTGAGCTGGCAGGTCCTGCATCAAGGCTTATCTCAAAAGCAGGAAGAAGCGAGAAGGCCAGGAGGTGAACAGGAACTGCGGGGGGGACAAGCGGTGGATCAGGATAGGTAAGTATGCTCTTTTTTTTCTATTTTCCCATGCCCCAGCACCATATTAGTCTTTCTAAATCACCAGATAGTCTCTTTAACAATAGGTGGGTTGATTGACTGTCTATAGTCTTCAGAACCCTTTCTGCTAAAATGTATGCTAAAATGTAATGCCTTACATTTACATAGAGCAGTAGTCTCCAAACTGCGACCCTCCAGCTGTTGCAAAACGACAACTCCCAGCATACCCGGACAGCCAGCGGCTGTCCGAGCATGGTGTGAGTTGTCATTTTGCAAAAGCTAGAAGACTATAGTTGGGAGACTACTGACATAGAGCATTGTAACACCCCAACATTTTTTAGCCATGAAGCATCTATTGTTTCCGAAATAGTTGTGAATATTAGACATACATTATTTTCAAGAAGTTGGACTGCAGGGATCATTGGCAACTCAATACCCCTCATATCATCTGGGTGGTATCTGCCGGCATAGGTTCTAGAATATCTACTCTTTTTTACTAGCGTTTGGGATCTTCCTGTGAGCAACAAATTAACCCATTTCAGTTTCGTAGGTGTCTGCCAGACGAGGCCAATGTACATATTGCCAAGATTTTAAACAGAGCTGTCCCAAGAGTCAGCTCAGGAGGCATCTATCTGAACCAGAGCACTGAATTTTTTCCTGTTGCGGAAGGATGTAGACTGAGAAATGATTCCAGCATCGGACTAGAGTTACATTTTTATGAATAAATTACACATTCATGGGTGAAGGAATATCCTTGTGGTTTCAGCCATGGTCTGCACAGTGGGAGACCCAGGCTGCAAGCCAGATCTATCTTTACAGAACTGTGCTCTGCTTAGGTTCATTTATACAAACTGTTGTGCAACAGCTTGTGTTTAAGGAGAAAATGGCCGTGCGGCGTCTGTTGCTCGCAAGACGTTCCTATTTTTGACATAAAGAAATAGTTAGAAATGTTTTCTTTAGACGAAACCCTCATCCAGATTCATTACCGCCAATGTGCCATTCACGAATTCTGCATTTATTTTACTAGTATCAGCCTACCAATTCTCTATGGGAGAAACAGCAGTATTCTGAATGGTTCAGCACTTCAGGCATGTAGGTATATGAGATGCAGACATAGCAGGCACCAATGAGTGATGTCCAGATTACATAATGGTTTTTACATAAAGGGGTACTCCGGTGCTTAGACATCTTATCCCCTATCCAAAGGATAGGGGATAAGATGCCTGATCGTGGGAGTTCCGCCGCTGGGGACCCCGTGATCTTGCACGCGGCACCCCGTTTGTAATCAGTCCTTGGAGCGTGTTCGCTCCGGGTCTGATTACCGGCGACTACAGGGCGGGCGGCGTGTGACATCACGCCCTGCCCCCGTGTGATGTCACGCTCCGCCCCTCAATGCAAGCCTACGGGAGGGGGCGTGATAGCCGTCACACGCCGCCTGCCCTGTAGTCACCGGTAATTAGTCCCAGAGCGAGCACGCTCCGGGGATGATTACAAACGGAGTGCCGCGTGCAAGATCACGGGGGTCCCCAGTGGCGGGACTCCCGCGATCAGGCATCTTATCCCCTATCCTTTGGATAGGGGATAAGATGTCTAAGCACCGGAGAACCCCTTTAATCATCGTCACTCCGCCTTGTTAGGTTACATTGTATATGAGTTATGAATTTTTGTTTTATAACATATTAGGAAAGACAATGGGCCATGGTAGCCAGAAGCACTACCATGTTGGATTGCGGTGGTTGGTAACCAGTATAAAGGCCTCCTAAGCTGCCAACCACCAGAGAAGGTAATGAGATGGCTGTAGGCCCTGACGGCACCTGTACTGGTAGGGGGACACACATAGCAAAAGGGAATTTCTTAGCAAATTGATGATAAAGCAAGACTGTTGATGACAAAGTGAAAGGCAGATAGAATGGAGTTGGTCTGTCAGTAGTAGGGTATGACTTGCCCTTCTGCTGAATAGGCAGGACTACTGGAGGCTGAGGAGGTGCAGGGCCGAGGCAAGACATTTTGTCTATACAAGCAGCCGAAGGGGGATTTTGGTGCCCCCCACCCCAATCCATCACTGAAGTAGTGTAGATGGGAAGCACCCGGGACATGGCAGAATACTTTGCGTCCCCCAGCCTGTGAATGTAAGAGAATGGTGGTATATACAGTGTATGCATCGCCACTCACCAGGGACACATGCTGAATTTTCTCACAGGTTATGGTTCAGAAACATAAATTGATACCTCCACACCAGGATGACATATTACTACTTCAGTGACTAATACAATCATACTGTTATTAAATAAAAACCACTTTACAGAGACCAATATCACTACTAAAAAAGGACAAATAATTCCACCACACCATGACCACCAAAATTACAACCACATAGTGACTGGATAATACTACTATACTTATACTGATCTGAGTCCCCTGCTAGTGGCTGGGGATTAGGATTGTTTCGCCCCTCCACCGTACTGGCACCCAAAGGCCCTGCTCCAGGAGGTGCTTGTATGCTGGAGGCTGGGCAACATGGCACAGATTCATGTAGAGCATATCAGGGGGCTTAAAGGGGTACTCTGGCCCTAGACATCTTATCCCCTATCCATAGGATAGGGGATAAGATGTCTGATCGTGGGGGTCCCGCCCCTGGGGACCCCCAGGGATTTCGGCTGCAGCACCCTGCTGTCATTACTGCACAGAGCAAACTCGCTCTGTGCATAATAACGGCAATACAGGGGCCGGAGCACCAAGATGTCATGGCTCCGTCCCTCGTGACGTCACGGCCCCCCCCTTAATGCAAGTTTATGGGAGAGCGCGTGACGGCCACCACGCCCCCTCCCATAGACTTGTATTAAGGGGGTAGGCCGTGATGTCACGAGGGGCGGAGCCATGACATCTCGATGCTCCGGCCCCTGTATCGCCCCTCATTACGCACAGAGTGAGTTTGTTCTGTGCAGTAATGACAGCTCGGTGCTGAAGCGGAGATCACGGGGGTCCCCAGCGGCAGGACCCCCGTGATCAGACATCTAATCCCCTATCCTTTGGATAGCAGATAAGATGTCTAGGGGCGGAGTACCCCTTTAACCATTCAGTCACGGTGATTCTTCAAAGGAGGAGCATTAATGTTGCTTTCATAAACACAATCTTATATAAGACAAAAGAAAAAACACGGAGCGCCTCATAGAGTATTATCCTTAGTAAAATATTAGTTGTAAAATAAATAAAAACAGGGTGCTCACCTGTATAGGTTGTGGATTAGCCACAATACTATTAAATGTCAATCAATCCCTCTCCGGCGAGAGCGTCCGGGGCATGCAGCAAGGAGACTATGGCCGAGCAGGACTAAAATATATGTCCGCCCGTATAGGATAGACAGAGAGAAAGTGAAAAAAAAAGCCTCCAATTTGCGCAAGAGTTCCCCTTAAGTGCTAACAAACGCTCTATTCTGTTGTATAGGATGTCAATGTTGTATTTATTTAGTCCATAACAAATATTGAACTGACCAATCCACTTTTCTGGGGCTAAATGAGGAATGTTAGCTGCCACAGAAGTGCTATAGCTGAGTATATTGTCAGCCTGTGAGTATCCTCCTGTGAGGGGTCCACTGGACCACTGGGACAAACTTATGTAACCTACTGTATGAAGGGCAAGTAATGTAGTATTTAAGCCCAAGTAAGTCTGTAGTTAGGTCTTTTTTGGATACCAAGGAGGAAATCCATAACCTTGGCAGGTTGGCCATGTCTATGAGGTGGGTTGAGAAGGTAGGCTTTGAAGCTTAACCTAGGTAAAGGAACCTTGGTAGTAGGCTCAGTTAGGACAGTACTGTAAGCAGTGCACTGACTCAGTCTTTAAGACAGTGGTGGGGGTGGCAAACTGGAGTTTCTGTGGTGTCCAAATATGCCCATCTATTCTATAGCTATAGTATGAGGAGAAATGGTGGTGGACCTTAATGGTTGCCCAGTGGGAACAGTAGTTAGAGATAACCTACAGGGCAGTATTTTTTTTTTAGTACGTTGACTTTCATAAGAAAAAAGTATACTCATTAAATATTATCATATCTTATTTTCTCTTTTATTAATATTTTCCATTAGTATCTTTAGTTGTCTCTTTATATATAATAATATTTTTTTGTTTAGTTGTCCTTTCCCTCCCCCCTCTCTTTCCCCCCCACCCCTTTTCTTTTTTTCTTTCCTTATCTTTCTTCATCCCCTTTTCTTACCTTTTTTCCCTTTTTATTAGCATGTGCGTTTCGTTCCGAATCCAAATTCGTACGAATCTTTGGAAATTCCGACTCGCAATGTGTCCGAAATGATCCGAAACCGAAACTTTGCGGCGTAAATTTCTGAATCAGAACACCTTTACGATTTTGAAACGTACGAAGCTTACAATCGCAAACAAACCGATTGTAAAAACGATCGTGCGTTCGAACGACCGAAGACACGATTAAACACGTGACTGTTTTCTAACCAATCACATGTATTTTTCAGCTGCTGGGGGTTGGATTGCGGGTTATCATGTGACTGCTCTTCGTGGGTTAGAGAAGTGAATAGAGAGAGAAGTGTTGTTGAGATCTGTGCTAAAAACTGAGATTTATCTTTGCCATCCTTAGTTTATTTTGGGTTTTTTCATTTATCTTAGTTGTAGTGAGTGAGAGGATCTTATTTTGTTTATTATTTTCTGTTTTTTTTTTTTTTGCGCTGTGAGACTTGATTTTTGTTCTTTTGTTTTTCCCCCCCTCCTCTGTGTCCTTCATATCACATTTATTTTCTTATTTTGGGGTTTAGTTATTCTAGGTGTTCTTTTCTTGGGGTGTGTACTAATTTAGTAAATTTTAGTAATTTTGTGCCACAGGCCGGCATTTTATAATTCTGCAGAATCTGATCTGATCTGTGATTGTATTGTGACTGCCAAAACTTCAATGTTGTGACCTAGATTCCTTGTTGTTGTGTATTGTTTAGAGTCACAAACAATGTCGAATCCTGGTGGCTCTGATAGTGCTCACTGCTGCTTATCTCCGCTCAGCTCCCCTCCTGTGAAGCTAAGGAGGACAGGCAGTATCAGCTCAGCTGGCACAAGCATGGTATCTGCTAAAAGCCAAAAATGCCATGGAGCCAAGAGCTGCCGGCAGCTCTTTAAAGATTTGCTCCCTAGAACCACCTGCACTTCCTTAACCAGCAGGGACATTACCACCACCGATTCCGCCACATCTGCTGCTGTGAGCATAGTGCCTTCTATGTTTTATGGCAGAGGCCAGGTGAAAGCTGTGAAGGTTTTCCTAGCATCCACGCCTTCAAGCAGTCAAAAATTAAACTTTTGCCTGTGCAGGAGGCACTATCTTAGGCTGATGAATCTGCCATCACTACTGCAAGTGCTACCACCAGCAGTACTGTTGTTGCAACCGCCACCACCAGCAGAACTGCGATAACATCTGCAGTTAGCAGTGAACCTACACATCTGGGAATGAAGAGAAGTGAGGGAACAGCTGTCCCAAAAAAATCAGTTCTCTGCTCCTCACACTTTGGATGTGGATGATGATGATTTGGAGGTGGGCTTGTTCCCATCCCTGATAACTGATGATTCAGACTTGGAACTGTTTGCACCCTGTGTCTCCCCTGACAGACCACCAGACTTTCCACAGCTTCATTCCCCACTGCTTTTCTCCCCTGGTCCACCTGCCTCACCTGGTACACCTTCTTCTACACCAGATGTGAGTCCTGGGATCATGTCTGACTCAGACACATTTGCTGTGGCCAAGGTTACAGGGATACATATGTCTGGCGCCCAACCTCGGCCACACACTGCCCCTGATGTTCAAGCTATTCCACCATTCAGTGGCGGTGCTAGCTGCTGTTCTAAAATATGGCAGCATTTTGTCAAAATTGGGAATGGGCAGCTAGCAAAGTGTAATCACTGTTGAGCAGGGGAAAAGTGGTTGGTCACTTCACCAACAGTGGCATGAACCAACACATGCACTTGTTACATAGTTTTGGCTGACCGGGGTAAAAGATTGTCAGCATGTCTCTTCCTATAAATGAAGAGGTAGGCAGGTGCTGCACAACATTCTTAATCACCTTCAGCTTCATCTGCACCCACCAAATGCTTGCCTGATAAACCAGTACAGAGTGCAACGGTCAGCAGAAGCATATATCATATTCAGTCCCATATTGAGTCAAACATATTGATGAATCATCAGAAAGGGGATAAACATGGGCGGCATCTATGTTTTAGCTGTTGAAAGGATTGACATTTTACATGTTAAAAATAAGGAAAGATATAATGTTAGTGCTTGATAGAGATCAGAATATTTGCTCCCGAGTCCCAACCAACTTCTAGGGTTCATACGCCAATGTTGGGACACTACAGGATATAAGGGCTACTAGCAGTGTTTTTCATACAGAGATTAGAATGCATTTCTCTGTGAAAGAGCCACTTGAAAGTAAAGTGTATTCAAGGTTCTTTTAGAAGGTGATCTCTTGGTTAAAAAATAGACTCTGTGAACACATGGTGTATTCAAAACCCAATTGGAGATTTTGGATATTATTTCACTTTTTAAGATTTCATTGCAAAAACGAAACCATCAGGATAAGGGACTTTTTTTCAAAAGTGACAGGCATGTACTTTTATAAGAGTATTACTTAACCCTAAGAATGGCAATTCTGCTACGTACGAATAATCGTGCGAAATACAAAGAAATTACGAACAATTGGAAATTACGAAGAATTGGGAAATCCAAATTCGATTCCGATCCGAATGCGATACTGAACCCGATACTGATCCGAAAGCGATTTGAAACACGGTTCCGTTCCGCCAACACAACTAAATTGGTTAAAAATGAAAAAAATGAAATCCGAAATTATATGAAACATAACTAAACAAATTTTTTGCCAGTGCACATGCCTACTTTTTCTTCCCTTCTCTTTCCCTTTTCCCCTCCTCTTCCCTTCCCCCCCCCCCCTCCCCTTACCCACTTATTTCCCTTCCCCCCTCTATTTGTACAATAAAAGAAGTTCAGGAGAACGGAAGCTTGGATGACCGGTATGCAGAAGGACTATGTCAGAAGGTATGGAAAGCAGTATGATCTTTTATTCATGCAACGCGTTTCTGGGTATTTAAAAACCAGGCATGGTACAACAAGGAAAGAAGCAGACTTATATACACAAAAAACAATGACATAATCACCGGAAATGACATATCGGAGATCCGAGGAGAACGTCATCAGGCAAAAGGAAGTATATATATTTTTTAACATACAAAAGAATTATAATAATAATAATAATAATAATAATAAAAATTGAAAATAGAATCATTTTATGGTTAAAAAACTGTTCAAGATAAATATTCATTAATAAAAATATGTATCAAAATTAACCCCTTAATGACGAAGGACGTAAATGTACGTCTTGGTGACGTGGTACTTAACGCACCAGGACATACATTTATGTCCTAAGCATAACCGCGGGCATCGGAGCGATGCCCGCATCATGCGCGACAGGTCCCGGCTGTTGATCGCAGCCAGGGACCCGCTGGTAACGGGGGACATCCGCGATCCCGCGAATGTCCGCCATTAACCCCTCAGATGCCGTGATCAATACAGATCATGGCATCTGCAGCATCGCAGTCACTTGAATGGATGATCGGATCACCCGCATCGCTGCCGCGGCGATCCGAACATCCAGCATGGCGGTCCCCTCACCTGCCTCCGCTGCCTTCCGGGAGTCTTCTGCTCCGATCTGCCTTCCCGCAATCTAGAGAAGAAGATGACCGATAACCCTGATCAGTGCTATGTCCTATACATAGCACTGAACAGGATTAGCAATCGTGTGATTGCTATAAATAGTCCCCTATGGGGACTATTAAAGTGTAAAAATAAAAGTAAAAAAATAAAGTAAAAAAAATGTGAAAAACCCCCTCCCTCAATAAAAACTTAAATTGTCCAATTTTTCCTATTTCACCCCCAAAAAGTGTTAAAAAATATTTTATATACATATTTGGTATCACCACGTGCGTAAATATCTTAACTATTAAAATAAAATGTTAATCATACCGTACAGTGAACGGCGTGTACGTAAAAAAAAAAAGTCCAAAATAACTGCATTTTTATAACATTTTATTCCCAAAAAAATTAATAAAAAATGTATTAAAAGTTTTATGTAAGCAAATATGGTATCAATACAAAATACAGATCATGGTGCAAAAAAATTAGCCCTCATACCGCCGCTTATACGAAAAATGAAAAAGTTATAGGTCTTCAAAATAGGGGGATTTTAAACGTACTAATTTGGTTAAAAAGTTTGTGATTTTTTTTAAGCACAACAGTAATAGAAAAGTATGTTATCATGGGTATCATTTTAATCGTATTGACTCAAAGAATAAAGAACACATGTCATTTTCACCATAAATTGCACGGCGTTTAAACAAGACCTTCCAAAATTAACAAAATTGTGGTTTTCTTTTTAATTCCCCCACACAAATAGTATTTTTATTGGTTGCGCCATACATTTTATGGTAAAGTGAGTGATGGCATTACAACGGACAACTGGTCATGCAAAAAACAAGTCCTCATACTAGTCTGTGGATGAAAATATAAAAGAGTTATAATTTTTTGAAGGCGAGGAGGAAAAAACGAAAACGTAAAATTTAATTGTCTGCGTCCTTAAGGCCCAAATGGGCTGCGTCCTTAAGGGGTTAAGATTCAGTTCTTTCTATGCATTCATTAAGGCCCTTGGGCCAGAGTGTGTTAAAACGAAAAATCCAAAAAGATTCTCTATTTATGAGACATTGGAAACGATTTGGCACCTCGATCGCAATCGATTTGATAACACATACATTGACACAATTATTATCGTCTGCATGATTTAAGGCAATGTGTCAGGAGACTTATTCATCCTCATGCGTAGACATTGTACCGTTCTACCTGAATATTGCAATCCACATTTGCAGGATAAAAGATAGATTACATAAGAAGACGAGCAGTTAAAAAATGTATTCACTAAAAAGGTTTCACCTATGGAAGAGGAGACCATATTGGAAATACCATAATGCGTATCCAATTGCAGCATAAACATCTCTGGGATCCACAACAGAAAGTGCCTGTGCAGGAGTCTTGGTTCATGGAGGTAATTGTTTCAAGTTTTTTTTTATCCTGCTAGGGGCCAGATAATTTCGCAGGGTTTTGGCTCTCCGATATGTGATGGCGCTTTTTTTTTTTTTGGAGTAATTTTTTTTAAATCGGGTCGGTTAATATGGTGGATCAATGTTTTTTCAGAATGCCAAATATTGTTTTTGGTGTGTTGTTGAAGTTGGTAATGAAATTATCTTTCCTAATATTGTTTTTATCCAAATGAATAACCTTCTGTTGTTTTTACCTTTTTACTCCACTAAAAATTGACTAGCTTTAGTAAAGGCAGTTCTCAGCACGTTTTTAGGATAGCCCTTTTCGGTGAATTTTGATTGTAGAATTTTGGATTGTAATTTGAAATCTTCAAACTTGCTAAAAAAAATTCTGAGATGTTGGTACCGGCCAAACGGAGAATTTTTGATCCACTTGGGAAAGTGACAACTATTATAGTTGAGAAAGCTATTTACATCCACTTTCTTAAAGATTTTTCGTTTTAACACACTCTGGCCCGAGGGCCTTAATGAATGCATAGAAAGAACTGAATCTTAATTTTGATACGTATTTTTATTAACAAATATTTATCTTGAGCCGTTTTTTTTTTACCATATAATGATTCTATTTTTTATTTTTATTATTATTATAATTATTTTGCAAGTTAAAAAATGTATATACGGTACTTCCTTTTGCCTGATGACGTTCTCCTCGGATCTCCGATATGTCATTTCCGGTGATGATGTCATTGTTTTTTGTGTATATAAGTCTGCTTCTTTCGTTGTTGTACCATGCCTGATTAAAGGGTTTTAACCCCTTAAGGACTCAGCCCATTTTGGCCTTAAGGACTCAGACAATTAAATTTTTACGTTTTCATTTTTTCCTTCTCGCCTTCTAAAAATCATAACTCTTTTATATTTTCATCCACAGACTAGTATGAGGGCTTGTTTTTTGCGCGACCAGTTGTCCTTTGTAATGACATAACTCATTATATCATAAAATGTATGGCGCAACCAAAAAACACTATTTTTGTGGGGAAATTAAAACGAAAAACGCAATTTTGCTAATTTTGGAAGGTTTCGTTTTCACGCCGTACAATTTATGGTAAAAATGACATGTGTTCTTTATTCTGAGGGTCAATATGATTAAAATGATACCCATTATTACATACTTTTCTATTATTGTTGCGCTTAAAAAAAATCACAAACTTTTTAACCAAATTAGTACGTTTATAATCCCTTTATTTTGATAACCTCTAACTTTTTATTTTTCCGTATAAGCGGCGGTATGGGGGCTAATTTTTTGCGCCATGATCTGTACTTTTTTATACCACATTTGCATATAAAAAACTTTTAAAACATTTTTTATTATTTTTTTTTAATAAAATGTATTAAAAAAGTAGGAATTTTTGACTTTTTTTTTTCGTTCACGCCGTTCACCGTACGGGATCATTAACATTTTATTTTAATAGTTCGGGCATTTACGCACGCGGCGATACCAAATATGTCTATAAAAATATTTTTTACGCTTTTTGGGGGTAAAATAGGAAAAAACGGACATTTTACTTTTTTATTGGGGGAGGGGATTTTTCACTTTTTTTTTACTTTTACTTTTACATTTTTTTACATTTTTTTTTACACTTGAATAGTCCCCATAGGGGACTATTCATAGCAATACCATGATTGCTAATACTGATCTGTTCTATGTATAGGACATAGAACAGATCAGTGTTATCGGCTATCTTCTGCTCTGGTCTGCTCGATCACAGACCAGAGCAGGAGATGCCGGGAGCCAGACGGAGGAAGGAGAGGGGACCTCCGTGCGGCATTCTGAATGATCGGATCCCCGCAGCAGCGCTGCGGGCGATCCGATCATTCATTCAAATCGCGCACTGCCGCAGATGCCGGGATCTGTATTGATCCCGGCACCTGAGGGGTTAATGGCGGACGCCCGCGAGATCACGGGGGTCGGCCATTGCCGGCGGGTCCCTGGCTGCGATCAGCAGCCGGGATCAGCCGCGCATGACACGGGCATCGCTCCGATGCCCGCGGTTAAGCACAGGACGTAAATGTACGTCCTGGTGCGTTAAGTACCACCGCACCAGGACGTACATTTACATCCTGCGTCCTTAAGGGGTTAAATACCCAGAAACACTTTGCAAGAATAAAGATCATACTACTTTCCATGCCTTCTGACATTGTCCTTCTGCATACCGGTCATCCAGCAGTGGGATCCAAGCTTCCGTTCTCCTGAACTTCTTCTATTGTCCATTTCGCACTGATGGTTTTGGCGTGGGAAGCCGCAGCAGCTGACCATAGCATCACATTTTTCTGTAAATGTTGTGCCTGGATTCAGCACAACCTTTCCAGATGAGCAAGTTATGAATCAAGCTCTTATCAAAGCCTACTTTGGTGATCCCAAACAAGGAAGCGTTTTGTGTTTTATGTCCCCTCTATTTTTGGTTTACATCATGCACATAGCACCTTAACATATGCACATTATTTTTGCACATAGTATTAAAATGATGAATTTATAATGGTTGTGTTTTGGGGATATATATGTATATATATATATATATATATATATATATATATATATATATATATGTATATAAATTGTGTGGTACACATATATGATATTCGGTCACATTTTATTGCACTTTGATATATATAATTTGCACAGAACACTTCATTTAAATTATATATATATATACAGTAACCCCCCGACCTACGATGGCCACGACATATGATAAAATCGACATACGATGGCCTCTCAGAGGCCATTGCATGTCGTTGTCAGCATCGACATACGATGCTTTTATATGTCGGGGCCATCGCATTAACTGCTATCCGACAGCGCAAAATGCTTCAGCTGCTGTCGGATAGCAGTTTAAGCATCCCGGGCAGGTTAATTGACCTATTCCCGCTGCTCCGGGTCCACTTTGCGATCCTCCGGTGTCTTGCGCATCTTTTCCAGGGTCCGGGCCTTGCTTTCCGGCGTCGTTATTACGTCACTACGCACGCCGCGCCGGCGCAGCAGCGTAATAAGTAATATATGAATTATTCACTTTTATTAATATCTCTCACTTCTCAGTCTATACTACTTTTTTATTTTATAAACATATTTGGTATTGCCGCGTGCGGAAATGTCCGAACTATCAAAATAAAATATTAATGATCCTGTACGGTGAATGGTGTAAGCGTAAAAAAAAAAAAACTGCAAAAATTCTGTTTTTTTGTCACATTTTATTCCCCAAAAGATTTATAAAAATGATCTAAAAGTTTTATATATGTAAATGTGTTATTGATACATTTTTGGGGGGGTTTGACGTACATTTTATGGTAAAATGAGAGGTTTCATTACAAAGTATATTTGGTCACGCAAAAAACAAGCCCTTTTATGGGTCTGTAGATGGAAATATAAAAGAGTTATGGATTTTAGAAGGACAAGAAGAAAAACCCAAAACGCAAAAATACAATTGGCCTTGACCTTAAGGTCAAAATGGGCTTGGTCCTTAAAGGGTTAAGTATGTATTGGTACAGGTTTTTTCCTCTCTGTATCTAGATTAAGTGTAGCATGGTTATATGCACGAGTTACATGTTGATTTTATAAGTCTGTATTCTCTGAGGTGTTATACTAGGGTTCAGTATGATACCTTTTGGGTCTCTCTCTTTCCCCCACTTTTGTGGAAGACCTCCATGCGTTTTAATAATATGTAAACAATAAAATATATTTTTGTTTTCTCATGTAATGACTCCATTGGTTCTTTAATAGTATTTTGTGTGGTAGGAGATTATATAAGCATATTATACACTGGGGTAATAGTGATAATATTCATATGGGACTTTGCATGAGGGTTTTGAGTGAACCCAGAAATTTATGAGATCATTTCACATTAATATAATTTTTGGATCCCATATGTGTTTAATGTTTACACAAAGGAACCTTGGTAGAAGGCTCAGTTAGGACAGTACTGTAAGCAGTGCACTGACTGAGTCTTTAAGACAGTGGTGGGGGTGGCAAACTGGAGTTTCTGTGGTGTCCAGATATGCCCATCTATTCTATGGCTATAGTATGAGGAAAAATGGTGGTGGCCTTAATGGTTGCCTAGTGGGAACAGTAGTTAGAGATAGCCTACAGGGCAGTAAATTGTCAGTAACCTATGTCTGGGTCAGTGCAGTTAAAGTCATGGACTGATAGAAGGAAAGAAGTAGTCATCAGAAAGATTGTGGAAACTGCCAAAGTGGCTGTACCAACTCCAGTGGAGAATCTCTTTGAAGAAGTAGGTAAGTTAAGCTGCAGGTGGAGACTGCTTCAAGTGATGCTGAGGGTGAGGTAAAGCCTCTTTGAGTAAAGCCAAACTGCAGAACCAGATTTTCTATGAATTTTAAAAATAAAAAAAGATACAATGGTAGCAGATAACGCAATGGCTTTTTACTAGTGGGCCAAAAATAATTTTTGGGAGAAGCAACAGGTTTTGCGCATGAAAAGTAAAGAAGCAGTGGATTTTTACCAGCTGTAAAAAAAACTATACAAAAGTGCAAGAGAGTCACACAAAACTCTCTTTGCAGCTTCTTCACAATAAAGTGTACCACAAAAAAACCTGTAACACAACTGCAATGAATGAGATTTTACTCTGAAAGATGCAGACCACTTGCTGTTGCTTTACTACAATTGTCATATATGTGTGGTCCTACTCCTATCTGTGTTGCTCACTGCCTAATGTCCCTCACAGAGATCTTCACCTTACAAGTGCTATCTCTAAAAAGGCTGCTGCTATGTGCATAGGCTTTTATAGTGACTCTAACATCCTCCTTATACTGCCTCCTGATTGGCTGGTAGAGCTGTTTGCAAGGCATTATGGGCTAGACTTAGGTCATGTGATCCCTCCTCTTTCTCCTTTTGACATTATCTTTAGAGATGAGCGAAATTTTGAAAAATTTGAATCGTCAGATTCGCAGAATTTTTCGAAGAAATTTGGTTTGATCCGAGATTTATTAGTGGCAAATTGCTATTAAAAATGGCTATTTCTGGGCTACAGAGAGCCTCAATAGGGGTGTAGAACACTTTGCCTTGTCACTTTGGCTTGCTCTGTCTGAGTGTTGCTTTGGAATAGAGGCTGTTGAAAGAGAGTTGTAAAACAGGAGATATCTGCTGTGCGAAGTGAATCTGTGGAGCTGGAGTGACTTGTGTGAGTACTTACATTTGCACATAGAGGCATCACTGATAGAATTTTAAACAGCCTTTTTCCTTTTTTTTTCATCTCTACTCTGCCTCTAGGGGAGGGGTAGATTGGTCACAGGTGCTTAAATCTTAGTTTGGGACTCAGTTCTGAGCTTGCTACGTATGAGTGTTGCTTTGGAAGAGAGGCAGTTGAAAGAGAGTTTTAAAACAAGAGATATCTGCTGTTTGGAGTGAATCTGTGGAGCTGGAGTGACTTGTGTGAGTACTTACATTTGTACATAGAGGGATCACTGAGAATTTTAAACAGCCTTTTCACTTTCTCTTTCTCTACTCTGCCTTAGGGGGAGGGGTGGATTGGTCACATGTATTTAAATCTTAGTTTTGGACTCAATTCTGAGCTTGCTTTGTCTGAATGTTGCTTTGGAAGAGAGGCAGTTGAAAGAGAGTCATAAAACAGGAGTTTGAAAGCATGAGTTTGAGATCGCTGTGAGTGTTACTTTGTGAAATCCTAGATGGCCTCCATGTTAGAAAATGCAGTCCGGTGTACATCTTGAGCGATGTTTGCAATCCTTGAACAGCAGTTTGAGGGTGCATATTGTTGTGTGAGTTGTTCATTTGGAAGCCCAGATCCTGGATCTAGCGTAGGAACTGGCAACATTGAGACACATTGACAACTTGGAGAGGAGTCTCCTGCTCACTGAGAAAGTATTCTTTAGGGTAGAGGAGAGGGAGGATAGTGGGATGGAGGTGCAGGACAGTCAGGCAGCTAGCTGGGTTACGGTTAGAAAATGGGGTAGAGAGAAAAGTGGCAGGGAGGCTAGTCCTGATCTGGCACACCCAAACAAGTTTGCCCAGTTGGCAGATGAGGGGATGCCATTTCAGAGCTAGCAGTACTGCAGCAGGACTCTGCCTCTGACCGCTAGGGGAGTGTCTGCTCCAGTATGGGGGGAAGGAGTAGTGCAGGGCAGGCCAGACAGGTACTGGTAGTGGGGATCGCCAAACAGTGTGTTGTCTACCTGGCGCTGGGTGGGGCTGGAGAGGACCCAGTGGTCATGGTACATATTGGCACCAATGACAAAGTAAAAGGTAGGTGGAGTGTCCTTAAAAATGATTTCAGGAACTTAGACCGCAAGCTTAAGGCAAAGACCTCCAAAGTAATATTTCCTGAAATATTACCTGTACCATGAGCCACACCAGAGAGGCAGCAGGAGATTAGGGAGGTAAACAAGTGGCTCAGAAGCTGATGTAGGATGGATGGGTTTGGGTTCATTGAGAACTGGGCCGACTTCGCTGTTGGATACCGGCTTTACCATAGGGACGGGCTGCAGCTCAATGGCGAGGGTGCAGCTATGCTTGGGGAGAAGATGGCTAGAAGGGTGGAGGAGTGTTTATACTAGGGACTGGGGGGGGGAGGGAACCTACAACACAGAGGGGGAAGGTAGTGTAGATAGAGAGGGGGGACTTATTAATGTACCTAGGGGTGGAGCGGAGGGAGGGGTTAGAATAGTTAATAGGGTTCATGGGGCAAAAAAAACATACATTATTGAATTGCATGTTGACTAATGCCAGAAGTCTGACCAATAAAACTGACTAACTGGAGTTGATAATGTTTGAGGAGGATTATGACATAATGGGTATAACAGAGACCTGGTTGGACGATAGCTGTGACTGGGCAGTTAACATACAGGGTTATAGTCTATTCAGGAAGAATCAGACAAAAGGGAAAGGGGGAGGAGTTTGTCTTTATGTAAAGTCCAGTCTGAAGGCTGCACTGCGGGAGGATATACGGGAAGGAAACGATAATGTGGAGTCATTATGGGTAGAAATATATGGGGTTTGTTATAAGCCACTAAACATAATGGAAGAGGAAGAAGATCAATTACTGAGGCAAATAAACAAGGCAGCAAATCAGAATGAGGTGATAATAATCGGGGACTTTAACTATCCTGATATAAACTGGGAGACTGAGACCTGTGAATCTCATAAAGGAAACAGGTTTCTGACTATAGCTAAAGACAATTATCTGATCCAAATGGTGCAGGGTCCGACCAGAGGGGGTGCCCTACTAGACTTAATATTAACCAAAGTACCTGACAGAGTAACTAATGTGCAGGTAGAAGGACACCTAGGAAATAGTGATCATAATGTAATACATTATAACTTGTTCTTCAATAAGGGAATCTCTCGAGGGGCCACAAAAAACAATGAACTTTAGAAAGGCAAAGTTTGATCAACTCAGAGGAGCCGATAACAATATAAAATGGGATAATGTCCTCAAAGACAAGAATACTGACACTAAAGTGGAGAATTTTAAGAATATTTTAAATTGTCACAGTAAGAAGTATATACCTTATGGGACTAAAAGGGTCAAAAATAAAAGAAAACCTATATGGATGAATAAAAATGTTAAGGGGGCAATAAATGACAGAAATAAAACATTAAAACTACTAAAACAGGACGGCAGTGAAGAAGCATTAAAAAGCTATAGAGAAAAATGTAAAATATGTAAAAAACACATACAGTAAAAGCCGCAACAATTGAGACAGAAAGACTTATTGCCAAAGAGAGTAAAACTAACCCCAAAATGTTCTTTAACTATATAAATAGCAAAAAGGCCAAAAATTTAAGTGTAGGAGCTTTAAAAAAAATGATAGGGAAGAAATTATAGATGGGGATCAAGAAAATGCTAATATATTAAACCAATTTTTTTCCACTGTATTCACCAAGGAAAATGAAATGCCAGGTGAAATACAGCGAGATAAGGTAAACTCTCCAGTACAGGTCACCTGTCTAACCCAGGAAGAAGTACAGTGCCGCCTGCAAAAAATCTAAATAGACAAATCACCAGACCCAGATGGCATACACCCCCGTGTTCTAAAGGAATTAAGTAATGTAATAGACAGACCCCTATTTTCAATATTCAGGTACTCTATAGTAACAGGGAATGTTCCCCAGGACTGGCGCATGGCAAATGTGGTGCCAATGTTTAAAAAGGGGACAAAAGGTGACCCCTGGAATTATAGGCCTGTTAGTTTAACCTCTGTTGTACGTAAATTGTTTGAGGGTTTTGTAAGAGATGCTATTTTGGAGTATTTTGATAAAAATAAATGTATGACTCCATATAAGCATGGCTTTATGAGGGATCGGTCCTGTCAAACTAACCTGATCAGCTTTTATGAGGAGGTGAGCTCCACACTGGACCAGGGGGAATGGCTGAATGTTGTATATCTGGAATTTTCCAAAGCAATTGATACAGTGCTACATAAAAGATTGCTGCATAAAATGAGAATGATTGGGCTGGGAGAGAATGTGTGTAAGTGGGTAAGTAACTGGCTAAGTGATAAGAAACAGTGGGTGGTTATTAATGGTACTTATTCTCATTCGGTGACTGTTACTAGTGGGGTACCACAGGGATCAGTCTTGGGACCTGTTCTATTTAATATATTTATTAATGACCTTGTAGAGGGGTTAAATAGTAAAGTAGCAATCTTTGTAGATGATACTAAACTCTGTAAAGCGGTAAACACAATAGAGTACAGTGCACTGTTACAAATGGATCTGGATAGTTTGGAGGCTTGGGCTGGGAAGTGGCATATGAAGTTCAACACTGATAAATGTAAGGTAATGCACATGGGGAGGAAGAATCCGGGCTGGGATTATGTATTAAATGGGAGCACACTTGGGACGATTGATGGGGAAAAGGACTTAGGAGTCTTAGTTAACAGAAAATTTAGCGGTAGTGACCAGTGTCGGGCAGCTTCTGGCAAGGAAAATTAAATTATGGGGTGCATCAGTAGGGGCATAGATGCCCATGACAAGAAAATAATTCTACCACTGTACAAATCACTAGTCAGACCACACATAGAATACTGTGTACAGTACTGGTCACCAGTGTACAAGAAAGATATAGTGGAGCTGGAGAGGGTTCAAAGACTGTCAACCAGGGTAATAAGGGAATGGGAGGACTACAGTACCCAGAAAGATCAGAATTAGGGTTATTTAGTTTAGAAAAAATGAAGGCTTAGGGGAGACCTAATAACTATGTATAAATATATCAAGGGACAGTGCAGAGATCTCTCGCATGATCTATTCATACCCAGGACTGTATCTATAACAAGGGGGCATCCTCTACGTCTAGAGGAAAGAAGGTTTCTACACCAGCACAGACGGGGGTTCTTTACTGTAAGAGCAGTGAGACTGTGGAATTCACACCCAGAGGAGGTGGTCATGGGGAACTCTGTAGAAGAGTTCATAAGGGGTCTGGATGCATTTTTGGAGAATAATAACCGCTGGTTATGTATACTAGATTTATAGGGACAGGACGTTGATCCAGGGATTTATTCTGATGCCATATTTGGAGTCTGGAAGGAATTTTTACCTCTAGTATGAGGGTTTTTTGCCTTCCTCTGGATCAACACAGTAGGGACTCATTAGGGATATAGGTTGAACTTGATGGACTCTGGTCTCTTTTTGACCTTATGAACTACCGTATGTTACTAAGTAACACGCATAGGGCGTGTGCTGTGTTAGTGATACAATACTGTTATTGTTACGCCGAGCGCTCCGGGTCCCCGCTCCTCCCCGGAGCGCTCGCAGCGCTCTCTCATTCGCAGCGCCCCGGTCAGACCTGCTGACCGGGTGCGCTGCGATATTACTCCCAGCCGGGATGCGATTCGCGATGCGGGACGCGCCCGCTCGCGATGCGCATCTCGGTTCCCGTACCTGACCCGTTCCCCGTCTGTGTTGTCCCGGCGCGCGCGGCACCGCTCCTTAGGGCGCGCGCGCGCCGGGTCTCTGCGATTTAAAGGGCCACTGCGCCACTGATTGGCGCAGCAGGCCTAATCAGTATCCTCACCTGTGCACTCCCTACTTATACCTCACTTCCCCTGCTCTCCCTCGCCGGATCTTGTTGCCATTGTGCCAGTGAAAGCGTTTCCTTGTGTGTTCCTAGCCTGTGTTCCAGACCTCCTGCCGTTACCCCTGACTACGATCCTTGCTGCCTGCCCTGACCTTCTGCTACGTCCGACCTTGCTCTTGTCTACTCCCTTGTACCGCGCTTATCTCTGCAGTCAGAGAGGTTGAGCCGTTGCCGGTGGATACGACCTGGTTGCTACCGCCGCTGCAAGACCATCCCGCTTTGCGGCGGGCTCTGGTGAATACCAGTAGCAACTTAGAACTGGTCCACCGACACGGTCCACGCCAATCCCTCTCTGGCACAGAGGATCCACCTCCAGCTAGCCGAATCGTGGATCCCGCTGAGGTCCCGCTGCCAGTTGTCGCCGACCTCACCACGGTGGTCGCCCAGCAGTCGCAAAAGATAGCGCAACAAGGCCACCAGCTGTCTCAACTGACCGTGATGCTACAGCAGCTACTACCACAGCTTCAGCAATCATCTCCTCCGCCAGCTCCTGCACCTCCTCCGCAGCGAGTGGCCGCTTCCAGCCTCCGATTATCCTTGCCGGATAAATTTGATGGGGACTCTAAACTTTGCCGTGGTTTTCTTTCTCAATGTTCCCTGCATTTGGAGATGATGTCGGACCAGTTTCCAACTGAAAGGTCTAAGGTGGCTTTCGTAGTCAGCCCTCTGTCTGGGAAAGCCCTGTCATGGGCCACACCGCTCTGGGACCGCAATGATCCTGTCACTGCCTCTGTACACTCCTTCTTCACAGAGATTCGAAGTGTCTTTGAGGAACCTGCCCGAGCCTCTTCTGCCGAGACTGCCCTGCTGAACCTGGTCCAGGGTAATTCTTCTGTTGGCGAGTACGCCATCCAATTCTGTACTCTTGCCTCCGAATTATCCTGGAATAACGAGGCCCTCTGCGCGACCTTTAAAAAAAGGCCTATCCAGTAACATTAAAGATGTGCTGGCCGCATGAGAAATTCCTGCTAACCTGCATGAACTTATTCATCTTGCCACCCGCATTGACATGCGTTTTTCCAAAAGGCGTCAGGAGCTCCGCCAGGATATGGACTTTGTTTGCACGAGGCGGTTTCTCTCCCCGAACCTCTCTCCTCTGGTCCTCTGCAATCCGTTCCTGTGCCTTCCGCCGTGGAGGCTATGCAAGTTGACCGGTCTCGCTTGACACCTCAAGAGAGGACACGACGCCGCATGGAGAACCTTTGCCTGTACTGTGCCGGTACCGAACATTTCTTGAAGGATTGTCCTATCTGTCCTCCTCGCCAGGAAAGACGCACGCTGACTCCGCACAAAAGTGAGACAGCTCTTGATGTGAACTCTGCTTCTCCACGTCTTCCTGTGCCTGTGCGGATGTCTTCTTCTACCTTCTCCTTCTCTGCTATGGCCTTCTTGGATTCCGGATCTGCAGGAAACTTTATTTTGGCCTCTCTCATCAACAGGTTCAACATCCCGGTGACCAGTCTCGCCAGACCCCTCTACATCAACTCTGTTAATAATGAAAGATTGGACTGTACCGCACGGAACCTCTCTTAATGTGCATCGGACCCCATCACGAAAAAATTGAATTTTTGGTCCTCTCTAACTGCACTTCAGAAATTCTTCTTGGATTACCGTGGCTTCAACGCCATTCCCCAACCCTTGATTGGACCACAGGGGAAATCAAGAACTGGGGTACTTCTTGCCACAAGGACTGTCTTAAACCGGCTCCCAGTACTCACAGTCAAGACCCTGTAGTTCCCCCGGTATCTGGTCTTCCCAAGGCCTATCTGGATTATGCTGATGTTTTTTGCAAAAAACAAGCAGAGACTTTGCCTCCTCACAGGCCTTATGACTGTCCTATTGACCTGCTCCCGGGTACTACTCCACCCCGGGGCAGAATCTATCCCCTGTCTGCTCCGGAAACTCAAGCCATGTCGGAATACATCCAGGAGAACTTAAAAAAGGGGTTTATCCGCAAGTCCTCCTCTCCTGCCGGAGCTGGATTTTTTTTTGTCTCCAAAAAAGACGGCTCCCTACGCCGTTGCATTGGTTACCGCGGACTTAATAAAATCACTGTAAAAAAACGCTACCCCCTACCTCTTATCTCGGAACTCTTTGACCGCCTACGAGGTGCCCACATCTTTACCAAGCTGGACTTAAGAGGTGCTTATAATCTCATCTGCATCAGGGAGGGGGACGAATGGAAGACTGCATTTAACACCAGAGATGGCACATTTTATCCCTCTTCCAGGCCTTCCTTCGGCGCCTCAGTTGGCAAAGCAATTTTTTATACACATTTTTCGCCTTCACGGGTTGCCCACACATATCGTCTCGGATAGAGGCGTTCAATTTGTGTCTAAATTCTGGAGGGCCCTCTGTAAGCAGCTCAAGATCAAATTAAACTTCTCTTCTTCTTATCATCCCCAATCCAATGGGCAAGTAGAAAGAATTAATCAGGTCCTGGGTGACTATTTGCGACATTTTGTTTCCTCCCGCCAGGATGACTGGGCAGATCTTCTACCATGGGCCGAATTCTCATACAACTTCAGAGTCTCCGAATCTTCTGCTAAATCCCCATTCTTCGTGGTGTACGGCCGTCACCCTCTTCCTCCCCTCCCCACTCTCATGCCCTCTGGTTTGCCCGCTGTTGATGAAGTGACTCGAGACCTTTCCACCATATGGAAAGAAACCCAAAATTCTCTTTTACAGGCTTCATCCCGGATGAAAAAATTTGCTGATAAGAAAAGAAGAACTCCCCCCATTTTTGCTCCCAGAGACAAGGTATGGCTCCGCTTTCGTGTCCCCAGTTATAAACTGGGACCACGCTATCTTGGTCCTTTCAAAATCAAGTGCCAGATCAACCCTGTCTCTTACAAACTCCTTCTTCCTCCTTCTCTCCGTATTCCCAATGCCTTCCATGTCTCTCTCCTTAAACCACTCATCCTTAACCGCTTCTCTCCCAAAGTTGTGTCTCCCACTCCAGTTTCCGGTTCATCTGACGTCTTTTCGGTGAAGGAGATTCTAGCATCCAAGACGGTCAGAGGTAAAAGATTCTTCTTGGTTGACTAGGAGAATTGTGGCCCAGAGGAGAGATCTTGGGAACCTGAGGACAACATCCTGGACAAAAGTCTTATCCTCAGGTTCTCAGGCTCCAAGAAGAGGGGGAGACCCAAGGGGGGGGGTACTGTTACGCCGAGTGCTCCGGGTCCCCGCTCCTCCCCGGAGCGCTCGCAGCGTTCTCTCATTCGCAGCGCCCCGGTCAGACCTGCTGACCGGGTGCGCTGCGATATTACTCCCAGCCGGGATGCGATTCGCGATGCGGGACGCGCCCGCTCGCGATGCGCATCTCGGCTCCCGTACCTGACCCGTTCCCCGTCTGTGTTGTCCCGGCGCGTGCGGCCCCGCTCCTTAGGGCGCGCGCGCGCCGGGTCTCTGCGATTTAAAGGGCCACTGCGCCACTGATTGGCGCAGCAGGCCTAATCAGTATCCTCACCTGTGCACTCCCTACTTATACCTCACTTCCCCTGCACTCCCTCGCCGGATCTTGTTGCCATTGTGCCAGTGAAAGCGTTTCCTTGTGTGTTCCTAGCCTGTGTTCCAGACCTCCTGCCGTTGCCCCTGACTAAGATCCTTGCTGCCTGCCCTGACCTTCTGCTACGTCCAACCTTGCTCTTGTCTACTCCCTTGTACCGCGCTTATCTCAGCAGTCAGAGAGGTTGAGCCGTTGCCGGTGGATACGACCTGGTTGCTACCGCCGCTGCAAGACCATCCCGCTTTGCGGCGGGCTCTGGTGAATACCAGCAGCAACTTAGAACCGGCCCACCGGCACGGTCCACGCCAATCCCTCTCTGGCACAGAGGATCCACCTCCAGCTAGCCGAATCGTGACAGTTATTCAGTATGACATGCAGCATTGCACCCCAGTGAAGCTGTACAGAGTCGCTGAGTAGTACACCCAAAATTGCTCTCTCTCTCACTGCTGCAAAGCTATTTTTATGTGCAACACACACACTATTCTCTCTGCAATAAAACGATTATATAGGGCTGTGACATCACAGGGCTGGCTGGCTGCTGATAGGCTTCATTTGATTCAGGGTCATCCTGCCTACCCGCCTTCCCACCTTCCCAGAGTTCCTTGCCCCATGTCCTTACACGTGGAGCTGCCATTTTAGATACCCTGGAGCCTGGACGGCACTAAGTGGGAGTTTATCGTGGTGATATTCGGATTTGTTACGGATCAAATTTTTCAGGAAATTCGTAAGGAATTCGGATTCGTCAGATTCAATTTGCTCATCCCAAATTATCTTAGCGAATTTGTGACCAAAGGGGGCGGTTTGCTCATCTCCAAGTGTGACGTTGTTTCTTTAAAACGTATGGTTACTTCCATAAAACCTGGTTTGCCAATGATAAAGGGATGCTTGCTCACTCCTTGTCTTGTCCCTTTGATTCTTATACAGTTTGTTTACTTTGTGTTATATATAGTATAAACACATTCCAGTTCTTAATATACCACTGAAGCAGTGGCGTACCTAGGGGGGGGGCGGTGGCCCGCCCCGGGTGCCACTCTCAAGGGGGGTGCCAGGGGCGGACTGACCCGCCGCCACCACAAAATTAAATTTTTTTAAATTTTTTACACCTTGCCGCCTCCCGCGCTGTGTGCCGCCGCCCGCGCTCTGTGTCCGCCCACAAATACCCCCCCCCAAGCCGTTCCCCCTACCCCCACGCCCCCCCCCCTTTCCTTACCTCCCAGGCAGCCTGCGGCGTGCGGCCCTACAGCACCGCTGTGGCTGCCTAGGAGAAGCGTCATCACGTTAGTGATGACGCGTGAGACGTGGTGCCGGCAGAGAGAAGCGCGCTGGAGATGAGCATGCACCCTCCAGCAGTTTTGTCTGTTCCAGCAGAATGTTGCAGCGCTAGGCCTCCCGCTACTGTGGCCGTACAGGTAACCCCCTCCCTCCCCACCTGCATGGCCTCCCTCCCATCACCCACCACCAGATAGGTAACCCCCCCCACCTGCCTGCCCCCCTTCTACCTCCCCCTTCAACCCCTTTGGCTGTCCGGGTATGCTGTGACTTGTAGTTTTGCAACAGCTGGAGGCACCCAGGTTGACAAACACTACCTTAGGGCCTAACCCAGTGTTTCCCATCCCGGGTGCCTCCAGCTGTTTCAAAACTACAACTGCCAGTATGCCCGGAGAGCCTTTGGTTGTCTGGGCATGCTGGAAGTTGTAGTTTTGCAACAGGTGGAGGCACCCGGATTGGCAAACACTGCCTTAGGGCCTAACCCAGTGTTTCCCAACCAGGGTACCTCCAGCTGTTGCAAAACTACAACTGCCAGCATGCCAGGACAGCCAAAGGCTCTCCAGGCTTGCTGGCAGTAGTAGTTTTGCAACAGTTGGAGGCGCCCTGGTTGGCAAACACTGCCTTAAGGCCTAACCCAGTGTTTCCCAACCAGGGTACCTCCAGCTGCTGCAAAACTACAACTGCCAGCATGCCCGGACAGCCAAAGGCTCTCCAGGCATGCTGGCAGTTGTAGTTTTGCAACAGCTGGAGGCACCCAGGTTGGCAAACACTGCCTTAAGGCCTAACCCAGTGTTTCCCAACCAGGGAGCCTCCAGCTGTTGCAAAACTACAACTGCCAGCATGCCCGGAGAGCCTTTGGATGTCTAGGCATGCTGGGAGTTGTAGTTTTGCAATAGCTAGAGGCGCCTGGGTTGGCAAACACTGTCTTAGGACCCAGAGTATTGTATTATACTCCAGAGCTGTACTCACTATTCAGCTGGTGAGGTCACTCTGTACATACATAACATTACTTATCCTGTACTGATCCTGAGTTATATCCTGTATTATACTCCAGAGCTGCACTCACTATTCTGCTGGTGAGGTCACTCTTTACATACATTACATTACTTATCCTGTACTGATCCTGAGTTATATCCTGTATTATACTCCAGAGCTGCACTCACTATTCTGCTGGTGAGGTCACTGTGTACATACATTACATTACTTATCCTGTACTGATCCTGAGTTATATCCTGTATTATACTCCAGAGCTGCACTCACTATTCTGCTGGTGAGATCACTGTGAAACAGAATCACTTTTTTTACATTTATTATTTTATTATTATATAGATGTATAGAGGGTGGGGTGTAGCTCTGCATATACCTATGGGAAAGAGGGGGGGGGTAGCTCTGCATATACCTATGGGAAAGAGAGGGGGGGTAACCCTGCATATACCTATGGGAAAGATGAGGGTTGTAGCATATACCTATGGGAAAGAGGGGTGGGGGGAGGGAGTGTAACTCTGCATATACCTATGGGAAAGAGGGGGGTAGCTCTGCATATACCTATGGGAAAGAGGGGGGGTTAACTCTGCATATACCTATGGGAAAGAGGGGGTTACCTGGCTACCTACCTACCTGCCCTTTTACTGTGCAGGACACCAAGGAGGGCATTATTACAGTTTGTTGGCCTATAGATGAAAAGATTGTAGAGGAGGGGAGGGCACTGAATATATGCAGAGTCTGACATGTTTTTCCTGCAGATGTTAAGAGATCCACATGGCGGTCTTATCCGGACGAAGAAGAAAAGGAAAGAGGACGCCGCTGATCAGAAAAGACGTAATTGTGAGTCCCAAAATGTAACTGTAATCACTTATATGGTATACACATCCTGTGTACAGCTAATATCTACTGCCATATGGTCCTGTATATAATCACTTATATTGCATACAGATCCTGTATAGTATACTGGTCTGTGTATAGTGGTTTTATTCAGAACATTATGGCTGTATTGTCCAGTTATTGTGTGGTGGTATATATTTACTCCTTGTATACCAGTATTATTGGTCATGGAAATTTACCTACGTTAAAGTGTTTCTTACATATATAAATTTTAATTTATCGTGTGTGGGATTTGGGTGGAATAGGGGCGTGGCAGAAGATTGACGAGCTGCAGAGACTAGCAGGGGTCCTTGCCTTTTTTTTGGTCCGGGGGCCTCGAGTGTTGTCAGTTCGCCCCTGGGGAGAGGGGAGGGAGGGGGTGTAATTAAGGGGGGTGCATGTGTGTGTGTGTGTGTGTGGGGGGGTGCCAAACAAAGGGTCCGCCCCGGGTGCCAAATGCTCTAGGTACACCCCTGCACTGAAGTAACCTAGAACCCTTGTTAATACTTTTATATATAAAATACTCTACTGCATACTTATCTTACTCTACTAAATGATGTAAGAGAGAGAAACACCAAAGGTAAACAACACATACCACACAGTGCAAAGACATAAAGTGATACTATATGATACACAACAGACCAAATTCAATGACGAAATATTAAGAGTAAAGAAAGAAATGCACAAATTAACTTATTTGGCTCAGATAAACCATAGGACTCAAAAAGCTATAAATTCCAAAATGTTTCTGGCGCCTAACTTTTTGGATAATTTTATAGAGATCTCTAAGGATACAACAAATTGGCTGCGAGTGAAAAAAGTCAAACTATGTCATCGCCCCATTTGGCCAACTGCTGCATTTGTAGAAATGTGTTTGCGGCTGCAAGAACTGTTCAACGTGATTTTATATGATAGTTTTAATGGTCTAGCAGTGGTGAGGAACCTGTGTGAGGTTTTTGAGTGCACTCCAGAGATTTCTGAGCCAATAAAGTCCTAAGAATACATAATCAGGTTACAGTGAACCGAGATGCCCCCTGGATTTTTATTACAAGGTGATAGCTCTGTAGCACAATGTCACTTGCTGTGAGAGCGCCATTGTTAGAGCAGCTCAAACTTGATCCAGACTAATTATGTTGGGGGCGATCGCTCAAGCGCGGAGATAGGTTGAGTGGGTCACTAGCTTCATTTTAATCCCACAATTGAAGGTACTTGTACCTTTTGATTTTGCAAAAAAAAAGAAAAAAAATCTGGATGAAATGTGACAGCAACCAGTTTGAAAGCCTAGAAGGGATTCAGGCATGAGTAGTAGCATTATAGCGAGAGAAAACCAACATTATGGGGAAACCTCAAGCTGTAGAAAGACATAAAAGCAACAGAACACGGGACTAATAAATTGTAGTTTTTCTTTTATTTAAAGGGGTACTCCTCCCCATATATCTTATCCTCTATGCAAAAGGATAGAGGAAAAGATGTCTGATCGTGGAGGTCACACTGCTGGGATCCACCATGATCTCCTTGCAGCACCCGGCGTCACTCCATGTTCCCTCCATTCATGTCTATGGGAGGGGGCTTGATGCTCGAAGCAGCGGGACCCCTGCGATCAGACATCATATCGCCTATCCTTTAATAGGGGATAAGATGTCTAGGGGTGGAGTACCCCTTTAAATTCCCTTTGTTATTAAGAGTAAAAAAAAAAAGTCTCTAGATAAAAACAGATATGAACGAACTGAACCTGTGGAACCTTAGTTTGGTCAGAGCTTTGATAAAGTTTGGATCAGCTAGAATGCTGGGGAGGTTCAGCATAGCAGTACCTTCTAAAATAACATCAGCCACATGGTAGAAAAAAGAAAGAGGGAAGATCACATGACCCCAGGGAATACCATAATGCCTTTTAAGCAGCTCTCCCAGCCATTCAGGAGTCAGTATAGGGGTGATAACAAAGCCACTATAATAGCTTTAGCAGCCATTTTAGAGATTTATCATTGTCTTTAGACAGTTTTTTGTGTCTATAAAGGGGCAAAAAAAAAGGAGCAAGCAGAGTTTTTTGTGCATTTCTTTGCGCCTTTTTGTTTACACATTTCGTCTGATTTTTAGTTGCAATCCACTGATTTTGGCAATATACATGATATGGAAGGGTTTTAATACTGCACCTTTTTGTGAAAAGGAGCTAAAAAGGCACAAAGCCACTGAAAAATCTCTAAAACTACCCCAGCCCAGGCTTGGTGTAGCTTTTTGGTGCATGTGAAGACAGAAGTTTCAGAAAATGTGACCTGCACTAAATTTATCATATGTTCTTTGACCATTTAACAAATGTGGTACTCCTACACATTACCAGCACACACAAAAAAAGGTGTAAAAAATGCTTCACTTACACTACAAGGATAAATGTGGGCCAGTATATCTTAGGTGAAGATCTCTGTGAGGGATGCTAACAACACTCTATACTATCTGTAAATAGCTCAGGATTATCTGCAGAATAACCCTGATAACCAGAGGAAGGATTGCTTATTGAAAATAACTCATCATTAGTGTTGAGCGCGAATATTCGAAATACAAATTTTTACCGCGAATATCGGCAATTCGTGATTTCGAGAATTTCTAGAATATAGTGATATATATTCGTAATGACGAATACTCGTGTTTTCTTGTGAATATGCAAATATTTGTGAATATCGGCACTTCCAGTCAGAGGACATTGATCTCTCCCTTCTTTTAGGTGACAGATATAATCGCGCATGCGCACTATGCAAATTTCATTACGAATTTTTGCATGAAAAAAAACTAACATAGCGAATATGCGAATTTCGCAAATATAGGACGATTATTTGTCCATATATTCGCTAAATATCGCAAATTCGAATATGGCCTATGCCGCTCATCACTACTCATCACCCCTCTGGTTATCTGTCTAGATACCACATATAATCATAAGGCTATCCTTCATATAAGATAGGGCCAGGGACTATTGATAGGATTCAGATTGGGCAGACTAGATGGGCCAAATGGTTCTTATTTGCCGACACATTCTATGTTTCTATATCCCACCAATATTTCCTTTCTCAATTGGTGTGTTGTTTGTTCTGATCTATTTGTTTTGATGGGAATTATTTATTTGTATGGTTGACTATGGCCTCATCGGCCTTGATTTACTATTGTAAACCCGACCTGCTTTTGTAGGGTTGTGCACCAAAATGAGGCGAGGTGCGCTACACTTTGACGCCTTGCATCACAAATTCTTTAAAAAAAAACTACAAATCCAACAAATCCGAAAAAGGAGTGTGGTTGACCAAAAAAAGAGGCGGGTTCTCACAACCCAACCTTTTTACTATTAAATTAACACAAAATCCTGTGAATAAATGACTGGAAATTCCCAAATAAAAGCTGGTCAGAAAACTTTCCCGACCTGTGATGGCCTTCTAGTAAGTAATGTGGAATCATCCAAGTATGAAACAACATTTCACACAAATAAAATGAATAAATCAGGGACATTAAGCAGTAATATAAGATGTCTGATCGCGGGGGTCCCGCCGCTGCGGAACCCCAGACATCCGGTGCACGGAGTGAACTTTGTGCTGGATGACTAGCAATGTGGGCCAGAGGCTCGTGACATCAAGGCCATGCCCCGCTTGTGACGCCTTGGCTCAATGCAAGTCTATGGGCCATCACGCCCCCTCCCATAGACTTGCGTTGAGGGAGTGTGGCCATGATGTCATGAGCGGGAATGACCGTGATGTCATGAGTCTCCGGTACTGCACCCGATGCTCTAAATGAATGCCGGGTGCAGCAGGGATATCGTGGGGGTCCAGGATGGCCGTCACACCCCCTCCCATAGACTTGCATTGAGGGGGCAAGCGTGACGTCATACAGGGAGATGTGGCGTCACTATACTCAGTCCCATGGTCGGAAGGCATAAGACTTGGAGCCTCCAGCGCTTCCTGCAGTGCTCACAGGTGGGTGCTGCATTCTAGATTGCGGGGATCCCCAGCAGTGGGACACCCGCGAACAGACATCTTATCCCCTATCCTTCAGATAGGAGATTAGATGTCTAGGGGCGGAGTACCCCTTTAAGCACTGGACATCTATCAAACCTACGATTTACTCCGATATCTGCATACGGGTACATCAGATCTTGCATATTTCCCTAGAAGGCTGCTTAATAATACTTTTCATGTTTTTCCCTCCAGAGCTGGAATACAAGAATTACAATATTTTCATTGTTATTTCAAAAAATGAGCATATTGTCTGGTTAGTGTCAGGAAGTCCTGGACCTACAGTTCTATTTTCCTTTTATTAAGTCAGACTCTGTTACACCAGTTGCCATATATGAGGCCAGACATACAGTATGTGCAAACATGTAGCAAGGTAAAAAAAAATATAACATCTGTAAAGTATAAATAAATATATAAACAATGTAATAATATTAAGGTAATATGCACATGCTTAATACCAATATGTAAATGCCTTTAGGGTCCTTAATACTGATCTAGGAGATGAAATGAGGGCAAGTTTTTCTTTGTGAAATTCTACTGAAAAACTATGGAACTCCTTGCCAAATAATACATAATTGATTTATTGAAGCAGAATGACAGGGTCCTGAGACCCTTTTCTAAAAGATATAAAGTCACAGATTATATGTACTAGATTTGCTAAAATGGACGTTGGTCAAGGGATTTATTGTGAGTTTAATATTTGAGGTCAAAAAGGATTATTCGACTAGTAGGGGCAAATGGTGTAGACATCATGGAGATATTGCCTTCTGCTCGATCAGCATGAGCACATAAGTTGGAACTAATGGACCTGAGTCTTTTCTCAGCATTATCAGCTTCATACTGTTACGCCGAGCACTCCGGGTACATTCAATCCTTTGATTGCATACACTAAACAATGCTATGCCATAGCATAGCATTGATCAGTGTAATCTGTGCTTGATTGCTCCAGCCTGGATCTCAGACTTGGAGCAACGGAGCGACAATCGGACAGCGAGGAGCAAGGTAAGGCGCCTCCCGATGTCCTCTCAGCTGTTCGGGATGCCACGATTTCTCTGCGGCAGTCCCGAACAGCTCTACTGAGCTAACTGGCAATATTTTCTCCCGGTTTAGATGCCGCAATCAACTTTGATCATGGTGTCTAAAGGGTTAATACCGGACATCAGCCCAATCAGTAATGTCCAGTATTAGCCACGGAACCAAGTTTTGCGGCCCTCACCAGGGATCTGGAATTTGTATTGTCCGATGCCCAGGACATGTTCTGGGTGCCGGGCAGGTGATTTCTTCAGGCATTTAGCCCTGCTTCAGGCAAGCAGGGCTAAATGCCGGAAGACTTTACACACTCCGGCAAACACTGCTACATGGGACCCGATGCACATATGATGGGGCAACCAGTCTTGCCCCTTCACTAAACTGCTACTTACATCTGCCTGCAGGGACTTTCTGGCGGAGGTGTGCACGGTGAGTGATGTCATAGCAAGCGCCGCACAGGGACACCGACGTCCTGCGCTGCGCGTGCGAGGACGTCACTTATAGCGTGCACCTCCGTCCAGGGAGTCCACGCAGGCAGATGTAAGTAGTGCTATCCAGCTGGGGAATCTGTGCTACGGCTACCTAATGTTGGGAATTTGTGCTAAGGCTACCTAATGTGGGGAAACTGTGCTGCGCTACCTAATGTGGGGAACTGTGTTGCGCTACCTAATGTGGGTAATCTGTGCTGCACTACCTAATGTGGGGAAACTGTGCCATGGCTACCTAATGTGGGGAAACTATGCTACCTAATGTGGCTGAAACTGTACCTTCCTAATGTGGGGAAACTGCTGCCTACCTAATAACCCCCCCCCCCCCCCCAGCAGTACAACAGGACTGGGCTACTGAGCATATGTGACCACAAGAACTGTGCTACATAGGCTGTAAAGTTAGTGTAGTTCATAATATAGTGTCTGTACCTGTGTTTGGTGGTTGGTCTTGCAATTATTATCTAATATTTTCCCCAATGATCATTTTTAGCAGCATAAAAAAGGAGTGTTGTCTCTGCTTTTCCCAGGTTGCAATGCAGCCTGAGATATTACATCACTAGTCAGGTGTTCAAAGGGAGCCTGTCTGATCATTCTCCCTGTAGGAAATTGTAGCTTACAGAACAGCACAGCATGCAAGACAGCTCAGGTGTGCTACAATGGGTGGGGTGACTGATGTGTGGGAGGAAGAAAAGTGAAATAGCCGTTTCACAAAAAGAAAGCAG
Organism: Hyla sarda; assembly: GCF_029499605.1. Classification (NCBI taxonomy): domain Eukaryota; kingdom Metazoa; phylum Chordata; class Amphibia; order Anura; family Hylidae; genus Hyla; species Hyla sarda. The sequence continues at coordinate 410,472,600 of NC_079191.1, forward strand.
CAGTGTTATGGTGAAATCACAACACAGCCATTTAGCCACAAGACAGGCATGGATTATTTCTAAGCATGCCCATTACTGTCTGGCAGGTTAGTACTAAAGTCACCTTATGGTGGATAACCCCCTTTAATTAGAAGTCCAAAGAGCTGTCCTATGAATTGTATTAATAATATCTAAACAGGAACCTTTTGTAAAAAAAATTATTCCAATTACCAAAATGTTCAACATTTTATGTTCCGAGTGATTTAATATATATATATATATATATATATATATATATATATATATATATTTCATTATTTAATAACGTGAAATGATATTATTTATATTATATAATCTTTGCTTTCCGATAGCGGTATTTCCCTGGAGAAAACTGGAATGATTTGTGATGAGGATCTGTCATGTTTTTTAAGAGCTTATTTTAAATCAGTTGGAAAACCTGCAGACAAGTACTGTCCTCTGACTTATTTATCAGCAAATCCCATCCAATAATGGTTACATTTCAGCCAGTCTTTATCTAGGGATCAGGTAACAGGCAAATGCTTGAGTTGTTGTTTCTGTCCAGGAGGGAAACAGCCATTTTGAAGAGAGTTGGATCACGTCAATAGAAGTCTTTCAGCTGAACAATCCCCTCCGCTTTCACATCAGCTCGGGGGATTTGCTTGGTCTGACTTGGTTTGGTTTGCTTTCCCTTTTTTCATTGTTTTGAATACAAAGATGGCTGAAACCTTTCACTGTCTTTTTTAACTGGTTACAAGGAAGGGAATATGAGGAATGTAAAGATCAAGAGCCAATGCTGTCAACAAAGACCATTGCTCAGACCTCATTATCCTGCCCGAAGTTTACTTTTTTTGTTAAGAATTTTTTGTAAGCAAAGGGCATCACCTGGCCTCAATACTAAGACCACCTCTGAGAGGAGTCTAGGCATAGACTATGTAAAAGCAAACATATATTTATTCTTAGAATGTTAAGTAATAATGGCATTTTTATGCCAGTCAAAAGATAGAAAGTAGTGGGAGTGATTAGCTGAGACCCGATGCGATCAACAACTTTTGACCTGTTTGAGTGACATGTGAAAAGTTGTTTGTCGTTACAGTAACACCTTAACACCAGACTCCACTGTCCCTCAATATCCCTGAAAATGTCCCTAATAAGGCGACATGTAATGTGCAAAATGAACCCTAAGACAACCAACAGAAGTTCTCTAGGAATTAGAAACAAAAAACCAGGACTGAGATGTTCTGGACTATGAAGCAAAAGGAAGAACAGAAGCTACTGATACAAAAACAAGGACTACACAAGAATGAACGATAAACCAACTGGACTGACAAGGAACAAAAGTAGACTAGAAAAAGATACTAGGGAAATGCAAGGAATCCTGGGTTCAATTGCCATATATATATATATATATATATATATATATATATATATATATATATATATATATAATTCGCATCACTCTGCATAAGGCAGAGATGTTAAAGGAGAGGCTAAACTATTAGAAACTCCTGCTGCGAAGAGCTAAGCAGCAAGATCCACTAATCGATCAGCTGTGGGACAGTTACACATTAAACGTCCTTAAAGGGGTACTACACCCCTAGACATTTTATCCCCTATTCAAATCATAGGGGATAAAATGTCAGATCGCCGGGGTCCCACCGCTGGGGACCCCCGGGATCTCTGCTGCGGCACCCCGCTATCATTACTGCGCAGAGCTAACTCGCTCTGTGCGTAATGACAGGCGATACAGGGGCCAGATCATCGTGTCATCACGGCTCTGCCCCCTTGTGACATCACACCCCGCCCCCTTAATGCAAGTCTATGGGAGGGGGCGTGATGGTCGCCACGCCCCCTCCCATAGACTTGTATTGAGGGGGCGGGTCGTTACATCATGAGGGGGCAGAACAGTGACGTAACAATGCTCCGGCCCCTGTATTGCCCGTCATTACGCACGGAGCGAGTTAGCTCTGTGCAGTAATGATAGTGGGGTGCCGCAGCGGAGATCCCGGGGGTCCCCAGTAGCGGGACCCCGGCGATCTGACATTTCATCCTCTATCCTTTGGTTAGGGGTTAAGATGCTGGGGGGAGTACCCCTTTAAATGGGCACTGTCAGATACAAATACTTTTGATATGTTGTAAAGCATGTATAACCAATAGGTTTTGCAATTGCTTTCAATTGAAAATTTTCTGTATTTCTTACTGAAAAAGCCAGTCAAACAACTACCGCCCCTGCCTGCTTGGACACATACTAGTCCTGCTGTGTCCATGAGTCATCACCTATGTCATGGACACACTTCCTTGATTGACAGCTGTGAGTGCAGGGCTCAGAGCTGGAGGAAAAATCCTCCCCCTGTCAGCTTGTGTCCCGCTACTGTCAGTGAGGACAAGCTGGGAGTTGTAGTTTTGCTAATGCTAGGGGAGATGTGAGCAGACAGCACACTGAGGGAGGGGGCGGAGACCTGCACAGTGAGGCCACGCCCCCTCCCTTTGGGAGGAATTCAGACTAGTGAGCTAAATTAAAAGTGTAATAAAAAATAAATAAAGGTGCTAGACACATAAAAATTTGATGTACATGGTCAGGATTAGGTACTGAGTGATATATTTAAAAACATTTTTTTTGTTGGATCTGACGGGTACACTTTAAATAATTAATAGACGGGAAAAGACAAAATTCATTCATTGACAACAAAAAAATAGCTCCCCAATGCACCAAGGAGTAGTTGAAATCCAATGAAAGTTTGTATGTGTAAATGTAATATTGATATGTGTAAGTGATTAAAATATTAGTAGTAATGGATAAGTTTATTAGGGGGAGACTGTACAGTGGAAAGGAGGCTTTAGTACCCTGCCGGGCACCATAAATACTAAACTGGGGATAAATCTGGTGGCAAAGGAAACAGTGTTGCTATCTTGTATACATATTAACCCCTTAAGGACTCAGCATTTTTCAGTTTTTGCATTTTCGATTTTTCCTTCTTACCTTTTAAAAATAATAACCCTTTCAATTTTCCACCTAAAAATCCATATTATAGGTTTTTTTTTGCGCCACCAATTCTTCTTTGCAGTAACATTAGTCATTTTACCCAAAAATCCACAGCAAAACGGAAAAAAAATCATTGTGCGACGAAATAGAAGAAAAAACAAAATTTTCTAAGTTTTGGGGGCTTCTGTTTCTACGCAGTGCATTTTTTCAGTAAAAATTACACATTATCATTATTCTTTAGGTCTATACGGTTAAATTGATACCCTACTTATATAGGTTGGATTTTGTCGTACTTCTGGAAAAAATCATAACTACAAGCAGGAAAATTTATACGTTTAAAAATGTCATCTTCTGACCCCTATAACTTTTTTATTTTTTTTTATTAGTATAATTTTTGTTTTGATTGGACTTTTTGATCACTTTTTATACATTTTTTTATGGTATAAAAAGTGACCAAAAATACGCTATTTTGGACTTTGGAATTTTTTTACGTGTACGCCATTGACTGTGCAGTTTCATTGACAATATATTTTTATAGTTTTGGACATTTATACACGCAGCGATACCAAATATGTTTATATTTATTTTTATTTACATCATTTTTTTTTTAAGGGAAAAGGGGGTGATTATGACTTTTATTAGGGAAGGGGTTATATCACATTTATTAACACTTTTTCTTTCACTTTTTTTTTGCAATGTTATAGTTCCCATAGGGGACTATGACATTGCACAGACTGATCTCTTACACTGTTCACTGCCATGTATTAACATGGCATTGATCAGTGTTATCGCCGCTCGAATGCTCCAGCCCTGATCTCAGGCACGGAGCAGTCATTCGGCGATCGGACACCCAGGAGGCAGGTAGGGATCCTCCTGTTGTCCTGCAAGCTGTGGGGGATGCCGCGATTTCACCACGGCGGTCCCGAACAGCCCGACTGAGCTGCTGGGATGCTTTCGGTTTCACTTCAGATGCGACGGTCAACTTTGATCGCCATGTCTGAAGGGCTAATACCGGGCATCCCTATGATCGATGATGTCCTGTATTAGCTGCGGGTCCCAGCCGTTGATGGCCCCTGGGACCGTCCCGATATGACGCGGGGTTACCATGTGACCCCGCATTATATAGTGGGAGCCGGCGTAGGACATAAATATATGTCCAGTGTCGTTAAGGAGTTACATTTTGTTTTTTAAATCAACTGGTGCCAGAACGTTAAACAGATTTGCAAATTTAAAAAGTAGCCAACCCCTCTAGACTAGTATCAGTTGCCTGATACAGTGATGTAATGGTAAAAATGATGACTGGATCGTGCTTCAATTATAAAATGAAATATTAAAATACATATTAAAATAATGTATTTTAAAATACATATAAAATATAAACAATAACTCCTCGAAACACAAGGGCCCTTGTGCCGAGGAAAATTACAATATAAAACTTATAAAACTTATACACACACCAATAGCTAGCATTGAGAATTTTTTTGAGAATTTTTTAACAATGCAATAATACTTTAAATCCGGCCTCCGATATTTCAAATGGGTTAAATGTCCCTTAAAGGTATGGATTCCAATTATACGTAAGGTAAAGTCCCATATAGGATATAGATTCCAAATTTTAAACGTAGAATGGGTAAATTATAATTACCAGTCTGCAATACATCCCGATAGAAAGTCACCTTGAGTTGAAATGTGGAGTCCGCACGATTAGGTGGTACCAGACGCTGGCATGCGTCCTCGCGGCAGTCTGCCTGCCACAGACCAGCTGTAATAATAACCGCTTGCTGATGTTTCGCTGCAGATGGTAACCATACGATGAAGCAGGTGCGGACTTCTAGGTAACTCGATGGTGGGTGACGTCACAGGCGCTTGGGCAATGCTGCCTGGAAGATGATTCCGGGAATGGTGTACTGCATAGCAGAACTGGATCGGAGTTCGCCTTTGAACAGTCAGGTAGCGGTGATGTATAATAATCTTATACCTAGACGCGTTTCTGGGCTCACATGTGCTTTACACACGGCCCTTTCCTCAGTAGGTTTGTAAATTACTTCTATTTAAAAATATTAATCCTTCCAATACTAATCAGCTGCTGTATACTACAGAGGAAGTTCTTTTCTTTTTGAATTTCTTTTCTGTCTGACCACAGTGCTCTCTGCTGACACCTCTGTCTGTCTCGGGAACTGTCAAGAGCAGGAGAGGTTTGCTATGGGGATTTTCTCCTACTCTGGACAGTTTCATGATCAGAGGTGTCAGCAGAGAGCACTGTAGTCAGACAGAAAAGAAATGTAATAAGAAAAGAACTACTAAGTACTGGAAGAGTTAAGATTTTTCAATAGAAGTAATTTATAAATCTGTTTTAGGGTCTATTCACACGTACAGTATTCTGCGCAGATTTAATCCGCAGATTTGATGTGCAGGATTTTTTGCTGCAGATTTCACTGTAAACTGAATGACTTGAAATCCTGCACGTTAAATCTGTGCAGAATACTGTAAGTGTGAATAGACCCTTAGAGTTCCAGCACCAATTGATTTGAAAATAGTTGGTTTTCACCAGATTTCCACTTTAATGGGAACCCCTTGCTGTGTGTAGACGAGCATTAGCCTGCTAAAGAAAAATGCTACTTGGAAGCCACAAAAGGCAACAGATGTGTCTCCAGGACATCCTGCACATATCACAATGCTGTTAGTGTCCTTCGTATCACTACCAGGGATGGCCGGCTGTCCCGATGGCTCCCCAGATCATCACACCAGCAGTTGGGGCAGTTTGTCGCTCTACAGCATAATGTAAGTAGGACAGGCTTCAGTGGAAACAGCAGGTTCAACGTGTATACTTGGGTCCAGTCAGCGCCACATTGAACCTGCTGTTTCCACTGAAGCCTATTCTACTTACAAGTTATATCTGAGCTGGAGGGCTGCAGATGGTGATTCCAACCCATTATCATGTGCTAATCATTGTTGTGTATGATGGTACACAACCACCAGGGCTCAAGTCCGGAGTTTCTGTACTTTTTTCACAGCAGGAACACCATTCCCGTTTTAAGGAGTCCTGTAGCACTAGCCCTTTGGTGGAAATCAAGGGTGAGTTCCCACACTTTTTTCCCAGGACTTGACCCCTGACAACCACCCAGGGTGAGCGGCTTTCATGCAATTTTACCGTACCCTATTTCATGTGTGATTTACCCTATGGAGCGCCTTTACCTCTCTTTTAAGCTCCATAGCATAAGCAGGATTGAAGAGCTCACCGTGAGGTCACCATACTCTAACAAGACCATTGTCAGACCCAGAACAGAACTTGTATTTGTTGCTAAAAATGATATGGTGCCAACAAATTTCCTTTCTCTAAATGCCTGGAAAATGGTCCTGGCAGAGACCGGGTCTGTAAGAAAGGTGCTACCTGTCTCTGAATGGTGGACAACGAAACTGTGGGACTTGCACGTGCTTGTCGGTGGACCAAATGAGTCTCTCGACTGGTGGTTTATCTTGACCTTCCGAAGCCTGTTAATCTTGTGTGTGCCCTCACAAAACCACTTCTCTTAACAAGTCCCAACATCTTGGTCAGAATGGTCTAGATAAGTGGCTCTGAACCTTTTTCACGACTGTACCCACAAAGGGTGAAAGTATGTCCGCGGGTACCCCTTGCGTGTAAATTCGCGCTGAACTTACACGCGAGGGGTACCCACGGACAAAATAAGTCATAAAATTACTTATTTTCATAATGGGGTGGGCTTACCACCCCCTCCCTCTGATCCCATTTTGCCATTAGCAGATAATGGCAACATGGGATCAGAGGGAGGGGGGGGGGGGGGTAATGGCAAAAGGGCATTAAGATTTGTGGGGAGGGGAAATAATGGCAAAAGGGGATCAGAAGGGGGGGTGGAATAATGGTAAAAGGGGATCAGAGGGGGGGTGATCTTTACACCACCCCCGCCTCCATCTTAATCCCCTATGCCATAATTCCCCCTCCCTCTGATCCCCTTTTGCCATTATCCCTCCCCCTCCATCTTAATGCCCTTGTGCCATTATTTCTCCAAACCCCCCCTCCTGCCCCCCCTCCGATCACCCTGGGCGAGTATATACATACAATAATATCCCTCCCATCAATACACTTTATTTATTTATTTATTTTTTTACATTACCCGGCCTGTTCGGGTATACAAGCGTCCTGTTCCCGGAGTCCCATTCAGCGGGGCCGCACTCATGGGTGACGTCCTTCTGCACTGTGTGGTACCTCCACGCATCGTCAGGGGACATCACATGTCTGCCTGGCAACCACGCAGCTCCTGTAAAGTAGCTGCGGTACTTTACAGAGAGCTGCCGCGGCCATTCTCCCATTTGTGTTGACAAATACTGGCCAATGCATGGCCGGTATTGGTCAGCGCATTGGTGTACCCCGCACAACCCGTGATGTACTCCTAGGGGTATGCGTACCACCAATGGAGAACCCCTGGCCTAGATGGTGTGCAATTTGTTGAAAGGACCATCCTTCACAGTCTAATGAAGAGCGCCCTTTCAAAGTCTATTCGAGATTTTGGGTTTCTTCAAGTACATTGTAGAGGCATGTCTAACAGTCCACAATCTGTCACCAAGATGTACACTACCCAAAAGTAGCCTCTGGGAGCCTTTTCATAGGGCAGCAGGAAAGCACTTTTTGGCCCTCTTGTGTCAGACTCCAGTGCTAATCAGACCATACCTGTACTCCGGGTTTTGTAACATTGTAACATTTCTATCTGGTCGCATTATGTTTCTGTCATTGAGAGGTACAGGTTAAAGGGGTACTCCACTGGAAAACATGTTGTTTTTTATTTTTTATAAATCAACTGGTGCCAGAAAGTTAAACAAATTTGTAAATTACTTCTATTTAGAAATCTTAATTCTTCCAGTACTTAGCTGCTGTATGATCCACAGGAAGTTATTTTCTTTTTGAATTTCCTTTCTGTCTGACCACAGTGTCCTCTGCTGACACCTTTGTCCATTTTAGGAACTGTCCAGAGTAGGAGCAAATCCTCATGGAAAATCTATTTTGTCATGGACAGTTCCTGACACAGACAGAGGTGTCAGCAGAGAGCACTGTAATTTACAAATCTGTTTAATTTTCTGACACCAGTTGATTTACCCCTTTAAATCTGCTTTCCCTAACACTATTTACCAGGATTGGGGAATGACTGACCAAACCCTAGAACAGTGTTTCTCAACCAGGGTGCCTCCTGGCAGTTCTAGTTTTGCAACAGCTGGAGGCATCCAGGTTTGAAAACACTGCCCTAGAAGAAGCCAAATTAGTGATATTTGGTTTTGGTAGGCAAAGTCATGAAGAGTCCTTTGGCAGAGTTTGGCACTTCTGTTCTTTAAAGGGGTACTCTGGTGGGAAACTTTTTTTTTTTAAACAGAAAGTTAAACAGATTTGTAAATTACTTCTATAAAAAATTCTTAATCCTTCCAGTACTTATTAGCGGCTGTATACTACAGAGGAAATTCTTTTCTTTTTGGATTTATTTTCTGTCATGACCACAGTGCTCTCTGCTGACACCTCTGTCCATGTCAGGAACTGTCCAGAGCAGGAGAAAATCCCCATAGCAAACATATGCTGCTCTGGACAGTTCCTAAGATGGACAAAGAGCACTGTGGTCATGACAGAAAAGAAATCCAAAAAGAAAAGAATTTCCTCTGTAGTATACAGCCGCTAATAAGTACTGAAAGGATTAAGAATTTTCCGTTGAATAAAAAAAATAATAATAATTACACCAGAGTACTCCTTTAAAGTGATGATGTGTGATTTTATCTCTGAGATCTTGTAGGTACAATGAGGCGGTTTCTACTTGTTTTTTTGTGGCCCAAAAAAAGCTCGAAAAAACGTCCCTGCATTTTCCTGTGTTTGACTGCATTTTTTCTGCTCCCTTTGATGTTCTTTTTCAAAATTTGTTGGATAAAAAAAAAAATTAATAAAAGGATGCAGTAGTAATGGAAAATAATGTATTTAACTAAATTTATAATTTTTAAAACAAAATTTAAATAAATTTTTAAACAGGGATCAATGTATGTGGGCGGGCAGGGCACTAAAAAAATGTAGCCGGCAATAATAAAAATGTAGGGGGAGATTTATCAAAACCTGTGTGTTCTATGCTGGGAGTAGTAGTACGATCTAAAAAATATTTTAAAAAAGTGAAAAATACACACACACTACAGGGGAGATTTATCAAAAACTGTGTGTTCTATGCTGGGAGTAGTAGTACGATCTAAAAAATATTTGAAAAAAGTGAAAAATACACACACACTACAGGGGAGATTTATCAAAACCTGTACAGAGGAAGAGTGGTGCAGCTGCCCATAGCAACCAATCAGATTGCTTCTTTCATTTTTCCTGTGCCTCTTTAAAAATGAAAGAAGCGAGCTGATTGGTTGCTATGGGCAACTGCCCCACTCTTCCTCTGTACAGGTTTTGATAAATCTCCCCTGTAGTGTGTGTGTATTTTTCACTTTTTTTTCAAATATTTTTTAGATCGTACTACTACTCCCAGCATAGAACACACAGTTCCATGATGAGAGTAGTAGTTCCAGTACTAATAGGCAGATCGCCCTGGTTGTCACTCCTGACACCAGGTGCGATCGTCCATAATATAGCAGCAATGCGGAGTGACTCTGTACAGCGCTTGCATCTCTGCACTATACTCCGGGCCGGCCAGTGATGTGAATAGAAATTCACATTACTCATTCATATTTTCCGCCCAGATTGAGGATTGGCTGGATGGTGGCAGCCAATCACTGCTCTCAACGGGAAATATGAATAAGTGAGTGGCCGGTCGGAGTACAGAGCCGAGATGCTAACTCAGGAGAAAGCCGCTCCGCATCTCAGGGATGAAGGATGATCGCAGTGGGTGTCAGGAGTGACACCCGCTGTGATCTATCCTTAACTGCAGGTACTACTGCTCCCAACATGAATCAGAGTATGGTCCATGTTGGGAGCAGTAGTACCTGCAGTTAAGGACAGATCATAGCAGATGTCACTCCTGACACCCGCTATGATCCTCCTGTATAATGTATAGATGTGGCATCCGCTCTTCTATGGTCCCCTGCACTGACGTATATATTCACATATTCATATTTCCCACAGAGAGTTGTGATTGGCTGTAACCATCTGGCCAATGGGCGATCTGTCAGTTAGTTCAGGTACTACCAATCCCATCATGGAACAGTGTGTTCCATGCTGGGAGTAGTAGTAGCACTACCTAAAAATTTTTTTACAAAAAGTGAAAAACACGCACACACTACATTTTTATTATTGTCGACTACATTTTTAGTGCTCTGCCTGCCAACAAAAATTGATCCCTGTTTAAAAAATTATAAAAATTTTGTTACCATCACTACTGTATCTTTTTTAATATATATTTTTTTAATGGTACCCTACGATATTTTTTATTAAAATAGGTATCTTCATCACTTTTTTGGATCACTAAAGTCCCAAAAAGAATAGAAACCGTCTGCAAAAACGACAAAGTTAAAACCCAAATGTCGTTTTGCTTGGTGTTTTCTTACTCCCATAGACTTCTATGGGAGAAAAAACGTCACGATTTCAGGGAGAAAAACGGCATAGGCTCAACATGCTACGACTTTGCAAAACCGCCAAGGAGCTAAAAAAGAGTGAAAAAACACCATTGATTTACAGCTAACATCTGACCGCAGCATTTTTTCAAGGAAAAAACGCCATGGGGGCTGTTTTGGCATTTTTTTTTTTTGGGGGGGGGGGGGGGGGGGGGGAAATTGCACACAAAAAAACAAGTGGAAACTTAGCCTAGAGCGTTTATAGTGAACCGTGTACAGTATGTCGTGGCGTGACATCGTGGGTGGCCATTTCTTCTCCTCTTCCATGCTCAGAGATTTTAGAGTCTTAACTCCATAGAGAAGTATGCTGTGCTGTTTTGACAACTCTTACACCTCTAAGTATTTATTTTCAGCTGTGGTTTGGAGCCGCATAGAAAACTATATTGACTTTTAGTGATTCATAAGAGGTTATCCTACTTCTACTCGCTTCTTGCCTCACCCCATAACAGACCTTGGCTGGTATGGAGTTAGAATATTCCGTAAATAGTGACATATATGAAAACATTAGATACTAAAAAAACAAATATAGTTCTATTATTGTCAGATAAAAAAAATATATAATTTATATATTGTATAATTAGTCAAGTATATTAATATGTATATATATATATATATATATATATATATATATATATATATATACCATAAATTAATATGAAATGGATTTATTTATTTTTTTAAATCCATTTTTACCACTGTGACTAATTTGCAGTCTTGTTCCTTAGACACTGACCGTCCACACTTTACATACATGCTGTGGGGGTTTCACTTGGTTCTGACCTAACACCATCAATCACCCCCAATGACAGTCAGAGGACAGAGGTCAGGCGGAGGTATCACACTGTCCAGTGAGGCAGGAAGCAGCCACAGGTTTACTTAGGTCTAAAATAGTTTAAACATCCTCTGCACTTTAGGTCCTGTGCTACATCCAAGATGACATGGTTAACATGTTTTTTGTTTTTTTAATAGGTGCTTTTTGTTAAAATATGTCTTTGAATTGAAAGCAGATAGATAGATTAGACTAGATAGATAGATAGATATGAGATAGATATATAGGGGGAGATTTATTAATACCTGTGCAGAGGAAAATGGGACCAGTTCTCCATAGCAATCAATCAGATCGCTTCTTTCATTTTTTTTAAAAAGGCCTCTGAAAAATGAAATAAGCGATCTGATTGGTTGCTATGGGCAACTTGTCCTCTCTATAGGTTTTGATAAATCTCACCCATAGATAGATAGATAGATACAAGACAAAATTATCCTCGCAGCACACCCGGATAGTGCAAAGCAGTGAAGGTTTATTAACCCATAAAGACGATTGTCTTTATGGGTTAATAAACCTTCACTGATTTGCACTATCCAGGTCTGCAGCAGGGATCATTTTGTCTTGGATCTACTTTCATGGTCTGTGATTGGGACCGTGCACCTCACTTGCCTGCACCCCAAGTATATTTTTGAACTCTAGTTGTGCTGCCTCTACCTTGCTGTGTAGATAGATAGATATGAGATAGATAGATAGATATGAGATAGATAGATAGATAGATAGATAGATAGATAGATATGAGATAGATAGATATGAGATAGATATATGGGTATTAGATAGATAGATAGATAGATAGATATGAGACAGATATATAGATAGATAGATATAAGATAGATAGAAAGATAGATACATAGATATTAGATAGATAGATAAATATGAGATAGATACATAGATAGATATGAGATATATATGAGATAGATATGAGATAGATAGATAGATATGAGATAGATAGTTATGAGATAGATAGAATGATACGAGATAGATATGAGATAGATAGATATGAGATAGATAGATGGGTATTAGATAAATAGATAGGTATTAGATAGATAGATAGATATATAGATAGATATGAGACAGATAGATAGATATAAGATAGATAGAAAGATAGATACATAGATATGAGATAGATAGATAAATATGAGATAGATACATAGATAGATAGATATGAGATATATATGAGATAGATATGAGATAGATAGATAGATATGAGATAGATAGATAGTTATGAGATAGATAGAATGATACGAGATAGATATGAGATAGATAGATAGATAGATAGATATGAGATAGATAGAATGATACGAGATAGATATGAGATAGATAGATAGATAGATAGATAGATAGATAGATATGAGATAGATAGATATGAGATAGATTAGAGATAGATAGATAGATAGATAGATAGATAGATAAATATAGGATAAGATGGGTGGGGTGCAGGAGCCAACATGGAGGTAGCCACTCCCCCCATATGTACAATACAAAAAAGGATAAGTTGGCCAGTACATACTGATACAAAACTATTGCATGGAGCCGGCATACAGGTGCACGCTGCTAGGCTAAATATACACAAGCAGGAGAATACAGCAGCACACTGCTAGCACAAAGATACAGATAAAACATGAAATGCTATATTGCTGGGTCCATGCAATAGTTGTATATCAGTATGTGCTTGCCAACTTATCCTTTTTTGTATAGTACATATGGGGTGAGTGGCTACTTCCATGTTGGTTCCTGCACCCCACCCATTTTATAAGGTGCTGGATGTCCCAGACCTTACAAGCCTGGTAACTGACTGCACAGAGGCTATTCATAGTGTAGGGTCTGTCCCAATGAGGTCACCTCATCGTGGTGGGATGGTACAAACTATTTGGCCAAATGGTGAGCGAAGTGCCTCAATTTTTCATTTTTAATTGTAGCAATATAGCATTTCATGTTTTATCTGTATCTTTGTGCTAGCAGTGTGCTGCTGTATTCTCCTGCTTGTGTATATTTAGCCTAGCAGCATGAACCTGTATGCCGGGTCCAAGCAATAGTTTTGTATCAATATGTGCTGGCCAACTTATCCTTTTTTGTTTTTTAGATAGATAGATTGATAGATAGATAGAGAAGAGTTTTAAGAAGCCTGGCACAATTTGACGCCCTGTCCATTCCCAACCAATTATATGACCAAAGACTATATGGCTGTTTACATGTCTGGGGTCACATAGGATCAATTGTTTGTTTGGCCTTAATTATCTGATAATTCTGTTGCACTGATGGATGTTGTCTAATAATAGATCACTTAGACCCCCTGGGCACTAATGCAAGAAATGAATTGCACCCCCAGCACCAAACCATGTACTTCTGTCATGCTGGAAAATGGGTATTGTTACTTTGGGAACTTGCACTCACCTATTAAATCCAATATTCCCACCAGCAATGTGGTAACTTCATGCAATACTTGGGCTCTTCAGCTAAACACTGGCTACATTGGGCACGTGCCGTCCCTACTGTTGTCTTTGCTGCGGTGCCAGTACAGAGGGGGAGATTTGTCAAAACTTGTCCAGAGAAAAAGTTGCCTAGTTGCCCATAGCAACCATTCAGATCGCTTCTTTCATTTTACAGAGGCCTTGTTAAAAATGAAAGAAGCGATCTGATTGGTTGCTATGGGCAACTTTTCCTCTGGACAATTTTTGATGAATCTCCCTCAGAATGTCTTGGGGCCATCTGAAGTGACAGGGGATTGAAAAGGTTAGGTCAGGCTTTTTATTTTTTTTTAGATAATCCATATGATACTGAAAATATGAAATATTAAAAATTGCTAAAAAGTGTATCCAAACAGCAGATTTTGGCTAAACTTGTAGCAGTGGGAAATATGCACCAACAATATGCTGCTATAGGTGACCATACACATTAGATAACAGTAGGTTGATGGGTCTTCTCGGACATGCAGCAGAGTCCCATTGATTTTAAAGGGATTCTTCTGCACTGTGCACTCTGCAGAATTTCTGCAGCAAATGTTTATGCCGCTGAAATCTCGATTCCAGCGTTCGCAGAAAGACTAGACATGTCTGTTCTTTCTGCAGGTTCCGCTAGGAAATGCATTGCCGTCTATGAGATGACACATTTCTGAACAGTCCTTGCACCAGGAAGAACATTTAAAGGGGCACTCGGCTGCACCAGCAATCGGAACATTTTGTTCCGAATGCTGGGTGTGGGCGGGGGGGGGGGGGGATCGCAACATCACGACCACGCCCCTCGTGACACCACACCCCCTCAATTTAAGTTTATGGGAGGGGGCGAGAATGTCGCCACGTCCCCTCCTATAGACATGCATTGGGGGCATAGTGTTATGTCATGAGGGGTGTTGCCATGACCCCCCCCCCCCGCGCACTGCCCGCATCCAGTGTTCTAAGTGAACGCTGGGTTCTGCACAGAGATCACGGGGTCCCAGCAGCAGGAACCCCATGATCAGACAGCTTATTCACTATCCTTTGGATAGGGGATAAGATGTCTAGGGGCAGAGTACCCTTTTAAATGTGCGTAATGTCTGCCCATGTTTTCCAGTTGGGCATTTCCGCACATTTCGGCGGTGTGAACAAGGCCTCAGCCATACATATTTTTGTCCATGTTTTATCTGTTAAAACATACCTGGCAATTACCAAAACTTTTATTATCTCCTAGACATGTAAAAAAAAATTATCTGTTGGGGTCTGAATGTTCGATCCCCAAGCGATGACGAGAATGACCGGGGAGAAGTGTGCGCTGCTGCTCACTCCTCTCCCCACTCAGTGTCTATGCATTCAAAGTCTATCTAGGTCATGTAACGCTGAGCCGGTGGAGAACACGTTAAATGCACACTTTTCCGGGGTTTTAACACTCAGACTCCAAACGATCAAAACTTTTGATATTTCACTATGAGACATCAAAAGTTTATCAAAATGGAAGGTTTGCTTTAAAAGGGTACTCCACCGGAAAACATCTTATCCCCTAGCCAAAGGATCCCCCCCCCACCCCCATGCGGTCTCCAGGCCGTCAGCAGCAGTGTCCGGAACACGGAAGCTTGGAGCTTCCAAGATCGAGACGTTACACCACTCCCCCTCCATTCATGTCATAACACCAGAAAAGGACAAACAATTGTTGTAGGTATCAGGCTGTGAATTTGTGTTTGTGATATCTTCTTCCGGCTGCATCTAGTGACGATTTATGCTGTTTAAGATGCACAAGCTGAGAACTTAGTTTAAGGGTAGGGTCACACGTCGCATATTTGATGCAACTGCATATTTTGCTACCCATTGACTTCAGCATCAAATATGCAGCTGCAAACACATCATCAAACAGGTAACATGTGGCCCTAACTTAAAGGGGTATTCCAGGAATTTGACTATGCTACAGGCGCTGTAAAGTTAGTGTAGTTCATAATATAGTGTCTGTGCCTGTGTTTGATGGATGATCTCACACTTTTTATGTAATCTTTGTCCCAATGCATACAAAAAGAGTGCCATCTCAGGTTTTCCCAGGTTGCAGTGTGGCCCAAGACATTACATCACTAGTCAGGTGTTCAAAGGGAGCTTGTCTGTGCTTCAACTAATGGAGTGACTGCTGGTTGGGGAGGAGATCATTTTCCACAGGGCTGCAGGGAATTGTCCCGGGTGTGTTTCAATGAGTGGGGTGTCTGATGTGTGGGAGGGAGAAAAGTGACCTCACACAAACAAGGGATCCGGGGACTTGTAGTCGGAGGGAGGAAACTCCAACAGGAAATAGCCCTTTAACAAAATGAAAGCAGTAGCGTTATGGTGGACTCACAACACAGCCCTATAGCACCAAGACAAGTACGGATCCTTCCTAAGCATGTCCAATACTATCTGGCAGGTATGTATATAATCACCTTATGTTTGATAACCCCTTTTAGGCCGGTAGGAGAAGACATCATGAATGGCCATGCACCACTCTCTACCTATAAAGCGCTTTTGCGAGATTTCAATGCATGGGCCAGGCTGAATGTACAGGCTTCTGTCTGTCAATTAAATGACTGTTGGCAAGTCATTGGGTGTTGACTAGCAAGCCTTGGGGCGTTACTTATGAGTATCATGGCCTCATCTATATATTACCTATAATATTTTTGAATGGCAAAAAGCTCTGCTCTAAGGTGAAAGGTCTTCTCCAGAGGTGAGATGGTAGAAACAGGATGTCCTGTATTTTATATTAAGTGTCTTCTCTTGCTAGTCAACACCCTACGACTTGCTCAATTTATGGTAGTCAGAGGGAGGACGTCACATTTTAACCATCAAATAAATATAACACGAGCTGCCAACAGGTCTGCAGCCAGCGTCCTGCACCGTTCTCAAAGTACCTAGTGTCTGCTGAATTCATCAGGCCTTATTGACAAGTCTGGTTAAATTATCAAGTTGTATTTAATTTTGTACAAGCTTTAGGAAAATGAACGTTACATCCAAAACCTTGGTATTTTTTCTTCTCTTGAAATGATGATTTATACGTCTTGGCCGGGATAGATAGGGTGTCAGGGAGACTTTATGCCTCTCCATCTCTGACACATGAAGCACTTGGTTTCCAGTTGTAACTCCCAACCTCAAGCATGTTTCCCATTACACACGTCCAAGTGACTGCGCTATAAACACTGACTCACGTAGCTGTTTTACATTTTCACTAAATATATATCCCAATCAAAATAAAATACAGATGGTGTCACCCCCGATCGAGTTCTTTATATTCACAGTTTTCTCTATTCATTCTTATTCTATACATTGAAAATCTTGAACCTGAGGCTATTGGTCACACACTGTTTTTTTACTTTATCTTTTTTGTGCCACTTTTGGAGCCATGCAAACTTTCGCTTTTTTTGTAAGTTGTAGTTGGGAGTTGTAGTTTTGCTACAGCTGGAGGCACACTGTTTGGAAAACATACAAATGGATTATCTCCTTTATGACAGGAGGTGATCAAAATAATACTATTTCACAGTTAGTTTGTTTTTTACACTGTTTACTGTGTTTCATAAATTACATTATGATATAGTGTGGGTCCATAGAGACCGGAGGATACTTTTTTTTTGACACAATCAAGGACTTTTTAATGGAAAAGATTTTTTTTTTTTTTTAGAATTATTTATATTTGTTATTATTATTATTTAACTTTTTTTCCTTTTTTTCCCCATTCCACTAGGAGAATCGATTTACTGTAATCCTCAACATACAATGGCCCCAACATACAACAGATTCAACATACCATGGTTTCTCAGCGAGGACAGTCGGGGGGCCCCCTTTCTGGATATCGTGTGGGTCCGTTAAGTCGGATCCCTTTTCCTGTGATCAGACTAGTGTTGGGCGTGAAAATTCGAATTTGGAATTTTTATCGTGAATATCGCAAATTCGCGAATATTGCAAATATGATCACTATATATTCGAAATTGTGAATATTCTTTTTTTGCGCATATGTGAATATTCGCATATGTAAATATTTGTATATTCCTTCTTTTCACTTGTGTGCCAATTAGAATGATGAAAATACAATTGTCAGAGGTTATCAACATGATCCCTAGCAACTAATAGTAAAGTTGCCCACCCCCTCACTGTTTTCTTCCTTGAATAAGCGAATATTCACATATCCGAATATGCGAACATTCACATATGCGAACATGCGAATATAATTATATGCGAAATTCGTGAATATAGGATGAATATTTGTCTATATATTCACGAAATATCTCGAATTCGAATATGGGCAATGCCACTCATCACTAGATCAGACAATTATCTGATAGGAGATAAGTTTAAAGTACTGGAATACCCCTTGCAGAACAGGACATGGTTTATCTGTACTATTTGTGTGCTTATTTTCCTTTATTGCTCATGTTTTCTTGGTTGGGTTGACATTTCAAGGACTAAAGTATCAATTACAGTTTATTTCCCTTTTTTTTTTGCATTGTTATCAGGGCCGCCATCAGGGGGGTACAGGCTCTGTGACCGTCCCCACTCACTGCCCGCAGGAAGTAGACCCCGTCCGGCCGGGTTAAGGGCCTGCCGCCGCTACTGAGGATACGGGACACTTGTCCCAGATCCCCAGCAGACATTGCTGCCTTGTCCTGTATGCGCGACACACGCACATGCAGTAGAAGGCATCCCCTCTGTGTGAGCCACATCTGCAGCTTACACAGAGGAGATGTGACCTCCACCCCACACAGCATGCAGTACAGGCGCCGATGATGTCACTCATCAGCGCCTGTACTGTGGAAGGGAGAAGACGCGGGCCCTGCTGCTGAGGAGATCGCTGCATGGGATATCAGGTGAGCATCACTTTTTTTTTTTACTCTGCCTATACCCATAGAGAAAGGGGAAGAAAGGGGGGTAACTCTGCCTTTACCTATAGGGAAAAGGGGGAGGGGGTAACTCTGCCTATACCTATAGGGAAAAGGGGGAGGGGAGTAACTCTGCCTATACCTATAGGGAAAGGGGAGGAAAGGGGGGTAGCTCTGCCTATACCTATAGGGAAGAAGGGGGTAACTTTGCCTATACCTATAGGGAAAGGGGAGGAAAGGGGGGTAACTCTGCCTATACCTATAGGGAAAAGGGAGGAAAGGGGGTAACTCTGCCTATACCTATAGGGAAAGGGGAGGAAAGGGGGGTAACTCTGCCTATAGCTATAGGGAAGTAGGGGGGGGAACTCTGCCTATACCTATAGGGAAAGGGGAGGAAAGGGGGTAACTCTGCCTATACCTAAGGGGAAAGGGGGGAGATAACTCTGCCTATACCCATGGGGAATGGGGGGGGACTCACTTTATACCTTGATGCCTAACTACTTACCTACATACCAGGCTATCTACCTATATACCCAGCTATCCAACTATGTACCTGGCCTTCATATATGGCTGCCTAACTACCTAGCTAGCCCCCTACCTACCTGGCTTGTCACCTACCTACATATCTGGCTTCCTGATCTACCTACCTAGTTACCTATTTACCTGGCTACCTACCTGTGAAATGTTTTTCCTGCAGATGTTAAGAGATCCACATGGCGGTCTTATCCGGACAGAGAGGAAAAGGAAAGAGGACGCTGCTGATCAGAAAATACGTAATTGTGAGTCCCAAAATGTAACTGTAATCACTTATATGGCATAGACATCCTGTGTACAGCTGATATCTACTGCCATATGGTCCTGTATATAGTCACTTATATTGTATACAGATCCTGTACAGTATACTGGTCTGTGTATAGTGGTTTTATTCAGTACAGTATGGCGCTATTATTCAGTTATTGTGTGGTTTTATATATTTGCTCCTTGTATACCAGTATTATTGGTCATGGAAATTTACCTATGTTAAAATGTTTCTTACATATATAAATTTTAGTTTATTGTGTGTGGGATTTGGTTGGAATAGGGGTGTGGAACAAGATTGATGAGCTGCAGAGCCTAGCAGGGGCCCTTGCCTTTTTTGGTCCCATAGGCCATAGCAGTGGATCCTGACCCCAGACTAGAGAAGGAGTGATTGGACCATGGAAACTGGCGATTACACAGATATACTGCCTGAAGCCGCATCCTATATATGGCTGGAGGCAGTATGTCTGTGGAGGGCCTACAGCAGTATATGAGGGCCCAGAGGGGAGGGGGGGTCATGAAATATATATGGGGGCACCAAGAGGGGGTCATTAAATATATTATGGGGGCACCGAGAGGGAGTCCTTAAATATATATATATGGCGGCACCAAGAGGGGGGGGTCAATAAATATATATGGGGGCACCAAGAGGGGGTCATTAAATATATATATGGAGGCACCGAGAGAGGGGTTCAATAAATATATATACGGGGGCACCAAGAGGGGGTCATTAACCCCTTAAGGACCCAGCCATTTTACACCTTAGGACCCGGCCATTTTTTGCACATCTGACCACTGTCAATTTAAACATTAATAATTCTGGGATGCTTTTAGTTATCATTCTGATTCCGAGATTGTTTTTTCGTGATATATTCTACTTTAACATAGTGGTAAAATTTTGTGGTAACTTGCATCTTTTCTTGGTGAAAAATCCCCAAATTTGATGAAAAATGTGAAAAGTTAGCCCTTTTCTAACTTTGAAGCTCTCTGCTTGTAAGGAAAATGGATATTCCAAATAAAAATAATTTTTTATCACATATACAATATGTCTACTTTATGTCTGCATCATAAAATTGACGTATTTTTACTTTTGGAAGAGATCAGAGGGCTTCAAAGTTCAGCAGCAATTTTCCAATTTTTCACAAAATTTTCAAACTCACTATTTTTCAGGGACCAGTTCAGGTTTCAAGTGGATTTGAAGGGTCTTCATCTTAGAAATACCCCACAAATGACCCCCCAACTGTACCCCTCAAAGTATTCAAAATGATATTCAGTAAGTGTTTTAACCCTTTAGGTGTTTCACAGGAATAGCAGCAAAGTGAAGGAGAAAATTCAGAATCTTAATTTTTTACACTCGCATGTTCTTGTAGACCCAATTTTTCAATTTTTACAAGGGGTAAAAGGAAAAAATATATACTTATATTTGTAGCCCAATTTCTTTCAAGTAAGCACATACCTCATATGTCTATGTAAATAGTTCGGCGGGCGCAGTAGAGGGCTCAGAAGCGAAGGAGTGACAAGGGGATTTTGGAGAGTACGTTTTTCTGAAATGGTTTTTGGGGGGCATGTCACATATAGGAAGCCCCTATAGTGCCAAAACAGCAAAAAAAAAACTACATGGCATACCATTTTGGAAACTAGACCCCTTGAGGAACGTAACAAGGAATTAAGTGAGCCTTAATACCCCACAGGGGTTTCACGACTTTTGCATATGTAAAAAAAAAAATTCACTAAAATGTGTGTTTCCCCCAAATTTCACATTTTTGCAAGGGTTAGTAGCAGAAAATACCCCCCAAAATTTGTAACCACATCTCCTCTGAGTATGGATGTACCCCATAAGTTGTCCTGAAGTGTACTACGGGCGAACTACAATGCTCAGAAGAGAAGGAGTCATATTTGGCTTTTTGAGAGCAAATTTTGGTCGGGGGGCATGTCGCATTTAGGAAGCCCCTATGGTGCTAGGACAGCAAAAAAAAACACATGGCATACCATTTTGGAAACTAGACCCCTTGAGGAACGTCACAAGGGGTACAGTGAGCATTTACCCCCCCCCCCCCCCCACTGGTGTCTGTCAGATCTTTGGAACAGTTGGCTCTACAAAATTTTTTATTTGCACAGCCCACTGTTCCAAAGAACTGTCAGACACCTGTGGGGTGTAAATTCTCACTGCACCCCTCATTACCTCGCTCCTATACTTCAGCACGGTCCTGGCTGTCTGTGACAACCAGGATCATGCAAAATTACCGGCCGGTCGGGTCCCAGAGACCCGATCAGCCCCGTATCGCCGCAGATCGCAGGGGCGATTTCCCTCGCGATTTGCGACGATCGCCGACATGGGGGGCCTACATGGACCCCCTCGGCGTTTGCCCTTGATGCCTGCTGAAGCATTTCAGCAGGCATCCGCTTCCGATCTCTGCCCGGCGCGCAGCAGCGACCGGAAACCGCCAGGACGTCCTGGGTCCTTAAAGCCCAGGGTGCCAGGACGTCCCCTGACATCCTGGGTACTTAAGGGGTTATATATATATATATATATATATATATGGGGGCACCAAGACAGGGTCATTAAATATATAGGGGGGCACAGAAGGGAGGGGGATTTACAAATATGTATGGGGGCACCAAGGGGGTCATTAACAATATATGGGGAAAAAGGGGGGGTTCTATAAATATATAGGGGGCACAGGGCGTGATGTAGCTTGTGAGTCAGTAAATGTAAGTGTAATCCCTTATAATGGCTGCAGAGCCCTTGCTTTTATCTACCTCTGTATGATCCGTATGAGGCAATATTGTTGAATTTTTAGGGAAGTTTCACAGTAACTAGATTAGGGTGTATTAGAATATAGCAGGGTGCAGTGCAGAAAAATACTGTGCAGCACAATGTCTTATTGCACTGCACTCTGCTTTAATCTAATTAGAAATATATAATTAGAAAATAAAATAAGATTAGGGACAGGCCCTGGGCGGATTTGGGGGGGTGGGCCACGTGGTTTAAGGGGGGGCCCAGGCCTTCAGTTGTGTAAGGGGCCCCAAAATTTCTGATGGCAGCCCTGATTGTTATAGCCCCCATAGGGGACTATAACACTGCACACACTGATCTCTTACACTGTTCACTGCCATGTATTAACATGGCATTTATCAGTGTTATCGCAGGCACGGAGCAGTCATTCGGAGATCGGACACACAGGAGGCAGTTAGGGATCCTCCTGGTGTCCTGCAAGCTGTTCGGGATGCCACGATTTCACCGCGGCGGTCCCGAACAGCCAGGCTGAGCTGCTGGGATGCTTTCAGTTTCACTTTAGACGTGATGGTCAACTTTGATCGCCGCCTTCTGAAGGGTTAATACCGGGCATCACCACGATCGGTGATGTCCAGTATTTGCGGCGGGTCCCGGCCATTCATGGCTGCCGTTACCGACCCGATATGATGAACGGTTACGCGGAGCCAGCGCAGGACGTATATGTCCTGTGTCGTTAAGGAATTAAGGACCGGACCATCTTTTGTTTTTCTTCATTTTTTTCTCCATAACGCTTGAAATTTTCCACCTACAGACCCATATGAGGGCTTTTTTTTGTGCCACCAATTTTACTTTGTAATGACATCAATCATTTTACCACAAAATCTACAGCAAAACCAGAAAAAAATTATTGTGGGGCAATATTGAAAAAAACCCCACCATTTTGTAACTTTTGGGGGATTCCGATTATACACAGTGCACTTTTTTCGGTAAACATGACACCTTATCTTTATTCTGGAAGTCCATACGGTCACAAGGTTTTATTTTATTTTACTTCTAAAAAACTTTTTAATCACATGCACCAAAATTAGTATGTTTAAAATTTGGTCAATTTTGGGGGCTTCCTTTTCTACGCAGTGCATTTGTCTGTAAAAATGAAACCTTGTCTTTATTCTGTGGGCCATACAATTAAATTAATACTCTACTTATATAGGTTTGATTTTGTTTTACTTCTAAAAAAAATCATAAATACATTAACGAAAATTTTTACTTTTAAAAATGTCCTCTTCTGACCCCTATAACTTTTTATTTTTCCGTATACACGGCGGATGTATGAGGGCTAATTTTTCGTGCCGTGATCTGAAGTTTTTATCGGTACCATTTTTGTTTTGATCAGACTTTTTGATCTCTTTTAATTCATTTTTTTATGGTATAAAAAGTGACCAAAAATACACTATTTTGGACTTTGGAATTTTTTTTGCGTACACCATTGACCGTACAGTTTAATTAATTATATATTTTAATAGTTCGGAAATTTACGCACATGGCAATACCACATAAGTTTATATTTATTTTTATTTACATATTTCTTTTTTTTATGGGAAAAAAGGGGGTTATTCAAACTTTTATTAGGGAAGGGGTTAAATTACATTTAGTAACTTTTTTTTACACTTTTTTTTAGCAATGTTATAGCCCCCTACCTGATCGGGACACCGTGGTTTCACCACAGTGGTCTCGATCAGCCTGACTGAGCAGCAGGGAATGCTTTTTTTTTCACTTTAGACTTGGCAATCAACTTTGATCACCACGTCTGAAGGGTTAATAATGGACATCACTGTGAGCCCCCGGGACTGACCCGATATAAGGCGGGGGGACCACGGTATGCCCTGCGTCCTTGAGAGGTTAAATCACACCATTTTTTTGCCCCCATAGGGGACTATTACATGCAATCTTCGGATTGTATACACTGTTCAATGCTATGCCATAGCATAGCATTGATCAGTGTTATCGGCGCTCTGCTGCTCCAGCCTGGATCTCAAGCATGGAGCAGCAGAGTGCCGATCGGACTGAGATGGAGGCAGGTAGGGACCTGCGATTTCACTGTGGCGGTCCCGAACAGCCCAACTGAGCTGCCAGGAATAGTCTACTTTTGTTTTAGACGCAGCCATCAACATTGATCGCCGCGGTCAGTGATGTCCGCCATTAAACACAGGTCCTGGCGGCTGATAATCGCCAGGATCACCCCGCTATGATGCAGGGTCAGCCTATGACCCCACGTTATAGCATGGCAGTGGGACCAGGGCGTACAGGTACGCCCTTTGTCCTTAAGGTGATAATGATGATGAATGTTTGTTTTCCAATAAAGAAATAGTTTTTTCTACTTTAGTAATTAGCCTCTATTTTTGAAAAGAGTAGTTTATGTGGCCCATTGCAGCATTTCAGCATTTATACATAGCCGGTGCTTTGTGTATTAATAGATAGATATAATTATATAAAAACAATGAACATATAACCTGTCATTAGGCACCATAACATATATAAATTTTTTTGCAATGTTAAGGCTCAACAAAAACTTTCTATTTACCGACTGCAGGACACTAAGCAAAGGTGGAGCTCAAAGTGAACTTGGAGCCACAAACGCCATTTCTGTTTTCAATGTAAACAGCTACATAAATCTGCACTGTGAGTAATTTCTTAATATATCTTTATGGGGCCAGCGCTCATCTTTTTTTCTTTTTCTTTTTTTTATAAAGAATTTCATATCTGTAAAAAATAAATAAATAAAATAAAAAAAGTATATATATATACATATATATATGTATATACATATATATATATATATATATATATATATATATATACTTTTTTTTTTTTTACAGATATGAAATTCTTTATAAAAAAAAAGCAGTCTGTGTACTGAGTTTACACTAAACTTAGAGATAAGGGTTTTTTACATTTTTGATGAAAAAAAAAAAATATATATATATATATATACATATATATATAAATATATATATATATATATATATATATATATATATATATATGTGTATATATATATATATATATATATATATATATTATTTTTATTTATTTTTTTCCCCACCGAAAATGTAAAAAACCCTTATCTCTAAGTTTAGTGTAAACTCAGTACACAGACTGCTCCAATGTCTCCCAACCAGGGTGCCTCCAGCTGTTGCAAAACTACAACTCCCAGCATGCCTGGACAGCCAAGGCTGTCTGGCCATGCTAAGTGTTGTAGTTTTGCAACAGCTGGAGGCACCCTGGTTAGGAAACACTTGGCTATTCACTTGTCATCCCATGGTTAGCAGCTGGGAATGCACATTACAGTACCCCACAAGCTATAGAATATTCACTTATTTCACTGTCTTTATTATACTTGGGCAATTACGCACCTCCCGGCCAAACCACAATGTTTAGAAAGCCGCACACATCTTGCCATCCGAGATAAAAGGAGGAAGTAATGGTCTGACTGTGGTTTACAAAGCAACACGTTTTCATTGTAGGAAAATACTTTCTATTATACTTTCAGATTAACTTTTGTATTAGTTTTGGACCCGACTGCGGCGCAGACGAGGGTAAAATAATGTAATTATTATCTCACACAATCATATTTATTTAGTTTCACTAAATTGTTATGAAAGCTTCATATTTTTTATGTTTATTCAGCTTTTTTGGAGGATAAGTATTGAAGGAGATGATGACATCATTCGTGGTGAGCGCAGTGTCCGCATCTGCGTACCTGATACTTTCAGACGCGGATCTCCATCTCCATCTTCTAATTTTCTTATATTTACTGCCTAATTTCCAAGAATACTATTTACATTATATATGTGACATAAGACTACGCCTCATGTCGTATTTAGGCTAAGTTCACACTGCCGTTGTGCTCCGATTCATTCTGACACCGCCGGGTCCCATTGACTGGAATGTGATCCGTCAGGTGTCTGGTATTTTATTTCTCTGCTCAACTCCCGTCCTTCTGACTAACTGCCAGGCGGAGATCCTTTTACCGGGGCACAGCGACAGTGTGAATAAGCCTTTTGTCTCTAACTTCTGTTTGTATGTACTTAGATGATAGCATAAGGTGATCCAAGGTGAACACCATTTTGTTGCTTTCTTTTCTTTTTAGCGCACACAGATTCTGTAGTGCTGTACACTCAAATTGGTCCCTGTCCCCATTGGGGCACACAATCTAAACCAGGGGTCTCAAACTCACGGGCTATTTGCGGCCCTCAAAATGAAATTTTGCGGCCCGCACCAGGGATCTGGATTTGTATCGTCCGATGCCCGGGACATGCAGTTCGGGGCGCCAGGCACGTGATTTCTTCAGGTATTTAGCCCTGCTTCAGACAACCAGAGCTAAATGCCGGAAGACTTCAAACACTTTGACAAACACTTCTACATGGGACCCGATGCACATATGATGGGGTAACCAGTCTTGCCCCTTCACTAAACTGCTCCTTACATCTGCCTGTGGGGACTTCCTGGCGGATGTGCGTGCGGTGAATGATGTCATTGCAAGCGCCGCGCAGTGATGTCGACGTCCAGGAAGTCTCCGCAGGCAGATGTAAGTAGTGCTATCCAGGTGGTGAATCTGTGCTAAGGCTACCTAATGTGGGGAATCTGTGCTACGGTTACCTAATGTGGGGAATCTGTGCTACAGCTACCTAATGTGGGGAATCTGTGCTACGGCTACCTAATGTGGGGAAACTGTGCTGCGCTACCTAATGTGGGGAAACTGTGCTAAGGCTACCTAATGTGGGGAAACTGTTCTGCGCTACCTAAGGTGGGGAATCTGTGCTACGGCTACCTAATGTGGGGAATCTGTGCTATGGCTACCTAATGTGACTAATCTGAGCTACGGCTACATAATGTGGGGAATCTGTGCTACGGCTACCTAATGTGGGGAATCCGTGCTATAGCAACCTAATGTGAAGAAACTGTACTGCGCTACCTGATGTGGAGAAAATGTGCTATGGCTACCTAATGTGGAGAAACTGTGCTGCACTACCTAATGTGGGGTGCTGTGTTGCACTACCTAATGTGGGGAATCTGTGCTACGGCTACCTAATGTGGGGCAACTGTGCTGCGCTACCTAATGTGGGGAATCTGTGTTGCGCTACCTAACGCGAGGAAACTGTGATATGGCTACCTAATGTGGGGAAACTGTGCTGCGCTACCTAATGTGGGGAAACTGTGCTATGGCTACCTAATGGTGGGAAACTGTGCTGCGCTACCTAATGTGGGGAATCTATGCTACGGCTACCTAATGTGGGGAATCTGTGCTATGGCTACCTAATGTGGGGAATCTGTGCTACGGCTACCTAATGTGGGGAAACTGTGCTGCGCTACCTAATGTGGGGAAACTATACTGCGCTACCTAATGTGGAGAAAATGTGCTATGGCTACCTAATGTGGAGAAACTGTGCTGCGCTACCTAATGTGGAGAGCTGTGTTGCACTACCTAATGTGGGTAATCTGAGCTACGGCTGCCTAATGTGGGGAATCTGTGCTACGGCTACCTAATGTGGGGAGTCTGTGCTACGCTATCTAATGTGGGAAACTGCTGCGCTACCTAATGTGAGGAACTGTGTTGCGCTACCTAATCTGGGGAATCTGTGCTACGGCTACCTAATGTGGGGAAACTGTGCTGCGCTACCTAATGTGGGGAAACTTTGCTATGGCTACCTAATGTGGGGAATCTGTGCTACGGTTTCTTAATGTGGGGAATCTGTGCTACAGCCACCTAATGTGGGGAGTCTGTGCTACGGCTACCTAATGTGGGAAAACTGTGCTGCGCTACCTAATGTGGGGAAACTGTGCTAAGGCTACCTAATGTGGGGAATCTGTTCTGCGCTACCTAAGGTGGGGAATCTGTGCTACGGCTACCTAATGTGGGGAATCTGTGCTATGGCTACCTTATGTGGTTAATCTGAGCTACGGCTACCTAATGTGGGGAATCTGTGCTACTGCTACTTAATGTGGGGAATCTGTGCTACAGCTACCTAATGTGAAGAAACTGTACTGCGCTACCTAATCTGGAGAAAATGTGCTATGGCTACCTAATGTGGAGAAACTGTGTTGCGCTACCTAATGTGGGCAGCTGTGTTGCACTACCTAATGTGGGGAATCTGTGCTACGGCTACCTAATGTGGGGAATCTGTGCTACGTCTACCTAGTGTGGGGAATCTGTGCTACGGCTACCTAATGTGGGGAAACTGTGCTGCACTACCTAATATGGAGAACTGTGTTGCGCTACCTAATTTGGGGAAACTGTGCTACGGCTACCTAATGTGAGGAAACTGTGCTGCGCTACCTAATCTGGGGAAACTGTACTATGGCTACCTAATGTGGGGAAACTGTGCTGCGCTACCTAATGTGGGGAATCTCTGCTATGGCTACCTAATGTGGGGAATCTGTGCTATGGCTACCTAATGTGGGGAATCTGTGTTACAGCTACCTAATGTGGGGAAACTGTGCTGCGCTACCTAATGTGGGGAAACTATACTGCGCTACCTAAGTTGGAGAAAATGTGCTATGGCTACCTAATGTGGAGAAACTGTGCTGCGCTACCTAATGTGGGGAGCTGTGTTGCACTACCTAATGTGGGGAATATGTGCTACGGCTACCTAATGTGGGGAAACTGTACTGAGCTACCTAATGTGGGGAAACTTTTCTATGGCTACCTAATGTGGGGAAACAGTGCTATGCTACCTAATGTGGGGAATCTGTGCTACGGCTACCTAATTTTGGGAATCTGTGCTATGGCTACCTAATGTGGGGAAACTGTTCTAAGGCTACCTAATGTGGGGAATCTGTGCTATGGCTACCTAATGTGGGGAATCTGCTCTATGGCTACCTAATGTGGGGAATCTGTGCTACGGCTATATAATGTGGGGAATCTGTGCTACAGCTACCTAATGTGGGGAATCTGTGCTACGGCTACCTAATGTGGGGAATCTGTGCTATGGCTACCTAATGTGGGGAAACTGTACTGCGCTACCTAATGTGGAGAAAATATGATATGGCTACCAAATGTGGGGAAACTGTGCTGCCCTACCTAATGTGGGGAATCTGTGCTACGGCTACCTAATGTGGGGAATCTGTGCTACGGCTACCTAATCTGGGGAATCTGTGCTACGGCTACCTAATGTGGGGAATCTGTGCTATGGCTACCTAATGTGGGGAATCTGTGCTATGGCTACCTAATGTGGGGAAACTGTACTGCGCTACCTAATGTGGAGAAAATATGATATGGCTACCAAATGTGGGGAAACTGTGCTGCGCTACCTAATGTGGGGAATCTGTGCTACGGCTACCTAATGTGGGGAATCTGTGCTATGGCTACCTAATGTGGGGAAACTGTGCTGCGCTACCTAATGTGGGGAATCTGTGCTATGGCTACCTAACGTGGGGAATATGTGCTATGGCTACCTAATGTGGGGAAACTGTACTGCGCTACCTAATGTGGAGAAACTGTGCTATGGCTACCTAATGGAGAGAAACTGTCCTGCGCTACCTATTGTGGGGATCTGTGTTGCACTACCTAATGTGGGGAATCTGTGCTATGGCTACCTAATGTGGGGAATCTGTGCTATGGTTACCTAATGTGGGGAAACTGTGCTATGGCTACCTAATGGAGAGAAATTGTCCTGCGCGACCTAATGTGGGGATCTGTGTTGCACTACCTAATGTGGGGAATCTGTGCTACGGCTACCTAATGTGGGGAATCTGTGCTATGGCTACCTAATGTGGGGAAACTGTGCTGCGCTACCTAATGTGGGGAAACTGTGCTATGGCTACCTAATGTGGGGAAACTGTGCTGCGCTACCTAATGTGGGGAATCTGTGCTACGGCTACCTAATGTGGGGAATCTGTGCTACGGCTACCTAATCTGGGGAATCTGTGCTACGGCTACCTAATGTGGAGAAACTGTGCTGCGCTACCTAATGTGGGGAAACTGTGCTATGGCTACCTAATGTGGGGAAACTGTGCTGCGCTACCTAATGTGGGGAATCTGTGCTATGGCTACCTAACGCGAGGAATATGTGCTATGGCTACCTAATGTGGGGAAACTGTACTGCGCTACCTAATGTGGAGAAAATGTGCTATGGCTACCTAATGGAGAGAAACTGTCCTGCGCTACCTATTGTGGGGATCTGTGTTGCACTACCTAATGTGGGGAATCTGTGCTATGGCTACCTAATGTGGGGAATCTGTGCTATGGCTACCTAATGTGGGGATACTGTGCTGCACTACTTAATGTGGGAGAACTGTGCTAAGGCTACCTAATGTGGGGAAACTGTGCTAAGGCTACCTAATGTGGAGAATCTGTGCTACGGCTACCTAATGTGGGGAATCTGTGCTACAGCTATCTAATGTGGGGAATCTGTGCTACGGCTACCTAATGTGGGGAAACTGTACTGCACTACCTAATGTGGAGAAAATGTGCTATGGCTATCTAATGTGGGGAAACTGTGCTGCGCTACCTAATGTGGGGAGCTGTGTTGCACTACCTAATGTGGGGAATCTGTGCTACGGCTACCTAATGTGGGGAATCTGTGCTATGGCTACCTAATGTGGGGAAACTGTACTGTGCTACCTAATGTGGAGAAAATGTGCTATGGCTATCTAATGTGGGGAAACTGTGCTGCGCTACCTAATGTGGGGAGCTGTGTTGCACTACCTAATATGGGGAATCTGTGCTACGCCTACCTAATGTGGGGAATATGTGCTACGGCTACCTAATGTGGGGAATCTGTGCTACGGTTAACTAAACTGGGGAATCTGTGCTACGGCTACCTAATGTGGGGAAACTGTGCTGCGCTACCTAATGTGGGGAAACTGTGCTATGGCTACCTAATGTGGGGAAACTATGCTGCGCTACCTAATGTGGGGAATCTGTGCTATGGCTACCTAACGTGTGGAATCTATGCTAAGGCTACCTAATGTGGGGAATATGTGCTACGGCTACCTAATGTGGGGAAACTGTGCTATGGCTACCTAATGTGGGGATACTGTGCTGCACTACTTAATGTGGGAGAACTGTGCTACGGCTACCTAATGTGGGGAATCTGTGCTATGGCTATCTAATGTGGGGGAAATGTGCTGCGCTACCTAATGTGGGGAGCTGTGTTGCCCTACCTAATGTGGGGAATCCGTGGTGTGCTACCTAATGTGGGGAAACTGTGCTATGGCTACCTAATGTGGGGAAACTGTGCTGCGCTATCTAATGTGGGGAATCTGTGCTACGGCTACCTAATGTGGGGAATCTGTGCTATGGCTACCTAATGTGGGGAAACTGTGCTGCGCTACCTAATGTGGGGAATCTGTGCTATGGCTACCTAACGCGGGGAATATGTGCTATGGCTACCTAATGTGGGGAAACTGTACTGCGCTACCTAAGGTGGAGAAAATGTGCTATGGCTACCTAATGGAGAGAAACTGTCCTGCGCTACCTATTGTGGGGATCTGTGTTGCACTACCTAATGTGGGGAATCTGTGCTATGGTTACCTAATGTGGGGAATCTGTGCTATGGCTACCTAATGTGGGGAAACTGTGCTATGGCTACCTAATGGAGAGAAACTGTCCTGCGCGACCTAATGTGGGGATCTGTGTTGCACTACCTAATGTGGGGAATCTGTGCTACGGCTACCTAATGTTGGGAATCGGTGCTATGGCTACCTAATGTGGGGAATCCGTGCTGTGCTACCTAATGTGGGGAAACTGTGCTATGGCTACCTAATGTGGGGAAACTGTGCTGCGCTACCTAATGTGGGGAATCTGTGCTACGGCTACCTAATGTGGGGAATCTGTGCTATGGCTACCTAATGTGGGGAAACTGTGCTGCGCTACCTAATGTGGGGAATCTGTGCTATGGCTACCTAACGCGGGGAATATGTGCTATGGCTACCTAATGTGGGGAAACTGTACTGCGCTACCTAATAAGGAGAAAATGTGCTATGGCTACCTAATGGAGAGAAACTGTCCTGCGCTACCTATTGTGGGGATCTGTGTTGCACTACCTAATGTGGGGAATCTGTGCTATGGTTACCTAATGTGGGGAATCTGTGCTATGGCTACCTAATGTGGGGAAACTGTGCTATGGCTACCTAATGGAGAGAAACTGTCCTGCGCGACCTAATGTGGGGATCTGTGTTGCACTACCTAATGTGGGGAATCTGTGCTACGGCTACCTAATGTGGGGAATCTGTGCTATGGCTACCTAATGTGGGGAAACTGTGCTGCGCTACCTAATGTGGGGAACTGTGCTATGGCTACCTAATGTGGGGAAACTGTGCTGTGCTACCTAATGTGGGGAATCTGTGCTACGGCTACCTAATGTTGGGAATCGGTGCTATGGCTACCTAATGTGGGGAAACTGTACTGCGCTACCTAATGTGGAGAAAATGTGCTATGGCTACCTAATGTGGAGGAACTGTGCTGCGCTACTTAATGTGGGGTGCTGCGTTGCACTACCTAATGTGGGGAATCTGTGCTATGGCAACCTAATGTGGGGAATCTGTGCTATGGCAACCTAATGTGGGGAATCTGTGCTACACTACCTAATGTGGGGAAACTGTGCTGCGCTACCTAATGTGAGGAACTGTGTTGCTCTCCCTAATCTGGGGAATCTGTGCTACGGCTACCTAATGTGGGGAAACTGTGCTGCGCTACCTAATGTGGGGAAACTTTTCTATGGCTACCTAATGTGGGGAAACAGTGCTATGCTACCTAATGTGGGGAATCTGTGCTACGGCTACCTAATTTTGGGAATCTGTGCTATGGCTACCTAATGTGGGGAAACTGTTCTAAGGCTACCTAATGTGGGGAATCTGTGCTATGGCTACCTAATGTGGGGAATCTGCTCTATGGCTACCTAATGTGGGGAATCTGTGCTACGGCTATATAATGTGGGGAATCTGTGCTACAGCTACCTAATGTGGGGAATCTGTGCTACGGCTACCTAATGTGGGGAATCTGTGCTATGGCTAACTAATGTGGGGAAACTGTACTGCGCTACCTAATGTGGAGAAAATATGATATGGCTACCAAATGTGGGGAGACTGTGCTGCGCTACCTAATGTGGGGAATCTGTGCTACGGCTACCTAATGTGGGGAATCTGTGCTACGGCTACCTAATCTGGGGAATCTGTGCTACGGCTACCTAATGTGGAGAATCTGTGCTGCGCTACCTAATGTGGGGAAACTGTGCTATGGCTACCTAACGTGGGGAAACTATGCTGCGCTACCTAATGTGGAGAAAATGTGCTATGGCTACCTAATGTGGAGAAACTGTGCTGCGCTACCTAATGTGGGGAATCTGTGCTACGGCTGCCTAATGTGGGGAATCTGTGCTACACTACCTAATGTGGGGAAACTGTGCTGCGCTACCTAATGTGAGGAACTGTGTTGCGCTACCTAATCTGGGGAATCTGTGCTACGGCTACCTAATGTGGGGAAACTGTTCTGTGCTACCCAATGTGGGGAAACTTTTCTATGGCTACCTAATGTGGGGAAACAGTGCTGTGCTACCTAATGTGGGGAATCTGTGCTACGGCTACCTAATGTAGGGAGTTTGTTTGAGACCCCTGATCTAAACCTCTCAGTAGCCAGAGGAAACCCACGCAAACATGGAGAGAACATACAATTTCTATGCAGATGGTGTCCTTGGTGGGATTTGAACCAAGGACCCAAGTGCTGCAAGGAAACAGTGCTAACCAATGAGCCAAAAATTATTTCACAAGATATCTTTACAGCAATTTAGAGATCCAAATTCCTTCCATAGATATTGATGTTAAAATGATACAATTCTAGTTATCTTCTTCCAACAGTAGGGTGAGTTTTAAAGAATAAAGGGTATTTCCATCTCATAATGTAATGCTATCTTTCTTTGTTTATTTATTTGTTTATTTAGTTATTTTTTTTTTTTATACCTAGGATTGCAGGATTGAATCTAGCCCCAACCTCTGTGCCATGGCTATCTAATGTGGGGAAACTGTGCTGCGCTACCTAATGTGGGGAGCTGTGTTGCACTACCTAATGTGGGGAATCTGTGCTACGGCTACCTAATGTGGGGAATCTGTGCTATGGCTACCTAATGTGGGGAAACTGTGCTATGGCTACCTAATGGAGAGAAACTGTCCTGCGTGACCTAATGTGGGGATCTGTGTTGCACTACCTAATGTGGGGAATCTGTGCTACGGCTACCTAATGTGGGGAATCTGTGCTATGGCTACCTAATGTGGGGAAACTGTGCTGCGCTACCTAATGTTGGGAATCGGTGCTATGGCTACCTAATGTGGGGAAACTGTACTGCGCTACCTAATGTGGAGAAAATGTGCTATGGCTACCTAATGTGGAGGAACTGTGCTGCGCTACTTAATGTGGGGTGCTGCGTTGCACTACCTAATGTGGGGAATCTGTGCTACGGCAACCTAATGTGGGGAATCTGTGCTATGGCAACCTAATGTGGGGAATCTGTGCTACGGCTACCTAATGTTGGGAATCTGTGCTATGGCTACCTAATGTGGGGAAACTGTGCTGCGCTACCTAATGTTGGGAATCGGTGCTATGGCTACCTAATGTGGGGAAACTGTACTGCGCTACCTAATGTGGAGAAAATGTGCTATGGCTACCTAATGTGGAGGAACTGTGCTGCGCTACTTAATGTGGGGTGCTGCGTTGCACTACCTAATGTGGGGAATCTGTGCTACGGCAACCTAATGTGGGGAATCTGTGCTATGGCAACCTAATGTGGGGAATCTGTGCTACACTACCTAATGTGGGGAAACTGTGCTGCGCTACCTAATGTGAGGAACTGTGTTGCGCTCCCTAATCTGGGGAATCTGTGCTACGGCTACCTAATGTGGGGAAACTGTGCTGCGCTACCTAATGTGGGGAAACTTTTCTATGGCTACCTAATGTGGGGAAACAGTGCTATGCTACCTAATGTGGGGAATCTGTGCTACGGCTACCTAATTTTGGGAATCTGTGCTATGGCTACCTAATGTGGGGAAACTGTTCTAAGGCTACCTAATGTGGGGAATCTGTGCTATGGCTACCTAATGTGGGGAATCTGCTCTATGGCTACCTAATGTGGGGAATCTGTGCTACGGCTATATAATGTGGGGAATCTGTGCTACAGCTACCTAATGTGGGGAATCTGTGCTACGGCTACCTAATGTGGGGAATCTGTGCTATGGCTACCTAATGTGGGGAAACTG
The DNA here is from genome assembly GCF_029499605.1 of Hyla sarda. NCBI lineage: Eukaryota > Metazoa > Chordata > Amphibia > Anura > Hylidae > Hyla > Hyla sarda. The sequence continues at coordinate 410,508,070 of NC_079191.1, forward strand.
TACTGCGCTACCTAATGTGGAGAAAATATGATATGGCTACCAAATGTGGGGAAACTGTGCTGCGCTACCTAATGTGGGGAATCTGTGCTACGGCTACCTAATGTGGGGAATCTGTGCTACGGCTACCTAATCTGGGGAATCTGTGCTACGGCTACCTAATGTGGAGAAACTGTGCTGCGCTACCTAATGTGGGGAAACTGTGCTATGGCTACCTAACGTGGGGAAACTATGCTGCGCTACCTAATGTGGAGAAAATGTGCTATGGCTACTTAATGTGGAGAAACTGTGCTGCGCTACCTAATGTGGGGAGCTGTGCTGCACTACCTAATGTGGGGAATCTGTGCTACGGCTGCCTAATGTGGGGAATCTGTGCTACACTACCTAATGTGGGGAAACTGTGCTGCGCTACCTAATGTGAGGAACTGTGTTGCGCTACCTAATCTGGGGAATCTGTGCTACGGCTACCTAATGTGGGGAAACTGTTCTGTGCTACCTAATGTGGGGAAACTTTTCTATGGCTACCTAATGTGGGGAAACAGTGCTGTGCTACCTAATGTGGGGAATCTGTGCTACGGCTACCTAATGTAGGGAGTTTGTTTGAGACCCCTGATCTAAACCTCTCAGTAGCCAGAGGAAACCCACGCAAACATGGAGAGAACATACAAACTCTATGCAGATGGTGTCCTTGGTGGGATTTGAACCAAGGACCCAAGTGCTGCAAGGAAACAGTGCTAACCAATGAGCCAAAAATTATTTCACAAGATATCTTTACAGCAGTTTAGAGATCCAAATTCCTTCCATAGATATTGATGTTAAAATGATACAATTCTAGTTATCTTCTTCCAACAGTAGGGTGAGTTTTAAAGAATAAAGGGTATTTCCATCTCATAATGTAATGCTATCTTTCTTTGTTTATTTATTTGTTTATTTAGTTATGGTTTTTTTTTTATACCTAGGATTGCAGGATTGAATCTAGCCCCAACCTCTGTGCCAACCTACTTGGACTATCCACCCCAACTGGGCGACAGTCCCTATACTGAACTAAGTACAGGGGCTTCAAGAAGTGTTACACAGTCAAAGTCAATAAAAAAGGTTTAACCCCTTAAGGACCCAGGCCTTTTCTGTTTTTTCATTTTCCATTTTTCCTCCTTAACTTTAAAAAATCATAACTCTTTAAAATGTTCACCTAAAATTCTTTATGATGGCTTATTTTTTGCGTCACTAATTGTACGTTGTAAAGAAATTAGTGATTTTACCCAAAAATCTACGGTGAAACGGGAAAAAAAATCAATGTGCGATAAAATTGATGAAAAAACACCATTTTGTAAGTTTTGGGGGGCTTCCGTTTTTACGCAGTACATTTTTCGGCAAAAATGATACCTTATCTTTATTCTGTAGGTCCATATGGTTAAAATGATACCCTACTTGTATAGGCTTGATTTTGTATCACTTCAGAAAAAAATCATGAATACATGCAGGAAAATTTATACGTTTAAAATGGTCAACTTTTTTATTTTTCCATGTTCAGGGGGCTATGAGGGCTCATTTTTTGCACCGTGATCTGATGTTTTTAGCGGTACCATTTTTGTTCTGATCAGACTTTTTGATCACTTTTTATTAACTTTTTTGTGGTATAAAAAGTGATCAAAAATGCACTATTTTGGACTTTTGAATTTTTTTGCGCGTACGCCATTGAACGTGCGGTTTAAAAAGCGGCATATTTTTTATAATTCGGACATTTCCGCAAGCGGCGATACCACATATGTTTATTTTTATTTTTATTTAAACTGTGTTTTTTTTATTCTTGGAAATGCCGGGTGATTCAAACTTTTATTAGGGGAAGGGATAATTGAAAGGGTTAATGATTTTTTTTTACACTTTTCTTATGCAATATTATAGCTCCTATAGGGGGGGCTATAACATTGCATTAACTGATCTTTAACACTAATTGATTCATCTCCATAGGAATGGATCAATCAGTGTTTTCGGCGATTGAATGCTCAAGCCTGGATCTCAGGCTTGAAGCATTCAATCAGCGATTGGACTGCCGGAAGGAAGGTAAGAGACCCTCCTGTGCTACAGCTGTTCGGGATGCCGCGATTATACCGCGGCGATCCCGAACAGCTCCCTGAGCTAATCGGCACTTTTTACTTTCACTTTTAGTCGCGTGGCTCAGCTTTGAGCGTGGTGCCGCGCGCTATTAGAGGCGGGTCCCGGCTTCACTATGACGCCGGAACCGCCGTGATATGATGCGGGGTCACCGTGTGACCCCGCGTTATATCCCAGGACCGGGACCCAGGACGTACTCATATGTCCTGGGTCCTTAAAAGGTTAAATCAAAAGGTAACAGTAACAATCCTGTGGATCAAAACCAAGAAGGCAGCATAGTACAAAATCAGAGACAACACAGGACATGCAAGGGTCAAACTTAGAGAGTAGCAAAACACCATGTCGGCAGATAGGATAAAAGCCAGGGAGCAAGCAAAAGGTCAGGCCACAGGAAGTCAGAACAGTATGAGAACAAAGGGAACAGGGATGCTGGTGATGGGGCTAAATACAATCACAGGCATGGGACTGAGCAGTAGATTAGTTTAAATCTCCCACCGCTGGGAAGTGTGAGTGTCAGTGCAGCAGCTGATTGGCCTGGTGCTCGAACCTCCTGATAGACCAGCATGTTACCCAATGGCAAACATCAGGACAGCGAGGGAAGCAGCCAGATGTGCTGAGAAAAGAAGAGAGACAGTGCTGGAGCCAAGCAGGGTACGTATGTAACATGCAACAAGGGGATTCACCTTTGCCTCCAATGTAAAGATAGGTGGGTGTCCCAGAGGTAAGATCCACATCAATCAATGTGGATGCAAAAAAACAATGCTGATTAGGCCTTAGGAGAAAAGAAACCTAAAATCTGCAATTCCCAATCACACAGGTAAAAGTCAAGCTTGGCAGTAAGCTCAAAGCTAAGTGCAAGCAACTACAAGTCCCAGCAAGTCAATAGGCTTCCCAGGGTCACTTTGCACATCCCCTGCACACAAATTGCCCCAGCTCATGGCCCAGAAAAGTTAAACCTTGAAACATGGAAGTTAATGTGACCCCGGCGTCACAAACTGTGTATTACATCATTCACCCCATAGACACCCCATAAATAATTGTATTTTACAGAAATTGAAGATCATCACTTAATAACCCTTTTCATGTAAAATTTTAAGAAAAATTAAGTACTTAAAATTCTACCTAATATCCTTCAATTTAAAAAAATAAACATGGCAGGTTGTGTCTTTATATATAACCAATGTGATACATGACAGATTCTCACTTGTCACTGTTCTCTACTGGTTTGAAAAAACGTTACCCGTAACTTGGCGTCGGAGTCATTATTGCCCCTGTTCCTAGCCCAGGATCCAGCGGTATACCTTCGGGTGGTATCGAGGATAAACCACGCCCTGGCGTCACGAATACAAGGGCTTAATGCCATCTGCCCCTAGGGTAACAACATCTGCCCTCATCACACGCTGCTACCATACTGTGCTAGGGCAACAAAAGATTGCATGTAATAGATCCCTATAGTGACTAAAAAAGAGGGAAACATTTTTAAAAATAAGGTTCATACATGTGAATCATCCCACTTTTCCCATTTTATAAAAAAACAGTGTAAAAAAAGGGGGTATTGCCGTGTCCGTACTGTCCAAACTATTAAAATAAACCGTTAATTAAACCACCAGGTCAATGGTTTAAAGTAAAATAAATATAAAGACCAGAATTGCTGATTTTTGGTCACTTCATATAGCAGAAAAAAAATAATAAGTGATCAAAAAGTCCCATCAAAACAAAAATGGTATCTAGAAAAACTACAGACCACAGCGCAAAAAAATGAGCCCTTATACATCCACGTATATTGGAAAACAAAAAAGTTATAGGGGTTTGGTAAGATAACAATTTGAAGCATACAAATTTTCTAACAAAAAAGTTATAATTTTTTTAAAGTAGTCAAATAAAAACAAACCTACATTAATTGGGTATCAATAATAATACCCAATTGTTAAATATGTTAAAATATGTTACGCCTCAAAGTTGCAAATTTATATATATATATATATATATATATATATATATATATATATAGGTTTTTTTTTGTCCCACAAATTTCATTTTATTTTTTCACTGTAGATTTTATGCTAAAATGAGGTTGTTGCCACAAAAAAAAAAAAAAAATCCTCGTATGGGTCTGTAGGAGGAAAACTGAAAGCGCTAAGGCGAGAAGGAAAGAAACGAAAAAGCCAAAATAAAAAATCTCTGCATCCTTAACCCCTTAAGGACTCAGGGTTTTTCCGTTTTGCACTTTTGTTTTTTCCTCCTTACCTTTTAAAAATCATAACCCTTTCAATTTTCCACCTAAAAATCCATATTATGGCTTATTTTTTGCGTCACCAATTCTACTTTGCAATGACATTAGTCATTTTATCCAAAAATTCACGACGAAATGGAAAAAAAATCATTGTGCGACAAAATCGAAGAAAAAACGCCATTTTGTAACTTTTGGGGGCTTCCGTTTCTACGCAGTACATATTTCGGTAAAAATTACACCTTATCATTATTCTGTAGGTCCATACAGTTTAAATGATACCCTACTTATATAGGTTTGATTTTGTCGTACTTCTGGAAAATATCATAACTACATGCAGGAAAATTTATACGTTTAAAAATGTCATCTTCTGATCCCTATAACTTTTTTATTTTTCCACGTACAGGGCGGTATGAGGGCTCATTTTTTGAGCCGTGATCTGAAGTTTTTATTGGTATGATTTTTGTTTTGATCGGACTTTTTGATCACTTTTTATTCATTTTTTAATGGTATAAAAAGTGACCAAAATACGCTTTTTTGGACTTTGGAATTTTTTGCGTGTACGCCATTGACTCTGCGATTTAATTAACAATATATTTTCATAGTTCGGACATTTACGCACGCGGCGATACCACATATGTTTATTTTTATTTACACTGTTTTATTTTTTTTTATGGGAAAAGGGGGGTGATTCAAACTTTTATTAGGGAAGGGGTTAAATGACCTTTATTAACACTTTTTTGTTACTTTTTTTTGCAGTTTTATAGGTCCCATAGGGACCTATAACACTGCACACACTGATCTCCTATACTGATCACTGGCGTGTATTAACACGCCTGTGATCAGTGTTATCGGCGCTTGACTGCTCCTGCCTGGATCTCAGGCACGGAGCAGTCATTCGCCGATCAGACACTGAAGAGGCAGGTAAGGGCCCTCCCGGTGTCCTGAAAGCTGTTCGGGACACCGCCATTTCACCGCGGTGGTCCCGAACAGCCTGACTGACTAGCCGGGATACTTTCGCTTTAGAAGCGGCGGTCAGTTTTGACCGCCGCTTCTAAAGGGTTAATACCGCACATCGCCATGATCGGCGATGTGTGGTATTAGCCGCAGGTCCCGGCCGTTGATGAGCGCCGGGACCGACGTGACGTGATGCGGGGTCGCAGCGCGACCCCGCTTCATATCGCGGGAGCCGGCGCAGGACGTAAATATACGTCCTGCGTCGTTAAAAGGGTACTCCCGTGGAAAACTTTTTTTTTTTTTTTTTAATCAACTGGTGCCAGAAAGTTAAACAAATTTGTAAAATAACTTCTATTAAAAAATCTTAATCCTTTCAGTACTTTTTAGGGGCTACTTAAAAGATACTACAGAAGGAATGCTTATCTTTTTAGATTTCTCTGCTGTCACGACCACAGTGCTCTCTGCTGACCTCTGCTGTCCATTTTAGGAACTGTCCAGAGCAGCATATGTTTGCTATGGGGATTTTCTCCTTGTCTGGGCAGTTCCTAAAATGGACAGCAGAGGTCAGCAGAGAGCACTGTGGTCATGACATCAGAGAAGTCTAAAGTAAAGCATTTCCTCTGCAGTATATATCCCCTAAAAAGTACTGGAAGGATTAAGATTTTTTAATAGAAGTAATTTACAAATCTGTTTAACTTTCTGGCACCAGTTGATTTAAAAATAAAACGTTTTCCATGGGAGTACCCCTTTAAGGGGTTAAAGGATGACATTGGATGTAATATACACATGTAGTTTAACATACAACCTACACATGGATTTAGGCGCCATATGCTGCATGTTACAACATAGAGATTACATACAGCACCGCCATATGGCTCTAATAAATCCAAGTACAAGAAAAGTGAAGGTCTCCTGTCAAAATAAACACATTTAATGCATTGTGAAGGCACAAGTTACTATTCATCTACGTCTTATGTCAATTTGTAAAATGTAACGCAGACATCGGGCAGAAGAAACCGGTTCCAATTGTTGCGAAACACTTCTCGCCGTATACGTTGCATATTTTTTCCACATTGCATTTTGTATGCATTTTAGAACTGGCGAGAAAAAGATTTCGAAAAAATAGTTTAGCGTGAGGTTCGGTCTTTATCCTCACGCTTGGTTCACTGACACTGAGACAAGTGCAGACTGATGGGGTCCAGACAAACAGGCTTGCTGAACGGTGACACAGCAATCTTGACAGTTGCAATTCTCTATAGATACAGCAGTGTTTCCCAATCAGGGTGCCCCCAGCTGTTGCTAAACTACAACTCCCAGCATGCCCGGACAGCCAAAGGCTGTCCGGGCATGCTGGGAGTTGTAGTTTAGCAACAGCTGGAGAAGCCCTGGTTGGGAAACAATGAGATACACAAACGCTTAGTGGTTACTTTCAAACTAGGTGGCATGCCCTTCTTACATGTTAGCGATAATACAATGCTGACAGGAATTTATCAGTATTCAACCCATTAAGGGTTGTCTGGAAACCCAAGGGGTTGTCTGGAAACACAGAGTTAATATCGTTCAAAAATAGCGCCACCCCGGTCCTCAGGTTGTGTGTTGTATTACAACTTTGATCTGTTCACTTCAATGGAACTGAGCTGCATTACCGCACACAACCTGAGGACAGGGGTGGTGCTGGTTTTAAATTAATTTAGCTCTGGGTTTCTATTCCTTGAAAACCCCAGACCTTACAGGAGCATCTTCTGGTCTGTGACACTTCACAAAAGACCCCAGACATCAGTTTGTGCCTGCTGTCTGGCATCTACCTCCTTTTACCTGATGCTGAGCTTAAAATGGGAATTTCGGTGCTTACACATCTTATCCCCTAACCAAAGGATAGGGGATGAGATGCCTGATCGTGGGAGTCCCGCAGCTGGGGACGCCCGCGATCATGCACGCGGCACCTTGTTTGTAATCAGTCCCCGGAGCGTATTTATCCGGGTCTGATTACGGTCGACTGCAGAGCTGGCGGCGTGTGACGTCACGCCCCCGCCCCCGTGTGACGTCACGCTCCGCCCCTCAATGCAAGCCTACGGGAGGGGGCGTGATGGCTATCACGCCCCCTCCCGTAGGCTTGCATTGAGGGGCGGAGCATGACATCACACGGGGGCGGGGGCATGATCGCGGGCGTTCCCAGCTGCGGGGATAGGGAATAAGATGTGTAAGCACCTTGGATGTGTAAGCACCTTTAAGGGTACTGACTAATTATAGCCCGGTAGTCTGTCTTCCTTCACTTGTACCACTAGGCCTCACTAAGGCCCACCTCCAATTGCTCAGCCAAAACAGCTATGGTGCCATCTAGTGTGTTTGAACTTCACTCTCAGGGACCCCACTGTGCCACCCCTTCCACTAGGAAGGTTGGGGAGGGCGTGGACCACACCTGGTATGCCCCCAATCGAGGTGACACCACCAGGGATGGTGTGGCCAGGCTGTAATACAAGGTTGGGCGTAGGCGGAGGCACGTGGAAGGCTGGGGGCATCGAATGAAGCAGGGGAGAAGTGTCTGCAGCAGAGAGCTCCCTCTGCTGGTTGTAGCTGCCACCCTGGAAGTAATCCTATGACCTCACCTCCCACCACCTACCTCCCACAGCAATTGCAACTTAGGCTGGGTTCACACCACGTTTTTGCAATACAATTCCCGTATCAGGTTTTTGATTTAAAAAAAAGGGATTCCTCAAAACGTTTTTTTTTATGAAACCGTATGCCGAAACCGTATAGCAAAATCGTGGTGTGAATCTACCCTTACACACTTATCCTGAATCGAGATGTCTAAGAGGGAAAAAAAGGAGTCTAAAAGAGGAGACAGAGGTGTCTGAAAAGGGATGACAGAGGAGTGTGGGGGAGAAAGAGGGGCCTGTAAGATGAAGAGAGAGGGGTCTGAAGGGGGCAGAGGTAATTGTTAAGAGGTGTCTGACAGGATAATATTCATAGCACAGTATATGGCAATATTATTTTCAGTGGCAGTATTCAACGGAACAGTGTGTGGCAGTATTATATTCAGGAGCACAGTGCGTTACAGCATTATATTAAGGGCACAGTGTGTGGTAATATTGAGGGAGATTTATCAAAACCTGTGCAGAGGAAAAGTCGACCACGCCCCCTCATGATGTGATGCCATGCCCCCTCAATGCAAGTCTATGGGAGGGGCGTGAAGGCCTTCACGCCCCCTCCCATAGACTTACATTGAGGAGGCAGGGTGTGACATCATGAGGGGGCGTGGCTATACTATACCCCGCAGAGCACAAACAGCGTTCGGAACTAAATGTTCGCTGGCCATTGGAGTACTCCTTTAACATGGCTGCAGCTCACTCAGGCAGCTCACTCAGGGTTATATGGGGGGAAAAAAAGTTGGGGACGGTGGTGACATCATTTTTTGCCCCCCCCCCCCGGTGACACTAACTCTAGCTTTGCCACTGTTTCCACTATCTTACCAGCTTGGACCCTCTTACCCTCTTTCCAGCATTGTGATTTGGACTTCCTGTTGCTAATCATTTTCATCAATGACCTCATCTTGCCCATGTTTTCTCCCTACCAAAACCCTTGTAAAATTAAAGGGGTACTCCACCCCTAGACATCTTATTAGGGCATAAGATGTCTGATCGCGGGGGTCCCACCGCTGTTTCTTGTCCGGAAGCGCTGGAGGGTCTGCGTCACGACCACGGGAACGGAAGTCTGTGACATCATGACGGCCGTCACGCGCCCTCCCATAGACTTGCATTGAGGGGACGGGGTGTGACGTCACATGGGGGGCGGAGTCATGATGTCACGGACTTCCGTTCCTTTGGATAGGGGATAGGATGTCTAGGTTTCCCTTTTAAGTGTGAGAAATAAAAGGATGGGAAGATTGTCACACCTGTCTCGCGCCTGTTGTAAGTGTCAATGAATGATGGCACTTGACTTGTTTCTTCTCCGGATTGTAAATAGCAATTTCTAGTTTTGAAGGACATTTCTTTGGTTGAAGGACAACTTTGGGTCGTAAAGGGGTACCCCGCCCCAACACATCTTATTCCCAATCCAAAGAATAGGGGATAAGATGTCTGATCGCGGGGTTCCCCTGTGATCTCAGCTGCAGCACCCCAGACATCTGGTGTATGGAGCGAACTTCGCTCTGTGTCGAATGGCTGGCTATGCGTGGAGGAGGCTAGTGACGTCACGGCCATGCCCCCTCCATGCAAATCTGTGGGAGGGGTTGTAACAGCCATTACGCCCCCTCCCATAGACTTACAAGGAGGGGGCATGGCCGTGACTGTGACATCATGAGCCTCCGACGCTGCATCTGATGCTCTAAACGAACGCTGGGTGCAGTAGGGAGATCGTGGGGGTCCCCAGCGGCAAGCGCCCCCTGCGATCAGACATCTTATCTCCTATCCTTTGGATAGGGGATAAGATGTCTCAGGATGGAGTACCCATTTAAAAGAATCTAGAGGAAAGCCTTACCTTCAAAAAGAGTTAATCTGATGTAAAGCTTCATTGAAGCAATGCGATGAAGCATACCACAATTTCTTCTTCAGGGAGCAGGCCCATGGTGCTAGGTAAGGCCCCTCAGCTAAAATTCCAAACTTGAACCAAGAACCCATAATCATCAAATGACATTTATAGTCCTGCCGTGGTCTTATTTTGACAGAGGGTCCCGGGGGGTGATTGAGGACTAAACACGCTTTACAGCTGTGCCCCTGGTGTAAGAACAGAGTTCAATGCTTGGACCCACAGCAGGAATTTTTATCTTGGATTATAATCTTCTGAAGAATGTCATAAGCAATTTTTTGAATTGGCTGCCATAATATTTCCCCGAGGTCTCCTCTCCTAAATCTAGATTATTTATAAGAAGGAACATGAAGCACTTCCATCTCATTTAACATTTTGGACGCTCTCAAACAAGCGATTTCGTACTTGAACTTTGGACGCAGCCCGAGCTGATTTCATTAATAGTCTTCATAAAATCTGCGAATTCCCATAGTGCAGACTCTGCCGCGCTTTCTTTATTGTAGCTGATTTATAAATAGAAGATAATCGGAGCTGATTCCGATGGCCGTTTTCTTGATGTTTTGAGGGAGCTGGATCTTCTTTCACTTTTTTGGCCTTACTCACATCCAGGGGACATTTTAGCTTGTTTGACCCTTTAAAAGTGAAGGAAAAAAGAAACGTGTAATTTATCACCCTGAAGTTCTTGAACGATCTTTCTGCAGTCCCTCTTAACCGGCTGCCAAAATCACGTTTTCTCAACAAATATTCAAACCCTCTAGAAGTTGCTCTCATTCCCAACATCCTTCAAGAAAGGAGTTTATTTGGAGAGGCCTAAAAATAAAGAACAGATGGAAAAGGAACTGAGGCCTGGACTAAATGTTTCATCAGAACGTTGCCTGTGTCAGTGCTCACAAGGATAGGATAAAAGGCTGAACGTTCTATATTCTATCATGTATAAAGTGGGGGTACACTTTCCTCAAGTCTGGGCTTGATTGTCACCAATAAATGGGCGTATGTAAAATAGAAAATATATGTAAAAAATGATGTACCGTATTTTTCGCCGTATAAGACGCACTTTTTCTTCCCCAAACCTGTGGGGGGGGGGGGGGGGGGGGGGGAAGTTGGTGTGTCTTATACGGCGAATACACACCTATCGTGGTGGACCCTGCGGCCATCAACGGCCGGGACCCGCAGCTAATACAGGACATAACCAATCGCCGTGATGCCCTGTATTAACCCTTCAGACGCGGCGATCAAAGCTGACCGCAGCATCTGAAGCGAAAGTGACACTAACCCGGCTGCATCAAGAGGGACCGTACCTGCCTCCTCGGTGTCTGCTCCGTGCCGGGATCCCCTGCATGGCCGGTGCTCTCCTTCGTCGTCATCACGTCGTCGCGTGCGCCGCCCCGTCGTCCAATAGGAGCGGCGTGCGTAGCAACGTGATAGTGGCAACAGAGAGCGAGGATACCCGGCGACGGCGACACCCCGGGGACGCGGCAACAGCGGTGGAGGGCGACATCCAGGGCAGCGGTGACGAGCGGTGATGGTCCGGAGCGGCGGGGACAGGTGAGTACAACTTCCTATACTAGTGCTCTTCAACCTGCGGACCTCCAGATGTTGCAAAACTACAACTCCTGGCATGCCCAGACAGCCAACGGCTGTCCGGGCATGCTGGGAGTTGTAGTTTTGCAACATCTGGAGGTCCGCTGGTTGAAGATCACTGTGACCTATACTTTACATTGTATTCTAGATTTTCCTCATTTAAAATTGGATGCGTCTTATATGCCGGAACGTCCTATAGGTCGAAAAATACGGTAGATCCAGTGAATTAATTTAAAACAATTTATTATTATAATGATAGTGCTTGTTGTGTCCTTTGTAGGGGCCTTACATCGGACTCACCACGATAATTGTGGTGAGTCCGATGTAAGGGCCCTACAAAGGACACCACAAGCACTATCATTGTAATAATAAATTGTTTTAAATTAATTCACTGGATCTACATCATTTTTTACATACCGTATATACTCGAGTATAAGCCGAATTTTTCAGCACCATTTTCCGTGCTGAAAAAGCCCCCCTCGGCTTATACTCGAGTGAACTCTCCACCTGTCAATCCCTTTCAGTGGTCTTCAGCCTGCGGACCTACAGATGTTGCAAAACTACAACTCCCAGCATGCCCGGACAGCCAACGAGTTGTAGTTTTGAAACCTCTGGAGGTCCGCAGGGTGAAGACCACTGCGACCTTCGTCATCATCCAGACCCCCCCTTTAGTTTTCTACTCACCTCCCCTCGGTGGGAAGGAAGGGTGAGCTGGTCCGAGCCATCTATGCTGCAGGGACCGTCCGGTGGGGAGGGTTAGTCGTTGCGGGCTGTACATTTTCACCCGGTGGGCCCTTTTCTCCACGCTCCGGGCCTGCCCCGGACTAGTGACGTTGCCTTGACGATAGCGCACAGGGACGCGCATGAACGCGGAGGTCCGCAGGTTGAAGACCACTGATGAAGGGATTGACAGGCGATGATGATGAAGGGGGATGATGACGGGGTCTGGATGATGACATGGGGGGATGATGTATTTCCCACCCCAGGCTTATAGTCGAGTCAATAACTTTTCCTGGGTTTTTGGGGTGAAATTAGGGCCCTCGGCTTATATTCGGGTCGGCTTATACTCGAGTATATACAGTATATTTTAGATACACCCATTTATTGGTGACATGAGGAAAGTGTACCCCCACTTTATACATTGTTCGCAGGTTGTATGGGATACACAACCTTTTTTACATTAGTACTCGTCTGGAAGTAATGCTATTGTCCCTATTGTCGTGTTGCAGCTACATATACACGTTTTTAGCTATATTATATAATGTTGAATGTGAGCAAAAGCAAGAAAATATCACACATTGTATTAAAGCTCTGTAAAACGAAATATATCGTTCTCAAATTAAATGTTTTTTTTTCTTCTTAACCCTTTAAGGACGCAGCCCTTTTTCACTTTAGAGGGGTACTCCGGTGCTTACACATCTTATCCCCTATCCATAGGATAGGGGATAAGATGCCTGATCGCGGGGGTCCCGCCTCTGGGGACCCCCGTGATCATGCACGCAGCACCCCGTTTGTAATCAGTCCCCGGAGCGTGTTCGCTCCGGGTCTGATTATGCTCGACCGCAGGGCCGGCGGCGTGTGACGTCATGCATCCGCCCCCGCGTGACGTCACGCTCCGTCCCTCAATGCATGCCTACGGAAGGGGGCATGATAGCTATCACTTTAGATAGGGGATAAGATGTGTAAGCACCGGAGTACAACCTTTAAAGGGATTGTGCGCTGCCCTAATTTTCAGAGCTCCGCTCACAGTGTCCGGAAGTTCATTACTCCGAACGCTGTGTGCGGGCTTCCGTGACATCACGCCCGGCCCCTCGCCCGCCCCCTCGTGACGTCGCGCCTCCTTCCGTTAGACTTTCGATGAGGGGGCGGCCGAGACGTCACGAGTGGGCGGGCGAAACGTCACGAGGGGGCGGGCGAGACGTCGCAAGGGGACGGGCGAGGGGCCGGGCGTGTCGTCATGCCCTGCGGCGGCTGCGAACACGAAGGCCCGCACACAGCGTTCGGAGTAATGAACTTCTGGACGCTGTGAGCGGAGCTCCGAAAGTCAGGGCAGTGCACAACCCCTTTAAGGACTGAGCCCTTTTTCACAATTCTGACCACTGTTGTTTTACGAATTAATAACGCGAAAACGCCTCAATTGACATGCAATTTTCTGCGATCGCCGACATGGGGGGGTCTCAGGACCCCCCTGGGCGATGTGCCGGGATGCCTGCTGATTGATTTCAGCAGGCATTCCGGTCCGGTCCCCAACCGGCTAGTGGCTATCTCGCCCCCTCCCGTAGGCTTGCATTGAGGGGCGGAGCATGATGTCACACGGGGGCGGAGGCGTGATATCACACGCCGCTGGCCCTGCGGTCGAGCATAATCAGACCCGGAGCGAACACGCTCCGGGGACTGATTACAGACGGGATGCCGGGTGCATGATCACGGGCGTCCCCAGCTGCAGGACTCCCGCGATCAGGCATCTTGTCCCCTTTGAATAGGGGAAAAGATGTTTAGGGGCGGGGTACTCCTTTAAGGACTCGGGATGTAGGGAATATGCATACACCCGGCGTCCTAAGCAGGTTAAAGAAGCACTCCGGAAAATTTTGTTTTGCCTCTATAGTGCAGTATAGGCTATTAATAGAGAATAATGTAGAGGTTCTTGTGTATGCCTTGTGCTAACCTGTTGTAGCTGGTTTGGCAGGTATTGGGTTTTCAGACACGTCTGTTTCTGATTCAGAAATAATTTTCTTATGCTGCCATGAATGCTCTGACTTTTCAGAGAGAGAGGGGTGTGAAGTCTCATCACTGCAATTCACCTAATGAGACCAACCAGGGTAGTTCCAGCAACTAGAAGCCTAAACTACTGAGACTAATAAGTGGGTTGGTGTCAATTCACACTGTGTGCAGCTTTTATGCATTTATTTATTCAAAGTGTGTTGGTGTTTTTTTTAGATAAATATTGCCATGAGGTGAAAGTAGTTTACCCTTATTATTATTATTATTATTAATATTATTATTATTTTTGAAGATCTGAGGTCTTCAGGCTGTGTTTACACTTTGAAATTTTAAAGCATTTCCTACACATTTTCACTATGTTTTGACTAAGGATTTTCTGCAAATGCTGTAAAAATCACACTTTTTACCACAATTTTGTGTAATTGCGGTAAACAGCAAAAAATGCAATGTGTAAACAGAGCCTAATGAGAGGTGCATAACTGCTATATATCCTGATTCCATAGAGAAAGAAGTAGTATACAGACAGAGCTGGGTTTGGAGGTGAGGGGTCTAGAAGCTGACAGGAGAGCGTGATAGGACTGACCACTTCTTCTAACACATTAAACACTATGATTTTCTGTCAGACATGTGATCACATGACCCAGTTACAGTAATGGAATGCATATGAATGAAATAAATGATGCTGTAGGAGTAGAGATGGTGACTGTGTATGATATGGGTGTAAAAGAAAATAAAAAATAAAAAATAACCCAGGGTGCTTCTCTAATTGTCTAACCCACCTACTATCTAGCATGTATGGGGGCCAACTCTCCCCTGATGGTAAATGTCAGGACAGAAGGGTCAGGCATGTTAGATTTCTAAATTCCCCATCCTTTTGAGATAATCCTCCACAACAGGGGGCGGTCAGAGTGTGCATGTGTACATGGGGATGAAGAAAGCTGGTTGGGACAACATAAGTGTGACCCACCTCGGCCAATGAAGGCCTTGGCCTGAGCTGGAACTTTATGTTCAATGCTCGACAGGTCCAACAGACAATGAATAGAGTGGAGGAGCGCACTCGCTACTGCACTTATAACAAAGACATGAGACCCCCTTCTGGAGATTGCGGGTGGTCCCAGCAGTCTGACCCACCCCTTTCCCTGTAAGCTGACTATTATTTCTGTAATATTCCTTGTTCCAGACCGATGGGGGATTATATTGGAAATATAAACATACTTACCTCTAAGTTTTATCTTTAGCTTAGCAAAGATACATAAAATTTTCCCTTCAGGAGGCTGTAAGATAAACTTAGGGATCTATTTGTATTACACTAAAATTCATTGCATGAAGGAAACTTATTATGTCTCTGACACCTCACTAATTGAAACATGTCCCCCATAGCTTCTTGCCAAATTGTATGACATTGTTTGGTCATGTAACATATGAAATAGAGTTTACAGAGCCAAAATCCTTCTGCTATAGGGTGGGAGTGTAGGGAGAATAGTGTGCAGGGGGATTGGGGGTTTAGGGAGATATTCCCATGTATTCATTAGAAAATATAGCCTCATTTTTACATATATAAATATATATATATATATATATATATATATATACAGTTTACACACTCTACGTTAAAAAATGCAACACCAAGCAGGATCCGGCTACTTATTTTGCCACCCCACACCCCAATTCCTGGAGTACACTTACATTGAAATTGTAACACAAAGGACAAGTCACAAGGTTATGGTGTAGAGTAGGGAAGAGAAAATTGAATCTGACAAATCCGAATTCTCCTCATGCTGAAGCCACCTCCAGGCTGTCTCATTCTGCCAATGTATGTTCTCCTCATGCTGCTGCCACCTCCAGGCTGTCTCATTCTGCAACTATATGGTCTCCTTATGCTTCCGCCACCTCCAGGCTGAGTCATTTAGCCACTATATGGTGTGCTCTTACTGCCGCCAACTCCAGGCTGTGTCAATCAGCCACTATATGGTCTCCTCATGCTTCTACCACCTCCAGGCTGTGTCACTGTACTGCCATGTGGTCTCCTTATGCTGCTGGCACCTTAAATAAAACTTTTAAGGTTCATCTATTTGAAATCTTCAATTTAAATGTTAAAAAATATCTTTAATCTTTTCAAGTGTGAGGCTCTATGGTGTCGACAGGCTGTTGCCACCTCCAGGCTGGATCGTTCAGCCACTATATGGTCTCCTTATGTTTCTGCCACCTCCACGCTGTGTCATTCAGCCACTATATAGTCTCCTTATACTGATGCCACCTCCAGGCTCTGTCATTGTGCCACTCTGCGACAGTGATTCTAATAGCGGCGCCTCTAATATGCATGTCATACTGAATAACAGTATTATTTCCCTAACCCAGCACACACCCTATGCGTGTTACAGCAAGGAAAAGTCTTCTACACCCCAATTGAGGCTCTCTGTAGGCCAGAAATAGCCATTTTTAATACATATTCGCTGCAAATGAATTCCGCCCGAACCAAATTTCTTTGGAAAATTCGGCAAATCGGCCAAATTGAATTTTTCTAAAATTCGCTCATCTCTAGTGTAGAGCAAGATGGCAATGGATGCTGGAATGAAGGTCTATCCTATCAGTGATGAGACCTACTATTGTATCAGATGCTCTAACAGCTGAAGATTAGTCTGGAGACCACATGGGCAATGCCATGAAGAAGCCTTCACAATGGAGCGTCACTGCGGTCCTACTCCTGGGATTATGGTGTTTGTTGGCATAACACATGGTAGTCAGACCCCTTCAGCCTTCATTCCAACTAATGGTAGGGTCATTTCTGTAGTGTCAGGGCCCAGGAGATTCAGGCCATTGGTGTACTTGACGTCAATAAGTCCGATATACAGTATTTGGAAATATTATAGGTCAGCTACACTTGTGGTGCCTATGTCTGTGGTGCACAAACACCTTTTGTTGTTCTCAACCCTGTTCTTCTCCACCAATCATTTTTACTTATGCATTCTATATTCTGTTTTTTTTGATCTGATTGGTCAATCTAAATATTGCTTAGACTCAGCCCCCCCTCCCCCCCCTTTAAAGAACAGAAGAAGTGCCAAACTCTTCCAAAGGAATCTTCATGACTTTGCCTACCAAAACCAAATATTGCCTTTAAGGGACCTAGCTGGAGGGAAAGTGGCCTAATGCAGATATATTATAATTGGTATATTGGTATAAATCAGTGTTTCCCAACCAGGGTGCCTCCAGGTATTTCAAAACTACAACTCCCAGCATGCCCGGACAGCCTTTGGCTGTCCGGGCATGCTGGGAGTTGTAGTTATGCAACATCTGGAGGCACTCTGGTTGGGAAACACTGGTATAAATTATAGCTTCTAGTCCATAGGCATATGGACAGCTCATGATGCACCTAACATATTAACAGGTATGTGCCTATTAATAAACCTAGTGCATCTCGTGCATCATTTTACTTAAAGGGGTATTCCAGGTAAAAACTTTTTTTTATATATCAACTGGCTACAGAAAGTTAAACAGATTTGTATATTACTTCTCTTAAAAGATCTTAACTCTTTCAATAATTATCAGCTGCTGAAGTTGAGTTGTTTTCTGTCTGGCAACAGTGCTCTCTGCTGACATCTCTGCTTGTCTCGGGAACTGCACAGAGTAGAAGAGGTTTGCTATGGGGATTTGCTTCTAAACTGGGCGGTTCCCGAGACAGAGAGCACTTAGACCGAAAAGAACAACTCAACTTCAGCAGCTCATAAGTACTGAAAGGATTAAGATTTTTTAATAGAAGTAATTTACAAATCTGTTTAACTTTCTGGAATCAGTTAAAAAAAAAAAAAATATATATATATATATATATATATATATATATATAAAGATTTTTTCTGGAATACCCCTTTAAGACCAAGGTGTAAAAGTCCAGTCTCAGTGAATTCCTACCCCAATGGGTTAATTTGAGAGTATAGACCAAAAGTTCTGTAAAAGAAAGACTATGTGACAACAAATAATTTTTACCAATCTTTATTTTGTTTTCTTAGAAAAATAAAACTTTCCAAAGCAGAAGTACAAAGAAAAAAAAATAATCTGTACAAATGATAAAACAGCATAATAAAAGTCAGTGGCAGCTTTCACTGAAAGCAAGTACATTAGATACCAGAAGTACCTATCAAAAAATAAAAAAAAAGAAGCGACCTTCAGCACCTATGAGGATAGGGAAAATGGATCATAAAAATTCAGATTTCTTTATTGCTGTTAAACATGAAATATTTGTGTCCACTCTGCTGCAATTCACTAGACAGGAGGGGTTAGAGATACATAAGCTGGTGCAGTTACAATAGTGGTTCGGCCCATAACGATCAAGCAGGTTGTTTTCTAAAGAAAATATTGTAATGTAGAAAACAGCAGTCTGTTCAATTGTTATGGGCAATTCTACCACCACATTTCCCACAAGCTTTTATAAATCTACCCAATTGACTTCTGTACAGAGAACTTAAAGGGGAATTCCAGTTTCAGACAAATTACATTTGTATTTAAATAAGATAATCACCCCAGGATATATAACTTACTGATATATTGTTATCACACATTGTACCGTCTTCAGCCTGCTTTTGCATGATTCCTGCCTAACGCAGGAAGTTGTATTGTTGTTTCATTGCTAGAGTGGTGTTGTCTCAGCAGCTCACCAGCTTCTCGCTCTCTCCCAAGACAACACATTACCCTCTGCTGTCCCAGGAGGAATGGCTGGATCTTGTCTATGAGCTGTATCCCCCACCCCCTGAGTGATGTCCCCACCTCTAAATAGCCCCTACAGCCTACATTATCATCTACCTGAGATAGGTATTTCCTTATTGGCACATTTAAGGATGATGTCTGTTCATACCATGCTGATTTATGCTAAGCAATGCCACAGACAAAGGAGCAGACAGGGAATGGATACAGCAGAAGCCACAACCTCACTGATGCGATAAACTTCTATGAAATAAGACGTTCTACAGCAGTCCTGGATGGGAAACTGGCAGGAGATTTGTTGGAGGGTTAGTAGGCAGGGTAAGAGGACTGTGATCAAGAGCTGAGGGGAAACAATGCATTCTGGTAATTGTAGTACTGAGCAACTGCTTAACTTGGAGGTACAAACAGGAAGCACAGGACTAAGAGCCCCAAACTAATGGATTTGTGGTGGTTTCAGAACTGGGGCAAAGCAATTTGTATATATTTTTTTTCTTACCAGATGTTGGAGACAGACAGACAGACTATCGGCCAATCAGACAATCCTAAAAACATTAGTTTCCTCATGTAAAAGGCCAAGCAATCAGCCGATCACATTTACAAATATAGGAAGTGAATAGGCAAAATAAGGGTTGAACGTTCTTACAAAACAACTCCAACAGGTTGCAAATTATGATAAACAATTCATCATACAACAAACAAAATGTAAAGATTTTTGGTTACAAAAAGTAGATTTGATTGTGGGCAACACTTGTATAAATTAGGTAGCATCGAAATTAGCTCTGGATTAGATCTTACAGGTATGTCTTAGTCACATGCAGTAGGGAAGCCATTTTGTTGGGTGAAACGTTATTTGACCTTTAACTACCAACCCATAATACCAACCCACAGTTCATATTACTTTTATCCTTTACTGGGAGGATATTCAGCACTTATGGAGCCATAGACACCCCATATACTACCATGTAGTGCCTCTATGTGACTTCGGAGATATACTCTAAATAGATCCTTGATACTGTTTCTTATTGATCAGGGTATGAAAGTTAAAGGCATTGAGCCATAATATGAAAAGGTATATGAAGTCTTACTGTACACCAGAATACTGTATAATATGTTGGAAAATCTCCTGGCAATTATGGTATCTACTGTAGAAAAGACTTCAACCACACTGTGCAAAAAGTAGCATGGGCACAAAAAGGGAACCTAGCTTTTAATGAATGCCCAGTTTTAGAAAATCAAATATATGGACGTGATGAGGTTGTGGGGCGCCAAGTGCATCGCAGGCTTAGCTTGGCTAATATCAATTTTAGGTATAAAATGGCTTCTTCTATTGTACCGTATATACTCGAGTATAAGCCCTCCTGAATATAAGTCGAGGCCCCTAATTTCACCCCAAAAACCCAGGAGAAGTTATTGACTAGACTATAAGCCTAGGGTGGGAAATACATCATCCCCCCATGTCATCATCCCCTCCTGTCATCATCCAGACCCCCTTCATTATCACCCCCATCATCATCACCCTGTCATTATCCCCCCCATCATCATCACCGCCTGTCAATCCCTTCTCAGTGGTTTTCAACCTGCGAACCTCCAGATGTTGCAAAACTACAACTCCCAGCATGCCAGGACAGCCGATGGCTGTCTGGGCATGCTGGGAGTTGTAGTTTTGAAACATCTGGAGGTGCGCAGGTTGAATACTACTGCGGCCTTCGTCATCATCTAGACCCCCCTTTTGTTTTCTATTCACCTCCCCTCGGTGGAAAGGAAGGGTGAGCTGGTCCGGGCCATCCATATTCGACCACCTATGCTGCACGGACCGTCCGGTGGGTAGGGTTAGTCGCTCCGGGCTGTCCATCTTGACCGGGAGGCCCTCTTCTCCTCTCCGGGGCAGCCCCGGACTAGTGACGTTGCCTTGACAATGACGCGCAGGGACGTCCATGCGCAGCAGACGTCCATGACGTCCCTGCGCATGAACGTCCCTGCGCGGTGGCATCAAGGCAGTGTCACTAGTTTGGGGCCATCCGAAAAGAGGGCCTCCCAGTGAAGATGGACAGCCCGGAATGACTAACCCTCCCCACCGCACAGTCCCTGCAGCATAGGTGGTCGAATATGGACAGCCCATACCAGCTCACCCTTCCTTCCCACTGAGGGGAGTTGAGTAGAAAACAAAAGGGGGGTCGGGATGATGACGAAGGCCGCAGTTGTCTTCAACCTGCGGACCTCCAGATGTTTCAAATCTACAACTCCCAGCATGCTGTTGTAGTTTTGCAACATCTGGAGGTCCACACGTTGAAGACCACTGAGAAGCGATTGACAAGCGGAGATGGACGGCCAGGACCATCCCCTCACAGCTAAGTCAGAAACATTTTTTTGTTCACTCAAGTATAAACCGAGGGGGGAGTTTTCAGCACGAAAAATCATGCTGAAAAACTCGGCTTATACTCGAGTATATACGGTATGTTTTTGGTGGGCATCCTTTCACAACATCAATATTCTTGAATATAACAATTTCTTTGAAAAAGTCAGGACTCCCATCATACATGGAAGAAAACTTTGGTCCAGCTCTTATGGAACCAGATTTTATCAACAGGTATAAATAATATAAGCTTACAAGACATATAGAAGCGGTCATACTCTTCACAAACTGTAACATCAGACATATAAATAAGTCACAAAAGATAGAAATTGGGTTTGGGTTTAGAGCAATAAAACAGCTCTTTCTGGTGTAGTTTTCTGAAAATTATTAAATATTTTTGGATATTAAATATTTTGACCCAATTTTTTTTATATAATTTGATCTGCAATATGTGCATACTCACTATTACTATACTATTTCTGCCCAAACTCCTAACCTAAGCCCATCTAAGATAGTCTCTGTAGGTTTTGTAAGTTGAGGTAAGTGTTATATTTGGTCATAAATATTCCATGTTAGTTTTGTCTTTAAGAGGTAGTCCTATCTGTACAACCTCTCTCCACATGCCCTATTAGACTATACAGTAGGAGCATGGTAGATGGTAGATGGAGAGTCCCCCAAGTCTAAGCCTCATTTCATATTCTAGAAGACTCAAGCTATTTTGTTAATATTCAGTAAAAGACTCAACACCACCATAAATGATACCTGTAGAGGCCTCGCACTGCTCTCTATAGTTGATCAGTCCAACAAACCCACAGTAATCGGTTGTCAAAAAAAGGCTTCATTCTAATAAGGTGTGGTATAGATGGGATATCTCTGTCACTTTACTCGTGAGGGAGGGTGTTTCATATTTGGTTACAGACCTCTTTGCTTATTTGAACTTTGGTAAATATATTTATACCTTGGCTTTATTTTTGCTTAGGTTTTTTTTGGCATTTATAGTACATAATAATAAATTCTGTACATGTTGCCTATGAAGGTCCATTTTATGTTATCAATTAGATACTTTCTATAGGCAAGACTTGACCATATGGCTTAGAGAGAGAGAGAAAGAGAGTAAGAGAGTGAAAGGATATGGGGTAGATTTACTATTGAAAATGGACAAGAATTCTGGCACAATTTGTGTAAAACAAGTCACATGTTGTGCATTACATTTGTTATATGCCCTTTTCCAGGCACATCCAACAAAGGGCTTATGGAAAGGGGGATTGGCTTACAAGTCACACTGTGTGGCAAAATTGGGCTAAAATACTGGTGCAAGATTCATGGGCAAATTAAGCCAACCAATGGGCGGCGTAAATTGGAAAGCCAATTTGATAAATCACATTCTAAGACTATCTTTCTAAGTTGGCCCTGTCTCAGAAGTAGACAACTTTAGAAAACTCTAAAGTATGACTTAGTTGGTGCTTTCCTCAAAACCCCCTTAAGTCCCAGTAAATTTGCCCGAATATTCTGAGCAAAAAATGCACAATTTAAGGGTATTCTTGCTAAAGTAATATGAAGTTAATAGTGATTTTGACAGTTTTGTGCCAATCAGTTTATGAGATGATCAGAAAAAATTTACAAGTTGGAGGACTATAATTTCAAGGCTTAATTCCAATGGACCATAAACCATTCTTAAGGAGACCATACACATAAGAGGAAAGTCCAATGAACTCAATGACATGTCTGCTCATGTTATGTGTATAGGGGGGAAGAATGAAAGAAAAGAAAAAAGAAAGAAAGGCCTGAACCTTTAATTTTTAAAGGGACATAATTGGTCACCAGGGGAGTTTGTGATTGGCTTATTTCCTTTTTCCTATTGGGATTACATGTATGCACATGTATAGGGAGAACGGGAGCAATAGCTTTTCCCCCAAAGTAGCATTCTGATGAAAACAAATGTTTTGACAAGAAGACACAGGAAAGGCATTCTTCACAGCCAAGACATTTGTTGAGAAAAAAGAAATGAGGAACAAAAAGGGGAAAATTATTAAGAAGAGAAAGATAGAAGCCCACTTTAAATAGTAGCAACTTGTAGTACCTTGTATACCCATTTGCTTGCTAACCAGCAGAAACCTATAGACCAAATTCCGACTGGTTTTCCTTGGAGAAAAGGTGTCTAATGAATTTAATCGAACTAAAAGTTTTGAATATGCTGAGCATTAAATACTCAAATTCTGAAGAAAGAAGAATTAGCATTTTTGCCTATCTGGACTATTTGACCCATATAAGAACTTTATATGTTTTTTGAAGTCTTTAAACGTATGAGCTATGGCTTTGATCTACTAGCATCCTCATGGATCAACATCCTAAATAAGGATGTTTTATAATTAAAATATCATAATTTACACTTAAAGTAAAACACATTTAAAACATAACAAATAATTACTCATCCCTGTAGAAAAAAAATAATAATATTACACACTGGACACAAATCACCAGTGCATCACTGGAGAGTCACACTGAATGTAAAGCCAGCAGCCTACTGACATTGGTGTGCTTGAACCGTTCCATATGTCATTATTCTTTACCGCAGAAATAGCATTATATACAATTTAAAGATAATCGTCATATCCTTTATCTTCATTTCTAACAGTGTATCACATTTTGTCTTTTAAATCACATTTGAATAAAAAAAAAATGCTGAAGTATTGCACATCCACCCTGGTAAATTCAGGTAACGTTGAATAGCACTCTAGAAATTAGAATGAATATTAGTGCATTTTTTTCCAAATTCAATCCATGTCCGATGACCTTAGTAGAATCTCTTTGGTCAGACTGCCATTTTCAGGTAGGTTATTTTGTTTTGATCAGCCACAAGATTTCTCGAGCCTGTTTTGAAGAAGACAAGCTGTCGCCCTAAAAAAAAAAAAATGAAAAAAAAAATCAACAAACAATTCATATTCTCACCCCCTAGCCTACCCTGCAGTAATGCCATGGTCCTCAAACAACCCCACTAAACATTGAAGGGGTATTCCAGCAAACTCAACTTATCCCCTATCCACTGGATAGGTGATATGTGTCTTTTCGCAGGGGATCCGAGCACTTGGATCCCTGCAATCTCCTGTAAGGAGCCTGGCACCTCACAAGTCTTTGGAGCACTCAGGCTCCCACCTTCCGAGACGAACAGGAGTGACAGCCGGCTTAGCCAATAACCAACTCAGATGGGGTCCCTCGAAATCAGAGATTTACCCCCTATCCTTTAGATAGGGATAAGTAGAGTTCCTCCGAATACACCTTTAATTGTCTGTTATAGAGCTAGGCCATAAGTCATCGAGAATTCCTTTAAACTTTAAGGAGTCCTCTAGCTTTGGGTTCCAACTGACCATCCCTCTTAAATTATATATTAAGGTCTGAGCCTACTGCATATAGGTCTGAGCTCACAATTGGGGGAAAAAAAGGCTTTTTAGAAGGAACAACAAATAAAATTCAACTGGCCTTTTTAAGCTAAAAACTTTTTATCCTTTGTGTCATAAAATGGATTAACAAAAATGTTGAGCACAACAAAATAAGCCCCAATATACATTAGAGAAAAGTTGACCCAACCCAGATGATTTTGACAGGACCTGATGACTATGGTATGTGTATTGAGGCCTTTTGACTGTCCTCTGACAAATGATGTTGGGTTAAGAAGGATCAGCTTGTTTACTATCAACTCCCTAACCTTTCTCCCTGCAGATAAGATGCCACCAAAGTTATCTGCCAGTAGCTTCTCCCCCCTGTAAGTGTATGGTGGTTTAGGGGAAGTAATTTTTAACCAAATAAGAAATGGGCAAACCACAGTGTATGTTCACATAAACATAATGTGCGGCGGATTTCAGGGTGCAAATTCATGTTTCAAACTGCTGACACTGTTAGATAGACTTTTGGGTAAGGAATCACATGGTACCTTTCATATATCTGTTTGTGTTTTCATAACGTAGAAAAATGCTTTTGTTCTCTGGTGGCAAGTGTCAAAAAGGCGTTCCCATGTCCCTGAAGACTTGCCACTCCCCCTCCCATCCCTGTTCCTGCTTGCTGAACAGTCACCTGGAAGCCGAGCCCTGTTTATAAATCTTGTGCACAATTTGTATGCACAATGCAGAAACAAGATTTAGAAACAGGGCTCGGCTTCCAGCAAAATGTCAGTCAGGGATGGGAGGAAAGCGAAAAGGTGTTACAGCCCTCAGCAATTGGGAGTCTTGAAAACGCCTCTTGTACCAGAGAATAACAGCCTTTTTCTACATTATAATAACACAGACAGATAAATGAAAGGGGCCATATGTCTGCTTCCCCTAACAACTATCCAACAGTGTCATCGCCTTTGGATTCTAAGGATTTCTGTATTACCTGTTAAGACTATTTCTATCGTTTAGTGCACTAGTACTAAAGCATTTCCAGCCACTGAAAGGGCCACCATACAGTGTTAACGTAGAGTTGGCATACTTTTTGTCATTTAGCTTCCAAGTGATCTGAATTTATAATGTATATGTGAACTAACTATAGCTACGTTATATTGGCATTCGTGAAGCCAGCCACTCTTTTCTAATGTAGAAGCAGAAATAATCCCTTTCTTGTACTCAGGTGCCGAGAACGGCTGGCTTTCTGCTTAGCTTCAATTACACAATCAATCCTTCTTCACATTCACATTCATTTCAACCTATCTTTCAGTAAAGTGTTGTATGTTTTTCTTCCCAAGATACTTCTGTCTGATCTAATGACTGTTGAACTGGGCATGGACTCCATAGTCTGCATCCAACTCAGTGCCTTCTGCAGTGACACAGAGGAATTCTCACCTTTTTTTTTTCATGCAGCTGGTTCACTTTTTATGTAAAATGTTTTGGATTTCCAAAATAGTTCAAGCCTACAATAGACTAAAGCGGGATTGTATCATATTCTGTTATGTCAAGGAAGTTTTTGACAAAACCCTACTGAGAAATCCAAGCAAAATCAAGCCAAGTAAATCTACACAGGCCACCACGGTGACATGAGAAAATATAGAATTACCTGTCCAGGTTGTCTGATTTGTCCATATAAAAGCTTGACACTGAGAATGGCTTTCACAAACTTCCATGGCTTCATTCATATCGAACACAGAAAGGAGACATCCATTATGATGGTAAGATGGCCAACATCTGTAGTCTTCATCTACTATCGAAACATCTTCCACTAGCTTGTATTCTGAATGACAAGAAACAAGGGAACTTTTTATTGTACTATAAATTGTACAGGTAAAAAATGCAACTTTGCTTGAATATTTTATGTAAAAAAAAATGTTAAATTATTCTTGCTCATACTTGTATTAAAGGGGTATTTCGGGCAAAAACATTTTATCCCCTATCCAAAGGATAGGGGATAAGATGTCTTACCACGGGGGGCCCGCCGCTGAGACCCCCCCCCCCGTGATCTACCTGCAGCGCCCGCATTCTATGTGTTTCCGGGACTGGGGACGTGATGTCACACCACGCCCCCTTCATTCATGTCTATGGAAGGGGGCATGATGGCCGTCACGCCCCCTCCCGTAGACAGGAACGGAGGGGGCGTAGCGTGATGTCCCATCCCCAGCCCCGGAGGTTTCCAAAACTGGAGATTCAGCACCCGCATAGAATGTGGGTGCTGCAGGGAGATCGCGGGGGATCTCAGCGGTGGGCATCAACATGATAAAATGTTTTTGGCCGGAATACCCCTTTAATAAGTGAAAACAAACAGACTAGTCGGCTCACCCTTTCTTCATCTCTACAAAGGAACTCACCTGACTAGTTGCAAATCAAATATGCAAAATTAAGAAGAATGTCCAGCACTCTGACATGTTTCAGGAGTCACCCTCTTACTCAGAAGCTCTTATAGAGCTTATGAGTAGTGTTGCTCACGAATATTCGCAATTCGAATATTATTCGCGAATATCGCATATTCGCGAATTCGCGAATTTTGCGAATATTGCGCTATATATTCGTAATTACGAATATTCGTTTTTTTTTTCCACAGTACACATCACAGTGATCACCCCTCTCTGCTTCCAGCTTGTGTGGTATAAAGAAGGCTGTAATACTACTGTGTGAGACTGGCGTGCGCAAATTCGCATATGCGAAAATTAGTGTATGCTATTTTTCGCATATGCGAATTTTCGCGTATGCTAATTTTGTGAATGCTAATATTCACATATGTTAATTTTCGCATACGCACATTTTCGCATATGCGAAAATAAAACAAGGATATAATGAATATGCGAATATTCGCGAATATATGACGAATATTCGTCCATATATTCGCGAATATTCGCAAATTCGAATATGGCCTATGCCGCTCAACACTACTTATGAGTAAGTGGTGACTGCTGAAACACATCGAGCTAAAAGTGTTTCCTAACTTTCATGTAACCATGCTTTTATTGGATCTAAAAATAAAAATACATTTCCATGGGATATCTTGTCAGAATGCTGGACATGTGTCTCCATTTTGAATATTAAAACATAACTTAACATAACATAACGTACAAACTTTTGAAAAATGAATATAGTGCACTATAATAATTTTGTAGAGTACCATCATGTTCAAATCCCCACCTAAATACCTGAGCAGAGCGCCATTTTTCCCTGCTCCCTTCCACTCATAACTCTGCATTATGATTATATACATTAAATAAAGTTCAGAAGGTTTTTAACAGACTATGTTTTGGGTGTTCCATGTCCACTGTTTAACATGAAAATGACTTTACATTTTTAAGAACACCAGGATATATTGCCAATATTTCCTTTTTTTATGAATCAGCTATATTCACTAACTAGTATAGTATTCTGGCTGCTGCCCAGGACTTCCAATACAACCAAATGATTCCTTACACAAACTGTACGTAATAGAAAAGCACAAGCTACAAAGTGGCAAATCTTAATAACCATGAGATAATTAGGTTGAAATTTGTTTTAATTGGTGGATAAGTTTGTGCCCCCTGCTACTTGATAAATGCAAAATGAATGGCCCAAGCTCGGCCAATGTGGAATCATCACCACGGCTTGACACCTCTACTTATATTACAGCAACACAGTGTTAATTTTTGATATAAGGAAGAAACAAGTTACATAGATTCTTAATGAACTGAAATTTCCTAAGACGCTCATTAATAGATTATAAGAAGGACAACATGGAATATGTCACTCTTTTTCCTCACCCTCCTTTTCTGTACTGACTAATATATTACCAGTCTCTCTTGGCTGCCGTTCAGTCTCAGATGGATTTAAAAGCCACCCTCTTGTTCCCTGTTCACAGCTCCTTCAAGTTCCCCCGGCCATCACTGAGCTTCCTTTATTTTCCCCAAACCATCAGTGAATTAATCACTTTTAAATATAACAACTTAGCTCATTTATAAACACGCAATTTCGATGTAATAACTCAGTCGGCGGAATCATATTTTTCTATTGCATGTAACATACGCCGTGCAAACCACACAGCAAGGGGCCGCGCAAAGCCTAAGTAAATAGGAAGTTATGCTAGGCCTATGTTTATGAAGGGCGAAAATTAAACCCAGTATATACTGTATGACTCCCGCTTCCCGTGTTTTATTGAGGACATAGTAATGACTCCAGTAAGACGGTCCTTAGGTCTAGTAAGAGGTTCTTATCTTAAGCATGTTTACATGAATGTCAAGGTGAGTGGAGATATTGTGAAAGATTGTTAGTGACGTAATTTACAAGCTGTACAATGAATTGAATTCTCAGCACATATGAGATTGTTAAGATGCCAATGGAGGTTTACATATATATATCTTAAGCTTTTTTGAACTTTGTAACATTTTTCTGTCCGGGGTGGAGCATAATCAGATCCCATTTCAACCTTTGCTATAGGGCCCCCCTATTTTCTATGTACACCACATCTACATAACAAAATAAAATAAAACATTTTGAAAGAAATAAGGTCTGGAGGGCATTTTGCCCTATAATTTAATGCACAATACAGAACTACATTGCACCTTAAAAAGTCCAGATTTATTGATATAAGTTTTGCCTGTTTATATTTATAAGATATATTGAAATAAGTTAAGAAAGGTGTTTTTCTATAAGGATGCAGTCACTTTTGCTTTAAAATATCAGACGTTTTGATCAGTGGGTTCCGGGTGCTGAGACCTATACAACATAATGGGGCCTAATTAATTCTGCTGGTTACTGGAATGAAGAGGAAGAAGCCTATACAACATAATGGGGCCTAATTAATGGCAATGGCCCAATTATACAGGGCAAACTGACCAATGTCACCCTGTGTAATAGGGCCAGCTAATGCTTGTTCATTGGCTGATCAGTCGCCATCTCCATGTGTAATAGGGGACATGAGGCAGACGACTAATGGAAGCAAAGGGCCGCATGAATAATATAGTGATTGTTCATGCAGTGATCCCCATGCAATGGTCGAGCCTTGTGGTAGTAATCAAGCCCCGATCTATGAGAATAGCGATAGTTTACAGTGCAGCTGGGCTGTCTAATAGGGACCTTAGTGTATAAGAATGACAGGCCCATCAGGGATCCCATGATTCCCTGGAGGGCCCCAGTAAGATACTGGTTCTGTCCCTTTGCTCAGAAGAACAGCAAAAGCAAAAACAATCCCAATTATAGAAAGTTCTGACACATCAGATGTTTTATGGAATAGGAGTGACCCATTAACATAATCTTTTAACTTACACATTATAACGTTATTAAATTAAAGTCAAAATATATAAATATTAAAGAAATAAAAATGTATATTTAAAAAAATATATATTTTTGAAATTCTGTAAAAAAAAACTACAAATATTGCTTTATTATTATTTATAACATAATTATTGGGGTTGTTGTTTTTGTTGTTGTTATTATTATTAATATTGTTATGGATTATTCCAGCTTATAAAATCTTTTCTCTCCCCGAACTAATTGAAGTAATAAAACATCTAAAGGTTACACTTGTGAATATCAGACAATGGAGGATCTGGACAGAATTCTTTTCTCCTTTTCTTTCTTTCTACCACAGTGATTCTTGGAGACGTCTGTTTCTGCTTCTTTTCTATTCTGGAAGTAGAGCTGCAGCTCGGAAATGGATGTAGATTAGATCAATATTTACCTTTTAATTCTGCCCTAAAGGTTTTCCAAATACCGTATAATTGTTTGATGCCAATTGAAAACTAATTGGAAACAAAAGTCTAGTATATTTAGCCCTAGCAGCGTATGCTTCTTCTCAAGCGACTTTAACTCGAGCGATTGTCTATGGAGCTAGTAGTATATATTAGTTCTGTTCAAATTTTTACATTTACACTGAAAATAAATGTCAATGTTTTCAAAGTGTAAAGAGGGAAGATGGCTACATAGATTTTTAATATTTAAATGTCTGTACTATAAATAAAAATGTGCACCGTTTCTGGATTTCTGCACAATTAGATGTTTTTTTTACAAAAAATACCTGTTTTATTTTCATAAACAGCACCTCAACAGTAACTCAACCCCATTAACTTTAACTCTGTAAAGTTAAACATGTTGTTTTAGGAAATTGGAATTGTTCTACGGTCTGTTTTTGTGTATGTAGCACTTGTTCACCTGGTCATCTGTTGTAAGATTCCCCATTATTTTACAATGGTTTGATTAAGGGTCATACTGATCCGAAGCGCGACAGAGTTACTGTTCTGTATGTTACTTGAAGGTTGAAGAGTGTTCCTGTTTTACACACACTACTATTAGCATTTTGTTTTTTGTTTTTTTAAATAGTTCATGGGGTTGGACAGCCACTTTGATACATTGCAACTTTGCAGGTATGACTTGGAATCTGGCTTGCTTGACATCTAGCCTTGTCAAAACATCCGTACCAGGAAATTCTAACTGGAAGAAAGACATTTCTATCTGCAAAATTCAAGTCAAAGAGTTTGACAAGTAACATTCTTTGCAGAAGCCGATGTTACAATGTTCTAAACAAAAATCTTTTACAAAAAATTGGGATTTTTTTTTCCCTCCCAGGAACAAAAGTTTCAGCTGGAAAACAAAAAAAAAATACCTTGAGTGTTTTTGTAAGCTAAGCCCCACACTGTCTTACCACTAATGATCAAGGCTTTTGTCTCTTTAGAAAGGAAGCTTATTTAAATAAAGTCAATGGAATTCGAAGCCTCTCAGCAGTAAATCACATCATCAAAAGGTCAAAGTTCTGGTCAATTTCCAGACTAATGATTTTAAAACAAATAAATACTTGCCTAACACAAGAAATGGAGTCATAAATTTAAAGTTGGCATACGTCAAACTGGGAAAATTCAACCGGCAAAGAAAAACAATATGGAGACGAACCAAGATTTGGACATGGAATTCTTGACCTGCTCTTGTTTAGAATTAACATGAGATGCTTAAAGGATATGTCCACGCTCAATAAACCAAACACACATTACCATAAACCTCCTTTGAGGGGTTGTAATATAGACCCTAAAATTCTACTCTTTGTTTTTATATATCTATATATATATATATATATATATATATATATATATATATATCATCACAGTTGGGTATAAGCTTCTTAATATTTTTTAGTCATAAAAAAAAAATTATTGTAAAATGATAGACATACATATTGTAGTAATATCTCTACTGTTCATTTTTTAATTCTCGGTTTTCGAAGTGCTTAGGAATAAGTTTATTAACCCTATATTTTTTTTTATGTGCTTCACATAACTTCTCCCACAGACCAGCACTTTACTCAATCTTTGTTTTCTTTGGTTTATATATAGAATGTACCCTAATAAGGATTTGCCTCTCAACCAAAAATGCCTTGTGACCAGATTTCCATTGTTTTAAATAGCTGGAATTACCTTCAGTCTGATTTTAATCGCTCTTAATGACCAGTTATTTCAGCCCCAGCAAACCTGACTGGATTTTACTACCAACTTCAGCTACCAACTGGAAGGACGCCCGACATTCTTTTCCAGCCCCTCAGGTCAGTGACCCTCAAAGCCGTGTGGCATGTCTTTTAATGACAGTTCACACTGTACTTGGCTTTGTGTGAACCAAGGCGAGTCCATGAACTTTTCTTGTCATAACATGTATTTATCTCACTTATCAGATGTTGTAAAAGGATATTAGTATGTAATGCTTATCTCCTCAGTCTATTCTTACAGCTGTTTTTTTTTTCCATAATGTTGCGCTTGGTTTATACCTTGACAATAATGTACAGTAGTGATTCCCAAGCCCTGCCGGGGGGTACCGCAATGCTCCGTCAATTTTTTTTTAATCTCCCGCCCTGGCCTGCATGCCTGTGAATCAAGGTGGTGCAGGAGGGAAGGGAAGCCTGCATGCGCATTGCGTGTACATGTGCGCTGCGCACACAGTGTCCCCTCCCCCCTGCGGCGCCGTGAGTGAGTCACAGGTGCGCAGGCTGGGAAGGGGATATATGCAATGGGGATAGTGCGGCGGACCATCCACCCGGCCCCAGGACCATCCTCCCGGCCCCAGGACCATCCTCCCGGCCCCAGGATGGCCGTCACACCCCCTCCCATAGACTTGCATTGAGGGGGCAAGCGTGACGTCATACAGGGAGACGTTGCGTCACTATACTCAGTCCCGTGGTCGGAAGGCATAAGACTTGGAGCCTCCAGCGCTTCCTGCAGTGCTCACAGGTGGGTGCTGCATGCTAGATTGCGGGGATCCCCAGCGGTGGGATCCCCGCGATCAGACATCTTATCCCCTATCCTTTACACCCATGTACACAACTCTGTCACCTCCTACGCCCCCGTCACTCATGTACCTCCTCTACACACTTGTCACCCATGTACACTATTCTACACCCCTCTGTTACCCATATACACCCCTCTGTCCCCCATGTACACAATTCTACACCCCTCTGTTACCCCTTTACGCCCATCTGTCACTCCTCTACACCCCTCTGTCACCAATGTACACCCCTCTACACTCCTCTGTCACCCCTGTACACTCCTCTACACACCTGTCACCCAAGTACACCTTCCTACACCCCTCTGTTACCCGTTTATACCTATACACCCCTGTATTCCTCTTCACTTGTAAAAGGGGAATCTGGAGGCTGATGCAGGAAAAGTGCGGAGCCTAATAGGTTTGTTTTCCAGGTTTAACAGTGAAGAATTGTGACTGGAAGAAATCGTTATGATGACCTGGAGAAGAGAAGGGAACGACGCTGATTTTAGAACAGTTGCTGTATTGCGGAGTTGCTGTATAAAGCAGCACTGTAATCTACCTAGCCAACAGATAAATAGATGTTGTGCATTGCGGCTGTTTGACCCCAATGCCCCCCCCCCCCCCCCACACACACACACACACTTTTTTTTGTAGGGGTACCCCGCGTAATTTTTTTTACCCGAGCCGAAAAAGGTTTTGAAACACTGATGTAAAGCTTTACAAGTACCTTAGCTATAACATAGCAATGCATTTTTTTAAATCAGTGCCACTGTTGTCCATAGGTTGTTCCTGGTATTGCAGCTCGGTCTCATTTACGTGAATGATGGGGCTGAGCTGCAAAACTACATGAAGACTATAGATAAGGGTGGCACTGTTTCTAAAAGTAGGAAGCTACATTTTTCTTATTTCACAGAACCCTTAAAGTTTGGTTGTACAGGTAAATATATGCCTGGGATGATGTAAAAATAATAAAGCAATACTCATCTACCCTAAGCCCCCACCAATGTCACCCTGATGTTCTGGTTCCCTGCTTGTTACCACTACTTCCTGGCCCCTGTTGATGCATCATCACCTTAGGAACGGCCTGGCTTCACCAATAACTGGCCACCAGGGACACAACTATGGGGGGTGCAGAGGTAGCATTCGCACCATAACCCTGGTGTCTGACTTTATATGTAACTCCCATGTCACTTCCTCTAAGGAAGAGGCAGCACTTTATGTCGACAGCAGTCCCTAGTTGTATTGCGCGACCGTCCTTTAGCCGCAGCAGCAGTCGTTGCTAGTCATCATTCTTATTGGCTACCACCAGTGCTGATAATTTTGAACAGGCAACTGGCGCCGTGGCCACTTTAAACCAGTGAGCAGCAGTGGCTACTGGGAATGAAGAGTCTGAGTAAGGCGGGTCAAGGGGGGAAATAGAGTGACACAAGGGATCAAGGGGGGAATTAATTGACACAGGGGATCAAAGGAGAGACGAAGTGGCACAGGGGATGATGAAGAGGGAATAAAGTGGCAAAGAGGTTGATGAAGAGGAGGAATGAAGTGGCATAGGGGTTGATGAAGAGGGGGAATGAAGTGGCACAGGGGAGGACAAAGGGGGTGATGAAGTGGCAGAGGGGTCAAGGAAGAGGGGGAATGAAGTGGCACAGGGGGTGATGAAAAGGGGGAATGAAGTGGCACAGGGGGGGACAAAGGGAGTGATGAAATGGCACAAGTGATCAAAGGGTTGAATGAAATAGCACAGGGGGTGATCAAGGGGGAATGGAATAATAATAATGAATAATGGAACTAATACTGGAAGCCTTTGCCTAGGAATAACAAAAAAACTGGGCATTGAAATTCCACTTGTGATAATTCAGAAGCCCCAGTAGAAAAAAATAAAAAATGGTGGGTTCATCCAACCTTTGCCTATGGGAAGAGGGCATCATTTCTGTTCTTTTGATTTGTCAATAAGTGCAAGATTCCTTACAGACATATATATATAGCAGCAAAATGCTATTTTGCCAATGGAGTAAAAATAATAATTAAAAAAAATCTGGATCTCAAACATAAAACCCATTCTATTGGGCTTGGCGTGCCAATGTCTTTATTACAAAGGAAAAACTAATAGGACTCCAAATCTCCCCTTGGTAGTACGGCCCATGGTTCTACAGCTTTGTAAGCCTGGGAGTACAGTGCGCCAGGGCTGTTGCTGCTGAAACAACGTTCGGAGTACATTAGAATTTAAAGCACTATAAATGTTTTACAACTCAAACATTTTTAAAGCTTAAGACCTACATTTTTTTGTAACCCGATCAGGGTTCACCTTGTTAAACCTTGTTTTATGTGAACGCTGGGCTTCGCATGCTGTTTCACTGGATTTTTAGAGTAATTGTTAATATCACTTTTCACACTTGGTGTTGTTCAAAGAAATCGCTTTTTTCCTATCGAAAACAGTGGGGTGACGCGTGAAGGGCAACCGCTCCATATGTTATACGGCTCGCTTTTTTTTCTTTTCTTCTTTTTCTGGTATAACAGGCATTTTATGAAGGATTTGAAACACTAGAAGAAGGATAAATCAGCCATCAAAAGGCATGTGTTCTCTTTACTACAAACACTTTCATTTCCTCGCTTTACAATTCTGGCTTATTATTGATACACAGAGGCATAACAGGGCCCCCAGTGCCGAATTTAGAACAGGCCACCCCCTCCGATTGTTATGTGTAATTTAGAACACTAGACTCCTCGTATGGGGCAGAGGGTCTCCTTAGACCAGTGTTTCCCAAACAGAGGGCTTTTAATTGTTGCAAAATTACAACTCCCTGCAATGCTGGAGGCACCATGGTTGGGAAACATTGCCTTAAAATTAAGGGCCTTGGTGTGACCCCAGCACTACACCCCTTGTAAAACTCCCTTTTGATAATTCTAAAGTGGCATGAAAAGAACTAAAATAGAGAAATAGGGACTTAAAAAAAACACATATTTCTAGTCTGGTAATGTTAAAGGGGTTATCCAACATAAGGGGACTTTACTAATTACCTGTCATACAGTAATGGACATGCTTACTATGGATCCATGCTTGTGTTGGTGGTAAATGGCCGTGTCCTGTGTCCCTCATCACGCTGCTGGCTTGTTTATGTGAACTGGCTATATCCTATTTCTGTGCCCTCTCTCCAACATCAATCACCAGGGTCCCTTGTTTCTAGGTGGGAGGTGACTTATCTTTCTTCCACACATCAACCATCCCACCCATTGCAGCACAGCTAGACTACCATGCATGCTGTGCTTGAAACTACAATTTCCTGCAGTCCTCTGGAGAATGATCTCCCTCCCACCCAGTGGTCGCTCTCCTACAGACAACACTCATTTTGCATGCTGATAAATATGAACATCCGGAGCAAAGATCTCATAAGAGTTGCGAGACCAGCCATCACACACAGGTACAGACACTACATTGAACTACACTAAATTTACAGTCAATGTCCATGTAAGGTGCAAAGAATGTTCGGCATTGTGAGAATCCTAGGCCCCTCCAATCAGCTAAGATTGAGCGGTCTACTGATTGGATGTTTGAGTTGTCAGTCAGAGATGAGAGAAGAGGCCAGGACACTCTCAAAGAAAAAGATCCTGCCCCCTGGGCACTTGCAGCAGACAGGACCTCCTACATGTATCTCTGTCTTACAAGTTGCATGATTTAGACAGGTATGCATTTTCTCCCCTCCCCTGCTTTATGGACCAGTGAAGACAAGTCCATTTTAAAGGGGTTTCCTTGGACATTCATATTGATGACCGATCCTTAAAGGGGTACTCCGGTGAAAAACTTTTTTTTTTTTAATCAACTGGTGCCAGAAAGTTAAACAGATTTGTAAATTACTTCTATTAAAAAATCTTAATCCTTTCTGTACTTATTAGCTGCTGAATACTACAGCTGGAATCCTTTCCTTACACTGTTGTAGGTAATTGATAAGAAGGTGTCCACATGGTGGTGCTTTAGAGAAATAGTCTTACTGCTCCTTTAATAA
This sequence comes from Hyla sarda, assembly GCF_029499605.1. Taxonomy (NCBI): domain Eukaryota; kingdom Metazoa; phylum Chordata; class Amphibia; order Anura; family Hylidae; genus Hyla; species Hyla sarda. The sequence goes on from NC_079191.1 coordinate 410,544,901, forward strand.
ACATACACATAGTCAAATATAACCAAATAAACCATATCTACCATTGGATCTGAATTCATTTGGATGTATCCTTTAAATATTTATTATATCATATTTTTTGCTTGATTTTAAGTTATTAATTTACAGGATATTTTAGATATTTTTTCACACTCCCCTTATTTATGATGGTTATCTGTACTTATTAATACTTAGATTCCACTCCTAATAGACTGGATACACATACAGCCTCAGCCTTTACTATCCAAACGCTCCACAATGGAATGTTTGTATTATTTTAGCGATGGCAGGCATAATTACACGGCGATGACAGCCTTCACTCCGCGGACAATGAAATGAGTAAATACTTACCAGCTTTCGGTACATGTGTAGCATTTGACAGGTATAGGCCGCTCTTGTATAAGTAAAGGACCTTCTCAAACTGTGCAGAAGTTTCATCGATGCCCCAACGCAGTTCACCTGAATAACGGGGAAAAGAAGTAAATTTCCTGTTCATGGAACATTCTAAGTAGTCACCTTAACACCCTACTAGGGAATGTAAAGATATTTAAGTGATCGGTTTAACATCTGCATTTTAAAAGGGGTGTGAGGATACCCAAGTACAGGGAAATAGTGTCCCTGTGCAGTGCCTTAGACTGGCCAAGGGCCCCTCTGCCACATAAGAAGACACCAGTATTTTCAATAGCATATGATCAGTGTAGGGCCCTGTGACAGATTTTGTATTGGGGCTCAGGGTCTTTAAGTTATGCCAAGTAATGCAAGATATTTATGAAAGCATCATGGTCATTTCATATGGCAAAAATAGCAGTTTTGGCCTGGCCATCAATGTGTGATCTGACTCCTAGAATCCTCATGATCAATAGGAATAAAAAGAGTGACAGCACGGGCTAAACTGCAGAGGCAGGTATAACCACATGCACACGTTAATGTAGTGAAAATGAACATGTCAGCAGGAGAACATACTGTATAACTAACTATATGGCTAGATAGGGGTAGTCATCAGGATTCTGGCCATACTTTTTTATTTTAAAAGTGCTTTCCAGTACCGAGATATAAGCCTCTTTTTTCATAGGTAAATGAGGCTCAAGTGCCCATAGGGTGTTTCCCAGCATGGCAAGAGCTGGGGGTTAGGCAGCCCATCTCCTATTTTTCAGTTCTATTTCTACTGTCACTCAAAGGTGGTGTAGGCATATGCAAGCGAGTACAAAGGGAGTAAAGAAAGGAGATCTGCTGACTAAATACTGACTCTTGCCATGCTGGGGACTGCTCTCTGGGCACTTAAGCCTCATTTGCATATATAAAAGGCTTATATCTTGCCACTGGAAAGTACTATGGAGATTAAAAAGGTATGTCTGGAGTCCCAATTACTAGGCATATACTTAGGCACACCCTTGTATTTATTCTGATAGACCTGCTTGACTGATCTCTGCTTATGATTTATTCGCAAATGTCTGGACCCATGCTGCACTGTAAGCACCACTTTTGCTAAAAAAGTAGAAATGCAAAGACTATCAAATCAAATATTGTACCCATTTACCTATAAGTTTAAAATTAAACTGTGCACAAAATTAATACACTGTGTTATGCCTGGTGTAACCATCTGAGGGGGTGGAGCACATCACAAGTATGAAAAGATACCCAATAAGAGAAGCAATGTGTCATGCCCACCCCTGAGGTCCTGCACAATACATGACAGAGTATCAGCTTTGTTTCTTTAATGGAAGTGGCACAGTCCAATATCGGTGACGCAACATATCTTAGTTTAACATCATCTGCCTTAAACACCAATATAAGTCGAGTTTGAAGCTATGATAGGTGGTCAGTCACAGCAGCAGCAAAGCTGATCACACAGCTGTAGCTAGAGGTATTATCTATCAATTACAACTTATCACGTCTGGCACTTAAATGGGTACTCTCATGCCCCAGCCTTCTGAACATCAGGTTCAGAAGGCTTGGAGCAGCGGCTAGGGTCACGATGTCACGGCCACGCCCCCTCGTGACAACACACCACACCCCCTGCATTGATGTCTGTGGGAGGGGGCATGACAGTCACCACGCCTTCTCCCATAGACATCAATGGAGGGGACGTGGTGTGAAGTTGTGACCGCGGCCGCTGCTCCAAGCCTTCTGAACCGGATGTTCAAAAGGCTGGGGCATGGGAGTACCCCTTTAAGGTGTTGCTATGGGGAACAAAGGTTGCCGTCACACTTTCAGAGCTTGTGGTTGTCCAATTACTCCAGTGCTACCCAAGATGTCCCCAGTATATAAATGTCACATGGAGAGTGGGGGTCCATGTTACGGAATTTACTGAACTTACATCTAAGGCTTGCACATACCTGTTGCATTCACTATAGCATCCAGCAATGGCCTGAGAGAAGACGGTGCACTGTGAGGGAGGAGGTAAGTAAAGAAAAACCTAAAAATAAATGTAAAAAAATTCCATGTTCATTAACAGAAAAAAAAAATGTCATGTAAGGTTACAATCTACAAATAAACTGTTGAATTCCAACCAGTATTGAATGGCTAAACTCTTCAGGAAGCATAGCCGTATATCATAATGAGAAAAAATACTGAAGTGACCGTAACCCAGCAGTCTGCCATAGTGAAAACCAGGCCGGCTAGACACAAAGCTGCCTTGTAATCACCTGTGAAGGCCCCATTAACACAGCAGCCTGCTCGGGAGCTTAGAGGATTGTGGCTATTTGTGAGGATGTCTGGTACTTGGATAAAATTTATGGCACTTGTATCACCATTGGAAGATGCTTACATTCTCTGGGTGAGTTCCACAACTATTTGAAGCCCGCTAGGACCAGAAAACTTGGAAAAGGATATGGAAATTATAGCAAACATAAGTAAAACACACATTCAAACAGAAAACAAGGGATTGAAATCAATGAAATGTCTGAATAAGAAATAATGTTATAACTTAAGTAAGTGGTAGTTGGAAAGGTGAATACATTTTCCTGGAAAATTAAAAAATGTAATAAAATATGAAAATATTATTTTATTTTTAGAATACTTTAGTTGGGAATACATATTTTCAGTGCCTTTCCATTCTGTCTATTTTCTCCCTTAAAAGGAACCCATCAAGATGAAAATGTGGGCCTCATTTGCGGGCCTCATTTTATAGAGAAGAATGAGCCGAACAGATTGATATATAGTTTTGTAGGAAAAAATCCAGTGTACCTTGTTATGTATTGCCCTAATTTTCTATACATAAAGGCCTTAGGAGTCTAGCGGGTGGTCCTTGTATGATTGTGCATTTAAAAGTAACTGTCAGTCATTGAGTAGGACCACCCACTGGACTCCTAATCGGTTTAGGTTTCCAGAGGTTGGAGCCCCACCAAACCTAATGTGATGGTATATTGAAGTGATATATGCAATACAAATGACGTCTTGGAATTCCCACATTGTAAATAACGATAGTTTGATTAACCCTTGCACTCAGAGCCCCACCAAACTCCACCATACCCTTCAGGTAATTTCAGGCGTACAGCCATTCATTGATTGCCCTGCAAATGTGTGTTACCTATATTGCAGTGATATGTCATCACTTTACAAGTTTATTTTACTACTATACAGTGTTTGTCTATGCAACTACATAGTAAAACCCTAAAGATAAAAATGTTTATTTTATGTTATTTTTTTTAAGAGTGCCCTACTGTTGGTATCCCCATTGATTAGCAGCCATATATTGAAGAACAAAAGAAAACGCTCAGTTTCCCTATAGTGCCCCCACAGGAGAAATGAAGCATTGCGCCATTCTCTAAATCAGTAGGTCTGTGTAATGCACAAACATGCCGTGTCCTCCAGATAGAGACTGTCTTTGTAGCCACAGCAACTTATTAATAGAGAAATTCTGGCAATAAAACTACAATGTGGTGATGCTTTTTATGCCTTTCTGTAATAATTGCGAAGATTCACTTAGATTTTTTAATATATGTTTATGAACTGTTTCAAATACCGTACAAAGGTTAAAAAGTTACTGTAACCATCCCAGGCCACAATTCGCGAATAAGAGTGTTTATAAACTGAATCTAATTTGTTTCTATGAACTGCAGAAACTTTTTACAGAGTTTTTGTAAAATATTTTAGTAGGCCTATTGTAGACTCTGGTCTGTTTCCCTTTGAGAGATGTTTACGAGTCGGGCCAGAGTTTTGATATGCCATAGCTTGCCAAGTACCCCTATAATCTATTTACTAGCGGTTGGGTTGAGATGAATAAAGAGTTTCCACAAGAAGTCCATTTACTGCAGTTCATTTTCATCATGGACTTTTAGTTTGTTGAAATCGCCGACCGTGGCCTAATGTAAAGTGTCATAAATCAGCACACGCTCCCTGTCTGCTGAAAGGAACAGAGAGGATCCCCCCACAACCCTCTGTCTTCTCAACACTGACTCAGCCCCAACAAGGCCAACAAGGCTTCTGTGAGTTCAAAGAGGATCGAGAAAACATAGCAGATTAAAGGGATGAGAGAAGGAAAGTGCAGAAGGTCGTGTGTTAATCATGAGATGAAATATGTAAGGTCAACACCGCACCGTAATGTCCTCTACACCCAGAGCACAGATTAGAGGAAAGAAGAAAATCTATAGAAAAATTATATTCTAACATCATGCAAAACATATGACAAAAAATGATAGCTGCAAAGGTTGTCTATCTGTTTTTCTATCTGTATATCTATATCTAATTTCCATCTATACATCTCTCATTTCTATATCTCATATCTATCTATCTCATATATATCTATCTCATATCTATCTATCTCTCTATCTATCTATCTGATATCTATCTATCTCATATCTATCTATCTCATATCTATCTATCTCATATCTATCTATCTCATATCTATCTATCTCATATCTATCTATCTATCTATCTCATATCTATCTATCTATCCATCTATGTATCTCATACCTATCTATCTATCTATCTTTTATCTATCTCATATCTATCTATCTATCTTTCTACCTCTCATATCTATCTATCCATCTATCTTTCTCTCTCATATCTATCTATCTATCTCATATCTATCTATCTCATATCTATCTATCTATCTATCCATTTATCTCATATCTATCTATCTTCCTATCTATCAATTTAATATCTATATATTTCATAATGATCTATCTCTCACATTTTTCTGTCCATCTATCTAGTTAGCTCTCTATAGATTATCTATTTATGTTTCTAACTATCTATCTATTCCATATCTATGTATCTATCTTTTTAATACCTTTCTCTCTTTCTATCCATCTAAACAAGAAAAGGCTTAAAGTGTACCCGTCAGATCCAACAAAAAACATTTTTTTAAATATATCACTCAGTACCTAATCCTGACCATGTACATCTAATTTTTGTGTCTAGCACCTTTATTTATTACACCTTTTAATTTAGCTCACTAGTCTGAATTCCTCTCAAAGGGAGGGGGTGTGGCCTCACTGTGCAGGTCTCCGCCCCCTCCCTCAGTATACTGTCTGCTCACATCTCCCCTAGCATTAGCAAAACTACAACTCCCAGCTTGTCCTCACTGACAGTAGCGGGACACAAGCTGACAGTGGGAGGATTTTTCCTCCAGCTCTGAGCCCTGCACTCACAGCTGTCAATCAAGGAAGTGTGTCCATGACATAGGTGATGATGCATGGACACAGCAGGGCTAGTATGTGTCCAAGCAGGCAGGGTGGGGGGCAGTTGTTTGACTGGCTTTTTCAGTATAAAATACTGGAAATTGTCTAATGAAAGCAACTGAAAAACCTATTGGTTATACATGCTTTACAACATATCAAAAGTTTTTGTATCTGACAGTGCCCATTTAAGCACTTCAATAGTAGTGATTTTTTTTTTTTTATGTTTCAGTCCTCTCCAGGACCTTTCTCATTCTGTTCCGATCTATCTATCTATAAATCTATCTATTTATTTATCTATATTTCTGTCTGTCTACCTATCATATCTCATATCGATCTATCTCATATCTATATCATATCATTTCTATCTATCTATCATCTATCTATCTCATTTATTTCGTCACGTGTTTTTATCTATCTACCTGGTGGTCCATTGCCATCAAACCTCCCGTTCACTTCTATGGAGTAACGGGACAGTTAAACCATTCGGCCCTTTCTATATTCCATCTCTCTTGAATCTATCATACATGTCTCATATCCAGTGGCCATCCCACCCTCCTAGGCTAGCCAATTCCATAGTCCAGTCAGTCTGTAGAGAACATAAAGATGTGTTGTACCTGTAGGCATTGTAAAGGTTCCTCTTCTCATTCATGTTCTGACATTTTCCTTCGACAGAACATTGAAGTGTAAAGTTCCTTGCTGGGAATTCCATGAAACAGTCCTCGCTTCTTGTACACGGTGTCTCCTCCATGCTTGCATCGTCTAAGTCCGTCACCTTCAGTTCACCATCGACGATTACAAACTGGCGGGGGCGGAAATCCAGCAGAGTTATGGAGCCCAGAGGGGAATGGGCCAGGTAATGCAACAGCCGGACTAAGCTTAGGCAGATCTGGAATATACAACATGTGGAAACAAATTAAATATGTCTTCCTGTTGTAATATTTCAATGACATTCCACTTCATAAGCTAAAAACAACCAATGTAGACAGCAGTGCATTGAGGGGGCTCAGATAGTATGGGGAAAAAAGCTGTGTCTGTTTCCAAAAGGCAACCAGCACATTATGTAGGGGGATTTATCGAGCAGAAAATTGGGCCATTTGGTGTAAAAAAATAAAATAATAATAATAATTTTTGGTTTGTGCAAACATTTGGTCCATTATGCCATGCGCAAGCCAAACATTTTTTTGTTTTTGTTTGCACAAGCCACTTTTGAAAAAGTGGGTGTGGCTTTGTGGCAAAGGGGAGGGGACATTGCATTCCACTACAGTCACTATAATTTATACCAGTATTAGCTCATAACTCCCGGCCAATCACAAGAAAAAGGGTCAAGTGTGAACATTGTCGAGCACTGAACTCATGTACAGAAGTCCCACAGCAGTGGCCGAGAATACGGGCTGATGACCATTCACTCTGGTGATTGGTGGGCTCCCAACAGTTTGATCCACCACTAATTTTGAATAACCCTTTAAAGGGGTTACTCTGTCCCTTAACATTGTATCCCTTATCCCAGTGGTCAGCAAGCTGCGGCTCGCGAGCCACATGCGGCTCTTCACGTACTTTAATGCGGCTCTGGTAACATACAAGGGCCTGATACTAGTATCAGGACCTTGTATGCAGAGCAGCAGCGGCCGCATAGTGCCGACCACTGCTGTATACTAAAAACCAGGGTGCCTCCAGATGTTGTGAAACTACAACTCCCAGCATGCCCGGACCGGCAAAGGCTGGAGGCCCCCTGGTTTTTAGTATACAGTATTAGTTTTTACCTGCTCTGGCCGGCCCCCGCCTGCAGCCGCACACAGGAGCCGGCCCGGGCAGATAATCATAGGTTTTCCTATGCCGGGCATCCATTTCGGGACATAAGGATGTCCGCGGGTCACTTAGCATTCTCCGCTGCCGCGCGTCCTCCTGCGGTCTTCCACCTCTCTATGGTTGTACGCAGTGACGTCCCGTGCGTACAACCATAGAGGCGCAGGAGGACCGGAGGAAGACGCGCGCCGGACGGAGCCTGGTAAGTGACCGGCGGCACGTCATCTTCAGTGTTCCGGACACCGCTCCTCCGGTCCCGGCACCTACTGCTATGGTCCATAGGCCATAGCAGTAGATGGTGACCCCGGGCCGGAGGAGCGGTGACCGGAACACTGTGGGGGGCAGTACACAGACATAAAGCCTCCAGCTGTACACTGTATATGGCTGGAAGCTGTATGTCTTGTGGGGGGGGAGCTGCCTACCATTGTGGGGGGAACTATACTGCTAACTATTGTGGGGGAACTATACTGCCAACTATTGTGGGGGGACTATACTGCCAACTATTGTGGGGGAACTATATTGCCAACTATTGTGGGGGAACTATACTGCCAACTATTGTGGGGGAACTATGCTGCCAACTATTGTGGGGGGGGGGGGAGCTGCCTACCATTGTGGGGGAACTATACTGCCAACTATTGTGGGGGAACTATACTGCCAACTATTGTGGGGGGGGGAGGGAGCTGCCTACCATTGTGGGGGAACTACACTGCCAACTATTTTGGGGGGGAGCTGCCTACCATTGTGGGGGAACTCTACTGCCAACTATTTTGGGGGGGAGCTGCCTACTATTGTGGGGAACTTCCTAATATTGTGGGTGGGGGGGGGAAGCTGTTAGCTATTGTGGGGGAGCTGCCTACTATTGTGGGGGAGCTGCTGACCTAATGTGGGGGAGCTGCTGACCTAATGTGGGGGAACTGCTCACCTAATGTGGGGGAGCTGTCTACTATTGTGGGGGAACTGCTGACCTAATGTGGGGGAGCTGCCTACTATTGTGGGGGAACATGCTGCCTACCTAATGTGGGGGGAACTATACTGCCTACCTAATGGGGGGGGACTACAAGGTACCGTACATCACGGTAGGAGGGGTAGTCTTACACTGCGAGTATATCCCAAACTCTATATTTTAACTGTGAAAGTTGGGGGTTGACTTATACACCGGCATATACGGTATATGTGAGGGGCACATGTCAGGGGGCATTATATGTGGGGGCACATGACAGGGGGCATTATAAGTGAGGGGCACATGTCAAGGGGGTATTATATTGTGAGGGGCACAAGACATGGGGTATTATATATAAGGGGCACATGTCAGGGGGGCATTATATGTGAGGGGCACATGTCAGGGGGCATTATATTGTGAGGGGCACAGGACATGGGGTATTATATATAAGGGGCACATGTCAGGGGGGCATTATATATGAGGAGCACATGGCAGGGGGGCATTATATGTGGGGGCAAATGACAGGACCCCCCGTCATGTGCCCCCACATATAATAAAAACTTATTGAAACTAAAAACAGTGTACCATCCTATGTATTTTCGTTTTAAAAATGTGGCTCTCAAAATAAATTTCAATCGTGGTTTTGGCGAGATTTGGCTCAGTTGAAAAAAAAGGTTGCCCACCACTGCCTTATCCAAAGGATAGGGGATAAGATGTCTGATCGCGGGGGTCCCTCCGCTGGGACCCCACGATCTCCCTGATGCACCAGGCGTTCGTTTAGAACGCTGGGCGCAGTGCCGGAGGCTCGTGATGTCACAGCCACGCCCCCTTAATGCACTGGTGCCACACCCCCTCCCATAGACTTGCATTGAGGGGCCATGACATACTGAGGGGCGTGGCTGTGTCATCACGAGCCTCCGGCGCAGCATTGCCAGTCTTCCTGCATGGAGCGAAGTTCGCTGTGTGCACCAGATGACTAAGGTGCCGCAGCGGAGATAGTGGGGATCCCAAGCGGCGGGACCCCCACGATCAGACATCGTATCCCCTATCCTTTGGACAATGGATAAGATGTCTAGGGGCAGAGTACCCCTTTAAAACCTTTTTGCTTTCATCTTCCCATTCCTTAGTGATGCCGTAAAAAATAATAATTTCTGTCTTATAAACAAGAAAAAGTTAATTAGTGATCCATAAGGAACTGTGCACTTACTCGAAATCTGTCCTCCCAAGAAGACTGTAAGAGCTGAATCATCTCCAGAGGGGAACCCAATTCAATGATGGTGGTCAGGGTGTCAGATATGTCATTACTGTCTTGATAGCAGTATCCATAAAGCTGAAAGAATACAATATGAAGCAGGTGATGTTATTTTGAACAAAAAGAGATACCAAAACTCAGTCAAACATATACAGCCTTTCACTGTCCGGGCATGCTTGGAGTTGGAGTTTTGTAACAGCTGGAGACACACTGGTTGGAAAACACTGCTCTTAGTAAAAAATGTATGTGGTACATCTTACCAAAACATAATCCTTTCTAATATACATAATTAAAAAATGTATCTCCTTTTTATAGAAATCATGGCTTATAAAAAAAATGACAACTAGGGCACCCCATACCATCCAGAACATAATCCTGCAGCATCATCTTTGTCCAAGCTGAAGCACAGGCCTGGACAAAGTCCAGGAAGTGAAGGTGGGACTAGCACTCATGAAAACAGAAAGGAGGGGGTTACAAAGCAGCCTGCAGTAATTGGATGAAGACCCAGCACAGCACAACAGAGTCAGGGAGGAAGTGAATGTATGGTGAGTAAGGGCGGGCTCAGAGCTTGCCTCGGACATGCCCCTTCCTGAGCAGTGGATGTCAAAATGAGTGAGCAGCAGAACAGGGAGATTTGTGAGCTAAATACAGAAGTTAGACACATTAATTAAATGTAAAGCATCTTTGTGACCTAGTCAGTAACGTCTATAAGCATTATTTTTTTTCTGTGATATGACAGGGATTTATTTTATTGTTTCTTTATAGTTAAATGCAAATGGGAAAAGAAAACAATCAAAGTTTAAATTGCTGCAAAATGACCAACATTTTTCTAATCCACAATTTTCTAATTCTGATTCTGATTGGGTGACTGTTACTAGTGGGGACCACAGGGGTCAGTCTTGGGTCCTGTTCTATTTAATAAATTCATTAATGACCTTGTAGAGGGGCTGAATAGTAAAGTAGCAATCTTTGCAGATGATACTAAACTCTGTAAAGCGGTAAACACTATAGAGGACAGTGCACTGTTACAAATGGATCTGGATAGGTTGGAGGTTTGGGCTGGGAAGTGGCAGATGAGGTTCAACACTGATAAATGTGAGGTAATGCACATGGGGAAGAAAAATCCGGGACAGGGTTATGTATTTAATGGGAAAACACTTGGGCGACTGTCGTGGAAAAGGACTTGGGAGTCTTAGTTAACAGTAAATTTAGCTGTAGTGACCAGTGTCGGGCAGCTGCTGCCAAGGAAAATAGAATCATGGGGTGCATCAATAGGGGCATAGATGCCCACGACAAGGAAATAATTCTACCACTGTACAAATCACTAGTCAGACCACACATAGAATACTGTGTACAGTACTGGGCACCAGCGTACAAGAAAGATATAGTGGAGCTGGAGAGGGTTCAAAGACGGGCAACCAGGGTAATAAGGGAATGGGAGGACTACAGTACCCAGAAAGCTTATCAGAATTAGGGTTATTTAGTTTAAAAAAAAGAAGGCTTAGGGGAGACCTAATAACTATGTATAAATATATCAGGGGGCCGTACAGAGATCTCTCCCATGACCTATTTATACCAGGACTGTATCTATAACAAGGGGGCATCCTCTATGTCTAGAGGAAAGAAGGTTTCTAAACCACCACAGACGGGGGTTCTTTACTGTAAGAGCAGTGAGACTGTGGAATTCTCTGCCTGAGGAGGTGGTCATGGGGAACTCTGTAAGAGTTCAAAAGAGGTCTGGATGCATTTTTGGAGAATAATAACATCGCTGGTTGTGTATACTAGATTAATAGGGACAGAACGTTGATTCAGAGATTTATTCTGATGCCATATTTGAGTCGGGAAGGAATTTTTACCTCTAGTATGAGGGTTTTTTGCCTTCCTCTGGATCAACTCAGTAGGGACTCATTAGGGATATAGGTTGAACTTTGTGGACTCTGGTCTTTTTTCAATCTTATGAACTATGTTACTAATATAATATTCAAAACTATTTTCTCAAACGTAGCCATTTTTGGCATCAATGCTGATTTTATGTATGTTTTTTGCGTCAAATGGAGAGTAGTTGCGCCAAAGTTATCAATTGTCACAACCAAGTTTGTAATTTTGGTTCAAATGCAGCCCTACAAAAGGCGCAGACTCCTGCCCCAGAATTCCAGGCAAAAATTTCTGGCTGTGTGGCAACAGCTGAAAAGTGTTAAATCTGACCTTTGAATTTTGCCAGGTTCACAAAGGTAAATCTTACACAGCTAGGTCCTTTTTGTATATTTAAAAATGTATATAAAAAAAATCACAGTTATGTGACGTTCCTAAAGCATATTAAAAAAAAACTTTTATTATTGTGTAACACATTTTATTTAAACAAAAAAAATTGTTTATGTGTAACTGCTACACTATTTTAAAGTAAACAAACATTTGTACCACACTTTGGTTGGTCACACTTTTCTCTGTCATTTTTTTCTTGGTGTAATTTTGCAACTTAACGAGCATGATTGCGCCCAAAATTGCGCCAAAACAAAAAGTCGCAATTGACGAATTTCACACAAAGGCATGATATCAACTGAAATCACGACTTACACCATCAAATCAGTGATAAAGTTCTAAACCATTTGGCGCAACTGATTGTTGCAAAAAGTAACATATAAAGAAAATTGTGACAAATAACAGTCAAAAACACTGTGTAAAATCCTTCATACATACCCCCCAATATTAAAGGGGTATTCCAGGCAGAAACTTTTTTTTATATATATCAACTGGCTCCGGAAAGTTAAACACATTTGTAAATTACTTCTATTAAAAAATCTTAATCCTTCCAATAGTTATTAGCTTCTGAAGTTTTCTGTCTAACTGCTCAATGATGATATCACGGGAGCTGTGCATGATGGGAGAATATCCCTTGCATGATGGGAGAATATCCCCATAAGAGCTGGACAGCTCCCGGGACATGAGTCATCAGAAAGCAGTTAGACAGAAAACAACAACTCAACTTCAGAAGCTAATAACTATTGGAAGGATTAAGATTTTTAATAGAAGTAATTTACAAATCTGTTTAACTTTCCGGAGCCAGTTGATATATAAAAAAAAGTTTTTGCCTGGAGTACCCCTTTAATACTTGACTCCTCTATGTATAACATTGTGGAATATATTGTTGCTATATATATATATATATATATATATATATATATATATATATATATATGTATATATATATATATATATATATATATATATATATATATATATATATATACAATAATTGGATAATTAAACAAACCTACAAAAATGCAACTTTTGGCAAAGCCCAGCTTCCATATTTTCTATATTTTGGATTAAACATGACAGTACCAAGCGATTCCCTTCAGTTTGCATAATAGAAAATTAATTGCGCCAGTGATCGGCTGCCGGGGATTTCTAGTAACCTTTATTTTTGTTTCTTTTCTACATCTGTTTTGAGTACTGGGAAGTGTTCGCAGAGCGGACGAACGACGGGCTCACGTTCTTTTCTTTGGCTAACACAGGCAGAGTAATTGTTTTAGATGTGTAGCGGTTAAACAGAACAAGACAGAACCTGGCAGTGTTATTCTCATCATGGTCATTTCTCATTGACAAAAACCAATCGACTCCCAGTCCATCTCTATAGCCATCGCTGAGGCACGGCCAGGAACGCCTTTCGCTATGCTAATAACTGGCACCAAAATGACAAAAAAAAGCAATTTAATGTCAGGTTTAATTATATTTTAAAGGTAATTTTTTTTCATCCAGTATAAAGAAAGTTTCAGATAGTTTCCAAACTCAATCCAGGTTGAACAGATATTTTTAGTTTATTAGGTGTTTAGACTTTAATTTTGATATATTGGGCATATAGTGTTTTTTGGAAACTGGTAAGAGTTTCCTGGCCTAGGGGATGGCGGCAGTCTTAATAGAAACTTTCAAGGGCATATATATATATATATATATATATATATATATATATATATATACACAGTAGTTTGGAGTAGCCGTAATAGTCCAGTGATGCAGATGCATGATCGTAGAATATTGCAAAATCTTGTAATACCTTTTTTATTGGACTTCCAGTATTTTGTAAAGACAAGCTTTCGGGAGTCCTCCCATGTAGGATTCCTTTCTCCATAGAAACTCTATTGTAAGCAACCAAGGTGTTGGGAAATTGGCCTAAGGGTCATGAAAATTGTATGAAGGGGGAAACAAACACAAGACCCCTCCGTCCCAAGTGGCAAATGTTGGCACCATAATGGTGCACCTTCATTTGATTAGATCCTATGGAGAGTAACTCTATGTAACTCTATTCCAGCTGCTTGATGGTGGTCCCAAACTAGGAGAACCCATACTATCTCAAAATGTCCGAATAGAGTATATGAAAATGAGCTTTCTAGCCTATACGACCCCTTAAGTAGTATTTTTGTTACATTTCTCACAAAAATCATTCATTGAGGGACAAAGGATATGCAAAGCAGCTCTATGGTGCCCCCTTTTGGAGGTAGTTTTGGCATCAGAGATCTGCTCTACATGGCCTTCTTCCTGGGATTCTCAATAAAGCCTGAATGGCCTTTTTATTAATGACTCTCAATAAAACCACAGAGGTAATATTTAATCTTGAGGAGAGCACCATGCTCTCCTCAAGAAGAAATATTACCCCTTTGGTCTTAATGGGAGACATAAATAACAGTGTGTGCCCCCAGAATGCCCCATAAAGCAGAATGCCACAAAAATGCACTAAATTTTAAAAATGGTCTAAACTTGGACTAGACAAGCCTAAGCCTCTGAGAACTAGACAGTCCATCTTCCCATAGTTTCAATTTAATGTTATTGTGGGGAAACGTTTTGCAGTAGAAAAATATGGTTGCATGTGTGACCATGATAAATTTCACGATTTCACGCCATTGAACCGGATTTTTATAGTAAATGAAATTCTTATGTGTACAGTACTTTGGGTTGACCGAGATTTTGATGCACTGTGTTTGCCCTTAACACTTTCCCAGAAGTAAATAAAAAGCACTTAGTGGCCTGTAAACTGCTCCATTAAGCTCTGTTTTATTAGGCAAATAACTACCCATAAGGGACAAAGGTGTTTTAGTACTTATTCACATTGTCAGACATTTTCCTATTACACCCTTATAATTACTCTGCCGGCAGTAATGGCCCATAGGAAGGTAGTTTATTATGGTTCTGATGGCATACTGCTCCATTAAATTCATATTTACTCATCCCGCAAGATGGCCGCATCTCAAATACAGAGGGGACAGGTGCACTTTAAGACACTATCTATATAGTCTACTATGAATCTAATGGGAGGTGAAAAAACAAAGAGGGAAAAAGATACGAAAGTTCAACGCACTTCAGCAAATTCCCAAGACAGGAAATCTATTGTGTAAGAACATATATCAGCCCCAGTTATCATCACAGCGGCTGTCTATAAAACACTAACCAGGAACATAAAAATACAGAGTGCAAACACTGAAGATAGAATAATAACCAATAACATTATATACACTAAGGACAGACTGCACTATGATCCAGAGCAGGCAGCTACAACACACACATGGCACTTCACTTATTTCCCTGCTACACATAAAAACAAAGGCCCTTAACATATACAAAAGTAAAATAAGAAAATACCCTGGTAAGTATAAAAGAGAGTCGTCCTTTCCTGTCAAGTTGCAATAATTCTATTAAATAGCACAGAAGAAAAAGACAGCCTGGCACTGCTATTGCATACACCTGTCGGATGTCTTATCAATGGACACAATACTGCAGCGTGACTTCATAGGCAGCAGATGGTGGTGCAAAACGTGAAGAACAAAATAAGTGCACTCACCGCAATTGCTGCTTCATACTTTATTCAACATTCGTAAAAACGAACAGTTCAAGGAGGCGACAAGGGGAGGAGGCGAGCTTGGACTATGGATCCGTCTTGTGCTACAAGCGCTTCATGAGGCCACTCTACAACCCAAACAAGTGGCTCAGGTAGTGCAACTCATCCAGGATGGCACGTCAATGCGAGCTGTGGTAAGGTTTGCTGTGTCTGTCTGCATAGTGTTCAGAGCATGGAGGCGCTACCAGGAGACAGGTCAGTACTAGTGTTGCTCACGAATATTCGCAATTCGAATATTATTCGCGAATATCGCATATTCGCGAATTCGCGAATTTCGCGAATATAGCGCTATATATTCGTAATTACGAATATTCTTTTTTTTTTTTTTTTTTTTTTCACAGTACACCTCACAGTCATCATCCCTCTCTGCTTCCAGCTTGTGTGGTGTAAAGAAGGCTGTAATACTACTGTGTGAGACTGGCGTGCGAAAATTCGCATATGCGAAAATTAGCATATGCTAATGTTCGCATATGCGATTATTCACATATGTTAATTTTCACATATGCGAATTTTCGCAAATGCGAAAATAAAACAAGACTATGACGAATATGCGAATATTCGCGAATATATGACGAATATTCGTCCATATATTCGCGAATATTCGCGAATTCGAATATGGCCTATGCCGCTCAACACTAGTCAGTACATCAGGAGACGTGGAAGAGGCCATAGGAGGGCAACAACCCAGCAGCAGGACCGCTACCTGCGCCTTTGTGCAAGGAGGAGCAGGAGGAGCAATAGTAGAGCCCTGAAAAATGACCTCCAGCAGACCACGAATGTGCATGTGTAAGCTCAAATGGTCAGAAACAGACTCCATGAGGGTGGTATGAGAGCCCGATGTCCACAGGTGGGGGTTGTGCTTACAGCCCAACACCATGCAGGACGTTTGGCATTTGCCAGAGAACACCAAGATTGGCAAATTCGCCACTGGGGCCCTGTGCTCTTCACAGATGAAAGCAGGTTCACACTGAGCACATGTGACAGACGTGACAGAGTCTGGAGACGCCGTGGAGAACATTCTGCTGCCTGCAACATCCTCCAGCATGACCGGTTTGGCGGTGAGTCAGTAATGGTTTGGGGTGGCATTTCTTTTAGGGGGCTGCACAGCCCTCCATGTGATTGCCAGAGAGAGCCTGACTGCCATTACGTACCGAGATGAGATCCTCAGACCCCTTGTGAGACCATATGCTGGTGCGGTTGGCTCTGGGTTCCTCCTAATGCAAGACAATGCTAGACCTCATGGGGCTGGAGTGTGTCAGCAGTTCCTGCAAGAGGAAGGCATTGATGCTATGGACTGGCCCGTCCGTTCCCCAGACCTGAATCCGATTGAGCACATCTGGGACATCATGTCTCGCTCCATCCACCAACGCCACGTTGCACCACAGACTGTCCAGGAGTTGGCGGATGCTTTAGTCTGGGTCTGGGAGGACATCCCTCAGGAGACCATCTGCCACCTCATCAGGAGCATGCCCAGGTGTTGTAGGGTGGTCATACGGCCACGTGGAGGCCACACACACTACTGAGCCTCATTTTGACTTGTTTTAAGGACATTAAATATAGTTGGATCAGCCTGTAGTTTGGTTTTCCACTTTGATTTTGAGTGTGACTCCATATCCAGACCTCCATGGGTTGATAAATTGGATTTCTATTGATAATTTTTGTGAGATTTTGTTGTCAGCACATTCAACTATGTAAAGACAAAATTATTTCATACGATTAGTTCATTCATTCAGATCTAGGATGTGATATCTTAGTGTTCCCTTTATTTTTTGAGCAGTGTATAGGTAACTATTATTCTGCCTTTATTAAATCTCTGCTGGGTCCCAAATACAGGACCTTAAGTGGCCTTCCTCATGAGATCATCCCAGATTCATCTCCTCTGTTCCCTCCATACACATAAATGTTTGGCTGAGCCGGGCATTCACGTGTTCTAAATAGAGAGAGGAGGGATAAGCGCTGCCAGACTGCATGAACAAAAGGATCAGGTTGTTGACATTTAACATGTCTTATTCTTCTCTCCCCGACATTATTTTTCGGGAGAGAGTCAGGAAACCCCCATACATAATAGACAATTGGCAAGTTTTGCCAAAACCATTCCTTCCTTTTTGTATTTTTTAAACACCAAATAAATTAATATAATAAAATAATAATTATGATTATTATGATGATTATTATTATCATATGTAATAACAATAATAATAATAAATATGTAAGTGTGTTTGTGCGCCATCTGATCTTTCGCATTTTTTTGGCACCTATTCATCCAATGGTATTAATTAGAGATGAGCGAACTTACAGTAAGTTCGATTCGTCACAAACTTCTCGGCTCGGCAGTTGATGACTTTTCCTGCATAAATTAGTTCAGCTTTCCGGTGCTCCGGTGGGCTGGAAAAGGGGGATACAGTCCTAGGAAAGAGTCTCCTAGGACTGTATCCACCTTTTCCAGCCCACCGGAGCACCTGAAAGCTGAACTAATTTATGCAGGAAAAGTTATCAACTGCCGAGCCGAGAAGTTCGTGACGAATCGAATTTACTGTAAGTTCGCTCATCTCTAGAGAGAAGAATAAGCTACTGTGCCACTTATAGTAGTAACCCAGGAGAAAATTAGTGGAAAAGATCTGCCATTTAGTTAATTGCCAGTATGTTCCCATTACCCCTTCCCCTTCCCACCAAATCCCCCAAATCCTAATCGCAATGTAGCTCAGTGGCCCCGCAGAAGCTGCTGCAGTTCAATGATTTAAAGGGGTATTCCAGGAATTTATTTTATTGGACTATGCTACAGGGGCTGTAAAGTTAGTGTAGTTCATAATATAGTGTCTGTACCTGTGTGTGACGGTTTTCTCACAATTCTTGTGTGATTTTCGCCACAATATAAATTTTGACCAGCATACAAAATGACTGTTGTCTCAGATTTTCACCCAGGCTGCAATGTGGCCAAGTCAGCTGATGAGAGGGAGCCTGTCTGCTTCAATGGGTGGAGCAATCGCTTGGTTGGAGAGAGATCAATCTGCAACTAATGCAACAGCTGTAGGCACCCTGATTGAAAACCACAGGTCTTTTGAATGGATGCAGCTCATTTATGTTTCAATGGGTGGGGTAGCTGATGTGTGGGAGGGAGGAAAATGGAATTATGGGATTTGTAGGCAAAAAAGAAAAACTCAAACAGGAAATACCTGTTCACAAAATGCTAGCCACAGTATTATAGTAATCTCACAACATAGTGATTTAGCCCCAAGACAAGCGCAGATTCTTCCTAAGCATGTCCATTACTGTCTGCCAGGTACGTACTAAAATCACCTTTTGGTGGAGAACCCCTTTAAAGCGCCCGCTTAAATCACTGAACTGCAGCGGCTTCTGCGGGGTCAGAAACAGTTTATCGAGGTATACCCGCACACACACGGACCCTCATTTTAACAAGGATATTTGGGTAAAAAAAACTTTTTTACCCAAATTTCCTTGGAAAAAATTAAGGTGCGTGCTATAGGCCGGTGCGTGGTATACCCCGATAAATCCGGTATATATTATACAGATCCTGTATAGTATACTGGTCTGTGTATAGTGGTTTTATTCGGTACAGTTTGGTGGTATTATCCAGTTATTGTGCGGTGGTATATATTTCTTTCTTGTATACTGGTATTATTGGCCATGGAAAATGATCATACCTACATTAATATTTAATATATAATTAAAGTTTTAGTTTATTTTATGTGTTTATTTTATGTGTAGGGGTGGTGCATTAGGAGGGATTTGGGTGGAATAGGGGCGGGGCAGAGGTGTGGCCAGGGGCAGAGTCTCGCAGGGGGCCCTTGCTTTATTTGGTTCGGGGGCCCTGAGTGTTGTCAGTCCGCCCCTGTAGATAGGTGAGTTTAGATTGTGGGGACAGGTACCAATTTGAGCATACAGTGCTGAAGAATATGTGTGTGCAATATAAATAAAGAGATATTAATATTAATCTAGTATGTGCGTTTCCCAAGGTTAAGACAACCTAGTCTACCTTGTGACCACCCTGGCCCAAAACCCCCAAAGTGGCGTCTCCATGCCACAGTAGTGACTCTTGACATTTGGAATCTAGAGACCACATTCCCATACCGATTCCTGTTTGGTTTGCAAACAATATTTATGTTGTTTTCTTTATGTAACAAATGTAGACATTTTTACACAATGTTACTTTGTATTTTAGATCCTTATAATCTCATCCCACAAAACGAAAACGGCTTTATAATGGTTATACTGTATTTCCACCGACTAAAGGGTCTCTCGGAGGGGCTTGTTAAATTTAATCCAGCAAGAATACAGTAGTTGTTACGGGAGGGTGGAGGTCTCTGCGCTGCGTACTGTCCCATGCTAAACTTAATCTGGCTCAGACAAAATTAATAATGATTAGTAATACTTCATGTCCGATACATTACCTCTTACCTGGTCCGGACTACCAACTCTCCAGTGCCCTAATTCACCACCATATCTGTCTGGTAATATGAACGTAACATTCATTATAGGAATCCTGTGTCGCTCTCTCGAACCTATTGCTTCTGCGTAACTCAAATATAATAGTGACAGCCAGGAAAGCCTTTAACATTACACAAACACAGCAAAGGAACGTAAGAAGACAATCGGTTGTCTGCACAATGCCAATAAGTAGCCTTGAGTCTAATACAGTCTTTCCCAATCAGGGCACTTCCAGCTGTTGCTAAACTACAACTCCCAGCAAGCCCAGACAATTTTCGATCAGTGTTTTCCAACCAAGGTGCCTCCAGCTGTTGTTAAATTACAGCCTTCGATCAGGGTTTCCCAACCAAGGTGCCTCCAGCTGTTCCAAAGCTACAACTCCCAGCATGCACAGACAGACTCCGACAGTCTTCCGGTGCCCTTGTGTCACGAACAGGTTAATTTCATGTTATCCACCCCGTAGACACCACAGATCAGTGTTTCCCAACCAGGGTGCCTTCAGCTGGGGCATAACAACAACTTCCAGCATGCCCAGACAGCCTTCGATCAGTGTTTCCCAACCAGGGCACCTCCAGCTATTCCAAAGTACAACTCCCAGCATGCCCAGACAGCCTTTAATTAGTGTTTTCCAACCAAGGTGCCTCCAGCTGTTGCAAAGTACACCTCCCAGCATGCACAGTCTTCGATCAGTGTTTCCCTACCAGGGTATCTTCAGCTGTGGCATAACAACAACTCCCAGCATGCACGGACAGCCTTCGATCATTGTTTCCCAATCAGGGTGCCTCCAGCTGTTGCAAAACTACAACTCCCGGGCATGCTGGTAGTTGTAGTTTTGCAACAGCTGGAGGCACTCTGGTTGGGAACACTGGTCTAATACATTTACATACTGCTTGGGCCTTCATTGGCTTCTTCAGACTCAGCACAGTAACATTAATTCCGTAGGATAAACATAGTAAATCACTGATGTTCTAGGTAACAAAGCGATTGTCTTCTGGGCCGACATAACCAGCCATTTTACGTCAACCCAGCATTTCACATGACGACGAATTAAAAGGACACAGCTGCCCTTACATGACAAAGAAATGCGAAAGGTCAGACGGCGCACAAAGGGCCAACAAGTCTTGGGAACAAAACACAAAATAGACGGCATTATTCAGCTGTCATCGGATTGTAAGTGTATGCAAACTCCGAAATCCCTTATTCCACCAGGGTTATTCTACATAGGGGGTTTGTTAGTTCACTTTGTCTCGCTCACAGTAAAACGCATAAAGTAGCTGCAGCAGTAAAAGGGTTTCGAGTTGTCGTTGGGTATAAATCCAAGAACAAACCTTATTTAGTCAGAATATGTTCACTGTTTACAAAGCAGAGTACACAACATTCTGTAGATATCCGCTGGCTAGGGACAAGTGCATCAAGTTTGGAAAATATAGTATAAAAGAATCACTTACTATTCCTACTTCATTCATCCGTATAACCTTACAGTATTTAATATAATAATTATAACAATAGTAATAATTATTATTATTAATAATAGTAATAATAATAATAATAATAATAATATTAATAATGCTGTTATTATTAATAATAATAATGGTATTATTATTAATAACATTACAGTATTTAATATAATAATTATAACAATATTAATAATAATAGTAATAATAATGCTGTTATTATTATTATTATTATTATTAATAATAATAATAATAATAATGTTATTATTAATAACTTTACAGTATTTAATATAATAAATATAACAATATTAATAATAATAGTAATCATAATATTATTATTATTATTAATAATAATAATAATAATAATAATAATGTTATTAATAATAATAATATTTTGATGATGATGATTTATTATTATTATGAATATTGTTATTAATTTAAAAAACAATATTAATAAAAAAATACGTTATTATTATTGGACATGTATTTACAGATATATTATGTTGTAACGCAAAAAAGATTCCAAAGAAATATTTATAATGTATATGGCTTGAAGATATGAATGCGTCATTAAAATGACATATACAGACGTAGCCAGCGTCCTCTTGATCCATAATATTTTACTGCATTCCTAAAGTGGAGAGAAGTCATTCTAAGAGATACAAAATTTTAACATTGCTCCTCAATTACTGATGACAAGTCATTACTGACGCCAGCTATACAGTATCCACATAATACTGCCATACAGTATGCACATACTACTGCCAAATAGTATCCACATATTGGCCCTCATTTACTAAGAAAATCAGGTTGTAAGTCTATCTTGCTTTCTTACCCGACTGCTTTTTTCCCCTGGTATTTATTATTATGTCGCATCCTGTTTATCGCCCGTGGGTTTTGTAGGTTTTGGTTTCCATCTCCTCTGAGTTGTCGGGAAAAAAATCCACAATTCAACAAATTCGGGTTGGAAACCTTTATAAATACGTGGGAAAGCTCAGAAATGTCGGGTTACGCCCCTTTTTCAGGTTTGGGAGAATCCATATCTGGACCGTCGGGAAAAAATGTCGCATCATGTCGCAGACTGGCGCACGAAAGATGCACCAAAAAAACCCGACAAAACAAGTTGGGTTTAGAATAGTAAATGAGGGCCAATGTTGTCATATAATACTCACATAATACTGCCATGTAGTACCCATAAAAAACCGCTACATCTCCACATAGTACTACCAGGGTGCTAAAAAAAATATTATTATCATTGTCATTACTATATAATAATAATAATAGTTATTATGATTATAATTGTTATTATAAAAGAAAAATAATCATTGGTGCAATCTCGTAAACATATATTATGGTTTCACCTTTTTAATCCTACATTTTTATTTCTGTTCTTATATGAGTTTTAAGGCTATGTTCACACATTGTAAAAAAAAATGCAGTTTTTAATAAAAATGTAATCTAATAAATTAAATTAATCTTATCGGTGCACACATTCCATCTTGGGAATTGCAGCTGTTTTTGTGCAATGTGTGTTATTACTGACACTTTTCCATAGACTTTCATATAACTCATAAATATTTTTTTAAATGACCAATTTTTTTTCTTTTCATCTTGCAATGTGAACTCAGCCTGAGACTATGTTTACGTCTCACTTACAGTCACTATTTTTCTACCAAACCCATAGGTCGACCTGACAAAAATATTAAAAAAAATACTGATCAAAAAGGAGGCCCACAATAAAGTGCCAAAAATACCGTGTGTGACTATTGCCTAATGGTGGGATAATAAAATATCTTTATTTACTTATTTTGTTTATGAATTTTAATTATGAATGAAATTTATTTGTAAATGTATTAAATGTCATTATTTTCGGCCGCTTATTTACATTATGTTGGTAGCTGACTCCCAATGACATAATGTTATCAAATAGTATCAATAAAATAATAATACAAATAATCAATTACTTAATGTTATAAAATAGTATCAATAAAATAATAATTATAATAATAATTGTTGTTATTGTTAACATTTTCCTATCATAGGCCCAACACAATAAAGATCTAAATGGAAAATAAATTATTATTATTATTATTATTGGTGGTGGTGCTGCTGTTGTTATTATATTATTGTTGTTATTGTTGTTTCTTTTTCATAGCAAACATTAAAATATAATATAAACATTAAAGGGTACCTTTCATCAAAAAAACTTTTGATATATTATAGATTAATGTATGCAGAATAACTTTCCAATAGCATGTTATTAAAAAAAATATGTTTCTTTATATTTAATTTTCCACTTTGAAAAAATGACCACTAGGGGTCTCCCTACCAGTCCTTTTTTATAGATTTCAGACTCATGCTGGAGTCCTAAATCTCAGACTGCAGCCGGGACACAGACAAACTCAGCACTGCTCCCTGCCAGGGAGTTTGTCTGTGTCCCGGCTGCAGTCTGAGATTTAGGACTCTAGCATGATTCTGAAATCTTTAAAAAAGAACTGGTAGGGAGACCCCTAGTGGTCATTTATTCAAAGTGGAAAATTAAATGGATAGAAGCACGTTTTTTAATAACATGCTATTGGAAAGTTATTCTGCATACATTAATCTATAATATATCAAAAGTTTTTTTTTTGATGAAAGGTACCCTTTAAATGATCACAATTTTCTCTGCAAATAAGTTACTAAAAGGCGGTTTGAGACGCAATTCCTAGTGCACATAGAGCGCGCATATGTTGCTCTATCCATGTAGATGTACAAAGTTAGGTTATAGATTTTTTTTATTCACTTTATCAGTGTTTTCTAACCAGTGTCACTTCAGCTGTTGCAAAACTACAACTCCCATCATGCTCAGACAGCCTTTGCTGGGAGTTGTAGTTTTCTAACAGCTGGAGGCACCCTGGTTGAGGAAACACTGCTCTATATTAATACATCTACAGCCATGCTCCTAACATGTGTTTAACTGCTCCAAGCGCTACAGTGAACAGGCTAATTTAAGAAAGCATAAGGGCACAGACTACTACATGATGATTTCATTACTGGATTTATCAGAAATTAATGGCCAAGTGAAGTAGAAAGACATGGGAAATGAATGAGAGTGGCGAGGTAACAAGATAGCCAGAACAGAAAGAAAAAAGAAAATGTAAAGGAATTTAGCATGTAAATGAAAAAAAAAAAAAAAAATATATATATATATATATATATATATATATATATATATATATATATATACAGTGACCCCTCGATCTACGATGGCCCCGACATATGATAATTTCAACATACGATGCTTTTGTATGTCAGAGCCATCGCATAAACGGCTATCCGGCAGCGCAGACTGCTTCAGCTGCCACCGGATAGCCGCTTACGGTGCCCCGTGTGGTCCGCTGACGATCACTTACCTGTCCTCGGGGCTCCGGCGCGTCCTCTTCGGGATCCCCTGCATCGTCGGCGCTCTCCATCGTCATCATCACCACGTCGCAGCGCACACCGTCCCGTCATCCAATAGGAGCGGCGTGCGTAGCGACGTGATGGCGGCGACGGAGAGCGCGGATGCCGGGGAAGCAGAGGCCTTGCAGGAGCATCGGGGACACCTCCGGGACGCGGCAACAGCAATGGACGGCGACATCCAGGGCAGCGGTGACGAGCGGTGACGGTCCGGAGCGGCGGGGACAGGTGAGTACAACTTCATCTAACAGTGGTCTACAACCTGCGGACCTCCAGATGTTGCAAAACTACAACACCCAGCATGCCCGGACAGCCGTTGGCTGTCCGGGCATGCTGGGTGTTGTAGTTTTGCAACATCTGGAGGTCCGCAGGTTGTAGACCACTGTCCTATACTTTACATTGCACGGATCCCTCAACATACGATGGTTTCAACAAACGATGGTCCGTTTGGAATGGATTACCATCGTGTGTTGAGGGACCACTGTATATATATATATATATATATATATATATATATATACAAATACACAGAGTATTGTAAATAATTATAAAAGAGTAGTAATATCAAAGGGGGGGGGGGGGGAGGGGGTGGATCAAACCCCCGTTCAAAACCCAAGTACAAACTTAGGGAAACCGGTCAACATTAAGCTGTAGTCAAGAGGCTAAACAGTGCCCACAGCGTTTTCCAACCAGTGCGCTTCCAGCTGTTGTAAAACTACAAATCCCAGCATGCCTGAGCAGCCGAAAACTGTCGGGGCATGCTGGGATTTGTAGTTTTTCAACAACCGCCGGCACCCTCGAGCCATAGGCTGTCCGGACAGCCATAGATTTATCAAAACCTGTCCAGAGGAAAAATTGCTGAGTTGCCCATAGCAACCAATCAAATCGCTTCTTTCATTTTTGAAACCGACCTCTGAAAACTGAGAGATGCGATCTGATTGGTTGCTATGGGCAACTCAGCAACTTTTCCTCTGGACAGGTTTTCATAAATCTCTTCTTATTGGTGTTTCTGTTGTAGAAGCAGCATGTCCTGTGCTATCAGCTAATCTCAGGGTCCATTTTCTGTTATCTCTGATGTTTCCTACTCTGCTCTAATGTTGAGCGGCATAGGCCATATTCGAATTTTAGATATTTTGCAAATATATGGACAAATATTCATCATATATGCGCTACATTTGCATGTTCGCAATATTCGGGGCCTTTTTATACTATGCGCCATAAAATTTGCATGTGCATGCGCAATATCGCGTGATAAAAGAGCTAAAAGAAGGGAGGGATCAAAATGCGCGGAAATTCGCATATGCAAATATTCGCATATGCAAATTTTTGGACGCCCGCCAGTCTGACACAGTAACTAGTATTGGAGCCTTGTTTACACCACAAGTTGGAAGCGGGGAGGGATGATCACTGTGATGTGTGCTGTGAAAAAAAATATTCGTAATTGCGAATATTTACCGCTATATTTGCAATATTTGCGAATATGTCATATTTGCGATAAATATTCGCAATGTGAATATTCGCGACCAACACTACTCTGCTCCCAGCTGGTTCCTTCCTTAAAGTGGTACAATTTTTTTCATATCAACTGGCTCCAGAAAGTTAAACAGATTTGTAAATGACTTCTATAAAAAAAAATCTTAACCCTTCCAGTACTTATCAGCTGCTGTATGCTCTAGAGGAAGTTGTGTAGTTCTTTTCAGTCTGGTCACAGTGCTCTCTGCAGACACCTCTGTCTGTATCAGGAACTTTCCAGAGTAGGAGCAAATTCCCATAGCAAACCTATCCTGCTCTGGACAGTTCCTGACATGGACAGAGGTGTCAGCAGAGAGCACTGTGGTCTGGCAGAAAAGAACTACACAACTTCCTCTGTAGCAATACAGCAGCTGATAAGTACTGGAAGAATTAAGATTTTTTAATAGAAGTCATTTACAAATCTGCTTAAAGGGTACCTCTCATCAAATAAACTTTTGATATATTTTAGATTAATGAATGTTGAATAACTTTCCAATAGCATGTTAATGAAAAATATGCTTCTTTCTATTGTATTTTTCCCGATCAGTCCTGTCAGCAAGCATTTCTGACTCATGCTGGAGTCCTAAACACTCAGAGCTGCCAGCCTGCTTTGTTCACAGCCAAACAGGCTGTGAACAAAGCAGGCTGGCAGCTCTGAGTGTTCTCCTTTGTGAACAAAGCAGACTGGCAGCTCGTAGTGTTTAGGACTCCAGCATGAGTCTGAAATGCTTGCTGCCAGGACTGGTAGGGAGACCCCTAGTGGTCATTTCTTCAAAGTGGAAAATTAAATAGAAAGAAGCAGATTTTTTAATAACATGCAATTGTAAAGTTATTCTGCATACAGTAATCTATAATATATCAAAAGTTTTTTTTTTGATGAGAGGTACCCTTTAACTTTCTGGAGCCAGTTGATTGTTCTCCAGCGGAGTACCCCTTTAAGCACAAGCCGTATTTTATCCCCGGCCTCTCACATCCTCGTTCTGGGCTCTTAACTCAATAGCCTGGACTTTTCGTTCCTTGACATGTGTATTATCTGTAATCGCAGACACCACTCTCTCACACTGTGCAGGCTTTGACATCTAATGCCTCCCCGTCCTGGTTCCAAGTATTTCCTTGAGCTGCCAATTGCCAGAGACCCCCATCACTGCTAGCTTCTTGTAAATGCCAGGAGCAGCAGCCCATGTTTTTACTTATTTTTAGAAACTCTCCTCTTGAAAAGTTGTCTCTTTGACCTCCCTAAGATATAGGAACTTTCTTCTTTGTGGCCTAATGCGAGATCTGCAGAATGACTTCTGTACAGAAACAAATACCAAACAGTTGTACACATACAGTGCGGGGACAGAATTCTATGGCAGTGCAGCCTAGTTATATTGGGGGGGTATTTATTAAAGGATTTATGTGTTTGTTTTTTTCACGTAACTTTGGCGCAATACTTTGGCGCAGTGTCTTTTTGCGCCAAAGTTTGGTGCATCTTCTCCACTGTCATTTTTACAACTTTCTCAAAATCACACGTAATTCATCATTTGCGCCAATCAATCTTTGGCGCAATTTTGGCGCAAATCCTGTTTTTTTTTTGGGCCCAAATCCCAGCCAAGAAATTTTGCACATGGAAAACACACTTAGCAATGTCAGAAAATGTAAAGGCGTCAAAATACATTAAAAAAATTTTTTTGGTGAAAGCAGCGACGCCTCCGGGGCTGCTCAATACTATCCTGCGACATAGTTGTCTCTGAGGAACCTTCACCCTCCGGTGAGCCGGCATTGGACATGGCCACACAGGTTCAGGAAAGGTAAGTACTAAAGCAGTGGTCTCCAACCTGCGGACCTCCAGATGTTGCAAAACTACAACTCCCAGCATGCCCGGACAGCCGTTGGCTGTCCGGGCATGCTGGGAATTGTAGTTTTGCAACATCTGGAGGTCCGCAGGTTGAAGACCACTGCACTAAAGTAACAAAAAATAAAAATAAAAAAACTACCCAAGTTGAAAATAAAATCCATTTCACATGGTGGCTATAAACCCCACAAAAGAAAATACCTCATGTCGCTTGCTGATATACTGCAGGAGGGGCTCCGAAATGGCTGCACAAGGGGTAAAATACGCGTCCTCTGTGGGGGTAAGTTCTGTGTAAAAGGCGCTGTGAACAGCTGATTTCAACATTTGAGCCAAAATTACTAACAACTTGCACCAAATGATAAATTTGGAGCATGTCCACGAAAACCAAAGTGAAAAAAAAAGGGTAAAAAGAAATTGTTAACAGGCAAAATTCATAAATACCCCCATTATGAACTCTGAGAAACAGAATTTTTTTAATAGCCGTACAGCCTATGAGCATTAGAGATAAGAGAACTCCTGAAAGATTCGTTTCTGCCGGTTCACCGAACGCTGGCAAAAAGTTCTGATTCTGACCAAATTAGATATGTCAAAACGTGTGTATAGTCGGCCTATAGTTTAATGCGGTATTTAGATGATTGACAGATCGAAAAAGCCATTGGCTCCTTGCTCTGTCAATTACCAGGCAGGCACAAGAAGCTGAGCATCCTTCCTTTGCTCTCCGGCACATAAGTGATGTCATCATGTTATGTTAAAGGGGTACTCCGGCGCTTAGACATCTTATCCCCTATCCAAAGGATAGGGGATAAGATGCCTGATCGTGGGGGGGCCCCGTGATTTTGCACGCCGCACCCTGTTAAAATCAGTCCCCTGAGCGTCGATCACGGGGCCGAAGCATTGTGACGTCACGGCCCTGCCCCCGTGTGGCGTCACGCTCCGCCCCCTCAATGCAAGCCTATACTGTCGATCACGGGCCGGAGCATTGTGACGTCATGGTCCCGCCCCGTGTGATGTCACGCTCCGCCCCCTCAATGCAAGCCTATGGAAGGGGGCGTGACAGCTGCCACGCCCCCTCCCATAGGCTTGCATTGAAGGGGCGGAGCATTATGTCACAAGGGGGCGGAGCAGTTATGTCCCAATGCTCCGGCCCCGTGATCGACAGTAATTAGACCCGAAGCGAACACGCTCTGGGGACTGATTTTAACGGGGTGTGGCATGCAAGATCACGGGGGACCCCCGCGATCGGGCATCTTATCCCCTATCCTTTGGATAGGGGATAAGATGTCTAAGCGCCGGAGTACCCCTTTAAGGTGATAAATTTATTGAACCCAGTGCAGAAGGGAAGAGAGGCAGAACTTTAAAATTCAAATGAATAACTTTCATTGTTGCAAATCAGCAACATTTAAATCCAAAAGAACATTGCTGATTTGTGACCCTTTTTGGGGAATAAAAGTTTCACATTTTGGAGGGCCGCCGCACAGTGCCAGTTCTATTCCTTTTGTTGGATCGTCGAATATAGGGTATTAATGTCTCCTGTCCTAAAATTTACAGAACTACCATAGAAAATCCAAATCCAAATATATGTCAGGTAGGCCTTTTTTTTTTTTTTTTTTGCACATTAATGAAAAGTAGTGTAATGTTCTACTTCTTGGAAAGGAAATTATGACATCTTTAGCCTTCACAAGATAGTGATCTCCAAACTGTGGCCCTCCAGCTGTTGCAAACGGTTGTCCGGGCGGGCATGTTGGGAGTTGGAGTTGTGTAACAGTTGGAGGGCCACAGTTTAGGGACCATGGTCATCAGACACTCCTAAGTCATAAATAGTCTTATATTGCTAGTTCTATTCCATAGAGGTAACATGGAGATCAAAAGTCTTAAAATTCCCATACACGTTGTCAAAAACTCTGACGAGTTTTGGCCTCCCAACTCTCCAACAACAGATAATGTCATGGGGATAGAAGGATTGGGGTTGGGGGGGGGGTCTAGTTTAAATTCCTGGGCAGAATGGACCAATACTAACCTGTTTAATAGAACCCAGCCATGTTTCTATAGTAATATCAGGAAATATTACTTTACTGAGAGAGTAGTGGATGCATGGAATAGCCTTCCTGCAGAAGTGGTGGCTACAAATACAGTGAAGGAGTATAAGCATGCACGGGATAGGTATAAGGCTATCCTTCATATAAGATAGGCATAAGCATAAGGCTATCCTTCATATAAGATAGGGATAGGTATAAGGCTATCCTTCATATAAGATAGGCATAAGGATATCCTTCATATAAGATAGGGATAGTCATAAGACTATCCTTCATATAAGACAGAGATAGGCATAAGGCTATCCTTCATATAACATAGAGTGGTTCTAGTCCACTGACACATTCTCTGGTGTGTCTGATCACATCTTTTTTCAGGACTTAAAAATCATTGTTAGTCAGCCACATATAATTCTGTGTAAAGAAGGTTTGTGCGACCAACAATGATGTAAGGTAAGGGGTGTGTATATGATCCAGCAATTTTTATGTGGTTCAACCAGCACAGTAATCAAATTGTATACAGCAGTGTCTGCTAGACTGGCGCTTATATTGGGCACAGGTATGCCCATCTACTGAGACCCTGATTCTCTTCTTCCCCTTGACTGAGCTGAATGTGTATGGAGGGGTTGGGAGGAATACCATTTGGCAACTGTTGCATCAACAGCTATCTATAGATCCAACAGATCAAATTTCTGGAAGTTTTCAAGATGAGAGATATGGGAGATAAAATTTAGGATAAGGCAGGGAAAAGGATTTTTCTGTACTTCCCGTTTCTAATCCTGTTTAAAAAGTCCTACAGGAAATGGAGATCAACAGGGAGAAATATATAACATTCAACTGAATGTTAGGATGAGATAAGATATACTTAGAGATAGCATTTCAGGCCCCTTACTAACTACTGTAGCATATATATGTTTTATCTTAAATAAAAATTCATTCATTGGGCCCTAAATCCATGGGCACTCATGGACTGCTCTAATGCCCATTATTTAGTCTGCCCCTAACTGGCCCTTTAACCTCTAAAGGACAGGCAACACAAATGTATGTCGCTGTTCCCTGGTACACAGTGACATATTTGACAAGATGGCGGCTGTAATCAGCAGCCGGGGACCCACGGCTAATGGTGGACATCAGCGATCAGACAGTGATGTCTGTAATTTACCCTTCAGTTGTCATGATACTGACCACAGCTTCTAAAGAATTTTTTTTGGGGGGGGCTTTGACAGACTCTTTGGACCACCTCACGATGTGGGGGTTCGGTAAGCCAAGATGGCAGCCAGAGCTCTCCTCATCTGCTCTTTTTGTATGGTCTGCCCTCTGGCAGACTATACAAGACGATCTCTGATATCACTGATCAGTGCTATGCATATGCCCTGTGGAGGGCTTAAAAAATTTCAATTTTTTTTTTTTAAGTTTTTTAAATGTCTGATAGTCTGATATAGCTAAAGGTGCCCATACACATTTAATAGATGTTGGCTGAACCTTCATTTCACCCTGTACACATGAATGTTTGGCTCAGCTGAATGTTGTGAAAGAAGACAGAGGAGGCTTATCTCCCAGAAAACAAAACGGTTATGGAGTTCAAATCCAAACATGTCCGTCCCTTTTCTTCCCCAATAATATCTGTTGGGGTTGTCAGGATTGGCCGATTTTCCATTATAGTGTATATGAACCTTTAGAAACATCGGAATGACTAACAATTTGAGGATGATCCAAGGACTGTCTTATGTCATTGAATCTGTAGTTTATATTGAGACCCGCTGGCACCTCTATAGCCTGTGCAAAAACTGAATTATACATCAAGTGTTGGTCATTATATCATCTAAAGGAAGGATAAAACGATATCACTTTAAGGGCTTGAAATGATAGAATTAGCGGCTCTCAGAAGAAGTAAATGCCAAATATAATTACAGTAAATAAGTAACTAATCACATTAGACGCGCTCAGGCTATAGCATTACTTCATACTTAACCTCTTTATAGAAGGCAAAACTGTATTCCAAAAACCCAGCACTACAGCCGAAGCCGGCAGCCATAGGACTAATATGTAACGGATGAAGGATTGTTTCCCTAACAAAATCATTGCAGATCTGGATGTGGGAACGTTCACTTTTATGAGCATGTCATAACATTTGATGGACAATTACTGCAAAACACAAACATGCACTTTACAAGCCGCTTCTAATGCTTTTTGCATGTATGCAGGTCAAAGACAAGGTGTAGGAAACACAGGGAGGTAACTGAAGAAAAGGGGACAGGGTTCACCTGCAAAAATGCCCAAACCTTTATGATAGGCCTTCATTAAGCCTTCTGCACACCTCTGGGGCCACCTATGTCAAGGAGAACAAAGGATCGGACATGTAAAACCCACCAATAACATTAGTTACCTGTTGACCTAAGAGACCCACTAGCTCCCTCAAACCCCCCTAAACATACTTAAATATGGCCATACAAAGAAGAAACTGTTAAAGGGGTACTCTAGTACTTTAAAACGTACCCCATATCCACAGAATAGGGGAAACATTTTTGATTGCAGTGGATCCGACCTTCCTGATCTCCAGAACAGGGTCACATCTCTTTCTGTGCATGGAGCAATGGGGTCGGCACACGCTCCATGCACTGTCTATGGGAGCGCTGGAGATACATGAGCACTGTATTCGTGTATCTCCAGTGCTCCCATAGAGAACACATAGAGCATCGTGCTAACACAGGGAGAGCCGGGCGGCTTCTGGAGTTCGCAAGGGTCTCAGTAATCAGACATCCTGCGATCAAAAACTGCAGATAAGGGATTTTATAGTACTGGGGTACCCCTTTAGGGTCCTATTACAAGGGGTGATTATTGGCCAACATTGCCCTGTATAATAGGGCCAAAGATTTGCAGAAGAACAAGCTGTTTCGGTCATTCGTACACAACAAAAAATCATTGCTCAATGGCCGCACGTCTCTCCTAAGATCTATAGATCATTTTTTCGTCCCTCCTCGCACAAATCACTATATAAGCTCTGCACATGACCACTTGGTGCTGTCATACAGAAAGCATTGGGCTGTATAAAAGGCTGTATAATTATATAATCTAAAGACAGGACCACCATATACACATTAGGACCACCAAAGTTCTAATAGATTCAGCCAACAAGAGCTGAATGTATTTTTGGGAATACTGGTTAAAAAGCAATAAAGCTAAGCTACCATTACAGCTTTGTCAGTGGTGGTCAAACAGATTTTCTATAGTCCGGAAATCTATCTAGTTAGCGATGACATTAGGGGATGTACCAAGTGGTGATGTTCAAGATCACAAATGCTGATGCCAAACCCCATTGGAGCTATAATGTGGACTATATAGATTGTCAGTCAGCCGTCCTTGAAATCAAATGTTGATATATTGGTCAGTTCATGGGCAGCCTGAGAGTGATGTGGACCACATGGACCACCAGGTGCTAAAGCTAGTCATTCACGTTAGATTACGGTTGACCAAAAACAAGCACTGTGGCTGGATGGAGCAAGCATTTAATGGGGTTATCCAGGAATAAAAAAAAACAGCCCTAATTTCTTTTAAAGACCGCTCCCTGTCTGTCTCCACGTTGGGTGTGGTATTACAACTTGGCTCCATTCACTTCAATGGAACTGAGCTGAAGAACCACACCCAACCTGGAGACAGACAGGGAGCAGTCTTTGAAAGAAATTATCTCTTTTTTTTGAATGCTGGATAACCCCTTTAAAGGGGTACTCCGTTGCCCTGCTTCCGGAGCTCCGCTCCCCAGCATCCGGAAGTTTATTGTTCTGAATGCTGTGTGCGGGCTTCCATGTTCAGGGCCGCCCCTCGTGACGTCACGCCCGTCCCCTCATGACGTCACGCCCGCCCCCTCAACAAAAGTCTATGGGAAGGGGGGCGCGACGGCCGTCACGCCCCTTCCCATAGACTTTTGTTGATGGGTTGGAACAGCGGAGTACCCCTTCAATGCAGTGTTTACTAACCAGTATGTCTCCAGCTGTTGCAAAACTCCAACTTTCAGCATGCCCGGACAGCCTTTGGCTGTCCGGGCATGCTGTAAGTTGCAGTTTTGCAACATCTGGAGGAAACTAGTTGAGAAACACTCATTTAATGTGTAAGCAAGCTTCCCCACTGTTCTCCGACCGCAAATGTCAGAGGGAGAATAGAATTATACAATTGAATTAAGACATCCCCGGAGGTGTCTGGCAGGACCTCATCCCATTTCTGGACAACACAGCCAAGAGTAAGAGTGCAGTGGTGAGGTCAAAAGATATAGCAGAATGAGGTAGTGTTAAAGTCCTAAGGCCCTTACCAACAGCTATATTCATGATAGGCTTGATTTGGATTAAAGAGGTTATCCATGAAAAAACTTTAAATATATATATATATATATATATATATATATATATATATAATCAACTAGCTCCAAAAATGTAAACAGATTTGTAAAATACTTCTATTAATTTTTTTTTATCCTTTCAGTACTTATGAGCTGCTTAAGTTGAGTTGTTCTTTTCTGTCTAAGTGCTCTCTGCTGACACCTCGGTCTGTCTCAGGAACTGTCCAGAGTAGAAGCAAATCCCCATAGCCATTCCGTCCCTGTGCAGTTCCCGAGACAGACAGAGGTGTCAGCAGAGAGCACTGTTGTCAGACAGAAAAGAACAACTCAACTTCAGTATCTGATAATAATTGGAAGGATTAATATTTTTTTGTTTTCAATACTTTTTATTAACCTTTTTTTTTCACAAAAAAACCCCAAAACAACACTATTATTATGATTACAAAAACAATCACAATACAAAAAGGAAAAGAAAAAGGAGAAAAGAAACAAACAAAAAAAAAAAGAACAATAGTAGCACCTAGCTTGGTTTGTAGCGAAGTCGCATTCTACTCTATATTTCTCTACTATATTTTTTTTAATAGAATCACCAGTTTTTCACCAGTTTTTCCCTGGAATACCCCTTTAATTCTGGCCAATTCTGGGTGCCACCAAATGTTGGAGACATTATGGTTGCAACAGGATCACCATATTGTCGAACCATTTAGGGAAGGGGGCAGAGCCAACATCAGGGCCCCTTTTTTTTATGTATAATTTAGCTCGGGCTCCTGTAGTGCCCTAATGGAGGTCATTGGTTCCAATCATATCGAGTAAGAAGGATGACTGAATGACAAAATTCCATTTACGAAAACATCAAAGTTGCTTTGAAGTGCAGTTATCTCAGTGTAAAAATGGCCTGTGCGCCCATTGACCACAATAAATGAATTATCAGCCATTAGTTAGATTGGTTTCCTAGAAGAGTCGCTTTTCTATAATCCAATCTTCTTCATTGAGAAATGACTGAATCTTTGATATACTGTATTTCTAAAATGTTGCATGATGACATTTCACAAATGTTTTGTAGTTCTACCCGAATAGGGGATCTTTATGATGCATGTTATGCATTTTGGGGGGGGTATTTATCAATTTTGCCTGTTGACCGTTTCTTTTTACCCTTTTTTTTTTCACTTTGGTTTTCGTGGACATGAACCAAATTTATCATTTGGTGCAAGTTGTTAGTCATTTTGGCTCAAATGTTGAAATCAGCTGTTCACAGCGCCATTTACACAGAACTTACCGCCACAGAGGACGCGTATTTTACCCCTTGTGCAGCCATTTCGGAGTCCCTCCTGCAGTATATCAGCAAGCGACATTAGTTATTTTCTTTTGTGGGGTTTATAGTCACCATGTGAAATGGATTTTATTTTCAACTTGGGTAGTTTTTTTATTTTATTTTACTTTAGTGCAGTGGTCTTCAACCTGCGGACCTCCAGATGTTGCAAAACTACAATTCCCAGCATGCCCGGACAGCCGTTGGCTGTCCGGGCATGCTGGGAGTTGTAGTTTTGCAACATCTGGAGGTCCGCAGGTTGGAGACCACTGCTTTATTGCTTTACCTTTCCTGAACCTGTGTGGCCATGTCCAATGCCGGCTCAACGGAGGGTGAAGGTTCCTCAGAGACAACTATGTCGCAGGATAGTATTGAGCAGCCCCGGAGGCGTCGCTGGTTTCACAAAAAAAAATGTTTTTAATGTATTTTGATGCCTTTACATTTTCTGACATTGCTATGTGTGTTTTCCATGTACAAAATTTCTTTGCGCCCAAAAAAACGGGATTTGCGCCAAAATTGTGCCAAAGATCGATTGGCACAAATGATGAATTACTGACTAAAGTTGAAATCACACACAGGACCGTGTGATTTTGAGAAAGTTGTAAAAATGACAGTGGAGAAGATGCGCCAAGCTTTGGCGCAAAAAGACACTGCGCCAAAGTATTGCGCCAAAGTTACGTGAAAAAAAACACATAAATCCTTTGATAAATACCCCCCCCCCCTTTATGAATCATGATACATTATAAGAATCAAAACAGAACTAAAAACCCATATACATCACCGTATAAAACTGTAGGCAACTGTTTGTGAGCCCAAAGCGGCCCAATGAGTAATGGTGTATGTCCTGGTATTGCACCAATCTTTTCATAGTCAAAGGAATCTATTGGAGCTGCAGTAAATTACCGTATTTTTCGTCCTATAGGATGCACCGGCGTATAAGACGCACCCAATTTATAGGTGCAAAATCTAAAAAAATAAAGATTTTGAACCCAATAGTGGTCTTCAACCTGCGGACCTCCAGGTGTTGCAAAACTACAACTCCCAGCATGCCCGGACAGCCGTTGGCCGTTCCGGGCATGCTTGGAGTTGTAGTTTTGCAACATCTGGAGGTCCGCAGATTGAAGACCACTGCATAGGAGGTAATACTCACGTGTCCCCGCCGCTCCGGACCCGTCACCGCTGCCCTGGATGTCGCTCCATCGCTGTCGCCGTGTCGCCGTCGCTCCGGAACGTCTCTGCTGCCGGCCGGGTATCCTCGCTCTCCGTCGCCGCCATCACGTCGTAACGCACGCCGACGCACGTACGCGACGACGTGATGACGAGGAAGGAGAGCGCCGGCCATACAGGGGATCCCTGAACGGAGAAGACACCGAGGAGGCAGGTAAGGTCCCTCCCGGTGTCCTGTAAGCACTAACCCGGCTATTCAGTCGGGCTGTTCGGGACCGCAGCGGTGAAATCGCGGTGGTCCCGAACAACCCAACTGAACAGCCGGGTTAGTGTCACTTTCCC
This sequence comes from Hyla sarda, assembly GCF_029499605.1. NCBI lineage: Eukaryota > Metazoa > Chordata > Amphibia > Anura > Hylidae > Hyla > Hyla sarda. Next base: position 410,582,269 of record NC_079191.1, read on the forward strand.
TTCAGACGCGGCAGTCAGCTTTTAGCGCCGCGTCTGAAGGGTTAATACAGGGCATCACCGCGATCGGTGATGTCCTGTATTAGCCGCTGGTCCCGGCCGTTGATGGCCGCAGGGACCGCCGCGATAGGGGTGTATTCGCCGTATAAGACGCACCGACTTTTTCCCCCCAGATTTGGGGAAGAAAAAGTGCGTCTTATACGGCGAAAAAATACGGTAAATATTTGTCAATTAGTATTTCTGTTTACGAGAACTAAATGTTAATTCTTGTAAATAATATTATCCATTCTGCTCCGGCCCCGACGTGGAAGCTGCATTCATACGACTACAGCAATGTTATACGTAGGAGAAGCAGGAGGTATATTAAAAGGCGATGAAAACTCCATGGATGGAAGCGTCGACCTTCCTGTAAAGCTTTAGAGTCCAAATGAAAGATGTCAATTACTTCACAAAGCAGACGTTTGTATTCAGCAATGGGGGAGCGCAGTATTTATAAAGTGACTAGACATGTCTGTTTTAATCCAGGACACCTATAGATCATGGCGGCTGGCAGAATTCCCTTTATAGAATGGCCAGTTGGATCATTTTCCATATATAAGTTTTCCATGATGTCTCAGGCAAAGGACTAATGGGGATTTATTGCATTTTAAAAATAAGAATATTTTAGCAAATATATTATTATAAATATATATATATATATATATATATATATATATATATAGATTATAGAGAAAAATTAATATATTATAAAGTGTACATAGGAAGGATTCTATATGTTACTAAGACAAAGCTGTGTATGCAGGGCCTGTACATTGGTGCACAAAGTTCCTATAGTTCTGTACTATACTGTGTGCTGCCATATGGTGTCTATGTATTACACCCATTGTCACTAGAATTAAAGGGGTACCCTGGTGGAAAATAATGTTTTTTCATATGGCTCCAGAAAGTTTAACAGATTTTCAAATTACTTCTATTAAATTTTTTTAGGATACAATGGAAGTTGTGTAGTCCATTTCTGTCTGACCACAGTGCTCTCTGCTGACACCTCTGTCTGTATCAGGAACTGTCCAGAATAGGAGCAAATCCACATAGCAAACCTATCCTGCCCGGACAGCTGTTGGCTGTCCGGGTATGCTGGGAGATTAAGTTTTGGAACATCTGGAGGGCCACAGTTTGAGACCACTGCCTTAAGGGTCATTGTGTGCTGATAATGGGTAGGAGAACCAAATTTATTAACCCCTTAATGGCCAAGGACGTATATTTATATCCCGCGGGTCGGTCCCGGCATGTATCTGAAGCCGGGACCCGGGGCTAAAAAATAACAAAATAGGAGCTAACAGGTTAAAAAAAAAAAACAGTCCCTTAAAAGCATCCTCCAGTGGAAAACATTTTTTTTCTAATCAACTGGTGCCAGAAAGTTAAACAGATTTGTAAATGTCTTCTATATAAAAAAAACCTTAATCCTTCCAGTACTTATCAGCTGCTGTATACTAAAGAGGAAGTTGTACAGTTCTTTCTAGTCTGATCACAGTGCTCTCTGCTGACACCTCTGTCCGTCTCAGGAACTGTCCAGAGCAGAAGAGGTTTGCTATGGATATTTGTTCCTGCTCTGGACAGTTCTTGACACGGACAGAGGTGTCAGCAGAGAGCACTGTGGTCAGACTGGAAAAAACTACACAACTTCCTCTGTAGTATAAAACAGCTGATAAGTACAGGAAGATTTATAAGATTTTAAATAGAAGAAATGTATAAATCTGTAGAACTTTTTGGCACCAGTTGATTTTAAACAAATTGTTTTCCACCAGAGTACCCCTTTAAGGGATTGTTTTTTAACCTATTAGCGCCTATTTTGTTATTTCTCATATTTGTATTTTTATGTACGAAAAGGTCTTATCTTTCTCCAGTGACATCACGTCCGCCACCTGACGACCATGACATCACTGAACTAAGTGCAATGGTTTATACGGGGGACGTCTAGTCATATGTACTGCATTATCATGCGTATTATGTCTGCTTCATATTTTTCTTGCTACCGTTTAAATGAGCTATTATCATGACTTAAGCGGGGACTTAAATACGCTACTTAGAATATTTTTTTTTCCCCTTTAGGCTGTACAGTTATTTATTGCAAACCCATGGAAGTGTTTAAGAGGCTTCTCTCACAGACGCATGAATGGAGAGCAGATTTACACTGCGGAGAACCCTAACTAATACAAACAGTACAATTACCCTCATAAATTAGAGATATGTGTCAGGGGCGAGCCGGGAGGCTGTAAAGTGGCCCTGTCACATGATCACGCTTTACAAGAGGGATTATTAAAAACAAATAGGACGTAGACAATCATAAGAAATAAAACTCTGAACTTTGAAATGTCTATATCACTCTTCAAATATAGAAAAATCATCATTTTTTTATGTTACACAATGTTTTACATTTTTTTAAAAATATTTTTTCTTATTCTTCCAATTTAGAAAGATTGAGATAGAGAGATAGATAAATATACACATGGGAGAAGAAGAAGCAGCAACATTCTGTATAGTATAGGTGGCATTCGGGTGCTGTAGGTATACGGTCCTGGTTTGAGGGCCAGTAGAGATATAAAGCAAAATACGACCATAGCACTCACAGGATGAGGTGAAGGAGGGGCTTTATTCTATCACAACCGAGGGGCAACGTTTTGGCTACGCAATTGCAGCCATTATCAAGCCTTGATAGATAGATAGATAAAAAGATAGATATGAGATGGATAGAGAGATAGATATGAGATAGATAGATATGAGATAGATAGATATGAGATGGATAGATGATAGATAGATATGAGATGGATAGATATATAGATATGAGATAGATAAATAGATATGAGATAGATAGATAGATGATAGATAGATATGAGATAGATAGATAGATAGATAGATAAAATATGAGATAGATACATAATAAATAGATAGAAATAAAGAAAAAAACTGACAGACATATAGATATGAGATAGATACATAGATATAAAATAGAAGGATGCAGCACTCCCAATTAGTGTTGAAGAAAAACTTGTAGTTTATTCCAAGATGCAGACAACGTTTTGGCGATCTCTCACCGCCATTTTCAAGTCTTGAAAATGGCGGTGAGAGATCACCGAAACGTTGTCTGCATCTTGGAATAAACTACAAGGTTTTTTTCAACACTAATTGGGAGTGCTGCATCCTTCTATTTTATACAAGTTGTGATCCGGGACACCGAGGTTCCGTTGTGTTTGCACCCAGTTCATTGAATCCGTTTTTTTTGGATGTGCTGCTTCTATTTGAATTTATATAGATAGATAGATATATGGATAGACAGATAGATGGATAGATAAATAGACAGACAGACAGACAGACAGATAGATAGCTAGATAGATGGATAGACAGATAGATAGAAAGATAGATAGATAGATAGATAGATAGACAGATAGATAGATAGATAGATAGATAGATATGAGATAGATAGATAGATAGATATGAGATAGATAGATAGATAGATAGACAGATAGATAGATATGAGATAGATAGATGGATAGATAGACAGATAGATATGGAATAGATAGATAGATAGATATGAGATAGATAGATGGATAGATATATAGATAGATATGAGATAGATAGATATGAGATAGATAGATAGATAGATAGATAGATAGGAGATAGATAGATGGATAGATAGGAGATAGATAGATAGATAGATAGATAGATAGATAGCTAGATATGAGATAGATAGATGGATAGATAGGAGATAGATAGATAGATAGATAGATTTTGTAGATACAGTAGATAGGCTGACAGACAGATACATATTTTTGGGTTATTTACTGAAAAACATAATAAAAATTTCATATCACCTGTTATGATTCTTACAATAGTTACTTATTCTTAAATATTTTTTTGTATCTATTTTGGCTGTTACAAAAAAAAAAAATTATATTTTTTCATAAATATTACAGAAAGACCAATATAAGAAAAAACTTAATCAGGTTTCATTTGGCCCAATCTGAATGCACCTGTAACATTTGATATCTCATAGATTTAATCTATCAAGTCGATAAGTCAAAATGATCTCTTCTGTAATATATCACGTGACAATCTCCTTATTTTGAAGATGTATAATCAGTTTTAAAAGATTTCTGCTTATTTGAAAAATGAACTAAAAATAATTAGAAAAATGACCTAGAAAAAGACATTACATCATTTCTTGCTAGATCATTTTTTACTTTTAAGAACCAGTAAAAAAAAAACTATATTTCAAACTCATAACCAGAAGTTGGGTCTTAGTTTTTGCACTTTAATAAATTAAGCAATATTTAAGGCCTGCAGCGGTCTCTTGTCTCAAATTGAATAAGACACGCGACACTGGATGATGTAGGTCGCCAACGATAAAGAAGGACAAAGAGTCTCATTTTTCACCCAAAACATGAGAATCATTAATTTAAAAAAAAAATAATCTAGTTTCCACCTCATAACAAAAGGTCGGGTCTCAATTTTCGCCCTTTAACAATAATGAATGAAGTAGCATTTAGGCCTCGTCTCTGCAAATTGAATGAGACAAATGAGACAACTGCATGTTGTAGGTCATCAACCATAGGGAAGGGCTGAGAGTTTTTTTTATTTTATTTTTTCCTTTTTTAATTTTTCACCAGAAACACGAGAATGAAAAATGACCATTTAACTTTCAGGATGGGAAACAAAAGTTTTTCCTGACAGAGGAGACCATAGGAGGCTCCGATACAACTGGAGGGCAATTAGGGGGCAGCTAAGTCTTGTGTTCAAATAAATCAGTGACCCAAATCCCCCTCTTCCCCAAATGCCCCCTCATTATTAAATCTCCTTAATGAACAAGTCTCTCCCCCAAATACATTTCCATCTTAATGGGAACGCACCTGCCCATCACAATAGCTTTTTCTTTTTTTATTTAAGAAAGGAATTTAGGTAATGCCAAGAAGATGTATCTAAACGGGTGAAGAACCTAATCCAACTGGTTCAAATGTATTCAGAATGTCAACAGACAAATCCAACTTTTATCTTTTTTTTTAACTTTCCAGGACACCACGGTTATGTAGATGTCTCATCCCCTCTGTGAAGTCCATTGTTTCCCTTACTCATTTTACGGTGTAGAAAGGTGCAGATTACATGATAATACCTTCTAATCCATCTTATTGTGACAGAAGGAGGTACGGAACATGCTGTGTCAAAGTCACTTAAAAAAGTTCCCCCCCCTATCTTAAAAAGCTTTCCCAGACTCAACCTGATGACATTTAACAGTTATCGGCCCATATTCTGAGAAAATGGTTCGTCCCCCAAGTGCCCCAAATAGGGTGGAATGGGTAATCTTGGTTGAGAAAGTTGAATGTTATGAGAGAATCTACTATCATGGTAAAAAGAAGGGGAAGAAAGTAAATATGATGTTGAATAAGTTAAAGAAGGTCTAAGATGTGCCAGGCTGGGGGCGGGAGGTTTAGGGAAGGGTTTGTTTCTATAATGGTTATTGCAATTTATGTGATGTGTTGGGTTTTGTCTATTGCAAAAGAAAAAATAAACCAAAAAATTAATTTAAAAAAACAGTTATCGGCCCATAGAAATAGATATGTTTTTTCTTAAATACATTATTTCAATCTAACCCTTTTGGTCTTCAGCCCAGATGGCAGCTCTATTGCCTCCCGAAAATGGGCTTGTGTGCCTTTTTTGGGCCCAGTGAAATAAAAAAAAAACATAGAGGATGTCCCCCATGGTTAGAAAACTGTAATATGTGAACCCCAAATTACTAAGATAATACAACATGAAATAGGCAAAGAAAGAGCTATGCTGGAATCGTGTAAATGGAAAACAAAAAAATTTGAAGAAATTTATTAAATGTATTGGATAATTTTACAAAAGTTATTTACAGGGACTTTATGGCATAAACAAACTTATGGAGGTTATGATATAAAGTGTAATATAAAAAAATAAAAAAGTAGGGAAACACAAAAAAGAAAATGGATCCATAAAGAAGATTGTGACAAAAAGTTACATCCTGATAAATGATGACTTCTGTTTAGACTACGGAAAAATGTGATCTGCTGATGGGATCTTTCAGTACTAAATATATGAAAGCTATATTTGTCACACATAAGGAAGCTGTAATTGACATAATGAGGTTGGGTTCACATGTAGCATTTTATTCAGCATTTTGGTCAGAATTTGGTCTGTATTTAGTCTATATTTTTAGCCAAAAACGGGAATGGAACTGTGTTTTGTACACACACCCCTTAGCTACAAATACTGGCCATAAACTGATCAAAATATTATGTTTTTGAGCCCCTGCTTAATTTTTTATTATTATATTTTGCTATTGCATTAGGTCTTTTATACCTAAAGCCTTTCTTCAGGGGGAAAAATATATAAAAAGAAATAAAATTAAAAATAATGTACCGGTAAATATATTTAGCAACAGTATATTTACAGAAAACAAAAAGAAAGAAAGAAATTAGGCGGAAACACAGAGAAATGACAATTTCTATACATACTCTTAGCCTATAAGAAAAATAGATATGATGGAGATATTGTGAATATCCATTGTGGAGTCATAAAGATGTTTCGTTAAATTCTACCTTTTCGGGGTCTTACAGTTTTGAATGCTTGTATTATCGGGCAAAATATTTATAGTTACCGTAACTTTCAAAACTATTATTATTTTATTTATTTATTTTAAATCTTGGATACAAAATTGTATACAGATTTAAAAAAAAAATAATAATTTTATTCCGGAAATTATTCATTGTATAACAATAATAAAAAGAAAACAATAAAAATTATTATACAAAGAATATTGAACCCGAAAACACATCTCAAAAAATGCAAAAGGCCCCTAATGCCACTACTAATTCTATAGGATATATATATATATACATATATATATATATATATATATATATATATATATATATATATATATTTATGTGTGTGTATGTATATATATATATATATATATATATATATATTTTTTTTTTAAATTTATTTATTTATTTTTTTTAAGTTTATTTTGCCCGATTCCAGACAAAATCTATTGGACCCACTCCTGTGTTTGGCTACAAATAATGACCAACTATACTACATGTGAACACCACCTTACAGGAAGCAGAGTCTGGGAGACGTCTATATTAAAAAATTGCTTTTAATCCTATACTTGAAGTCAGTGATTCCCAACCAGCGTGCCTCCAGCTGTTGCCAAACTACAACTCCAGCACTCCCGGACAGCCAACAGCTGTCCGGGCGTGCTGGGAGTTGTAGTTTGGCAACAGCTGGAGGCACGCTGGTTGGGAAACATTGGTTTAGCTATAAGTAAAATACAGAGGCTCAAAAGCAAACAAACATTACAGCAACGTTAGGGTATCACCGTAGATTTATAGGTACGGTAATTTTCAATACAATTATTAAATTTTTTTAATTAAATTTTGGATACAAAAGTGAATCTGGATTTTTTATTTTTTTATTTTGGAATTTATTCACTGTATAACAATAATACAAAGAAAACAATAAAAATAAAATATAATAAAAATAATTTTACAAATATTTAACCTGAAAACATATCTCAAAAACGCAACAGGCCCCTAACTCAACCAAAAAGTTTTATAAGGTAAATGTTTTATTATTATTATTATTTTTATTTTTTTTATTTTAAGTAGAATTTTTCCTGAAAACATATCTCAAAAACGCAAAAGGCCCCACACCCAACCAAAAGTTCTATAGGGAAACATTTTATTATTATGTTTATTTCATCATCATTATTATTATTATTATTATTTTTTTACAAAATTTCCTGAAAATATATCTCAAAAATGCAAAATGCCCCTAACCCAACCAAAAGTTCTATAGGGAAAATGTTTATTATTATTTTAATATATATATATATATATATATATATATATATATATTTATATATATATATATATATATATATATATATATATATATATATATATATATAATTTTAATTTTTATAATTTTTTTTTTTTATTATAACATTTCCTGAAAACATATCTCAAAAACGCAACAGGCCCCTAACACAACCAAAAGTTCTATAGGGAAAATTGTTATTATTTTTATATTATTATTATTTTAATTATTATTTTTTTATTATAAATATTATTATTATTTTTTTATTATAAAATTTCCTGAAAACATATCTCAAAAACGCAACAGGCCCCTCATACAACTACAAGTTCTATAGGGTAAATTTTTTATTCTTATCTTTTTTTTTTTTTTTACAATTTTGCCGATTCCTAAGAAAATCGACGTAATGCAATGTTCAAGTTCCAAGATGATATTTTTAGTCTTTATGCTTGCAAACTTTTTTTTTTCCCTGGCCACTTGTCTCCTGTAGCCGCAGTTAGCATCACCTACACATGGAGACAAGCGGTGATTTGTGACTGCTAATTTACGACATAATTGCTGTGTACCGAGTCCTGTGAACCATAATCTGTTTCTAATGAACCTCTCCTTCACCCATTGGCTGGGGAGGGAAGGGCTGCTGCTCTGGAGGAGATGAAATGCATTGCTTCTGCTAAGTCATGGGTTTTTTTTCCATGCAGGCTTGGAGATGGCTATCATGAAAGCCTGCCGTGTATCTGTCTGCTTTGTGTTAGTGCCTTCGGTGCCTCTCAGCAATGACATATTAACAAGCCAGCTTGACGGTCCTCGATGGTAGTAATAAGCCCTGTTATAATGTTATTTTTTGCCCGGCTGGATGGAGACTGTCAACATTTTATAATCATTGCAATCTGCTTCCGCTATCAGCCGGCAGGGATCGGATCACCGCCATACAATTGAATTCACTTGTAGGACAGATATTGCACGGATGAAGTAGACTCAATAGATGGTATATTTGTTAGCGGAATCGTGACCTTTACAAGATCTAATAGAAGAGGTCAACGGTAGAAGGATTACTTCGTTTGCCACTAGGGGGCCTCACTCAAATTCAGTTTACTGCACTTGCCCTGTGTGTAGATAATCTGGTCAAGGCGGGATCACTCAATGGTGCCTCTGGCACCCAGCGTTTGGTGCACATCCTTGTCAGGCTGTCCCCTAGCCGAGCCACTAGGCATGTGTTTTCCAAACAGTGTACCTCCAGCTGTTGCAAAACTACAACTCTCAACATGTCCAGACAACTCCCAGCATGCCCAGGCAGCCCTGTGTGTAGATAACCTGGTCAAGAAAAGGTGACTCAATGGTGACCCCTGGAACCAAGTATTTGGTGCACTTCCTTGACAGGCTTTTCCGTAGCTAAGCCACTAGACTAGTGTTTTCCAAATAGTGTGCCTCCAGCTGTTGCAAAACTACAACTTCCAATGTGCCCAGACAACTCCTAGCATCCCTGAACAGCACTGTATGTAGATAACCTGGTCAAGGCAGGATGAATTAATGGTGCCCCCTGGCACCCAGCGTTTGGTGCACCTTCTTGCCAGGCTTTCCCCTAGCCAAGCCACTAGACCAGTGTTTCCCAAACTGTGTGCCTCCAGCTGTTGCAAAACTACAACTCCAAACATGCCTGGACAACTCCCAGCATCCATGAACAGCACTGTATGTAGATAACCCAGTCAAGGCCAGGTGACTCAGTGGTTCCCCCAGTGAACCCAGCATTTGGTGCACTTCTTCCCAGGCTTTCCCCTATCTAAGCCACTAGACCAGTGTTTTCCAAACAGTGTTCCTCCAGCTGTTGAAAAACTACAACTCCCAACATGCCCAGACAGCCCAGTATGTAGATAACCTGTTCAAGGCAGGGTGACTCAATGGCGCCCCCTGGAACCCAGCGTTTGGTGTACCTCCTTGCCAGGCTTTCCCCTAGCCAAGCCACTAGACATCAATGCTCTGCAGGAAGCATCAGCAAAATACAGGCAATCTGTATTCTGTGAATGGAGCGGAGAGGCTGCCATTAGTCTCTTAAATTGACCGAAATTCTATGAAATGCTTAGTGATACTTACAACTGAGTGTACTATATTAGTAAACTATCATTTAAAAAAAAGTGCACTTTTTTATGTTCTAAAAAAAAATGGATGATCCAAAAGGATGAGTTAAGTTTTAAAAAAATCAAACGCGTTTCGAGCGTTTTCGTTTCTTAATCATATACATAAAGGGAATTAACACTGTAATATATTGTAGGTCTGTGTTTTCCAACCAGTGTGCCTCCAGCTGTTACAAAACTACAACTTTGAGCATGCTAAAAGTTGTAGTTTTGCAACAGCTGGAGGCACGCTGGTTGGCAAACACACCTGACATCAAAGTTAGGATGATACAGTAGATTTATACAATAGATCGCAATGAACTGGGCCAAATGACCAACGCGGCTTAGCTGTAATTGACAAAACAAGGGTTGTTACATAACTATTTATATGGCATAGGACGGTGCTACCCCAAAAAAAAAAAGGGTGCATGCTGGGAGTTGTAGTTTTGCAACAGCTGGAGGGAAATATATACATCTGGCAGATTTGAAGGCGACATGTATATTACTTGTGCCTTCTACCTTGTAAAGGTTATTTATTGTAAGTACCCTCAGCCTACATACAGCATACAGACAATCCCCCCACCCACCCACCCCGGTAGTAGGTCAGACAGTGTTAACGTTGTAGTGAATGGATATTAAAATCATATAAAGTATCACATGTCGGGCTTTGATCTGGGGAAGGTCAGCAATGCGTCTGATCTCCTCTCTGACAACTGAATTACGTTTGTTGTGGTTAAGGCTAAATTAGGAAAAGCGTGCTATGTATAGATAAACCTGGACTGTACAATGAAACCATGGAGATTATCTGGACAACAGTATCATGGAGATACAGGGACAGAGGCTTCACAGATTATCTGGGCACCACCATCAGATCATCAACTATTAGGGCAGCGGTATCCAAACTGCAGACCTCCAGCTGTTGCAAAACTACAACACCCAGCAGGCCCGGACAGCCGTTGGCTGTCCGGGCCTGCTGGGTGTTGTAGTTTTGCAACAGCTGGAGGTCTACATTTTGAAGACCACGGTACTAGGAGGTCACAACTTTACAGTGAACCTACAGTAAAATATCAGACTGTAATCCCATCATCTCTAAACCGCAATATCATCACAATACAACTTTGTTTCATCACCTCTACTGTATTTTAACAATTAAAACCGTAATATACTTAGTTTATATACTGCTACTATAGTATCCTCACAATATAAGATGGTTTCTTCACCTCTACTGTATTATAACAATTAAACCGTAATATACTTGGTTGATATACCGCTACTATAGTATCCTCACAATATAAGATTGTTTCTTCACCTCTACTGTATTATAACAAATATACTGTAATATACTTAGTTTATATACCGCTACTATAGTATCATCACAATATAAGATGGTTTCTTCACCTCTATTGTAGTACAAAAATTAAACCGTAATATACTTAGTTTATATACCGCTACTATAGTATCAGGGGTCAAGTCCTGGGGAAAAAAAAGTGGAGGAACTCCCCCAAGATTTCCACTATAGGCCTGGTCCTGCTAATGGGAACAGTATTCTAGCTGTGGAAAAAGTGCAGGAACTCAGTTCCCACGCGTTCCAGCAGGACTTGAGCCCTGTATAGTATCATCGCAATATAAGATTGTTTCTTCACCTCTACTGTATTATAACAAATATACTGTAATATACTTAGTTTATATACCGCTACTATAGTATCATCACAATATAAGATTGTTTCTTCACCTCTACTGTAGTACAAAAATTAAACCGTAATATACTTAGTTTATATACCGCTACTATAGTATCAGGGGTCAAGTCCTGGGGAAAAAAAAGTGGAGGAACTCCCCCAAGATTTCCACTATAGGCCTGGTCCTGCTAATGGGAACAGTATTCTAGCTGTGGAAAAAGTGCAGGAACTCAGTTCCCACGCGTTCCAGCAGGACTTGAGCCCTGTATAGTATCATCGCAATATAAGATTGTTTCTTCACCTCTACTGTATTATAACAATTATACCGTAATATACTTAGTTTATATACCGCTACTATAGTATCATCACAATATAAGATTTTTTCTTCACCTCTACTGTATTATAACAATTAAACCGTAATATTCTTAGTTGATATACCGCTACTATAGTATCATCACAATACAAGATTGTTTCTTCACCTCTACTGTAGTAAAACAGTTAAACCGTAATATACTTAGTTGATATACCGCAACTATAGTATCATCACAATATAAGATTTTTTCTTCACCTCTACTGTATTATAATAATTAAACCGTAATATACTTAGTTTATATACCGCTACTATAGTATCATCACAATATAAGATTTTTTCTTCACCTCTACTGTATTATAACAATTAAACCGTTATATACTTAGTTGATATACCGCTACTATAGTATCATCGCAATGCAAGATTGTTTCTTCACCTCTACTGTATTATAACAATTAAACCGTAATATACTTAGATTATATACCGCTACTATAGTATCATCGCAATACAAGATTGTTTCTTCACCTCTACTGTAGTACAACAATTAAACCGTAATATACTTTGTTGATATTCTGCTACTATAGTATCATCACAATACAAGATTGTTTCTTCACCTCAACTGTATTATAACAATTAAACCGTAATATACTTTGTTGATATACTGCTACTATAGTATCATCACAATACAAGATTGTTTCTTCACCTCAACTGTATTATAACAATTAAACCGCAATATACTTAGTTGATATACTGCTACTATGGTATCATCCCACTACAACCATTGTTGTTCTACCGCTATTGTCGTATTGTCGCAAGTTAATCCCATTACATGTAGTTTATATATAGTACAACCAGAATGTGCATGGATTAGCTGCCTGTAAACCACAATATCATCACAATACAGCATTGTTTCTTCACCTCTACTGTAGTATAACAATAAAACCATAATACACCTAGTTTATATACTGCTACTATGGTATAGTCACAATACAACCATGTCGATCTATCGCTATTGTCGTATTGTCGCAATTCAACGTAGTTTACATATAGTGCTTCCATAGTATCATCCTAGTACAAGCACAGTATGCATGGAGTATGCAGAATATACCTATATTAATGATCTCAATACCGCCAGATTGTACAAGTTGATCTACCGCTACTGTTGTAAATTCACAATGTAACTTCCTTATACAGTACTACTATAGTATCATTGAGGTGCAACCGGAGTATTCTTAGATCAGCTATCTCTAAACTACCATATAATCCCAATACAACCGATTAATACGTCATATTATATATGCAAATAAATGATCACAAAACAACCATATACATGCCTTATGTAAAAGTAATATAGTAGCAACACAATAAAAACACATCATACATTGTTCGTGTACAGCTTCTACAGTAGCATAATACAACCATGTTACGCTTAGTTGATTTACAGCTTCTATAGTATCACAATACAACCGTTTTATACATAGTTTATCTATAGATACTATAGTATCACAATACGCTTATATTATGCATAGCTTATATACAGCTACTATAGTACCGTACCATAATACAACCATATTATACATAGTTTAGCTACAGCAACTATAGTACTACAATACAACCATATTTTACATAGTTTTACATACGGTATCTATAAATATTATAGTATCACATTCACAACACAACCATATTATACTTTGTTTATATACAGATACTATAGTATCACAATACAACCAAATTATGCATAGTTTATGTACAGGTACTATGGTACTACAGTGCAACCATATTTTACATAGTTGATCTACAGCTACTATAGTATCGCATTCACAATGCACTCATATTATACATAGTTTATATACAGCTACTGTAGTGTCATCACAATACAATCCTATTATGCATAATTTATATACAGGTACTATAGTACTACAATACAACCTCTTTATGCATAACTGATCTACAGCTACTATAGTATCTTAAAACAACCATATTTTATACAGTTTATATACAGGTTCTATAAAATTACAATACAACCATATTATACCTAATTTATATACAAGTACATATAGTACTACAGTACAACCACATTTTACATAGTTGATCTACAGCTACTGTAGTATCTTAATAAAACCATATTGTATACAGTTTATATACAGGTACTGTAAAATTACAATATAACCATATTATACATAGTTTATATACAGGTACTATAGTACTACAGTACAACCATATTTTACTTAGTTGATCTACAGCTACTGTAGTATCTTAATAAAACCATATTGTATACAGTTTATATACAGGTACTGTAAAATTACAAAAAAAACATATTATACATAGTTTATATACAGGTACTCTAGTACTACAGTACAACCACATTTTACATAGTTGATCTACAGCTACTGTAGTATCTTAATAAAACCATATTGTATACAGTTTATATACAGGTACTGTAAAATTACAATACAACCATATTATACATAGTTTATATACAGGTACTCTAGTACTACAGTACAACCATATTTTACTTAGTTGATCTACAGCTACTGTAGTATCTTAATACAACCATATTGTATACAGTTTATATACAGGTACTGTAAAATTACAATACAACCATATTATACATAGTTTATATACAGGTACTCTAGTACTACAGTACAACCATATTTTACTTAGTTGATCTACAGCTACTATAGTATCTTAATACAACCATATTGTATACAGTTTATATACAGGTACTGTAAAATTACAATACAACCATATTATACATAGTTTATATACAGGTACTCTAGTACTACAGTACAACCATATTTTACTTAGTTGATCTACAGCTACTATAGTATCTTAATACAACCATATTGTATACAGTTTATATACAGGTACTGTAAAATTACAATACAACCATATTATACATAGTTTATCTTCGGCCATTATAGTATCACAGCACAACTATATTATACACCGTTTTTCTACAGCTGTTGTAGTATCATCACAATACAACCACCTTATACATAGTTGATCTACAGCTACTATAGTATCATAATGCAATCACATTATAGATAGTCTATCTACAGCTACTGTATAAATACTACAGTTTCACACAATGCTCAGAACCTCAGGCTGAATATTTATGCACAATTCAATCTAGGTCTACTAGAAAATCCCATCAGACCGTCCAGAGAATATGGAAATGACAGTCCTATCCAAATCTGATCCCTTTGTTACATCATCACAATGCAATGAATCCTGGGTTATCTCCCCCCATCAAAACTACTAGTCTAAGGGGCCCATATAGCCTGAGATATTTGGCCAGCATTGGACCAATATCTAGAACAGTATTTCCCAACCAGGGTGCCTCCAACTGTTGCAAAACTACAACACCCAGCATGCCCTGACAGCCTTTGGCTGTCTGGTCATGCTGGGAGTTGTAGTTTTGCAACAGCTGGAGGCACCCGGTTTGGGAAGCACTGATCCAGAAGAAATTGCCAGGCATACTGGGACTTGTAGATTGGCAACAGCTGGAGGCACCCTGGTTGGGAAACACTGATCTAGAAGAAATTGCCGGGCATGCTGGGAGTTGTAGTTTTGCAACAGCTGGAGGCACCCTGGTTGGGAAACACTGATCTAGAAGAAATTGCTGGGCATGCTGGGAGTTGTAGTTTTGCAACAGCTGGAGGCACCCTGGTTGGGAAGCACTGATCTAGAAGAAATTGCCGGGCATGCTGGGAGTTGTAGTCTTGCAACACCTGAGGCACCCTAGTTGTGAAACACTGATCTAGAAGAAATTGCCGAGCATGCTGGTAGTTGTAGTTTTGCAGCAGCTGGAGGCACCCTGGTTGGGAAGCACTGATCTAGAAGAAATTGCCGGGCATGCTGGGAGTTGTAGTCTTGCAACACCGGGAGGCACCCTAGTTGGGAAACACTGATCTAGAAGAAATTGCCGAGCATGCTGGTAGTTGTAGTTTTGCAGCAGCTGGAGGCACCCTGGTTGGGAAACACTGATCTAGAAGAAATTGCTGGGCATGCTGGGAGTTGTAGTTTTGCAACAGCTGGAGGCACCCTGGTTGGGAAGCACTGATCTAGAAGAAATTGCCGGGCATGCTGGGAGTTGTAGTTTTGCAACAGCTGGAGGCACCCTGGTTGGGAAACACTGATCTAGAAGAAATTGCCGGGCATGCTGGGAGTTGTAGTTTTGCAACAGCTGGAGGCACTCTGGTTGGGAAACACTGATTTAGAAGAAATTGTGAAATATTTTCAGGAGGGATTGATTCAATCCATAGCTATGCAGTCTATAGAAGTTACCTAGATTATGGTATAAAGAATAAGGTCTGAAACCTTGATGAAATATGTCAAAATCGCACAAGGGTGCAATATTATTCTGTACATAGTAGCACAAATACGAAAGGGAATGTAAGGAATCAGGGCCAATGCAAGACAATAGTTGGTTGTACCAATCTTATGGTAAGATTGTATAATTTCCTAGTGAAATCCAAAATGTATGATCTGAAACCATAATGAAATATGTTAAAGCCGAATGAGGGTGCAATGTTATTCTTACATAGCAGTGCAAATATAAAGGGGAAACTAAGGAATCAGGGCCAATCCAAAGCAATGGTTGTACCAATCTTAGGGTAAAATTGTATAATCTCGCAGCGCCACCTAAAATGCATGGTCTTATACCTTGATGAAGTATGTTAAAATTGCACAAGGGTACAATATTATTTTTACATAAAAGAAATTCTAAGAAATCAGGGACAATCCAAAGAAATGGTTGTACCAATCTTATGGTACAATTGTATAATCTCTTAGTGCCACACAAAAAATGCATGGTCTTATACCTTAAAGTCGCACGAGGGTGTAATGTTATTCTTACATAGTTGTACAAATATGACAGGGAATCAAAGGAATCAGGGCCAATGCAAGGCAATAGTTGGTTGTACCAATCTTATGGTAAGATTGTATAATCCCCTAGTGCCATCCAAAATGTATGATCTGAAACCATAATGAAATATGTCAAAGTCGAACGAGGGTGCAATGTTATTCTTACATAGCAGTGCAAATCTAAAGGGGTATTCCAGGAAAAAAACTTTTTTTTATATATCAACTGGCTCCAGAAAGTTAAACAGATTTGTAAATTACTTCTATTAAAAAATCTTTATCCTTCTAATAATTATCAGCTGCTGAAGTTGAGTAGTTCTTGAGTTGTCTGGCAATAGTGCTCTCTGCTGACATCTCTGCTTGTCTCGGGAACTGCATAGAGTAGAAGAGGTTTGCTATGGGGATTTGCTTCTACTCTGGACAGTTCCCGAGACACGTGTCAACAGAGAGCACTTAGACAGAAAAGAACAACTCAACTTCAGCAGCTCATAAGCACTGAAATGATTAAGATTTTTTAATAGAAGTAAATTACAAATCTGTTTAACATTCTGGAGCCAGTTGATATATATATATATATATATATATATATATATATATATATATTTTTTTTTTTTTTTTTTTTTTTTTTTTTTTTTTCCTGGAATACCCCTTTAAATGTGAATCTAAGGGATCAGGGCCAATCCAAAGCAAAGATTGTACCAATCTTAGGATAAGATTGTATAATCCCCTAGTGCCATCCAAAATGTATGGTCTGCTTAAACCATAATGAAATATGTAAAGTCGAACGAGGGTGCAATGTTATTCTTACATAGCAATGAAAATTAAAATGTGAATCTAAGGAATCAGGGCCAATCCAAAGCAATGGTTGTACCAATCTTAGGGTAAGATTGTATAATCTCCCAGTGCCACCCAAAATGCATGGCCTAAAACCTTGATAAAATATGTTAAAGTCGCACGGGGGTGCCAAATTATTCTCACATAGTAGTGCAAATATAAAGGGGAACCTAAGGAATCAGGGCCGATCTACAGCAATGGTTGGTTGTACGAATCTTATGGTAAGGTTGCGGTAATCTCTTAATTAAATATGTTAAAGTTGCGCGAGAGCGCAATGTTATTCTTACATAAAAGAAGATCTAAGGAGTCAGGGGCAACCCAAAGCAATCGTTGTACCAATCTTATGGTAAAATTGTATAGTGCCACCCAACATGCTTAGTCTTAAACCTTAAAGGGGTACTCCGGCGGAATTTTATTTAATTTTTTTAATCAATTATTTTTGAATTTCTTTTCTGTCTGACTACAGTGCTCTCTGCTGACACCTCTGTCCATGTCAGGAACTGTCCAAAGCAGGATAGGTTTGTTATGGGGATTTGCTCCTACTCTGGACAGTCCCTGAAATGGACAGAGGTGTCAGCAGAGAGCACTGTGGTCAGACAGAAAGGAAATTCAAAAAGAAAGGAACTTCCTGTGGAGCATAAAGCAGTTGATAAGTACTGGAAGGATTAAGATTTTTTTTTTTATAGAAGTAATTTACAAATGTGTTTACCTTTCTGGCACCAGGTGGTTTAGAAAAAATTGTTTTCCACTGGAGTACCCCTTTAAAGTTGCACGAGGGTACAATAATATTTTCTCATAGTGCGAATATAAAAGGGAATCTAAAGAAGCGGGGTAAATCCAATGCAATGGTTGTACCAATCTCATGGTAAGATTGTATAATCTCGCAGTGCCACCCAAAATGCATGGTCTGAAATATTAACGAAATATGTAAAAGTCGAACGAGGGGGCAATATTATTCTTACAATCTAAGGAATCGGGGGCAATCCAAAGCAATGATTGTACATCTCTTATAATCATTGTCTAGGGCTGTACAAGTGATGTATTTATGAAGATGTTGGACCAGCGCGTCTCCCGCTGTTGCAAAACTACAACTCCCAGCATGCCCGGACAGCCGTTGGCTGTCCGGGCATGCAGGGAGTTGTAGTTTTGCAACAGCTGGAGGCACGCTGGTTGGGAAACACTGTGTTAGAATAAAGTATAGTACATCTGCCCCTATCTCCGTACAGTGTTTGCCAGAAAAATAATTTGATCTGATTAGAACATTGTCAGAGTTGTAGTTTTGCAACAGCTGGAGGCACGCCGGTTGGGAAACACCGTTTTAGAATAAAGTATAGTACATCTGCCCCTATCTCCGTACATGAAGCGCTGTGTTAGAATAAAGTAGTACATCTGCCCCTATCTCCGTACAGTGTTCGCCAGAAAAATAATCTGATCCGATTGGAACATTGTCGGAGTTGTAGTTTTGCAACAGCTGGAGGCACGGCGGTTGGGAAACACCGTTTTAGAATAAAGTATAGTACATCTGCCCCTATCTCCGTACATGAAGCGCTGTGTTAGAATAAAGTAGTACATCTGCCCCTATCTCCGTAAAGTGTTCGCCAGAAAAATAATCTGATCCGATTAGAACATTGTCGGAGTTGTAGTTTTGCAACAGCTGGAGGCACGCCGGTTGGGAAACACCGTTTTAGAATAAAGTATAGTACATCTGCCCCTATCTCCATACATAAAGCGTTAGGGTAAAGTGTTCGCCAGAAAAATAATCTGATCCGATTAGAACATTGTCGGAGCCCTTTTTTTTTTGCTCCGCCACTGAATCAACAATGCCGCACTTGTTCCTCGCCAGGGGGGGGGGGGGAACTGTTCCGCACAATATTTTTATAATTATCAATAGTGCTAAAGATTCTACCCGGCCGGATCCGTGTTGTTCAGGCACACAGATAGCCTTGTTTTCTCTCTTGAAAGACTGGGCTTGATTTACACTTTTCCTGCTCTAAGTAAATGAGCCGAGGCTCCAACTTTCACTGCTTATAATAAACCTCCACCATTGACTTCTTGTTTGCACTTCTTTTTTTTTTTTTTTTTGGGGGGTGTTTTTAAAAAACACTTGGATTATCTAGGGTTAGTTTAGAAATCTAAAAAGCTTAGGCCATGTGCTTCTACTATACCTAGAGAATTAAGAACAATAATGTTAATTTTTGCGCCCGGACGTAGCCCGAGCTCAGTTTGTCATGTGTACACTACCGATCGGGATATCACAACCTGTGGGATACGGTCGTGTGTTGGACTGTTAGTACATTTTATTACGTCACCGTTACTTTACAGATGAACCTGTGCAGGAGCACTGAAGAGGAAAAGAAATATTCAGCTCTGCTACATCCAGCACGATTTATCCAATTTATATCCAATTGACATGGTTATTGTTATGACTAAATATTCGCATGATGGTTTACAGTAGTGGTTTGAAACGGTGGCCCTCCAGCTGTGGCGAAACTACAACTCCCAGCGTGCCCGGACAGCCAACGGCTGTCCGGACATGCTGGGAGTTGTAGTTTTGCAACAGCCGTAGTCAAACCGGCTGGGAAACACTGCTCTAAAATGTTCATAGAGACATCCCTTTTGGTTTGGATTGGCCCTGACACCTTAGAATCCCATTTTATATTTGCACTACTATGTGAGAATAATATTGCACCCTCGTTCGACTTTAACATATTTTGTTAAGATTTCAGACCATGCATTTTGGGTGGCACTGCGAGATTGTACAATCGTACCATAAGATTGGTCCAACCATTGCTTTGGATTGGCCCTGATTCCTAAGATTCCCCTTTTATATTTGCACTACTATGTAAGAATATTATTGTGCCCTCCTGCGGCTTTAACATTCAGACCGTGCGTTTCGGGTGACACTGCGAGATTATACAATCTTACCATAAGATTGGTACAACCATTGCTTTGGATTGGCCCTGATTCTTTTATATTTTTTTTATATATTTATATACTTATATATTTCCTTTTATATTTGCACTACTACGTAAAAGTTTGCTGGGAGTTCTAGTTTTGTAACAGATAGGGGTCAAAAGTTTGGAGATCTAGGTTGTAAAGTGTATGGGGGCCTCGCAACACTCAAGGAGAAAAGGATCGGGCATGTTGGATTTCACCCGCCTGGCTCTTTTCTTTTCAGAGAGATATGCCGCTTCCAGAGCTGTCTGGCAGCGACTTATTCCTTCTGTCATGCTGGGAGTTGTAGTTTTGCAAGAGATGGAAGTCCGCAGTTTGAAGACCACTGGCTCAGGCCAAATTCTGCTGTGTGAATGGGACAGCGGAATCCCATTCAAGTCTATGGGCAGTCAATTTTGGCGGAATTTCTGGCGGAATGTTTCCGCAGAATTCCGCACAGTAATTTCCGCCATCTGAACATGGCCTTAGAGTAATCGGGCCGAAAAAGGTAATATGTTTTCCTGAACATGCATCCCATAGGGGGCATCTCATCTGCACCGTAATGCCTGATATATGCATCAGTTTGCCTTTCTTCAAGCTTGTCTCCAGAAAACCATACGCAACCCGGAGAACGTGTTTCCTATCCAAAGCATACAGAGAAGATCACATCTGGAAAATGCAATCCAAATACATAATTTAAAAAAAAAATGTAGAATGATTTGTATCGTCATCGGAAAAATAAAAAAAAAATAAAAAAAAAATCTCTGGAGTCTCGTAAATGATTCAGGTAGAAAAATGATATCTGCTGCAAACAAGGCTGTCTGGAACTGCAAGGAGGATGTAAGAGAAGTAAGAGCATCTCTAGCCCTATAGAAGCCTTGGAGGACCACTGGCAAATTTTGTTTTAATTTAAAAAAAAAATTTGGCTTGTATCGATAGGTTTCTTGTTAAACGTTGAAACAAGTTTTTGAATGTTAAAATTGGAATTCTAAGAATTGACCCAATTTTGTGTTCAACTTGGATCTAAAGATCTAACTATATCGGATTAAAATATCTCATTCAATCGATTCAGTGAAGAGTTAAATGGAGGGAAAATTAAATCTTTGATGGTTAACATGGTCAAAACACAAAAATATCACAAATTTAGATGCGTACCACATTGAGACGCGCAGATGCTCAGTCTTACCTGTAGGATGTTTGGGTGCTGAAGTCTTTGCAGTAAGATCATTTCTTTGACGATCTTGAAGGACGCCAACCTGTAACAATCTTCCAAAGTCCTATAACGCTTAAGGCAATTTTGGATGTCGTGCCCTCCGAAATCAACAGATTTCAGTGCCACCGACACCGTGTCATTCAACGCCAACTTATAAACAGCTTTCGTGTAGCCCGAGCCCAGATAATGTAGGTTGGTTCCCTTACTAATGTCCTGGCAACCCAACAAAGGTGGCTGAAGGGACAGATCTATTTTGGAACTGGGATGGGATTGAGACAACGTGTCCCGATCAGAACCGGATCTCTTAGGGCTTTCCCATTTCTGGTTGTGTTCAGAGGAGGATTGCTGGGCCAGGTCCATGAGTCTCCTCTCTAAGGGTCTTAGAAGCCTTTCCGTGGCCGACACCGGAGCTTGGTGTTCCCTATATCGGATGACCTCCCGGTACCTGTCTTGGAGTTGCTTCAGTAGGTCCATCGAGATCTCGTTGTCTTGCCATGATTGTCCAAAAGGTACTGGAGTCCCCCTATCCTGTAAGTGATGATTATGGTCGAAACCGGGCACGCAGAGTAAATTCAACAAGGTGCCAAGGAAGAAGGACAGACAGAAGCCTCCAGCAACTACGATTTTTCTTCGCCTCATTCTCAGGTCGTGTCTGGGTCTCCAGCCTTCAGCACTTCTGTTTAGGTTGAAGGATGGGAGCTGAAGAAGTCTTCTTTCACATTGTATTCCTAAATCCTGGCACGGTTGGACATCCTCACTCATAGGAGGCGGACACTTCTTGCCGATCCCTGAGTGCAAACTTTGACTTTCTTCTCAGCTTTCTTCTCCAACCTCTTCCCAGGTTGGTGCCTTGACTTCTCTCTGCAGCTCCTTATCGTACACAGAATGGATTTTCACTGCAGGACTGTCAGAGAAGGAATGAGAGGGGGGGGGGGGGGAGGCGTGTTTTTCGGAGGGATCTCTTAAGGCCAGCCTCTAGCTGAGTGACAGCATCAGTCATTCATACAGGGATAAAACACTTCCCCTTCTCCTGGATTGTACAAGGCTACTACATTTGCATCAGGACATGTGGCTCATTGCTTTCTCCTTGTCTCCAAACTTGAGGATGAGCTGAGATTAGGCTACTGCTTCGGATTTTTTTTTTTAAATACACATAGGCAGGGAAACCACAGCCTGCAAAACACTAGGAGGCTGAGATTGTAGATCGTCGGGTGCCCCCAGCAGTCTGACTTCTAGTAAAGCAGGCAGGACATTACACAGGCCAGTGTTTCCCAACCAGGGTGCCTCCAGCTGTTGCAAGACTACAAGTCCCAGCATGCCCGGACAGCCTTCGGCTGTCCGGGCATGCTGGGACTTGTAGTTTTGCACCAGCTGGAGGCACCCTGGTTGGGAAACACTGACACAGGCGATCTGTGTGCTGCACATATGTAGAAGCAAGGTGTCCCAGCGCCTTGATTACTACCGCACCTCTCTCTGCAGACTGATTCCATTGCCATATTACCCTGGAAAGGATCATGTTACCCGGTTATCCCTCACCTCCCTCTCCAGTGCACAGCACTTGTATGTTATTTTACTCACCACAGGGAAACACGGTCAATGGGAAACATAGGGAAGAGTTAACTCCTTTACTCCTGGATGCATTTGCTCATCTGTATGTCAGTGCAAAACAAAATAAAGAAAGAAACGTAAAGAACATTTTCAACGGAAAAAAGTATATATTTTTTTAAATTAGAATTTTTTTTAATGTTTAATTAAATCAAGTTGTATTAAAAAGAGGGATTAAAGCTGACTTATTCCTCCTGTCATGCTGGGAGTTGTAGTTTTGCAAGAGATGGAGGTCCGCAGTTTGGAGACCACTGGCTCAGGCCAAATTCTGCTGTGTGAATGGGACTGCGGAATCGCATTAAGGTCTATGGGCAGTCAATTTTGGTGGAATTTCGGGCAGAATGTTTTTTTTTTTTTTTTAAAGCAGAGTTTGATTTATAAATTTTTATTTAAAAAAAAAATTGCACGTTTTTTCATAATTGTTTCTATCAAAAAGCATGTATAAACTGTGCCTTGTCATAGGTGAAGTACAGATGCGCATACTTTTGCGCAATTTTTTAAAAAGGGCATAGTTATTACATTTCTCGAATACACATAGTAATGAGAAAAATTGCAGCTCTCCGAGAGGAAAGTTATCTATACTATGAGCAAATTATCTAAATTTGGTGGCTAAAACATATAATTAATTCTGCCTAAACCAAATAGAGCAGCAGATAGCAGATTTTCTGCACAGAACATATATATATATATATATATTAAGAGTATATATATTATAAGAGTATATATGTTATAAGAGTATACTAACGTATGTGAATGTAGGACCAGACAAGGGAGAACAGTTTACTGGGTTTTCTGTTAGATACCAAGTGAAATATTGATATAGTTTTGGGATACAACCCCGGACCTCTCCATGTAAGAGGAGAAATGTTGTTTGTCAGCAGTGGACTAATGGAACTGTTAAATGATAAAGATTAGAAAGATAATAATAATAATAATGAGAAGAAGAAGAAGAAGAAGAACAACAACAACAACATTTTATTAATACATTATTATTATTATTATTATTATTATTTTGTTTAGAACCAACAAATTCTGCAGCACTTTTACAATTATGAGAATGCAAACAAAGACAAATATGAAACATTACAATATTGCACAATAAATATAATTATAAGAGAAGTATGGGCCCTGCTTGCAAGAGCTTACAATCTATGATAGAAAATAAATGCATGATAGACGGATAGATATTAGGCAGACAGACAGATACATAGATAGATAGATAGATAGATAGATAGATAGATAGATAGATAGATATGAGAGAGAGAGATAGATAGATATGAGATAGATAGATATGAGATAGATAGATAGATAGATATGAGATAGATAGATAGATAGACAGATAGATAGATATGAGATAGATAGATAGATTTGGACCCAGATCAACAACAGGAGGCACCCGTTCGTAACTACTACAGGAGTGCTGCTTTCTTCCTTACCTAGATAGATATGAGATAGATAGATAGATAGATAGATATGAGATAGATAGATATATAGATAGATAGGAGATATATATGAGATAGATAGGAGATAGATATGAGATAGATAGATAGATATGAGATAGATAGATATGAGATAGATAGATATATAGATAGATAGGATATATATATGAGATAGATAGATAGATATAGATAGATAGATATGAGAGAGAGAGAGATAGATAGATAGATATAGATAGATATGAGATAGCAAACAAAATAGGCGACAGCACTCTCATAAGATGCAAATAAGCGGTCTTTATTCACATAGGCGTGATGGCGACGTTTCGGCTAGCTCACCTAGCCATTATCGAGCCTATGAGATATGAGATAGATCGATATGAGATAGATAGATAGATAGATATAGATAGATAGATGATAGATAGGTAGATAGATATAGATAGACATGAGATAGATAGATAGATATGAGATAGATAGAGATAGATAGATATGAGATAGATAGATATGAGATAGATAGATAGATACGAGATAGATAGATAGATATGAGATAGATAGATAGATAGATATGAGATAGATAGATAGATATGAGATAGATAGAGATAGATAGATATGAGATAGATAGATGGATAGAAGATAGATAGATAGGTAGATATGAGATAGATAGATAGATAGATATGAGATAGATATAGTTAGATAGATAGATAGATAGATATGAGAGATAGATAGATAGATAGATATAGATAGATAGATAGATAGATACAGGAGTGCTGCTTTCTTCCTTACCTAGATAGATTGATAGGTAGATATTAAATGGGTAGATAGATAAATATTAGACATGACAGAGAGATAAATAGATATGATATAGATAGATAGATAGATAGATAGATAGATAGATAGATAGATATGAGATGGATAGATATGAGATAGATAGGAGATAGATAGGAGATATATATGAGATAGATAGGAGATAGATATAGATAGATAGATATGAGATAGATAGATATGAGATATAGATAGATATGAGATAGATAGATATAGATAGATAGATATATATGAGATAGATAGATAGATAGATATGAGATAGATAGATATGAGATAGATAGATTTAGATAGATAGATACAGGAGTGCTGCTTTCTTCCTTAACTAGATAGATTGATAGGTAGATATTAAATGGGTAGATAGATAAATATTAGACATCACAGGGAGATAAATAGATATGATATAGATAGATAGATAGATAGACAAAGAATTAGTCAGCCAGCACTTTAGTTGATACCAAACTATTATATGGACCTGGCCTACAGGTGCACGCTACTAGGCTAGATATACAGCAACAGAAGAATGCAGCAGCACACTGCCAGCACAAGGATATAGGTGAAACATGAACATGCAGATAAAACATGGAGAGCTATACAGCTATGGTGTAATAGATGCAAATGTGAAACTATGAGATAGTGAGGCACTTAGCTCGCAAATTTGTCTCCGCCGGTGGTCAAATAGCTTGGACCGTCCCACCACAATAAGGTGGCCTCCTTGGGACGGACCCTACACTGTGTATATGCCTCTGTGTGAACAGTTCTGTAAGCATTGCAGGATCTGGAACATCCAAGACACCTTATATATACACCTGATAGAGGTGGGTGGGGTGCAAGGCCAACATGGAGGTTGAGGCCACCTTATCGCGGTGGGACGGTCCAAGCTATTTGACCGCCGGCGGAGACAAATTTGCGAGCTAAGTGCCTCACTATTTCATAGTTTCACATTTGCATCTATTACACCATAGCTGTATAGCTCTCCATGTTTTATCTGCATGTTCATGTTTCACCTATATCCTTGTGCTGGCAGTGTGCTGCTGCATTCTTCTGTTGCTAGATAGATAGATAGATAGATAGATAGATAGATAGATATGAGATAGATAGATAGATAGATAGATAGATATGAGATAGATAGATAGATATGAGATAGATAGATATGAGATAGATAGATATGAGATAGATAGATAGATAGATAGATAGATAGATATGAGATATAGATAGATATGAGATAGATAGGTATAGATAGATAGATAGGTATAGATAGATAGATAGAAAGATAGATATAGATAGATAGATAGATAGATAGAAAGATATAAATAGCTCATACATAGAGTTCAACTTATATTTATTGACTGTTTTTGTTTCCTTTTATTATATAAAATGTAGAATCATGTGAGTAACAGAAGACAACAGTCCACTTCAATTTATTTATTTATATTATGAGGGAAATCTATTATGAAGGGCAACAGATAAAAAGAAGATAATATACAGATAATATACAATATACTTAATAAACAGACTATACACAACATACAGAATATGCAGGATTTATGTTATCTATAGTGTATATTCAGAAGCGTTATGACTATATAATTGTACAGTATTCCCTGGGTGTGCCGTATGTAAGTCCACAGTCCTCTAGATATCACCTCTAGGGCCAATTTACAATAGTCCACAGGCTGGATTATACCGTAGAACCTCTTATTTATGTTTTTCACATTTGTTTATTTGTTTGCTAAAACTCAGTGCCCATAGTGTCCATAGTAATCGGTGACATTTTAGACAAATAAAAAAAAGATGTGTCATAAAATGCATCATTTTTGTCATTCCAAAATTGTGCCAAATTTATTTACCGTATTTTTCGCCCTATAGGACGCACCGGCGTATGAGACGCACCCAATTTATAGGTGCAAAATCAAAAAAAATAAAGATTTTGAACCCAATAGTGGTCTTCAACCTGCGGACCTCCAGATGTTGCAAAACTACAACTCCCAGCATGCCCGGACAGCCGTTGGCTGTCCGGGCATGCTGGGAGTTGTAGTTTTGCAACATCTGGAGGTCCGCAGATTTAAGACGACTGCATAGGAGGTAATACTCACCTGTCCCTGCCGCTCCGGACCCGTCACCGCTGCCCTGGATGTTGCTCCATCGCTGTCGCCGCGTCCCCGTCGCTCCAGAACGTCTCTGCTGCCGGCCGGGTATCCTCGCTCTCCGTCGCCGCCATCACGTCGTTACGCACGCCGACGCACGTACGCGACGACGTGATGACGAGGAAGGAGAGCGCCGGCCATACAGGGGATCCCTGAACGGAGAAGACACCGAGGAGGCAGGTAAGGTCCCCCCCGGTGTCCTGTAAGCACTAACCCGGCTATTCAGTCGGGCTGTTCGGGACCGCCGTGGTGAAATCGCGGCGGTCCCGAACAGCCCGACTGAACAGCCGGGTTAGTGTCACTTTCCCCTCAGACGCGGCGGTCAGCTTTGATCGCTGTGTCTGAAGGGTTAATACAGGGCATCACCGCGATCAGTGATGTCCTAGTATTAGCCGCGGGTCCCGGCCGTTGATGACCGCAGGGACCGCCGCGATAGGGGTGTATTCGCCGTATAAGACGCACCGACTTTTTCCCCCCAGTTTTAGGGAAGAAAAAGTGCGTCTTATACGGCGAAAAAAACGGTATATCATTTTTCCTTATGCTCTTGACTGGTGGACATAACATATATGTTTTGCTAAACAAAAAACTACGGAGCACATTTGTTACATTTTACGAGTTTACTTTACCACACTTTAAAGATGTTGAGTATATAACATTAAAGAATGTATATAGAATTGTTTAAAGTTGTAACACCCTTTAAACTGTTCCGATCGCTGGAGCCAGCGCGGGGAGCACGTGACATCATATCCCCGCCCCCTCATGATGTCACATCCTGCCCCCTCAATGCAAGTCTATGGGAGGGGGCGTGACAGCCGTCACGCCCCCTCCCATAGACTTGCATTGAGGGGACGAGACGTGATGTCAAGAGGGGGCGGGGCTATGATGTCACGAGCTCTCCACGCCGGCTCCAGCGTTCAGAACAGTTTAAAGCGTGGTACAACTTTAAATCCCATCAACTAATGTCAGCTGCAAAAAAGTTGAAAGTGCCGAGTGTGATCTGCAGCCAAGCCAGGGTATAGGAAGGGTTACACTAAAGTCCGCTGAGCTGGACAAGCTTTGCACACAATTAACCCCTAACACTTCTAGCACTATGCACAACTGTACAAGGTATGGGTACGATTGTGGTAGAGGCAAAGTCATTGAGAAAAGTCATTGTAGCATTGTGGCATTAACATACATATAGGACATATAGTATAAAATGCAAAACAGCACAGGAAATTCTGTTCAGCTGTTTCTTAGTTGCATCTGGGAAAGCTGGGTGATATTCTGAATTTCTGCCGTTGCAGTTTTCATTAGAGGCTATCGGTAAGTATTCTAAATCTAAAATGGGTTTCCCACGTTAAAAAACTTGTGGCACTGTGTCTGGAATAAAAATGAAGATACTCACCAGACCCGATCCCCTTCCCATGCCCATCCTGATTGTCCCCAATCCTGGTTGAGCAATATTTTCTGCTTTCCAGTGATTGGCCATAGTGGTATCCCACCTCTGCCAGTTATTGGCTGAGCATAGCAGGAAGCGATGGAAAAGGGGACTGTTGGAATAGTTATGGCAGGTTAGGGTGGGTGAGGATCAGAAGCAGGTCGGGATCAGGGCAGGTGAGGACCTTTGTTTTTTTTTTTGTTTTTTTATAATTTTTAGTTTTATAACTCCAGCTAGAGCCTATAAACCATGGGACAACCCCTTTAAAGGTTATGCAGCAATGTGGAGGTTTTATCGCTGCACAATTTGACTAATTTTCCATTCAGGATTTATGGCTGTAATCTCAATCTACCTTGTAAAAAGTATCAGATAGTGTGGAATTATATACATTTGACAAAATAGGAGAGTTTGAAATTTGGATTAATATAAAAATGTTTACAAATTGCAATGAAATTGGGGTAGCAATTAGAGATGAGCGAACTTACAGTAAATTCGATTCGTCACAAACTTCTCGGCTCGGCAGTTGATGCCTTTTCCTGCGTAAATTAGTTCAGCCTTCAGGTGCTCCGGTGGACTGAAAAGGGTGGATACATTCCTAGGAAAGAGTCTCCTAGGACTGTATCCACCTTTTCCAGCCCACCGGAGCACCGGAAAGCTGAACTAATTTATGCAGGAAAAGTCATCAACTGCCGAGCCGAGAAGTTTGTGACGAATCAAATTTACTGTAAGTTCGCTCATCTCTAGTAGCAATCTTCCCTAAGATTCCTTGATATAACATGAAATATATAAAATTGCAGATAAAAGTACAGTGTGGCCCTAATAAAGCCTATATGACAATTTCATACACCGTGAGGGTTGTACAGAGATACAATACAGTCCGCCCTACCACATCTATTTTTACATATAAGGAGGCACTCTTACTGTGCCTGCCTGTTTACCCCCTCTTGTTCTCCGTTCATCTGGTTCAGCTTCGGCGAGATGGGTTGATGGGACAGAGATACTCCTGGACTGTAAGAATAGGACAGAGAGGACTACTGTCCTTTGGAACTGATCATATGACCTGTCCCCCTGTAGAGACCTACAGAGTGAGTGCACTCAGTCGGGAGACCATCCTCCTCCTCCTGAGTGTTAGGATCCAAGTTGTGTGGATGAATTATTATCTTTAACCTGGCAAGTGTTCTGCGAGTTATTGTGTTGGGATGTTCCTGTTATCTTGTAACTTAACTTAAGTGAAATTCCTGTGTGGTCCTTAAAGGGATTGTCTGGCTGGGAAAAAAAATGAAAAGGGATTTGCAGTTCTAATCGAAGTCAAGTCCTAACAATAGAGAGTAGACTAGATGGGCCGATTGGTTCTTATCTATCGACACATTCTATGTTTCTATGTTTAGTCCTATCATCTTGAAGGTGTTGTCCAAAAAAAGGATTTTTTAAATTGTTTTTTAAAGGGGGTCAAAGTGTATTAACAATAAGATATTAGGGATACTCATCTATCTGCCTTATCTACTGCCATGTCTACAGAGCCGCTGCATGAAGATGTCGTGACATGTAGGAAATGCTGGCTGGTTTGTGTTGCAGCCAAAATGGGGCTGTAGCCCTAGCCTTAAAGGGGTACTCCTCTGGCCAGCGTGGAACTAAATGTTCTGAACGCTGCTTTCACGCTGCAGCGGTCGGCCACGCTCCCCTGTGACGTCACGTCCATGCCCCCTCAATGCAAGTCCATGGGAGGTAGCGTGACAGCGGTAACACCCCCTCCCAAAGGCTTGCATTGAGGGGGCATTGCTGTGATGTCACGAGGGGACATGGCCGACCCCCGCAGTGCGAAAACAGCGTTTGGAACATTTAGTTCCACGCTGGCCAGTAGAGTACCCTTATTATAGTGTGAAAACCATATCCCCTATCCACATGCTTATGTGGGTCTGACCACTGGAACCCCTGTGGGCCTGACTCTCCCCACTGAGCACTCTGGCCCTAAACTTCTGAGTTGCAAAGCTACAACTGTTGTGGTTTTGCAACACCTGGAGGTCCACAGTTTTGAGACATGGGTCTGAAGCATACAGGGGCCTTCCAACTCTCAGGGAGAGAAAAATCGGGCATTTTTCTATTTTAACTGCCTGGTTCTTTTGTTCTCAGAAAGATATGACCCTTCTAGAGCTGTCTGGCAATGGCTTACCCCTCCTCTCCATTGAGAACACATATACATTTAGCTGTGACAAATGTTCATGTGCATGAGAAGATCAGGAAAAATAACTTGTCAGATGAAAGAATGTTCAGTCAACAGGTATTAAAGGTGTATGGTCCCCTTAATTCAGGAGCCCTGTCTTAAGGTGGGTTCACACTACGATTAAACTATACAGACCCGGCCCGTATCTAATTCATTTCAATGAGCCGACTGGAGTCAATCTGTGACTCCGGTCAGCTCATTTTTGCCCCATATCCGGTTTTGTGACCAGACCTAAAACCTAAATACCACTCATTGAAATGAATTAGATATGGGTCGGGTCCAACTGGGATACTGAGGCGCACAGCCGTATTTGGTTCTGATATAGTTAAATGGTAGTGTGAGCCGGCCCTTACAAACAACTTGCCATTTACAAGATATCCTTTTCTTATCCCTATTCAGTTTTATTATACCCGATAATACCCTACCAAGAATATATTTATTACATCATTGCCAATCTTTGGAACAATAGCTACGTCCATGACCAGAAAGATACAAGTTCTCTGGCCTCTTAAGGGTTAATGAAGACCCGCTGTTAAATTGTAATAGGTTCATTTCTGCCAGCAGAAAAGAGAAGTTGCCGGGCATTTACAAAGGATAATGGAGGTGGAACGTTAAAGCTGTCCTATTTGGACTAAATCCACAAATCATGGACTCTACATGGGGTAACCCTTGCCCTGCTGGAGACAGGGGATGGCTGGGGTGAGTGCTAATGACCCAGTTATCCATCAAGGCCCCATTATACCGCTGTTAGCAACTAATTAAGAAACACAATGGGCGCGGAGAGTTCACAAAGAAAAGAGCATCAACACCAGAGAGTCATAAAGAGTTAGAAGAATTCCAAGCTGAAAGTTCACTGTGCTGAAAAGAAGGTGGCGGTGTCCACTGCTGTGCCCGACAGGCGCCCATTCTAATACACATACATAGAAAACACTGCCGGCAATGCTGCGGCCCAGACAATGCCCACCCTGGGCCTCCCCCCTGTGCTCCCATACACTGTTATTATTCATTAGCTAATGCTTTCCCGGTGATAGTTTAGGCAAATGATAAGCCTGTCAGCAAATGAAATCGCAGAGGTCAGGACGCATTACACAATTACAAAATGCAAAAACAAGAGGTCGCGTTGGGGCTTGCGCAATACACAAAACGTGATAATGACGCGTTATCACTAGTTAACACTATTACCGCCAATACGCAATGATGTGGCAACACCAGATCACTATCAGCTGTCACTCAGGCGGACATTTATCAAGGTAATAGTAAGGCTACGTTTCTGCCGAATTCTGACCAAAAATTATGCCCAGAAATTCAGCAAATTTTAGTGCACATAAATGGGGATTCCAGTATCCCATTCACCCGAGAAATTTCTGTGGCGGAATATCCGCATTCGGGATTCTGCAAAATGATAATACATGTCTTTAATTTTACGTAAGTTCGTTTAGAGCCCGATTACAGTTAATAAGACTCTGGTCCTCATTTACTATTGCAAACCCGACATGTTTTGTCAGGTTGTGCTCCAGATTCCGGCTTCACCAGAATTTGTGCCAGAATTGAAAAAAACCTGACTAACTCTCCATTTTATTATGAAATCCATAAAAAGAGGCGTGGTTGTCGGGACAAGGAGGTGTGGTCCCCAAAAAGGGGCATGTTCCCGACATTTAAAAAAAAAAAAAAAAAAAAAACATATTTACTAATGTTTCCACAGAAAGTGTGGTGGATTGGAGGAAAACCAGACAGATCAGAGCAGGTGTAAAAAAAGCAAAGTGTAGGGAAAGTGGAAAATGTAGGGAAACCTTAGTAAATACTGTGGAAAAATAATTGTAGGGAATTAAAACCCAAAAAGAAAAAAACACTCCACTCTTAGTAAATCAGGGCCTCTGTGTTTTAAAAACACAGAAATTCCACTGGAATTCAACTCAAATTCAACATAACTGTGAAAAATCCACAGCCTGCTTTTCTGAATGGAAAAAATTTCCACCTTGTGAACATAGCCTTAGGGTCCATACACACTATTTTCTGCTGGGAATTAATTCTGCTTAAAGCAGAATCTACTACTTAGTGCACACTATGAAAGTTCTATAGCGGAACTTCCAGGGCGGATCCGGATTCCGCTTAAAGAATGAACATGTTTATTCTTTCGTCGGAATTTCGCTAGGAATAGACCATAGTCAATGGGACTTTGAACTGTAGGGGTTAATTTCAGTGGCAAATTCTGTGCAACATGAATTCTGAGTCTGGGCGGGGCAGACCCGCTGACAGAAGAGTTGGTTCCCACTACAGAATCGAGCGATGAAAATTTCCTTGCTTAATTCTTCTGCGGATCAACGCACTTTCTGCTTCGTGGTAAATGAAGCAGAAATAATGCTGAGTCGGCACTTATTTCCTGAACTTGTTTGCCAAATGAGCTTATAGGGTAGGTTGACACTTATGAAGCTACAGATGAAAAAATTCTGTCCGGAGCTTCGAAATGTGGTCAGCGCCGGCTGAATCAGTTGGCGCTGGGATCACACAGACATTGCTGTCCCCAAAAACGGCAATGTCTGCAGAGAGGATTCCGCCTAAAGAATGAACAAAGTAACTCTTTCGATGGCGGAATTTCAGTGGCGGAACATCTGCCACTGGAATTCTGTAGTGTGCACTGTACAGTGGAATCCCATTGCCAGCAATAGGATTCTGCTGCACCAAAATTCCCAACCAAAATTCCCAAGCAGAATTCCTGTCGGAAATTCCGTCGTGTGAACCGGGCGTTATGGTCAGATTCCACCATGTTCAATCTTCCACCGGGATTCAAATCTTCTTTTGAAGTTCCGTAGCGGAGGAGGTAAATCTATTGAGAGGGCAGTGTGTGCGCCGCAAGGCGGAAACATTCCTCGCAGATTCTGCCATCAAGTTCCATAGTAAAAACAAGCCCCTTAGACTCTGTTTGTTGCACATGGCAACCAGTCGGAGCTCAGTTTGCATATATTAACGGGTTCAGGTAAAACAAAAGCTGACCTCTGATTGGTTGCTATGGGCAACATAGGTAATCTTACAATAAGGCCCAGATATATCAAACTGTGTGAGAGAAAAAATAGAGTGATTTTCCACAGCAACCAATCACAGCTCAGCTTTCACTTTACCACAGCTTGTCAGCTGAGCTGTGATTGGTTCCTTTTGGAGAACCCCTCTATTTTTTCTCTCACACAGTTTGATACATCTGGGCCTAAGGGTCCATGCTTTCCGCTTGCAGCATAATGTTCATGGGCCCTAAGACAGCCTGATAAACCTCCCCCTCAGTCCCTACAGCAGTGTATCCCAACCAGGGTGCCTCCAGCCCTTGTAAAACTGCAACTCCCAACAGCTGGAGGCACCTTGGTTGAGAAACAAGGCCCTAATGCCTCATGCATGGGCTTTATATGGCTCAGTCTAGTATATATTGGTAATAGGGCACCCACAGAGCTGTATGGCACCCTTACTGTACCTCCTTCATGTTACGTTTGCTACCCAAGCCCTGTCTGTAAATACACTGAACAAAGCAAGGTGCCTTGTTGGTGCCCCTCATCACCCAGGGACACATACCCCAGTAACCCTATGCTCCTGGTATGTCACCAATTTGACATGGAGGCACACATACTGGCATGGTCAGTCAGCTCCTCTAGGTATGACGATATTTTTTATTGTTTCTAGAACACGACAGGGCCATAATATATACCAGTGTAGCATGTATGACAGCAAACTAAGGCTATATGGATCGGTACCAAGCAGCCTCGAGGGCCTCACTGCGTTGGCATAGAGGCACACAGAATGTTATGGTCCATTGGTTGTTATGTGTGTGGCGGTATTTTCCCATAGAAAAACTGATTGATGGGCACTATAGCTCCATAAAATACAGCACCCAGTGCAGCATGTAGGATTGTACGGTAGCACACTGAGGTAATATGGCTCAACACTGGGGGCCTTAGGACATCCGTGCACTGCTATACTGGCTCCGTGCAAAGGCTTTATGATGGAAAATATTCTCGTCACATGTCACTGGTATCGTATGTGATTGACATTTGATCGACAAGAAATCGAGGTGTTATGGTGATACAGTCTAAATGAACACTCCGACCCCGACCAATCAAAACTTTGATATGTTCCTCTGACATCTCAATATTTTTTTTTTTAAGTGACAGTGCCCTATTGATGGATTCATAATATAGTTGCATCCCATCAAAATAGGCTTTTATCTGATTCTATGCAATATTTTACCTCTTAGAGCAGCATTCTGTGGTCTAGAGCTGTAATCTGGATGGACAATTATTGTGGTGGCCATGGATGATTGTACCTACCCAGCCTGCATAAATGCTACTCAGGGAGAATATTTTCATATGTCCAGCATCCAATCATAATGTATTGTGTGCCATGGTTAGGGTCGTATTTATGTGGTGTCCCAGCACCAAAGGCTATGGGTCTCCTCGGGGATGCCTGCTGCATATGAGTTGGACCCACTGTGAAATATATAATATGTGAAATGTATAATATGTTCAAGCACTTTATTATATCAACCATATTCACTGTATATTATGTAATTTATGTTTTATGCCTTTAAGAGAGGGAGAGGAGCAGTGTAAACCAGGTGACCCTGCTTGCCCAATGGGAACCTCTAAATTGTCCAATATATAGTGTAGAGGGGGAGGAGTTGCCTGCTCAGTAAAGACAGTTCTCAGTAACCCAATGTCGGTGTGTTTACCCCTCTGTGTCTGGCCCAGGAGAAGCTGACTCCACCTCGGACCGTGTATAGGCTAACGGTGCCCTGGCATCACAAAGTGATAAGGAATCCTTGCACCTCCATGTCACCACATTTACAGCTCGTGCTCCTCTAGGCACCCAGACCAGAAGTGTGACTTGTAGTTTCAGGGCCCCTATGCAAAATAGGCAACAGGGCCCCCATGTGGCAATTATAATACTGGTCTCTTCTGGGGCAGATGTGCTTTGGGGCCCCCTTAGGCACCTATATCCCCCATGTGACTACCACCTTTGCATCCCCTATAGCTAAGCCCCTGACCCAGACTGAATACATCCCATTAGGTTGATTCCACAAGCGCCTTAATTTTTGAGTGAATATATGTTACAAATATGCAGCAAAAAGTGCATTCATTACATTTTATTGTAGATTTATTGAGGATCTTTCTACTTTTTACAGAACATGGTGAAATCACAAATTCACAACATAATGAGCGTCTGTGGCTACAAATCTGCCGGTAACATTCATAGTAGTTCTGACCTATGTGGATTCAACCAAAGGGGAAAATTCTCCAGGCCACAGAATAGCGGAAGCAACTACAAAAGTATTTATATATATATATATATATATATATATATATATATATATATTTTATTTTTTTTATTTATTTTTTTACTTACTGAGTGCGGTCCTCCTAAACACTGCCGCCTTAGGCCCAGGGGTGTCTACTGGAAAATTCAGCCCTGGAGTTCAATGCACCTCAATGTTAGTCCTTTGAGGCTATGTTCACACCTTGGAATTTCGGAGCGAAATTCAGCTTGGATTTCTGCACGGAAATTCCGCTGCAGCAGAGTCCCATTGAATTTAACAGGATTCTGCTGCGCTATGCACACAGTGGAATTTGCGTGCCAGATGTTTCAGGCACAGAAGTTCAGATTTCCATGTTTGCAGAAAGAATGAACCTGTCCATTCTTTTCGCAAAATCAGCACGGAATGGCATAGCCATCTATGAGACTGCGTATTCCTGTGCGGTCATAGCACCGGCATATTGTGCAGTCTCTGGAATGCTGCACAGAGATTTTCCATTCGGACATTCCGTAGTGTGAACACGGCCTTACAGCTTTGCACAAAACAGAGCCCAGAGGCTGGAATTCCACTTGTTTTTTTTCTGCAAAAACGCAAAGAAAAACGCCAATTCTGCCGCATGGCGTTTTTTTTTTTGGTCAAAAAATGCTGCGGACAGATGTTAGCTGTAAATCAATGAGAAATCGCTAATTCCACTTGGCGTTTTTTTTTTGTCCTTTTGGCATTATTTCCCTTTTTTGGCGTTTTTTTCAGCTCCTTGGCGCTTTGAAAAAATTATGTATGTCGCTCAAACCAGCGTTTTTAGTCAAAATCGTGGCATTTTTCTCCAATAGAAGTCTATGGGAGTGAGAAAACGGCAAGAAAAACGAAAAACGATATATTTTAACTTTGGCGTTTTTGCAGGTGGTTTTTAATCTATTTTGGACTTTAGCGATTCAAAAAAGTGATGGAGATACCTGTTTTGAATAAAATTTCGTAGGGTACCATTATTTAAAAAAATAGGAGTGAAAAGGAAAAAATTGTATCTAACGAAATTTATATTTTTTATAACAAAATGTTTATTACTTTTTAAACAGGGATCAATTGTGGGCGGGGAAATAAAAGTGTAACCGACAATTATAAAAATGTATTGTGTGTGTGTTTTTCACATTTTTTTCCACATTTTTTTTACTTAGTACTACTACTCCCAGCATGGAGCACACTGTTCCATGATGGGAGTAGTACTACTACCTGTACTAATAGACAGATCGCCCATTGCGATTCTCCTGTATAATAGTATAATATATAGATGCAGCCGGCCGCTCTTCTATGGTCCCCTGCCCTGACATATATATATATATATATATATATATATATATATATATATATATATTTATACACATATTCATATTTACCGCAGAGCTGTGATTGGCCAGATGGTTCCAGCCAATCACAGCTCTAGGAATATGTGTATATATACGGCAGTGCAGGGGACCATAGGAGAGCGGCCGCTGCATCTATACATTATACTGGAGGATCACAGCGGGTGTCAGGAGTGATACCCGCTGTGATCTTTCCATAACTGCAGGCACTACTACTCCCAACATGGAGCACACTCTGCCCCATGCTGGGAGCTGTAGTACCTGCAATAATAGACAGATCGCAGGGGGTGTCAGAAGTTACACTCGCTGCCATATGTCTATTAATGCAGATACTACAGCTCCCAGCATGGAGCAAAGTGTGCTCCATGTTGGGAGTATTAGTGCCTGCAGTTAAAGGAGTACTCTAGTCCAGAGTATTCCTGCTCCGTTCTGCCCGGACTGCAAAATAAATGAAAATGAACCATCACTCAGCTCCCTGGGTTCCCGCGGAGTGCCACTACAGCTGTTCGGTCCTCCGGTGCATCCTCTACATACTTCCGGGTGTAACGAAGCGTCACATGGCTCTCAGCCTATCGCCGGCCGAGGCTGAACATTGCGGCGGCCGGCGATAGGCTGAGCGCCATGTGACGCTTTGTTACA
Organism: Hyla sarda; assembly: GCF_029499605.1. Taxonomy (NCBI): domain Eukaryota; kingdom Metazoa; phylum Chordata; class Amphibia; order Anura; family Hylidae; genus Hyla; species Hyla sarda. Next base: position 410,621,035 of record NC_079191.1, read on the forward strand.
CCCGGAAGTATGAAGAGGATGGACCGGAGGACCGAACAGCTGTAGTGGCGCTCCGCAGGAACCCAGGGAGGTGAGTGAGGGTTCATTTTCATTTATTTTGCAGCCCGGGCAGGACGGAGCATGAATACTCTCCACTAGAGTACTCCTTTAAGGACATATCACAATGGATGTCACTACTGACACCCAATGTGATGTCTATAGCAGAGATGGAGCGACTGTATACAGCGCTCGCATCCCTGCTCTGCACTATACTCCGGGCCGGCCACTCACTCATTCATATTTCTCTCAGAGCTGTGATTGGCTGCAACCATCCGGCCAATCACAGCTCTGGGTGGGAAATATGAATGAATTATGTTCTATTTACATCACTGGCCGAAGTACAGAGCAGAGATGTGAGCGCTGTATACAGCAGCATCTGTGCTATATAATGGACGATCGCATCGGGTGTCAGGACTGAGACCTGGGGCGATCTGCCTATTACTACAGGTACTACTACTCCCAGCATGGAACAGTCTCTTCCACGCTGGGAGTTGTAGTACTACCTAAACAATGTAAAAAATAGAGAAAAAAAGTGAAACACACACACTTTATTAAAAAATAATAAAAAGTTTGTTATAAAATATATACATTTCGTTTAATAAAATGTTTTCCATCACTGCAGCATTCTTATTTTTTTTTTTTTGGTACCCAACAAATTTTGGGTACCAAAAAAAAAACGCCGAAAGGTGACAAAAATGCAATTGCCACACAAATGAAAAAACGCCTGAAAAAACGCAGCACAAAAAAACAAGTGGAATCCTAGCCTGATAGAGACATGTGCGCAATTTTTTCTGTCTATTTTTAAGAGAATGTACTGTATACAGTGATCACCCCTACATGAGACTTGTTGTGCTGAGATAAACAAATACACATTCGGTTTATGGCTTTAGGTGAGTCTTACTTTATGGCTGGGCAGGCTTAATGAATAGCTATTATTTACTATGCAGCTGTAAAATGTAGAGTAAAACAAATGAGGGGATTGGTAACTAGGTGTAAAAGTCAGCAAGATTCCATCTGATGGAGAGGACACAAAGGGGGATGACTGGACTGCACTGTTCTAAGCCGAAAACTATTCCATGTATTCAGTGGTCGTGCCCCAGGCTGCAGGCTGCAAGGACATGCTGGATGTTATAGTTTTGCAACTGCTAAAGAGCCAAGGGCTATGCTGGGAGTTAATAAATTTGAATTGTTTAATATTGAAGATTAATGGTGATGCCTGATGATGACACAATACACTTAAAGGGGTTGTCCCACCATAAAATACCATATGTATTGCATAGTACATAAAAAGTGCATTAACAAGTTGTCAAAAAATTATCCAGAGTTACATGCAGAGTATGGCGCCACCTGGTGTTCAGGTATATAGTAATGTGCATGTCCATATGTCCGATATGCAGGGTGTCACTCAGCTGCCATAAAATTGCCTAATCATTTTTAGTTTTGGTGGATACAAATAGGCCGCCGTACATAATATAAATGGCACCTAAGATTGCACAAAAAATTATTACAAGCAATAGTCATTATACATCATAAAAAGCAAACATTACCACAGATCACACGGCAGGCACCTAGAGCGATACCACCCCTGGGGTGGAATCCCCCCCCCCCCCCCTTGGGTGGAATCCCTCCTGTGATTTAAATATCTAATAAAGATTTATTTGTATTGGAAATATATACTCTTTAATTACTCAGTTTTTCTCCAGTTGGTATGTATATCGTCAGCTGCCAGAGGGGGAAGCAGAGTGATTTCGGCCAGAGCGTGCCCCTTAGCAGTGCAGATTAGCAGCAGCACCACAGCAGGCCCATGAAAGCAAACAATGATGAAAAAGGTTTTTTTTTTTCATGCTTGACTTCAGCTATTAAGAGCGCTCATTGGATAACCCAATGAAAGCGAAGCTGTCAAATGCATTTGTTGCCTAGAGCTGCAGACATCATTGGATTGTCGTTGGGGTATAAAAGCAAACTGTACCAACCATTTCTTCCTCGATAAACACATGCACACTCAGCTCAAACAAGTATGCATGTGTTTTTAATAAGGAAAGGGAAATAAGCTGCTTATTTTTTAAACAAAGATACAGGGATGTTAAAAATCTGACTCCCGATCCTCCTTTCCCCATCATCTGCCATTTGAGGAGAGTTGGAAGACTCTCCCATACATTATATAATTAGCCGATTGTCGAGTTCAGACATTAATTCAATGTGAAAGGCCACTTTAAGAGTATAGTGTGGGTCCCCTGGCTAGGAATCTTATGTTTTGGTATAACTCATAGTTAGAAGGCTTCCTAAAACCTCCAGCCATTTTTCTAAATAAAGCCCATTACCCTTAAAGGGGTTCTCCGGTGCTTAGACATCTTATCCCCTATCCACCGCTGGGGACCCCCAAGGTCTTGCACGCGGCACCTCGTTTGTAATCAGTCCCAGGAGCGTGTTCGCTCCGGGTATGATTACCGACGACCACAAGGCCAGTGGCATGTGACGTCACGCCTCCGCCCCCGTGTGATGTCACGCTTCGCCCCTCAATGCAAGCCTACGGGAGGGGGCGTGACAGCTATCACGCCCCCTCCCATAGGCTTGCATTGAGGGGCGAAGCGTGACGTCACACGGGGGCGGAGGTGTGACGTCACACGCCGCCGGCCCTGTGGTCGCGGTAATCAGACCCGGAGTGAACACGCTCCGGGGACTGATTATAAAGGGGGTGCCGCACGCAAGATCACGGGGGTCCCCAGCAGCAGGACTCCCGCGATCAGGCATCTTATCCCCTATCCTTTGGATCTGGGATAAGATGTCTTAGCACCAGAGAACCCCTTTAAAAATATGCCTCTTGTTTAGGCCAAGGGTTTTGCAGCAGTGTCTTCTCTTCGCTGCCATAGAGTTGGTAGAAAAGACATCAATAATAAGCATTGTATCTGAACAGATAGTAGCATATTGTTGCAACACTGGTCCATGGATAGAAAGGGAAACAGGAAGGGCTTCTAGTAATGCATCGTTCTTCAGTGAAAAACAGTATTTCAATAGAAGTTCCATACATTCCATAGACATACAATTAGAGATTAGTGAATTCTCCCAAAACCTTTTTGGGTCTGATTTGGTCCAGAAGAGTTTTTTCCGAGTTGAAAGTGTCCTGATTGTCCTGTAATCCAGTATGAACCTTTTAGGTCTCCTAGGTTTCAGGATTTTTTTTATTTTATTTTGTGCAGGGTAGAGTTTCCGGCATTGGCAGTACAGTATGGGACATGATGGTCAAGGCATCAGCGTAGGGCTTGTAGTAGTGGCAACAAAGGTATTAGCAGCACAGAATGGACTATGATGGACAAGGCAGGAAATGTGCGTCTGTGTAGGGCTGGCAGTATTAGTAGTACTAGTAGTACAGAATGGAATATAATAGACAAGGCAGGAGATATGCGGCTTTGTAGGGCTCGTAGTAGTATCCATTAGGGCTGGGCGGTATACCAATTGATACCGAATGCCGAAATTTTTGTGCTGCACGACATGAATTTTAACACATACCGCAATACTGGTTTGGAATGAATGAATTATCAGCCCAGCGCTTCCCAGTTCTGCCCCCTCCCCCCCAATTAATTATTAGCCCAGCGCTGCGCTGTCGCCATCGGTGTACTACTCACATATCACCCGCAAGCGCTGCCCTCCTCGTCCTCCTGTTTGTTTCGGCCGCCGGCGCTGACACTCTATTGAACCTCCAGATGTTGCAAAACTACAACTCATGCTGGGAGTTGTAGTTTTGCAACATCTGGAGGTCCGCAGGTTGAAGACCACTGCTCTATACTGTATCCCTATGCCTATGCTGCAAAAGGTAGACAAAATAAACTTTAACTCACCTTCCCCGTCGGTCCGGACTTGCTTCCTAGGGAATGGAACGTCGGAGAGCCGTCAGCCTATCACCGGCCGCAGCGATGTTCCGCCTCGGCCGGTGATAGGTTGAGCCCACTGTCATGTAAGAAGCTGGCTTCTTACATGACAGTGGGCTCAGCCTATCACCGGCCGAGGTGCAACATCGCTGCGGCCGGTGATAGGCTGACGGCTCTCTGACGTTCACGTCCCCAGGAAGAGCGTAAGGCCAACGTAGGAACATGCGTTAAAGTTCATTTTTGTTTACCTTTTGCAGCCCGGACATAGGGATACAGTATAGAGAGTGTCAGCGCCGGCGGCCCACAACAAACTGGAGGACGAGGAAAGCAGCGCTTACGGGTTACATGAGTAGTACCCCGATGGGGACAGCACAGCGCTGGGCTAATAATTTTTATTTTTTGGGGGGGGGGGGGGGGGGGGATACCGTTATATACAGTGAAACCGCCATAAGTTACAAAAATGCAGCGATACACATATTTGGCCATACCGCCCAGCCCTAGTACCCATACAGTGGGAAACATGATGGACAGGGCTAGCAGTAGAAGTTGTGCTAGTAGTAATGATAGTAGTAACAGAACAGTGCCGTGCACTAACCCTGCATCATCCTATACCAATAATGTACATGATGAGAACGGAATTTGTGCTTGATACGATACCTCTACCTCACATCCTAATTGTTAAACTGTTGCACTATGCTACCAATGAATCTTTAATTTCGCTACTGTGCACTATACCATCAACTGCTGATAACTAATAATACTATAATATATACTGAATAATACTGTAACACCAACATATCACTGCTGAACATTTCTATATTATTTGAACTTTGCACCAATGTCACCAACCAACTATCATAACATCTAGCGCCACCCATTTTATTCTATTTTATACCATCCAGCCGTTTTCTTCTCAGTTGGTATACCCATTCCAGACTGTTTTTACATATATTTTATATTATTATACTATTGTGAGTTTACCATTGTAACCCCTCCGCCTGATGCAAGGGCCCTGCTAAGGCGACAGGAGGTTCACTTAATATTAATTCTCTAAACAACAAGATGTACCAAGCACTGCTCTATATAATACTATAGTCCCGTAAGGTAGCTCTATGTGGCTATAGGTGCAGGTAGCAGCTGGCTGTGTCATCGGATGCTGACATGTAAAGCACAATTTCAGATAATACTGTATAGCGAGACAGAAATAAGCCGCACTCACCAGGACTTCAGCTTCACGATTGGGAGTTTATTTCCAAAAAGATGGCTGCAAACATGTGGAAGCATTCAATTCCATGGCGGGGAGCGAGAGTCGGCAAGGCTCTCAGACGCGGGGCACACCACTGGTAGGCTACTAGTTTCTCGTCACTGGGCCGGTAGAAGCGTCCGCAGTGACGAGAAACTAGTAGCCTACCAGTTGTGTGCCCCGCGTCTAAGAGCCTTGCCGACTCTCGCTCCCCGCCATGGAATTGTATACTTCCACATGTTTGCAGCCATCTTTTTGGAAATAAACTCCCAATCGTGAAGCTGAAGTCCGGGTGAGTGCGGCTTATTTCCGTCTTGCTGTACAGTATTCATTTTATTTCTATTTAATGCATCATATAATAAATTGTCTTTATCTGGATCCTTCTTCCTCTCATCTTTTCCTTCTTCCAATGTACCTTTGAGGACTGGTTCACTTTATTTCCATTACCTAGTAATAATAGTAGTAGTAACAGAACAGTATGGAACAAGATGGATATGTGGCTGTGTAGGGCTAGTAACAGCAGCTGTAGCAGTAGCAGCAGTACAGTATGGAAAATGATGGACAAGGCAGGAGATATTTGGCTGTGTAGGGCTAGTAGTAGTAGTACCAGTACAGTATGGAACATGATGGACAGGGCTAGCAATAGTAGTTGTGGTGATAGAAGTAGTAGTAGCAGTAGCAGCAATACAGTATGGAAAGTGATGGATATGCGTCTGTTTAGGGCTAGTAGTAGTAGCAGTACAGTATGGAACATGATGGACAGGGCTAGCAGTAGTAGTTGTGGTGATAGTACTAGTAGTAGTAGCAGTAGCAGCAGTTAAGTATGGAAAGTGATGGATATGCGTCTGTTTAGGGCTAGTAGTAGTAGCAGCACAGTATGGAACATGATGGACAGGGCTAGCAGTAGTAGTTGTGGTGATAGTAGTAGTAGTAGCAGTAGCAGCAGTTCAGTAAGGAAAGTGATGGATATGCATCTGTTTAGGGCTAGTAGTAGTAGCAGTAGCAGCAGTTCAGTATGGAAAGTGATGGATATGCGTCTGTTTAGGGCTAGTAGTAGTAGCAGTAGTGATAGTAGAAGTAATAGTAGTAGCAGGACAGTATAGAAGATGAAGGACAATGCAGGAGATGTGCAGCTAATGTGCTAATCGGTTTGCTCAGTCTAAAATAGGGAAATCTAAAAAGAAGCTTTATATACATTGATATCTGAGGTCACCAATTTGCACAAAAATGGAGGTGGTAATATTTATCTATAATGTCCCCCATCCAGAGGCGTAGCTTGTAGCTTCTGGGCCCTGATGCAAAATCTGCAACAGGGCCCCATATGCCAATTATATTACTGGTCTCTGATGGGGCAATTGTGCTTGGAGGCAGTTGTGCCCCTTAGGCACCAGGGCCCCCGGTTCTACTGCTCCCTCTTTAGCTATGCCCCTGCCACCATCAAGTACAAGGAGGAGGGTTGAGTCACATACCACTTAGATTATTATTATTATTATTTTTTACCCCAAGATTATTTTGTTGATAAGGAAGCCCCCACTACAGTGACCGAAATCCAGGACAGCTCCTCACACCACCTCCTGCATAATGATAAAGTCTTCTATTTATCATCACCCAGGGTTATAATTTAGGGATTTGCATAGTGTAATATCAGCTGGTGTTTATACCCATCCAAATGCTATTTACACTCTCCCAAATTCATTTTAGAAATCATTAGTAGGGGATTATTAACTTCAACACAAAGCAAACACAGCTTAAGCCTCTCAAATCAGGTTTCCCCTTCTGGAAGATCTTATCAGGAGAATAGCTCAAGGACACTGTATTTAAAGAATGGAAGGGAAAGGAACACTTGAATTGACACAGGTACTTTACATTACAATCTTACCTGTGGGTGGTTTGGGATTAGGGTTTGTGGAATGTAAAGCTGCCAGTTTCTTAAAAAAAAAGTTTTGTGTGTGTCTCCCTGTCTTCTCATGCTGGGAGAAGAAATTAGATGCCTCTTTTCATTATAAATGCTAATGAGAAAGACTTCACAATGAGGCATCCTGCAAGAGAAAGACCACTTCTCTATTTATCTGTTTCTTGTTTAGCTTCCCCCCTTGGAGTTGACCCCTTGGATACCGAGGTATGGCGAGCTCTAGGCTACAGCTCTTAAAATATTTACACCTTCTGTCCACACAAGGACATGTACTGTTCGGGGGCCTCAATGCTTCAAGAAGGACTTCCAACAATGGAAACCATAAGATCGGAGGGAAACCAGGAGACTCCAGCACAAACTATGTCTTAAAGGAGTAGTGCAGTGAAAAATAACTTATCTCCTATCTAAAGGATAGGGGATAAGTTATAGATTGCGGGGGATCGGACCGCTAGGACCCCCCACGATCTCCTGAACGGGGCCCCAGCAGTCTGCCGGAAGAGGCCGTCCATACCCCCACAGGAAGTCGTGGCCGACATGCCCCCTCAATGTATCTCTATGGGTTACATAGAAGGAATGTGTCTTCACGCCCCCTTCCAGCAGAGTGCTGGTGCCCCATTCAGGAGATTGTGGGGGGTCCCAGCGCTCGGACTCCTCGCAATCTATGACTTATCCCCTATCCTTTGGATAGGGAATAAGTTATTTTTCACTACAGGACTCCTTTAAACCAGTGTCTCAAACTGTGGCCCTTCAAATGTTACAAAACTTCAACTCCCAGCATGCCCGGACAGTCAACGGGTGTCCGGACATGCTGGGAGTTGAAGTTTTTCAACATCTGAAGGGCCAAATTTTAAGACTTCTGTCTTAAACAGACATACCTTATGACCTTACATGTCATATAATCACTACATCCTTATTTATTTATATTTGGCCCCAGTGTATACTAGTTTGTTTGTCATTAGGGTGTTGTAACCTTTTGGGTAGTCCCCCCTAAAAGTCTAGGGGGCTTGTTTGTGGCCTTTAGGTTCCTCATCCCCTGCAACTCCATTTATCCACTCCAACATAATTGGCAGCACATTGTTTCCATGGCATGCAATACTACTGGGTTGGTGCACCATGGAAGGTGTGTACAGGAGCAGGGACTCATGTTTATGTCTGAGCTCTCTGCTTCTGTATAGTAATGAGCAGTGATTCATATACGGTATGCATTGCCGTTCATTTGACATTTGTCAGGCTAAGGTTGAGAGCGCCTTAACCAATATATGTACACTAAAGTAGTGAGAGGCCATGCACCTCATTAGCATCTCTGCTCACATACATGTTTGTCTGTGTTGCACCCACCTGATGCCAAGAAGTTCCAGGCTGGTGTGAGTATCGCAGCATGTAAGTGATGTGAAACTATGACGTAGAATCTGCTCAGCTCATGATGTGTGGTGGCGACTCACGGTTGGAAATGATCCTGTTTGTGAGTAGAGGTGGTTGGATATATGACGTTGTGAAGCCAGGGCACCATTAACCTACACAGTCCAAAGATATGACAGCTTCTCTTGGGTCAGGTGCGGGATAATAAATACACCAATGCAGGTTACGGATAACAGTCTCTTTACTTTGCTAGAGGTAGCAACATTTAAACAAGACAGGCTTTGGTTGCAGAGGAACGGGCAGAGTCGAACTCGGGGAGCCTAACGCCTTGCTGGGAGTTCTAGTGACTGTTGAATGCAGCTTTAAGATTAGTAGCAGTACACACTGACTTGAAAGACTTTACTTGACTGAAATAGACATCTTCCCCAAGAAGAATTTGCAAGAGCTTTACTTACCTCCAGGCATTGACAATTCATCTGAGCGCCGGGGTCTTTTCTTGAGATTTTGCGTGGCTGTAAAATTTAGTAGATTCAGTCGGCGCAGGCGGAACTCGGAATTCAGTCGGCGCAGGCGGAACTCGGAATCTCCGGGCGGAAATTTTCTGCCCTGAGATTCCGTAGTCTAAACCTAGCCTAAGGGTTAGGTTAGAAGGTCTCCATTTGGGTGTCAGGGTCACCTGGTCCCTCTGCCACAATCCCTTGAAGATACAGAACATAAATTAACACATAACATGACACAGCAATAAATCACATTATTACAGGTTAGACAATGGAGCAGTGGGCCCAGCATATAAACAGCAGGAATGTCCGAGGCAATCTTTAGCCCACAGGACAGCGTTTGGTACTGGGACACCACAGATGGCTTGCACTTCATCTTTACAGCTCTTTAGCACTAGAGTTGGAACCAAAAGCTTCAGCAAAGGTTGTCTATTTGATCCCCTTGCAGGGGATCTCACATCAAAATCAATGATCTTTGGTCATGGAAATTTATGAAGAGGTTTTTCACTGATAAATGATGTCCTAGTATTTTTTTAACTAGACATGAGGTCCTGAAGCACGACTAAGTTTTCCTATATCTGCACATCCCAGGTCTGACTAGGTCACGTCTTATACATGTTAAACCTATTTAGGTTATAGGCCAGACATATAAACCGAGGAAAGCAATTCGTTTACTTTGATGTCCAACGGTAGAGTTAAATAAATTGACCACTTTTCGTGACTAATAACCAATATATACTGGGAAAACTGAATTGGAGATTTTCGGACACGGTGATTAAACCATCACAGTTTGGTCCTTCTCACTGTCGCTCAGATCCTTTGACTTAACCTATTTTCCGCCTTGCAACATCAACTTCAAGAACCCCTTGTTTACTTGCCTAATATATCTCACCAGGGCTGGTGCAAGGATTTTTACTACCCTAGGCAAAAGCTAATTTTGCCACCCTCTTGACTCCGGCCATTGGCCCACCCTTTGACACGCCCCATGCTGGTAGAGCGAGTGGTTCGGATGCTGGTTGTTACTTTCTCGTGGCAGGCAAAGCGGTGCCCCCCCCCATCAAGAGGGCACTCTAGGCAGCTGCCTATTTTGCCTATAGGCAGAGCCGGCCCGGTATCTCACCCCTTGACAGTCACTACTGTAACCAGATAATCAGTGTTAGTCCTTTATCTTGTCCCTCTTGTCTTGGCTGATCAGGGTATACTTATCTGTTTTGTGTGTCCTAAAATAATATTGATTATTCATTTCTCACAGATTTTCTTACACTGTCTTTTCTGGGAAAGACATTTTCTTGACAATCTGCACTGAGACCCTTTGATCTTGAAGCACCTTGATCCCCGGGATCTGATGGCTGGTTTTAATTACATGGTATTGATGGTCTGGTCCTGATTATTAGACAATCTGCAGGAGGTCTCCCAGTTTTTTCAGAAAATGATCCAGTGTGTGAACATTATTTGCTGTTCCAGATGTCTGAATTGTAAATGTTCTATTAATATCTTGTTACTCTTATTTGGGTTCCATTTCATTTTCAGAGGGAAGGAAACACTCATTATATAAATGCATTACAGAAATTATTAATAATTGTTTTTTCATTCATTCATAAAAGGGAGGTAAAATCTGAAGATGTCCAGTGTCATAAAGTGTTAGGCTAAGTTTCCACTTGGTTTTTTTTCTGGCAGTTTTTGGAGATCTGCCACTGCAGTTTTTGAGGCAAAGTCAGAAGTGGATCCATAAGGGAGGAGAAGTGTAAGTTCTTCCTTTATATGTCCTGTTCCTTTTGAATACATTTCTGGCTTTGGCTCAAAAACTGCAGTGGCAGAAATCCAAAAACTGCCAGAAAAAAAACCAAGTGGAAACTTAGCCTTACCGTTCCAAGTAATGTTAGGAAGAACATCCCTAAGGGTGGCCATGCTCAACAGAGAAACATTCTTTCAGCCACCAGTTATCTCTCTCAGCCTCCCAATACACATGCGCAATCACCTTGGCCCAAAATTCAAGTGTTCTCAGTGGGGATTAAAGGGGTACTCGTGACTTCATGGCCACACCACGCTCGTGATGTCACGGCCATGCCCCCTCAATGGAAATCTATGGAAGGGGGCGTGATGGATGCTCCCTCCCATAGACTTGCATTGAGGGGGCATGGCCATGATGTCACGAACCTCTGCCCCACATCGCCAGTCATCCGGCATGGAGCGAAGGTCGCTCCGTGCACCGGATGTCTGAGGTGCCGCAGCCGAGATCGCGTGGGTCCCCAGCGGCAGAACCCCGAGGATCAGACATCTTATCCCCTATCCTTTGGATAAGGGATAAGATGTCTAGGGGTGGAGTACCCCTTTAAGCCACATACAGAGCACAGTGTAGTGTCATAGTAGAGGTTAGGTGCACGCTGTTTGACTCTGCATATGGTTTACAATTTCACCTTGTGATTGTCATGGTTTCCTTCTTCCTCTTTTTACATATTATCTGGTTGTATTGTTTTATCATACCCATATTTGCTTTATACTTTTTCCGGATATACATATGTCTTTATTTTCTTTTTGCATTTACCATTAAGTGCCATTGTTAAAGGAGTTATTTACCATAAGGTATTTTTAGTAGTACGTACCTGCCAGAACAGGGTATTTCCTGTTGAATTTCATTCTCTAAACTACATATCCCATAGTTCCATAGTTTGTAAGTATCAGGTCATTTTCCCACACATCAGCCACCCCACCCATTGAAATACCCCTGTCATCCATTCAATGCAATACACCAGTGTTTTCTAATCAGGGTGCCTACAGCTGTTGCAAAATGATCTCTCTCCCACCCATTGCTCCACCCATTGAAGCACACAGGCTCCCTCTGGTCATCTGATTAGCGATGTCAGGTCTCGACGCACTGCAACCTGGGAAATCCCGAGACCTGAGTCCTTTTGTATGCTGTTAAAAATAAATATTGAGGCGATAATCACATAAGAATTGTGAGACCACTGTCCACACAGGTACAGACACTATATTATGTACTACACTAATTTTACACCCCCTGTAGCATAGTCAAATAAAAAAAGATCCTGGAATACTCCTAATTCAGTGCACCATCCATGGATGAGCAGGGTGCTCTCACCATTTTTATGGACCTATTTTATATAATTTTTGAATAAATATTGACTTCATTTTGATACATGGTTGTTGGTGCCTTTTTCTGTGTTGGATATTTCGGCTGTGCACCAGCACAGTAGGGTCAGATTCAAACTGTCCATTTTTGAAGCTATACTTGCAATATGGACCAGCAATGTACAGTGATCCCTCAACCTACAATGGCCTCAACATACAATAGTTTCAACATACAATGGTCTTTCCTGCACCATTGTAAGTTGAAACCAGACTCAACATACAATGTACAGACAGTTCAGATCTGTAAAAACGTGTCAATGGGCGGAAGAACTGACCAATCAGAATGGGCAATTTACTGGTAAAACCCCTGTATTACTGAAGCGTATGCACTGACTGATGTCTGGTAGCGCCCCCTACAGTGCAGGGAGGTATTACATGTTCTGTACTCTTTACCTGTACCAGGGTTAGCTGCTCCTTTGGACACCAGGTGAGGGCGACTCCATGTTACTTTTTTAGGACATTGCGTGTTCTGTACAGGACCCTGAAGAAGCTCCTGTCCTCTACATAGACCAGTGTTTCCCAAGCAGGGTGCCCCCAGCTGTTGCAAAACTACAACTCCCTGCATGCCCGGACAGCCAAAGGCTCTCCGGGCATGCTGGGAGTTGTAGTTTTGCAACAGCTGGAGGCTCCCTGCTTGGGAAACACTCACATAGACAGTGATTACAGCTCCCAGCAGATCTTTATTACTTTTATATGTAAGTATTTGCTTTATCTATATTAGTTATCTACTTATTTTTCTTTAATCCTCACTTTTTACTATTTTTGGATGACATTTTGGTGGCTTCAGAACCAATTACCAGGTTTCCATAGAGTTATGGTCTCAACATATGATGGTTTCAGCATACAATGGCTGTCCTGGAACCAATTAATATTGTAACTTGAGGGACTACTGTACAAATAAATGACCTGCTGAGCACAGTTGACCTACGTTACTTCTGAAGTATTATTCCAGTATGTTTAATCAGTATTCGACTTGACACAGAGATCCACACACCACTGTGACTATGTGCGGATCAGGTGGTGAGTCATTTAGTGTTACTTAAAGGGGTATTCCGCCCCTAGACATCTTATCCCCTATCCAAAGGATATGGGATAAGATGTCAGATCGCCGCGGTCCCGCTGCTGGGGAGCCCTGGGATCCCCGCTGCGGCACCCCGCTATCATTACAGCACAGAGCGAGTTCACTCTGTGCGTAATGACGGGCAGTACAGGGGCCGGAGCATCGTTACGTCACGGCTCCGACCCTTGTGACATCATGGCCCGCCCCTTTCAATACAAGTCTATGGGAGGGGGCGTGGCGGTCGTCACGCCCCCTCCCATAGACTTGCATTAAGGGGACGGGCCGTGATGTCATGAGGGGCGGAGCCATGACGTCACGCTGCTCCGTCCCCGTATCGCCCGTCATTACGCACAGAGCGAACTCGCTCTGTGCTGTATTGAGAGCGCGGTGCCGCAGCGGGGATCCCAGGGCTCCCCAGCAGCGGGACCGCGGCGATCTGACATCTTATCCCCTATCCTTTGGATAGGGGATAAGATGTCTAGGGGCGGAGTACCCCTTTAAGTCAGACTACTGAATTCATTATCTACTAGGCCCTGGGGCATATGTGCAATACCTGGCCTGTATTCTTCCATATATAACATTTTTTAAGTATCCATTAAGAAATATTGGGGGAGATTTATCAAAACCTGTGCAGAGGAAGAGTGGTGTAGTTGCCCATAGCTACCAATCAGATTGCTTCTTTCATTTTCCACAGGCCTCTAAAGAAGCCTGTGGAAAATGAAAGAAGCGATCTGATTGGTTGCTATGGGCAACTACACCACTCTTCCTCTGCACAGGTTTTGATAAATCTCCCCAATTATGCTTTAAGGTTATTTAGACCTTTTAGAGTTAGACCTCTTATCTTTCCCAACATCTGCCATCGGGGAGATACAGGAGCCCCCCCCCCCCCCCCCCCCCTACTCCTCCTTACATAGTACAAAGTCTTTTCCACAAAAATTGGCATGTTATGCTAACATTGGTCTAATGTGTATGACCAACTTAAAGTAGTACTCCGGTGGAAAACTATTTCTTTGAAATCAACTGGTGCCAGAAAGTTAAAGGAGTAGTGCAGCGAAAAATAACTTATCCCCTATCCAAAGGAAAAGTTATAGATCGCGGGGGTCCGAGCGCTGGGACCCTCCGTGATTTCCTGCACGGGGCCACGGCCGATTGCCAGAAGCGGCCTTTTCGACCCCCGCAGGAAGTCGCAGCCTGCACACCCCCTCCATGTATTTCTATAGGGTGCATGAAGTGGGGGTGTCTGCCAGCGCTCCGGGTCAGCACACCCCCTTCCAGCAGATTGCCTCGGCCCCCGTTCAGGAGGTCGTGGAGGGTCCCAGCGCTCGGAGCCTCCGCGATCTATAACTTAGGACAAAGGAGTTGTGTGTTTTTACTACACAACTCCTTTAAACAGATTTGTAAATGACTTCTTTTTAAAAATATTAATCCTGTATACTCCACAGGAAGTTCTAATCTTTTTGAATTTCTTTTCTGTTTGACCACAGTGCTCTCTGCTGACACCTCTGTCCATGTTAGGAACTGTAAAGAGCAGGAGCAAATCCCCATAGCAAACCAATCCTGCTCTGGACAGTTCCCCACATGGACAGAGGTGTCAGCAGAGAGCACTGTGGTCAGACAGAAAAGAAATTCAAAAAGAAAAGAACTTCCTGTGAAGCATACAGCAGCTTATAAGTACTGGAAGGATTAATATTTTTAAATAGAAGTAATTTAAAATCTGTTTAACTGTCTGGCACCAGTTGATTTTAACCCCTTAAGGACCAAGGACGTACCGGTACGCCCTTGGTCCTGCTCTCCTGATATAACGCGGGGTAACACAGTAACCCCGCTTCATATCACGGCGGGCCCGGCGTCATAGTGAAGCCGGGACCCGCCTCTAATAGCGTGCAGCGCCGATCGCGGCGCCCCGTGCTATTAACCCTTTAGCCGCGCGCTCAGAGCTGAGCCGCGCGGCTAAAAGTGAAAGTGAAAGTTGCCGGCTAGCTCAGTCGGGCTGTTCGGGATAGCCGCGGCTAATCGCGGCATCACGAACAGCTTACAGGACAGCGGGAGGGCCCCTACCTGCCTCCTCGCTGTCCGATCGCCGAATGACTGCTCAGTGCCTGAGATCCAGGCCTGAGCAGTCATGCGGCAGAATCGTTGATCACTGGTTTCTTATGAGAAACCAGTGATCAATGATGAAGATCAGTGTGTGCAGTGTTATAGGTCCCTATGGGATAACAATGATCAGTGTGTGCAGTGTTATAGGTCCCTATGGGACCTATAACACTGCAATAAAAAGTGAAAAAAAAAGTGAATAAAGATCATTTAACTCCTCCCCTATTAAAAGTTTGAATCACCCCCCTTTTCCAATAAAAAAAAACCACAGTGTAAATAAAAATAAACATATATGGTATCACCGCGTGCGCAAATGTCCGAATTATAAAAATATATAATTAATTAAACCGCTCGGTCAATGGCGTGCGCGCAAAAAAATTCCAAAGTCCAAAATAGTGCATTTTTGGTCACTTTTTATATAATTTAAAAATGAATAATCAATATCGATCAATAAGTCCTATCAATGCAAAAATGGTACCGTAAAAAACTTCAGATCACGACGCAAAAAATGAGCCCTCATACCGCCCCATACACGGAAAATAAAAAAGTTATAGGGGTCAGAAGATGACAATTTTAAACGTATTAATTTTCCTGCATGTACCGGTAGTTATGATTTTTTCCAGAAGTCCGACAAAATCAAACCTATATAAGTAGGGTATCATTTTAATCGTATAGACCTACAGAATAAAGATAAGGTGTAATTTTTACCGAAATATGCACTGTGTAGAAACGGAAGCCCCCAAAAGTTACAAAACAGCGTTTTTTTTTCAATTTTGTCGCACAATGATTTTTTTTCCATTTCACCGTAGATTTTTGGGCAAAATGACTGACGTCATTACAAAGTAGAATTGGTGGCGCAAAAAATAAGCCCTCATATGGATTTTTAGGTGAAAAATTGAAAGAGTTATGATTTTTTAAAGGCAAGGAGCAAAAAACGAAAATGCCAAAAATGGAAAAAACCCCGGTCCTTAACCCCTTAAGGACCAGGCCATTTTACACCTTAAGGACCGGAGCGTTTTTTGCAATTCTGACCACTGTCACTTTAAACATTAATAACTCTGGAATGCTTTTAGTTATCATTCTGATTCCGAGATTGTTTTTTGTGACATATTCTACTTTAACTTAGTGGTAAAATTTTGTGGTAACTTGCATCCTTTCTTGGTGAAAAAACCCAAAATTTGATGAAAAAAATGAAAATTTAGCATTTTTCTAACTTTGAAGCTCTCTGCTTGTAAGGAAAATGGATATTCAAAATATAATTTTTTGGGGTTCACATATACAATATGTCTACTTTATGTTTGCATCATAAAATTTATGAGTTTTTACTTTTGGAAGACACCAGAGGGCTTCAAAGTTCAGCAGCAATTTTGAAATTTTTCACAAAATTTTCAAACTCACTATTTTTCATGGACCAGTTCAGGTTTGAAGTGGATTTGAAGGGTCTTCATATTAGAAATACCCCATAAAAGACCCCATTATAAAAACTGCACCCCCCAAAGTATTCAAAATGACATTCAGTAAGTGTATTAAGCCTTTAGGTGTTTCGCAGGAATAGCAGAAAAGTGAAGGGGAAAATTCTTCATTTTTTACACTCGCATGTTCTTGTAGACCCAATTTTTGAATTTTTGTAAGGGGTAAAAAGGAAAACATTTTTACTTGTATTTGAAACCCAATTTCTCTCGAGTAAGCACATACCTCAGATATCTATGTTAATTGTTCAGTGGGCGCAGTAGAGGGCTCAGAAGGGAAGGAGCGACAAATGGTTTTTGGGGGGCATGTCACCTTTAGGAAGCCCCTATGGTGCCAGGACAGCAAAAAAAAAAAAACACATGGCATACCATTTTGGAAACTAGACCCCTCAGGGAACGTAACAAGGGGTAAAGTGAACCTTAATACACCACAGGTGATTCACGACATTTGCATATGTAAAAAAAATATATATATTTTTTCCGTTTTGGAAACAGTGGCGTACCAGACGTTTTTAATTTTTATTGGGGAGGGGAGGGGGGCTGTGTAGGGGTATGTGTATACGCAGTGTTTTTTACTTTTTATTTTATTGTGTGTTAGTGTAGTGTTTTTAGGGTACAGTCGCACGGGCGGGGGTTCACAGTAGTTTCTCGCTGGCAGTTTGAGCTGCGGCAGAAAATTTGCCGCACCTCAAACTTGCAGCCGGATACTTACTGTAATCCTCCGCCCATGTGAGTGTACCCTATACATTCACATTGGGGGGGGGGAACATCCAGCTGTCCGGAAGAGGGGCGGAGCGGGTTGCAGGAGTGACACCCGCAGCAGGCGCCCTGATTGGTTGGCTGGTAATCCGGCCGACGAATCAGGGCGATCGTGAGGTGGCACCAGTGCCACCTCACCCCTGCTGGCTCTGGCTGTTCGGGGCCGTCTCTGACGGCCCCGATCAGCCAATAATTCCGGGTCACCAGGTCACTGGAGACCCGATTGACCCGGAATCCGCCGCAGATCGCTGGACTGAATTGTCCAGCGATCTGCGGCCATCGCCGACATGGGGGGTCATCATGACCCCCCTGGGCGATATTCCCCGATGCCTGCTGAATGATTTCAGCAGGCATCGGGCACCGGCTCCGCTCCAGATGGTTGCGGGGGGCCGGTAAGACACATGAAGTTCTCATACGTCATGTGTCCTTAAGGACTCGGAAATGGAGACGTATGAGAACGTCATGTGTCCTTAAGGGGTTAAGTGGTTAAAGGGGTATTCCAGGAAAAAAAACTTTTTTTAATATCAACTGGCTCCAGAAAATGAAACAGATTTGTAAATTACTTCTATTAAAAAATCTTAATCCTTTCAATAATTATCAGTTGCTGAAGTTGAGTTGTTGTTTTGTGTCTGGCAACAGTGCTCTCTGCTGACATCTCTGCTTGTCTCAGGAACTGCACAGAGTAGAAGAGGTTTGCTATGGGGATTTGCTTCTAAACTGGGCGGTTCCCGAGACACGTGTCATCAGAGAGCACTTAAACAGAAAAGAACAACTCAGCTTCAGCAGCTCATTAGGACTGAAAGGATTAATATTTTTTAATAGAAGAAATTTACAAATCTGTTTAACTTTCTGGATCCAGTTGATATATATAAAAAAAAGTTTTTCCTGGATAACCCTTTTAAATAAATTGTTTCCCACCGGAGTACCCCTTTAAGTTCAACACTGAACAACTGTACAAAAATTTACAAAAGTTTTAAAAAATATTTTACGTTTGGATTTTCATTAACCATCATGGCTCAGAAGCACAGATGTCAAGCTCTTTTTTGTTGAAGAAGTGTCTCTTGCGCTCATCATTAACCCTTGAATGTCTTATGCAACAACCATTACGACTACACTTCTAGCCCTTACAAGTGGATGTCAGTGTTTAATCTCTTCTAGCAATTCCCTTGAGAAATAAATTGTATTCTCCATTTTGGACAATCCCTTTTTGTTCGGAGGGTGAGCCAACAATAAGTTATTCATTGGAACCATCAATGATCAGTGGTAATCTGTAGGAGAACTTGACGCCTGCAGTGCCACCACAGGTGAAATAAAGTATTACACCGTTCTGATTGAAATCAATGGCAGGCAGAGAGATCAGGATCTATCCCAATCCCCATCCCCCATGTTCCGTAACTTAAAAAAAAAAATCCTATTTGCTTAGTTTCTTAAATTCTATCCAATCTAACTTCGGTAGACAGGTCCATTGACTGATAACCAAGGAATCTATTGGCCGACAATTATCCATTGTGTATTGCTGCCATAAGATTATCATAAAGTAACTTATCAGTGCGTCTATAATGGCCTTTTATTCTTATGTAAATGAGACCCCACACCTGCGGCCATTCATGAGCTCCCATTGTAAACCTGTTTATTGACACAACATCATTAGGAAAACCTAAATTAGAGGAACTCATCCCCCATACAATGAGACTCACTTATCTTATTCACGACATTGGAGAGATTCTATTAAATGTTAAAGGGGTACTCCCGTGGAAAACTTTTTTTTTTTAAATCAACTGGTGCCAGAAAGTTAAACAAATTTGTAAATTACTTCTATTAAAAAAATCTTAATCTTTCCAGTACTTATTAGCTGCTGAACACTACAGAGGAAATGGTTTTCTTTTTGGAACACAGAGCTCTCTGCTGACATCACGAGCCCAGTGCTCTCTGCTGACATCCCTGTCCATTTTAGGAACTGTCCAGAGCAGCATATGTTTGCTATGGGGATTTTCTCCTACTCTGGACAGTTCTTAAAATGGACAGAGATGTCAGCAGAGAGCACTGTGCTCGTGATGTCAGCAGAGAGCTCTGTGTTCCAAAAAGAAAACCATTTCCTCTATAGTATTAAGCAGCTAATAAGTACTAGAAGGATTAAGATTTTTTTAATATAAGTCATTTACAAATCTGTTTAACTTTCTGGCACCAGTTGATTTAAAAAAAAAAAAAAAAAGGTTTTCCACGGGAGTACCCCTTTAAGGCAATGTTATGTTGACTGTATAAATGTACGGTATTAGGATGTGACAACAATCGTGACTATTAATGCCATTTTTACCCTTTTGACCTACGGAAGACAAATGATTAGGAGTAAATGTAGTTGTCTGTCTCTGAGGAGACCAGGAGATTTGAGACTCTTTACAATTTTTGTATTAGGACAAGAAGCTTTAAAGGGGTATTCATGAAAAAGCATTTACTTTTCATATCAACCGGCTCCAGAAAGTTAAATAGATTTGTAAATGACTTCTATTAAAAAATCTTAATCCTTCCAGTACTTATCAGCTGCTGAAATTGAGTTGTTCTTTTCTGTCTGACAACAGTGCTCTCTGCTGACACCTCTGTCAGTCTCAGGAACTGTCCAGAGCAGGAGAGGCTTGCTATGGGGATTTGCTCCTACTCTGGACAGTTTCCGAGACAGACAGAGGTGTCAGCAGAGAGTACTGTTGTCAGACAGAAAAGAACAACTTAACTCCAGCAGCTGATAAGTACTGGAAGGATTAAGATTTTTAATAGAAGTAATTTACAAATGTTATATAAAGAATATATTACCAATCCTTCTAGGATTTTACCCCGAAGGGTACACAATGAATTCCAAATTAATATAGAGATGCTTCAATTGATATCAATTTTATTAAACATATATAAAACAATTATATAAAATTACTCTAATCCTTGGCACAGGTATAATAAAGGTTAATATTCCACTGGGCCCTAGTGGTATTAATCACCTAAAAAAGGAAGACTTTATATTCTGGCAACCATAAAATATATTAAAAATACCAGTCTGGAAAAAGATATTTGGGGAGATTTATCAAAACCTGTGCAGAGGAAGAGTGGTGTAGTTGCCCATAGCAACCAATCAGATTGCTTCTTTCATTTTCCACAGGCCTCTTTAGAGGCCTGTGGAAAATGAAAGAAGCAATCTGATTGGTTGCTATGGGCAACTGCACCACTCTTCCGCTGCACAGGTTTTGATACATCTCCCCCATTGTGTCCTTCTCTGATGCAGCTGATACAATAAGTCTTTGCAGTAAATATATGAACAGATGATATAATAGATATTGTATCCACTGAATGGTTACTTATTTCAGTCTTTTTAGCTAGTACAGGCTTTGGTCTGGTCTGTATTAATTACTGCTGGTACAATGAATCTCACCCGCTCCTGGCGCTCGATGTTATCTCCGTCCACCATACGCCGGCTGCGCTGGTACAGGGCTGTCACTTGTGCAGAGTTTTGCTTGTGCAGGGGTGCGTTTGGCACAACGTCCCCGGTGGCCTCCGTACTGCTCCTGTGATGGTATTACAGGGCGGGCACAGCGCTGGCGTCCCTCGTGGTGGATGGTAATGGAGAGTGGTGTGTTCTCAGGGCGGGTGGAAGATGGGTCTTTCCCAGCAGGTTCAGGTTGGTGGCAAATCACGGTGTGAGTCCAGATCAGACTGCAGCTGCGATGGTTGTTGCTTCCAATAAATCGTAAGTCTCTATGCCAGGTTCACACCATCAATATATTGCAAGGTGCGGTAATTAACCTAGACGCGTTTCAGGGTTCTTTCGCCTATATTGCATGACCCTTTCTTCAGTAGGAGAAATGAACATTGTTTTACCCCTTTAAGCAAACATAAAAAACTTGGTCATGTCACACAACTACCTCATGGAATCTAAATTTAACACCTGCTGCACATTGCTTCTCAGTCTGTTACCCCATGCTTCAGGCCCACCTGCTAACCTCATGGCGGCTGTATTCAGGTCTGCATGCTGGCACACTCCCAGCAGGTTTCTCAGGCATTACACGTGGTCAACACTTTTAAATCTGATTTATTTTCATTAATAATAATAAAAAAAAAAAAACAGCACCACACTTGTCCTCAGGTTGTCTGTGGTATTGCAGCTCAGTTCTATTAGAGTGAGAAAAGACAAGCTGTAATACCACACACAACCTGAAAACAGGTGTGGTGCTGTTTTTCTATTGACATTGAGGACACAGCAACATAAAATTGAAAGGGAAACACACACATCCACTGCAAGTGGGGAAACAAGAGGGAAACCCCCCAATATATATATATATATATATATATATATATATATATCTTCTCTCTCTCTCTCTCTCTCTCTCTCTCTCTCTCTCTCTCTCTCTCTCTCTCTCTCTCTCTCTCTCTCTCTCTCTCTCTCTCTCTCTCTCTCTCTCTCATAGGTTGTTAGTGTTCTCTATGATCATGAAGTGCAAGCCCACTAGCCGCGTCACGGCCACCTGTAAATGGGGGGTTCCTAACATCCCTAGCATGAAATGGTGTAGCACTGGGCGGTTACCACCACCACCCCAAAACCACAGGGGGAACGACCCACTGCCAGAGCAGCCCCAGTGCCACCCAACCAGACCCTTGGATCATTGTGCATGTTGTAGATGTGCAACTATGTCTATTTTTTTCTCTGTTTGAATTCTCATATCTATCTACATTTCATACATTTCACACACACACATATATATATATATATATATATATATATATATACACATTTTATGTTGCTGTGTCCTCAATGTCAATAGAAAAACAGCACCACACCTGTTTTCAGGTTGTGTGTGGTATGATAGATAGATAGATAGATAGATAGATAGATAGATAGATAAATGGCTGGAGAAAGGCTGCATTGTAGCAGCTGAAACGTTGTCATGTGTTGCTTGATGGAATAAACACTATCCACTTTTTACTATGTTTGATTGCAGTGATCTTTTCCTGCTTCTAGATAGATAGATAGAAAGATAGATAGATAGGAGATAGATGATAGATAGATAGATAGATAGATAGATATGAGATAGATAGATATGAGATGGATAGAGAGATATATAGATAGATAGATAGATAGATAGATAGGAGATAGATAGGAGATAGATAGATAGATATGAGATAGATAGATATGAGATGGATAGATAGATAGATAGAAATTGGAAATATCCGCAGCACACTGAGTAGTAAAATTCAAAAAAGTTTTATTCCATCACAGTGGGGGTGTCCAGAACAACGTTTCAACCAGCTCCCTGGTCTTTATCAAGCTCGATAAAGACCAGGGAGCTGGTTGAAACGTTGTTCTGGACACCCCCACTGTGATGGAATAAAACTTTTTTGAATTTTACTACTCAGTGTGCTGCGGATATTTCCAGTTTCTGCTTATACATGGATCCCTGACCCGGGTCTGGACTCTGCGTGCACCGAATTTCTCTTTTTTTTGGGTGCTGCTCTCCTTCTACTATATAGATAGATAGATAGATAGGAGATAGATAGATAGATATGAGATAGATATGAGATGGATAGATATGAGATGGATAGATAGATAGATAGATAGATAGATAGGAGATAGATAGATAGATATGAGATAGATAGATATGAGATGGATAGATAGATAGATAGGAGATAGATAGATAGATATGAGATAGATAGATATGAGATGGATAGAGAGATATATAGATAGATAGATAGATAGGAGATAGATAGATAGTAATGACGGGGTGAGCTGGTTGGAACGTCACTTCCTGTGATTAGGCACTTGTTTTTTTGGATGGACTTTGCGTGTATGGAGAATTCAGGAAATTTGTCGTGGATCCCTAAGCAAGTGAAGTGACCTAAGCTTTCAAGAGGTATTCCGGTGTTTTTAAACTAACTGGTTTCAGAAAGGTAAGTAGATATGTTAATTGATACTATTAAAAAATCTTAATCCTCCCAGTACTTATCAGCTGCTGAATGCTTCCGAAGAAGTTGAGTTGTTCTTTTCTGTCTGACCACAGTGCTCTCCGCTGACACCTCTGTCCATGTCAGGAACTGTCCAGAGAAGGAGCAAGTCCCCATAGCAAACCTCTCCTGCTCTGGACAGTTCCTCACATGCACAGAGGTGTCAGCAGAGAGCAGTGTGGCTATAACAACTCAACTTCCTCTGGAGCATACAGCAGCTGATAAGTACTGGAAGGATTAAGATTTTTATATAGAAGGAATTTACAAATCTGTTTAACTTTTTGGCACCAGTTGATTTGAAAAAAAAAAGATTGTTTTCCACAGGAGAACCCCTTTAAGCTGTATGCACACGTCCACATACAGTAGAAAGCATGCTGTGACCTTTGCCCCAATGTAGGCGCAGATGTCACTCATAAGTGCCTGCACTGTGCAGGTGATAGGTTGCGACCTGGCTGTTTTGAAGATCTCTGCGTAGGATGAGGTTGAGGTGAGTATTTTTTATATTCCAAGCACAAAGTGGAGGGAGGAGCTTCCTACCTAGGGACATAACAGCCTACCATTCTAGGAGGGGAGAGAGGATACCTGCCTACCTATGTACCTGCAGGCCTACCTACCTGGCTTACTACCCACCTAGCTGGGGGAGTAGAGGATTCCTGCCTACCTATCTGCCTGCCTACCTACCTGCCTGGCTACCTAGTTACCTCACTAACTATCTGCCTGGCTATCAGCCTGGCTATCTACCTAGCAAGCTGCCTACCCGTCTGGCTACCTACCTTCCAACTTACTTGCCTTGCTACTTACCTTCCTAGTTACCTAGCTACCCAACTGCCTGCTTACTTGCCTGGCTTCATACCTAGTTATCTAGCTACCTACCTACATGCCTTCCTATCTACCTCCCTGCCTTGCTACCTACCTACCTACCTAGTTACCTAGCTACCTACATAGCTTTCTAGCTAGCTAACAGCCTACCTAGCTACCTACCTATTTTCCCATCTACCTACTTGAAAATATTTTCTAGCTAGTTAAAAACGTACCTAGCTAGCTAACAACCTACCTACCTATCTACCTACCTGCATGCCTCGCTACATAGCAAGCTACCCAGGTACCTACCCAGCTATCTATCTAACTGGTTATTTACCTAGCTAGCTACTTACTCATCTGCTTACCTTTCTTCCTAGCTAGCTAGCTACCTGGCTAGCTGCCTATATACCTAGCTAGCTACCTACCTGGCTATCTATCTGACTAATAACCTACCTAGATACCTACATGGCTATCTTCATAGCTTGCAACCTACCTAGTTACCTGCTTGGCTAGATTGCTACTTTCCTACCTTGTGGCCTACTTACATGGCAACCTAACTACCTACCTACCTAGCTAACAACCTACCTAGAAAGCCAGAAAGGACACAAGAAAAGAAAGACTGCACTCACCATCCAATGTGTTTTTATTCGGGGAAGGAGGCAGGGGCACTCTGGGACAATTTGTTTCATGCGGTCTTGTGCTTCTTCTAGCCGGTATGCCTACCTAGAAAGCTACCTATCTACCTAGCTAACATAGCAGCATTTCATTCTTGGACACAGGCAACACAATTACTGGGGCTGGCCATGGATAGATAGATAGATAGATAGATAGATAGATAGATAGATAGATAGATATGAGATAGATAGGTAGATAGTTAGATAGATAGATATGAGATAGATAGGTAGATAGATAGATATGAGATAGATAGATAAATATGAGATAGATAGGTAGATAGTTAGATAGATATGAGATAGATAGATAGATATGAGATAGATAGATAGATAGATGACAGATAGATATGAGATAAATAGATAGATAGATGATAGATAGATAGATAGATAGATAGATATGAGATAGATAGGTAGATAGATAGATAGATATGAGATAGATAGGTAGATAGTTAAATAGATAGATAGATATGAGATAGATAGGTAGATAGATAGATAGATATGAGATAGATAGTGTCCTTCCATCTGATGACCTCTATATACAGTAGTTGTGTAGTGTACAATTTCTTTCACATTCTGATCATATAGTGTCATTGTAAACTGATCGTATGAATTTCCCTTCCACACATTTATTGTGTACTTATGTTGTCTTTGAAGTGTTCTAATTAATTCCAGGTGAGTTGAAATTTAAAGGGGTATTCCACTGGAAACTTTTTAATCAACTGGTGCCCGAAAGGTAAACAGATTTGTAAATTACTTCTATAACAAAATCTTAAAGGGGTACTCCCGTGGAAAACTTTTTTTTTTTAAATCAACTGGTGCCAGAAAGTTAAACAGATTTGTAAATTAATGCTTGTAGTGAGAAACAGCGTTCGGCACAGCCAACCGTGCAGCCTTATGTTCGCTCTTAGTGGAACAGGTGTGTATGTGTGTCGCTGCTTGTGGGGTGCTCAGCCAGGACAGAGTCATGAGTCGAACATTAGAGAGAGCATGGAAAATAAGCGGCACTCACCACAGACAGCTAGCGACAACTTCTTTATTTCTTAGGCGTGCAGTTAAAACATGCAGGTGCAGGGAGACAGGGACGCCGGGGAATCCGGCTGACTGGTCACAGCCGTATCGTGCTTCCGCACTTCGTCAGACCATCTTGTCGCTAGCTGTCTGTGGTGAGTGCCGCTTATTTTCCATGCTCTCTCTAATGTTCGAGATTTGTAAATTACTTGTATTAAAAAATCTTAATGCTTCCAGTACTTATTAGCTACTGAATACTACAGAGGAAATTGTTTTCTTTTTGGAACACAGTGCTCTCTGGTGACATCTCTGTCCATTTTAGGAACTGTCCAGAGTAGGAGAAAAACCCCATAGCAGACATATGCTGCTCTGGACAGTTCCTAAAATGGACAGAGATGTCAGCAGAGAGCACTGTGGTCATGATATCAGCAGAGAGCTCTGTGTTCCAAAAAGAAAACCATTTCCTCTGTAGTATACAGACCCTAAAAAGTACTGGAAGGATTAAGATTTTTTAATAGAAGTAATTTACAAATCTGTTTCACTTTCTGGCACCAGTTGATTTTCCACGGGAGTACCCCTTTAATGATCAAATGAAGATATATTGAAACCATGTTTCTTCCCTAAACAAGATAAAGGTTTTTGGCAATGGGCTGATGGCTCCCGTGGGAGTCACATAGTTGCTTCATGAATCAAAGCTTTCCGTGGTAGCTGAGCGACTAGGATAAACTTGTGTTTCAGTGGTTGCAAATGGGAAATCCAATTTAAGCATCTTATACTTACATTTTTGCAGCAGTGACTCCCCCGCCCCCCTCTTACAAGCCGCTTTGACATTTGATCTTTGACTGAAACCCTTAGTGTTCAGAATATACAAGTGACCGTAAAAACTAAACAGAGCTGGGTGGCTTGGCTAAGGTCAATGGGGAGGTAAAAGCCGCTTCTATGCAAAATACTTTCGGAAATGAAATGAATGGACTTCATTTGGACCTAAAATCAACAAAGATGATTGAGAAAGTAGGAAAAAATATTACAAAATAAAATCTCTACTGAAAGGGGTTATCCAGGAAATTGTTTTTTTTATATATCAACTGGCTTCAGAAAGTTAAACAGATTTGTAAATTACTTCTATTAAAAAATCTTAATGCTTTCAGTACTTATGAGCTTCTGAAGTTAAGGTTGCTCTTTTCTGTCTAAGTGCTCTCTGATGACACGTGTCTCGGGAACCACCCAGTTTAGAAGCAAATCTCCATAGCAAACCCCTTCTAAACTGGGCGGTTCCCGAGACACGTGTCATCAGAGAGCACTTAGACAGAAAAGAACAACCTTAACTTCAGAAGCTCATAAGTACTGAAAGGATTAAGTTTTTTTTAATAGAAGTAATTTACAAATATGTTTAACTTTCTGGAGCCAGTTGATATATAAAAAAAAGTTTTTCCTGGATAACCCCTTTAAAAGTCATATTCTAACTTTTCAACTGGAGGAGCCAGTAAAGAAGAATGATAGTGATCTTCATGGTTCCCAATTTTTGGAAGATTGTGATCCTCTGAAGTGACACCCTATTATTTAGAGCCAAAAAAGAGCAACTCCATGAGTTTTTCCACTTGGGACCCTACCATAGACCCATGGTGAGAGAAGGCCTAGCATGAAATGTTTCCTCAGCTTCCTGCCACATAGTCATAATATTTGCTTACAGCTTACTGTCCCTGGGCAATAACAGATTTGTAAATTAAAGGGGTATTCCATAAAAAAAAAAAAAAATCATATTAACTGGCTACAGAAAGTTATACAGATTTGTAAATTACTTCTATTAAAAATCTTAATCCTACCAGTACTTTTCAGCTGCTGAAGTTGAGTTGTTCTTCTCTGTCTGACAACAGTGCTCTCTGCTGACACCTCTGGAACTGTCCAGAGCAGGAGAGGTTTGCTATGGGGATTTGCTGCTACTCTGGACAGTTCCTGAGACAGACAGAGGTGTCAGCAGAGAGCACTGTTGTCAGACAGAAAAGAACAACTCACTTCAGCAGCTGATAAGTACTGGTATGATTAAGGTTTTTTAATAGAAGTAATTTACAAATCTGTTTAACTTTCTGGAGCCAGTTGATATGAATTTTTTTTTTCATGGAATACCCCTTTAAGTTTATTACTAGCTGTATAAATCCAAATTCAGTTAGTTCCCCCTAGTGGTGACTTCATGGAGCCAAAATAAAAAAAATGTAAAACGACACTGAGCTTTCACAAAATTTTTAGGGACATGTCAAAATTTTTCACCGGTCGTAGTCTGGATGTTTGGATCCCCATTGATCACTAGATATAGCTGGTGAGAAGACCCCACCAATCAGGTTCTCTCCTGGCTCTCTGCCACGTGATCGAGACATCCTCAAAATGCGTGGCTGTCTTGGGGCGCGTGCAGATAGGGTAGGGGGAAAAAGTTCTCAGCCACTAGTTCTAGCAATCGGTCAGGGTCTAAACACCAAGGCTCGAATCAAGCAAAACTTATGCCATGTCCTAGGAAGAAATAATATTTAAAGCAGCTCTCATACTACCTTTTCAGGTAGGTTTTCCTTAGAAGTCATTGGTTCACTCCAACTAAGAGTCTTAGAAACAAATTGGGAATGTATGTTAAGCCAGAGATCTCTCCAGAAGGAAAGAATACCCAGGGCGATTGTCCCTCATCAGTACAGAGCATGGTGTTGGCTAGAGATGTCGCAAATTGTTCGCCCGTGAACTGTTCCCGGCGAACTTAGCATGTTTGCCTTCGCATCGCCAGGCGAACATATGTGAAGTTCGATCCGCCCCCTATACTTTAACATTGCAGTAAACTTTGACCCTGTGAGTCAGAGTCAGCAGACACATTACAGCCAATCAGCATCAGTCCCTCCCTTCCAGACCCTCCTACCTCTTGCATGGACGCCATTTTACCCTCATTCAGCATGCTGCAGGCTTAGAAGTGGAGGGTTACAGAAGCTGCTCCTGCTGTATAGGGAAAGCGATAGCTAGGTTGCTGCTAGGTGGTGTATTCAGGGTCCAGTTTACTCCTAAAGCACTAGTGTAACATCTGCTTTAAGGACAGCACCCAAAAAAGCCCTTTTTAGGGCTGAAATATATCAATCCTGGTTGGGAGGGAACCGCTGCTTAAAAGGGGTACTCCAGAATCAAACTTAAGTTCCTTCAAGCAACTATCTACTACAGTATCCAAAGGGCTGAAAGATATCAGTCCGTCAGTCTTGCAACAGCTGGAGGCACCCTGGTTGGGAGGGAACCGCTCGTTAAAAGGGATACTCCAGAATCATACTTAAGTTCCATCAAGCAACTAATTACTACAGTATTCAAAGGGCTGAAAGATATCAGTCCGTGTGTTTTGCAACAGCTGGAGGCACCTTGGTTGGGGACCACTGCATAAAAGGGGAACTCCGCTGGCAAGTTTTTTTGCTCATTGTCACACTAGGGCAAATCACATTAGGTGTGACAGTTGCGCAAATAAAAAAAAAAAAACTTTTTTGGCTGTTAAATAAAATCAGCAGTCACTGTTAGTTCACGTCACAGTTGCCATTTTTCCTGCCTGCAGGGCAAATTGTGTCACCCTTGTACAAATCACATTTGGTGTGACACTTGTTTAAATTTAACCAAAAAAATGACAGGCAGAGGAAGGCCACCTCGCAGGGGCCGTCGTGGTGCTGGGATTCCCTTTGGCCCTAGAATGGCCAGTGTTCAGAGGCCACGTACCCTGAACCCCCAAAGTTCTGAGGACTTGAGTTGACTGGCTATCACAAGACACCCAATCTACTACTAAAGCTTCCGCTTGGAACCTTGACGCACCGTCCTTCTCCTCCTCTAGCTTAGCTTCGAGCACCTTTCATGCTACCACTTGCCCGCCTGACGCCACCACCAACACAAGCACCACAGCAGCTTTACTTGATCCGTCAGAGGCATTATTTACACATCAGTTTGAAGACATGAGTGATGCGCAACCATTATTGCCAGAGGATGTAGTTAACAGGGATATGTCTCAGTCAGGCAGCATTACACACATGGATGTACGGTGTGATGATGATGTTGTACCCGCTGCTGCTTCCTTTCTTGAGGTGTCAGATAGCAGTGAAGGTGTTGATGATGACGATGTGTCCGTGGATGCCACGTGGGTGCCCGCTAGAAGAGAAGAAGAGGGGGAAAGTTCAGATGGGGAGACAGAGAGGAGGAGGAGACGAGTTGGAAGCAGGGGGAGGTCGTCGCAAGGAGCTAGTGGCACAGTCAGACAGCATGCATCGGCACCCGGGGTCAGCCAGACGGGACGCCAATCAACGCATGCTGTTGCCACCACCAGAATGCCGTCATCGCAGAGCTCAGCAGTGTGGCATTTTTTTTGTGTGTCTGCCTCTGACAACAGCGAGGCCATTTGCAACCTGTGCCAGAAGAAACAGAGTTGTGGGAAGTCCAACACCCACCTAGGCACAACTGCTTTGCGAAGGCACATGATGTCACATCCCAAACGCATATGGGATCAACACGTCAGTACAAGCAGCACACAAAGTCAAAGCCGCCATCCTCCTCCTGGTCCAGCATCTTCAGCCAGGTCAACCACTGCTGCCCTCTTTGCCCCCTCTCAACCATCCGCCTCTCCGTCTCTCGCCTTGAGCAGTTCCTGCTCATCTGAACACAGCCAGGTGTCTGTCAAGGAGATGTTTGAGTGCAAGAAGACAATGTCTCAAAGTCACCCCCTAGCCCGGCGTCTGACAGTTGGCTTGTCGGAACTGCTAGCCCGCCAGCCTTTACCATACAAGCTGGTGGAGTCTGAGGCCTTTAAAAAATTTGTAGCCATTGGGACACCGCAGTGGAAGGTACCCGGACAAAAATGTTTTGCACAAAAGGCAATCCCCAACCTTTACTCCATTGTGCAAAAGGAAATTATGGCATGTCTGGCACACAGTGTAGGGGCAAGGGTCCATCTGACCACTGATACCTGGTCTGCAAAGCATGGTCAGGGCAGGTATATCACCTACACTGCTCATTGGGTAACCCTGGTACCCTGGTGATGGCTGCCAAGCATGGAATGCGTGGCTCTGCAGAGGAGTTGGTGACACCGCCACGACTTACAGGCAGGCCTGCTGCCACCTCCTCTACTCCTCCTACTCCATCCTCTTCCATAACATCCTCGGCCGAGTCCTCTTCCACTGCTGCATCTTGCTCCACATCACCGGCACGACCCCCCCCCCCCCCCCCAGCTCCCCAGGTGCTATTCCACATCCCGGATACGGCAGTGTCACACCATCTTGGGGTTGACTTGCCTCAAAGCGGAGAGTCACACCGCACCAGCGCTCCTGTCGGCCCTGAACGCACAGTTGGACCAGTGGCTGACTCCGCACCAACTGGAGATCGGCAAGGTGGTTTGTGACAATGGAACAAATTTGTTGGCGGCATTGAGGTTGGGCAAGTTGACACATGTGCCGTGCATGGTACATGTGTGTATTCTGATTGTACAACGCTTTGTGCTCAAGTACCCAGGCTTACAGGATGTCCTGAAGCAGTCCAGGAAGGTGTGTGGCCATTTCAGGCGTTCCTACACGGCCATGGCGCACTTGTCAGATATTCAGCGGCGAAACAACATGCCAGTGAGGCGCTTGATTTGCGACAGCCCGACACGTTGGAATTCAAAACTCCTAATGTTCGACCTCCTGCTCCAACAAGAAAAAGCTGTCAACGAATATTTGTATGACCGGGGTGCTGGGAATGTTTTTGCCACATTACTGGAGGCTCGTGCACAATGCCAGTAGGCTCATGCATTCTTTTGAGGAGGTGACAAACCTGGTCAGTCGCACCGAAGGCACCATCAGCGACATCATACCGTTTGTTTTCTTCCTGGAGCGTGCCCTGCGAAGAGTGCTGGATCAGGCAGTAGATGAGCGTGAAGAGGAAGAGTTGTGGACACCTTCACCACCAGAAACAGCCTTATTAGCATTGCTTGCTGGACCTGCGGCAACACTGGAAGAGGATTGTGAGGAAGAGGAGTCAGAGGAGTAATGTGGCTTTGAAGAGGAGGAGGAAGACCAACCACAGCAGGCATCCCAGGGTGCTCCTTGTCACCTATCTGGATCCTGTGGTGTTGTACGTGGCTGGGGGGAAGAAGATTATACCTTCCCTGACATCACTGAGGACGAGGAACGGGACATGAGTAGCTCGGCATCCGTCCTTGTGCAAATGGGGTCTTTCATGCTTTCGTGCCTGTTGAAGGACCCTCGTATAAAAAGGATGAAGGAGAACGACCTGTACTGGGTGTCCACGCTACTAGACTCCCGGTATAAACATAAAGTGCCTGACATGTTACTGTATTACAGCAAGGCGGAAAGGATTCAGCAGGTCCAAACTAAATTAAGAAGTATGCTGTACGCAGCGTATAAGGGTCATGTCACAGCACAACGGGGATCTAACAAGGGAAGAGGTGAAAGTAATCCTCCTCCTCCCATGAACACACCGGCAAGGACAGGATAGTGTACAGACATGCTGTTGATGGAGTACATGCAGAGCTTTTTAAGTCCTATGCATCGCCACAGCTCTTCGGGGTCCACCATCAGAGAACGAATTGACCGACAGGTAGCAAACTACCTGGCCTTAACCGCAGATATCGACACTCTGAGGAGCGATGAACCCCTTAACTACTGGATGTGCCAGCTTGACCTGTGGCCTGAACTATCCCAATTTGCGCTCGAACTTCTGGCCTGTCCCACTTCAAGTGTCCTGTCAGAAAGGACCTTCAGTGCAGCAGGAGGTATTGTCACTGAGAAGAGGAGTCGCCTTGGTCAAAAAAGTCTGGATTACCTCACCTTTCTTAAGATGAATGAGGGATGGATCCCGAAGGGACTGACACTGGGCGATACATTTGACTGAACAATGCCTGATCAGATGAGCTGCCTTGGCTAAAAATGGTCCACACGCTGCTGTATTTGAACTCTGAATGCCGGATGACTTGCGTGACTTATCCGCCACCAACTAGGGTTCAAGCCGCAATGTTTTAGGGCACTTTCTGCCTGGCAAAACAAACAGAAAATTTTCAGGCCGCTTCTACAGCAGCGGCTGCGACAATACCAAATTTTCCAGCCAGGTGTACATGACTAATTTTTCTGGCCTCTGCTGCTGCAATTGTTATGCTGCTGCAATTTTTATGGCTGCTGCTACAGAAGCGGCTGCAACAATACCAAATTTTTCATCCATGTGTACATGCCTAATTTTTCTGGTACTCTCTGCTTACATCTCTGTCCATTTTTGCAACCGTGGATATTAGATGTATGCTAAGGGAAGCATGGTGGCTCAGAGGTTAGCACTGCTGCCTTGCAGCGCAGGGGCCTTGTGTTCAAATCTCACTATGTGCTGCCTCAAGGGGGGCTCTAACTATGTGCTGCCTAATATGGGGGAATCTAACTATGTGCTGCCTAAAGGGAGGCTCTTAATATGTGCTGCCTAATATGGGGGAGTCTAACTATGTGATGCCTAAAGGGGGGCTCTATGTGCTGCCTAAAGGGGGCTAAAGCATGTTATTCCAAACCATTTAGGAATAATAGGTGATTTATGCCCTTTATGGATGTAAACCAGACTCTGCATCAACTATGTCATTTTCCATGGGAGTTTTGCCATGGATCCCACTCCGGCACGCCACAGTCCAGGTGTTAGTCCCCTTGAAACAACTTTTAAATCACTATTGTGGCCAGAAAGAGTCCCTGTGGGTTTTAAAATTCACCTGCCCATTGAAGTCAATGGCGGTTCGCCCGGTTCGCCGGTTCGCTAAATTTTATGTTCGCGACATCACTAGTGTTGGCTGGCTAGTGAGAGACCTATCATTGTGGGACTAAAGGGGTACTGTTCCTCCTTAAAGGAGTACTCCGCCCCTAGACATCTTATCCCCTATCCAAATGATAGGAGATAAGATGTCTGATCATGGGGGTCCACGATCTTGGCTGCGGCATTCGGGGAACTGAGCAAACTTCACTTCGTGCCGGAGGACTGGTAATGCAGGGCGGAGTCTCTTGACGTCACGGGCATGCCTCGCTTGTGACATCATGGCCACGCCCCCTCAATGCAAGTCTATGGGAGGAGACGTGACTTCTCGAGCATGGCATGGCCGTGATGTCATGAGCCTCTGGCATTGCACCCGATGCTGTAAATGAACATTGGGTGCAGTAGGGAGATCGCGAGGGTCCCCAGCGATGGGACCTGTGCAATTAGGAATCTTACATCTTGTCTAGGAGTGGAGTACCCCTTTAACGGGAGCATCATAAAGACATGTGTGACCCTATAATGTTAATTAAACTGCATATTCAATTAAGTAAATGTTAAAATAAAATACCATAGTACAGAATTGTTGATCCCTTTTTGTACCACATAAAAATAAATAAAAATTGATCATAAAGTCTCATCAAAACAAAATGACTATAAGAAGGCAAGGAGGAGAAAACAAAAGTGCAAAAATGAAAAATCGGTTTGATAGGTAGAGGGAACTCTTAATTTTCCTCCAACATCTGGTGTCCAGCTTTGCTGGATTTCAACATTGCTGCCGAGTCTATGGGGAGGTCACACGGGAGAGCTGCCTGATGAAATAGCATTGTCCAATATCTATCTGTACATGGCTATAGCTGTAATTGTCTATCTTCAGAAGTCCTATAGCAATGAATGGAGTAGTAGCTGAGCATGCCTGCTGGGAGACACGGGACCACCATTCTTTTCATTGATGGGGATCCAAGTGGGCGGACCACCACCAATCAGATACTTGTCACCTATTCTGTGTGATTAGATTTAATCTTGGGATAAGCCATTAATGATAACACACTGATAGCCCACAGACTTAGTATAGATCAATCCAAACCAACAGCATTCATGTCTAGAGACTCCATCAGACGCTACCGAGGACAATTCCATATGAGAAGATCTTTTAGACACAAGTTCTTGTGAAGGTTGGATTTAGGAATGGTCAAAGAAAGAAGACATCCCCCATGCATTGACACTGTCTGGGCGCTTCGGTCTCCTATAGCTTAGCAGATAGCACCCTGTTTTGTCTCTCTAAAAAACTCACCAGTAATTTTGAGCTAATAAATGTATTAGTTTAGATCCCTTACATGCAATCTAATACAGAGTAGGAGGCTGTTTTAAGGTAACCGTGGGCCCCATTACCTACTGGGTTTCTGTACAGTTACACATATGTTATGTCTATCCCTGTCTGGAACATCTAAATGTCTTTACTTCCCTTTATGGATTTATGTATGAGTACCATGATAGTGTACATCTGTGATGTTAAAGAAGTATTCCAACCAACACTTATCCCTTATCTATAGAAGAGGGGATAAGTGTCTGATCACCGAGGGTCCAACCAATGGTGGCCTTCATCATCCCGATAATGGAGATCCGACTTGATTATCAGAATGGAGGGGCAGGTTGAGCATGATCACTGAGGCTCCATTCCCTAATGCGATGTGCTCATGTATCCACGGCAGCTCCCATAAACAATGAATGTAGCGGCATACATGCTCAACACTGCTCCATTCTGACCGGAGATCCTACTGGTGGAATTCTCCACAATCCTGTAGGCTAAGAGTAACTGGCTCCCTTATGGTTTATACTCCCCAGTTCGCAGGCGCAGCGTTTGGACATAGTCTCCTGATATGAGGCATTTTCTGAATAAACAACTTTAAAGGGTACCTTTCAACAAAAAAACTTTTGATATATTATAGATTAATGTTTGCAGAATAATTTTCCAATAGCATGTTATTAAAAAATATGCTTCTTTCTTTTTAACCCCTTAAGGACACATGACGTTCTCATACGTCTCCATTTCCGAGTCCTTAAGGATAAATGACGTATGAGAACGTCATGTGTTTTACCGGCCCCCCGCAGCCATCTGGAGCGGAGCCGGTGCCGGTTCAGCAGGCATCGGGGCATTTCGCCCAGGGGGGTCATGATGACCCCCCATGTCGGCGATGGCCGCAGATCGCTGGACAATTCAGTCCAGCGATCTGCGGCGGATTCCGGGTCAATCGGGTCTCCAGTGACCTGGTGACCCAGAATTATTGGCTGATCGGGGCCGTCAGAGACGGCCCCGAACAGCCATAGCCAGCAGGGGTGAGGTGGCACTGGTGCCACCTCACGATCGCCCTGATTCGTCGGCCAGATTACCGGCCGACCAATCAGGGCGCCTGCTGCGGGTGTCACTCCCGCAACCCGCTCCGCCCCTCTTCCGGAGGACGTGAGCGGGTGCGGGACGTGCACCCCGGGTGCTGGGGACCGCGATCCCCGGCGTCCCTGTTGGGATCGGGGCCCCAGGAGCAGCGGCAACGACGAGGGACTGACCTGATGCGGCGTGGATCGTTGGAGGTGAGTGACAGCCTCCTGCTGTTGCTTAGCAACAGCTCCCAGCATGCATAAAGGGCATGCTGGGAGCTGTAGTTATGCAACAGCAGGAGGCAGACCACCACAACTCCCAGCATTCCCTTATGGGCATGCTGTGACTTGTAGTTTTGCAACAGCTGGAGGCACATTCTTTCTATGGAAAAGTGTACCTTCAGCTGTTGTATAACTACAACTCCCAGCTTGCACAATCAGCTAAAGTGCATGCTGGGAGTTGTAGTGGTGCATCTGGTGGTTGCATAACTACAACTCCCAGCATGCCCGTTGGCTGTCGGTGACTGCTGAGAGTTGTAGTTTTGCAATAGCTGAAGGCACACTGAGTTAAGTAGCAAACCAGTGTGTCTCCAGCTGTTGCATAACTACAATCTCCAGCATCCCCAGCCAAAGTAGTATGCCTCCAGCTGTTGCAGAACTACAAGACCCAGCATGTCCTTCCGCTGTCCGTACATGCTGGGGGTTGTAGCTTTTGCAACAGCTGAAGGCACACTGGTTGCAAAACACTGAGTTTGTTACCAAACTCAGTGTTTCACAACCAGTGTGCCTCCAGCTGTTGCAAAACTACAACTCCCAGCATGCACTGATAGACCGTACATGCTGGGAGTTGTAGTTTTGCAACAGCTGGATGTCCCCCCCCAATGTGAATGTACAGGGTACACTCACATGGGCGGAGGATTACAGTAAGTATCCAGCTGCAAGTTTGAGCTGCGTCAAATTTTCTGCCGCAGCTCAAACTGCCAGCGAGAAACTACTGTGAACCCCCGCCCGTGTGACTGTACCCTAAAAACACTACACTACACTAACACAAATTAAAATAAAAAGTAAAAAACACTACATATACACATACCCCTATACAACCCCCCTCTCCTCCCCAATAAAAATGAAAAACGTCTGGTACGCCACTGTTTCCAAAACGGAGCCTCCAGCTGTTGCAAAACAACTACCCCCAGTATTGCCAGATGGCCGTTGACTGTCTAGGCATGCTGGGAGTTTTACAACAGCTGGAGGCACCCTGTTTGGGAATCACATACCCCTATGTCCACCCCTATGCAAGTCCCTAATTTAGGCCTCAAATGTGCATGGCACTCTCACTTTGGAGCCCTGTCGTATTTCAAGGCAACAGTTTAGGGTCAAATATGGGGTATCGCCGTACTCGGGAGAAATTGGGTTACAAATTTTGGGGGGTATTTTCTGCTATTACCCTTTTTAAAAATGTAAAATTTTTGGGAAAACAAGCATTTTAGGTAAAAAAATATATATATTTTTTTTACATATGCAAAAGTCGTGAAACACCTGTAGGGTATTAAGGTTCACTTAACCCCTTGTTTTTTTTTTGCTGTTCTGGCACCATAGGGGCTTCCTAAATGCGGCATGCCCCCAGAGCAAAATTTGCTTTCAAAAAGCCAAATGTGACTCCTTCTCTTCTGAGACCTGTAGTGCGCCAGCAGATCACTTTTCACCCCCATATGGGGTGTTTTCTGAATCGGGAGAAATTGGGCTTCAAATTTTGGGGGGTAATTTCTGCTATTACCCTTTTTAAAATTGTAAAAATTTTGGGAAACCAAGCATTTTAGGTAAAAAAAATATATATTTTTTACATATGCAAAAGTTGTGAAACACCTGTAGGGTATTAAGGTTCACATTACCCCTTGTTACGTTCCCCGAAGGGTCTAATTTCCAAAATGGTAAGCCATGTGTTTTTTTTTTTTGCTGTTCTGGCACCATAGGGGCTTCCTAAATGCGGCATGCCCCCAGAGCAAAATTTGCTTTCAAAAAGCCAAATGTGACTCCTTCTCTTCTGAGACCTGTAGTGCGCCAGCAGAGCACTTTTCACCCCCATATGGGGTGTTTTCTGTATCGGGTGAAATTGGGCTTCAAATTTTGGGGGGTATTTTCTGCCATTACCCTTTTTAAAAATGAAAAATTTTTGGGAAACCAAGCATTTTAGGTAAAATTTTTTTTTTTTTTTACATATGCAAAAGTCGTGAATCACCTGTGGGGTATTAAGGTTCACTTTACCCCTTGTTACATTCCCTGAGGGGTCTAGTTTCCAAAATGGTATGCCACGTGTTTTTTTTTTTTTTTTGCTGTCCTGGCACCAGAGGGGCTTCCTAAAGGTGACATGCCCCCCAAAAACCATTTGTCGCTCCTTCCCTTCTGAGCCCTCTACTGCGCCTGCTGAACAATTAACATAGACATATGAGGTATGTGTTTACTCGAGAGAAATTGGGTTTCAAATACAAGTAAAAATTTTCTCCTTTTTTACCCCTTGCAAAAATTCAAAAATTGGGTCTACAAGAACATGCGAGTGTAAAAAATGAAGATTTTGAATTTTCTCCTTCACTTTGCTGCTATTCCTGTGAAACACCGAAAGGGTTAATACACTTACTGAATGTCATTTTGAATACTTTGGGGGGGGGGGTGTAGTTTTTATAATGGGGTCATTTATGGGGTATTTCTAATATGAAGACCCTTCAAATCCACTTCAAACCTGAACTGGTCCCAGAAAAATTTTGAGTTTGAAAAATTTGTGAAAAATGTGAAAATTGCTGCTGAACTTTGAAGCCCTCTGGTGTCTTCCAAAAGTAAAAACTCATAAATTTTATGATGCAAACATAAAGTAGACATATTGTATATGTGAAACAAAAAAATATATATTTTGAATATCCATTTTCCTTACAAGCAGAGAGCTTCAAAGTTAGAAAAATGCAAAATTTTAATTTTTTTCACCAAGAAAGGATGCAAGTTACCATAAAATGTTACCACTACGTTAAAGTAGAATATGTCACGAAAAAACAATCTCGGAATCAGAATGATAACTAAAAGCATTCCAGAGTTATTAATGTTTAAAGAGACAGTTGTCAGATGTGCAAAAAACGCTCCGGTCCTTAAGGTGTAAAATGGCCTGGTCCTTAAGGGGTTAAAGGGGTACTCCCGTGTAAAACTTTTTTTTTTTTTTAATCAACTGGTGCCAGAAAGTTAAACAGATTTGTAAATCACTTCTATTAAAAAATCTTAATCCTTCCAGTACTTTTTAGGGGCTGTATACTAAAGAGAAATCCAAATAAGAAATGCATTTCCTCTGATGTCATGACCACAGTGCTCTCTGCTGACCTATGCTGTCCATTTTAGGAACTGTCCAGAGCAGGAGAAAATCCCCATAGCAAACATATGCTGCTCTGGTCCAGTCCTGGCCGCAAGCATTTTTTTTATAGATTAAGCCTTTTTTTTTTTTATAGATTTCAGACTCACGCTGGAGTCCTAAATCTCAGACTGCAGGCGGGACACAGACAAGCTCAGCACTACTCCCTGGCAGGGAGCAGTGCTGTGCTTGTCTGTGTCCCGGCTGCAGTATGAGATTTAGTACTCCAGCATGAGTCTGAAATCTATAGAAAGGTTGCGGCCAGGACTGGTAGGGAGACCTCTAGTGGTCATTTTTTCAAAGTGGAAAATTAAATAGAAAGAAGCATATTTTTTAATAACATGCTATTGGAAAGTTACTCTACATACATTAATCTAAAATATATCAAAGGTTTTTTTGATGAAAGGTACCCTTTAAACCTCGCTCCTGGCACCCGGTAAGTAGACATGGGGGTGGAGCCAAAACATGTAGTCAAGCTACCTCTGTCTTCCTCTCAGCCACTTAGGCTTGGTTGATACCCTATTTTTTGGACTGTGTGTGAAGTTCCCAGCACTCGGTGTGCTGTAAATGAACAGGGAGGGAAGCGGGCAGCCACGTGCTCCTCTCTCTGCTCTCTGTCTATGAGACCTGGCCGGCTCCCATAGACTTGCAATGTAAGTCTGTCCAGGTGACATGATATAGAGTCGGAAGAGAATTTTCCCTGCTCGTTCTCATAATGAATCAGGGTTTGAACATTCAAATCCTGACCGATCAAATGTTTGTTCAAATGACAGGTACTTTGGACAATCCTTCTATATTGGAGTACACAGATGATAAACTAATCACCGCTGTCCTGCTCCCAACAGCTAAGGTTGCTACCTTTCTTGCCAAAAAAATACCGGCCATAATAATTTGCATAATTAATTACATATGTGTGACATCACTGGATACATATATGCGAGGGAGATTTTGTTCTCTTCTGACCCCTCTAACTTTTTTATTTCTCCTTATACGGGCCTGTATGAGGGCTCATTTTTTTTGTGCCCTGATCTGCAGTTTTTACCAGTACCATTTTTGTTTTTATGTGACTTTTTGATTGCTTTTTTTTAAATTAAATTCGGGAGTTGCAGTTAGTTACTAACTACAACTCCCAGCATGCCCTGATAAAGCCTGTGGCTAAGCAGCTGCCCCAAACGAAAGCTACAACTCCCAACATGTTGGACTATACTGTAGTATATAGTATAGGTCAGTGTTTCCCAACCAGGGGTGCCTCCAGCTGTTGTAAAACTACAACTCCTAGCATGTTGGACTATACAGTAGTATATAGTATAGGTCAGTGTTTCCCAACCAGGGGTGCCTCCAGCTGTTGTAAAACTACAACTCCTAGCATGTTGGACTATACTGTAGTATATAGTATAGGTCAGTGTTTCCCAACCAGGGGTGGCTTCAGCTATTGCAAAACTGCAACTCCCAGCATTCCCGGACAGCCGCTGGCTGTCCGGGCATGCTGGGAGTTGTAGTTTTGCAACAGCTGGAAGTGCTCTGGTTGGGAAACACTGGTATAGTATATGGTGCAACATTCTGGGAGTTGGAGAATTGGTTGGATAAATAACGGGCATTGCATGGCTGGTATTTTTATATATATATATATATATATATATATATATAGATAGATAGATAGATAGATAGATAGATAGATATAAAATACTGGCAGGGTGGCCAAAATAAAATACCGGCCAGGTGGCAACCCTACCCACAGCAGCATGGACATACCAAATTGCCAGGTCCTCCAAAGCAAGAGATGGTCTTTGTAGTTGTGTTTCACTCTGGATTTGGGCCACTCTGCCGGTTTTTATTTTTAGAAAGATGCCCAGGCTGTCTGCTAAAAAATACAAAGCCGCATATACCCGCTGCCTCTGGTAACACTGCTCCCAGTTTCCTCTTCTAGGTGTTGGGACTCAATGCATCAATTACTCGCCACAGCAGCGGTGTCCAGTCTCCGCCAGTTATTGACTGACTGTGAATGTGACATATTGGGCCCCAGTTTCAGAAAGAGGAGAGGCCAAAAACGTCAATTGTTGCTCAGCCAATCACTAAGGCTGGGTACCGCTTGGCCGGTGTACGGAGGATAGGAACACCAGGGATAGGGGCAGCCTTACTGGAGGCAGTGGAGGGGGGAGGGGGGGACGACGGTATGTACAGCTTTGTTTTTTATGGCAGACAGCCTGGGCATCTAACCCATTAACTCACAATGCCCGAACACAGTGTTTGCACATGTCTTTTATCTACTAGACAGCCCTCTTTAAAGGGGTATTCCAGGAAAAAACTTTATATATATATATATATATATATATATATATATATATCTCAGCTGGCTCCAGAAAGTTAAACAGATTTGTAAATTTCTTCTATTAAAACAATCTTAATCCTTCCAATAATTATCAGCTGCTGAAGTTGAGTTGTTCTTCTCTGTCTGGCAACAGTGCTCTCTGCTGACATCTCTGCTTGTCTCGGGAACTGCACAGAGTAGATGAGGTTTGCTATGGGGATTTGCTTCTACTCTGGACAGTTCCCGAGACAGGTGTCATCAGAGAGCACTTAAACAGAAAAAAAAACAACTCAACTTTAGCAGCTCATAAGTACTGAAAGGATTAATATATATATATATATATATATATATATATATATATATTTTTTTTTTTTTTTCATAGAAGTAATTTACAAATCTGTTTAACTTTCTGGAGCCAGTTGATGATATATATATATATATATATATATATATATATATATATATATATATCAGAAGGCTGGATTGTGAGTCGCTCACCCTGTGCACGCCTACCTCACCACCTGTGCCGCAGACCGTCCGGTACCGCCTCCGGCTGCTCACTTGTAAAGAAAAGAACAAGGTCCGGCACTAGGTTGGTTGCAGGTAAAAACTTCTTATTTCTTTATTTGAAGATTCTGCAGTACAAGGTTGAAAGTCTGACGCGTTTCGCTAAAGAGCTTAATCGTAGACACATTAATGTCTACGATTAAGCTCTTTAGCGAAACGCGTCAGCCTTTCAACCTTGTACTGCAGAATCTTCAAATAAAGAAATAAGAAGTTTTTACCTGCAACCAACCTAGTGCCGGACCTTGTTCTTTTCTTTATATATATCTATAGATATATGTATATATATATATAAGTTTTTTTTTCCTGGATAACCCCTTTAAATACCTATTGAAATATTTGGCCCCCGATCAACACCTGGTCCCCATGTGTCCAAGAATTTAGCAAGAATATAGAAATGTAAATTGCAGAATTAAGCCTTTAAGATGATCTCTCCTGCATTTTCTGGTTACTATGTGATGTTCTTACCAAGTCACAAGACCTCGATGACTGCCAGTCCTACATAAGAGTGGATTATGAATAGCTTTCCTATCTGCTCTGTATCATTGTAATGAATGTGGACAGAAGATTCAGAGGTTATTGAATGTAATTATTGCCTGGATTGATTATGGAGATTACAAAACGCATCTTTACCAATCAGGCTGTGATCTGTGGCCTGCTCTGTGTCAGCGCTGTAAGCTTGATCCTAATGTTTTCACACAGCACACAAGGCCTATTTGTTAAGTGCACATTGCCAAGTCTGTGATCCAGATGAGGAACCGGTGATCATTGAGAACGTTTTATCTACTGTATCTAGATTCATTTTCTTTCAAGACTTCAACACTCGGTATTAAATTCTCAGTAGTATCGTCAACAGTGAAAATGTATCTTTCAGCGGCTCCATTATGTATGTGGACGGACATTATTGCTGCTGTGTGCAGACTCTAATCCATATTGCAAACAGTTGTAACTCCTGTGATAAAATCCTTAGATCCTGCCTTAAAGGGGTACTCCGGTGAAAACCTTTTTTCTTTTAAATCAACTGGTGGCAGAAAGTTAAACATATTTGTAAATTACTTCTATTAAAAAATCTTAATCTTATTAGCTGCTGAATGCTACAGAGGAAATTCCTTTCTTTTTGGAACACTGATGACATCACGAGCA
Organism: Hyla sarda; assembly: GCF_029499605.1. Taxonomy (NCBI): domain Eukaryota; kingdom Metazoa; phylum Chordata; class Amphibia; order Anura; family Hylidae; genus Hyla; species Hyla sarda. The sequence goes on from NC_079191.1 coordinate 410,664,473, forward strand.
CAGTGCTCTCTGCTGACATCTATGTACATTTTAGCAACCATGCATAGCAGATGGAAGCTAAGGGCAGCATGGTGGCTCAGTGGTTAGCACTGCTGTCTTGCAGTGCTGGGGACTTGGGTTCAAATCCCACTAAGGACAACAATAAATAAAGCGTTATTATTATTATAATAACGTCAGCAGAGAGAACTGTGGTCGTGATGTCATGAGAGAGCATTCCAAAAAGAAAAGAATTTCCTCTGTAGTATTCAGCAGCTAATAAGTACAGGAAGGATTAAGATTTTTTAATAGAAGTAATTTACAAATATGTTTAACTTTCTGCCACCAGTTGATTTAAAAGAAAAAAGGTTTTCACCGGAGTACCCCTTTAAAGGGGTATTCCAGGCAAAAAAAAAAATTTTATATATCAACTGGCTCCGGAAAGTTAAACAGATTTGTAAATTACTTCTATTAAAAAAATCTTAATCCTTCAAATAGTTATTAGCTTCTGAAGTTTTCTGTCTAACTGCTCAATGATGATGTCACGTCCCGGGAGCTGTGCATGATGGGAGAATATCCCTTGCATGATGGGAGAATATCCCCATAGGAACTGGACAGCTCCCGGGACGTGAGTCATCAGAAAGCAGTTAGACAGAAAACAGCAACTTAACTTCAGAAGCTAATAACTATTGGAAGGATTAAGATTTTTTAATAGAAGTAATTTACAAATCTGTTTAACTTTACTGAGCCAGTTGATATATATATAAAAAAAAGTTTTTGCCTGGAATACCCCTTTGATCCCTTAACGACGCAGGACGTATATTTACGTCCTGCGCCGGCTCCCGCGATATGAAGCGGGATCGCGCTGCGATCCCGCATCATATCGCGTCGGTCCCGGCGCTCATCAACGGCCGGGACCCGCCGCTAATACCACACATTGCCGATCGCGGCGATGTGTGGTATTAATCCTTTAGAAGCGGCGGTCAAAGCTGACCGCCGCTTCTAAAGTGAAACTGAAAGTGACCCGGCTGCTCAGTCGGGCTGTTCGGGACCGCCGCGGTGAAATCGCGGTGTCCCGAACAGCTGACCGGACACCGGGAGGGCCCTTACATGCCTCCTCGGTGTCCGATCGACGAATGACTGCTCCGTGCCTGAGATCCAGGCAGCAGCAGTCAAGCGCCGATAATGCTGATCACAGGCGTGTTAACCCCTTAACGACGCAGGACGTATATTTACGTCCTGCGCCGGCTCCCGCGATATGAAGCGGGATCGCGCCGCGATCCCGCATCATATCGCGTCGGTCCCGGCGGTAATCAACGGCCGGGACCCGCGGCTAATACCACACATCGCCGATCGCGGCGATGTGCGGTATTAACCCTTTAGAAGCGGCGGTCAAAGCTGACCGCCGCTTCTAAAGTGAAAGTGAAAGTGACCCGGCTGCTCAGTCGGGCTGTTTGGGACCGCCGCGGTGAAATCGCGGCGTCCCGAACAGCTGATCGGACACCGGGAGGGCTCTTACCTGCCTCCCCGGTGTCCGATCGACGAATGACTGCTCCGTGCCTGAGATCCAGGCAGGAGCAGTCAAGCGCCGATAATGCTGATCACAGGCGTGTTAATGCACGCCAGTGATCAGCATTAGAGATCAGTGTGTGTAGTGTTATAGGTCCCTATGGGACCTATAACACTGCAAAAAAAATGTAAAAAAAAAGTGTTCATAAAGGTCATTTAACCCCTTCCCTAATAAAAGTTTGAATCACCCCCCTTTTCCCATAAAAAAAATAAAACAGTGTAAAAAAAATAAAAAATAAACATATGTGGTATCGCCGCGTGCGTAAATGTCCGAACTATAAAAATATATCATTAATTAAGCCGTACGGTCAATGGCGTACGCGCAAAAAAATTCCAAAGTCCAAAAAAGCGTATTTTGGTCACTTTTTATATCATTAAAAAATGAATAAAAAGTGATCAAAAAGTCCGATCAAAACAAAAATCATACCGATAAAAACTTCAGATCACGGCGCAAAAAATGAGTCCTCATACCACCCCATACGTGGAAAAATAAAAAAGTTATAGGGGTCAGAAGATGACATTTTTAAACGTATAAATTTTCCTGCATGTAGTTATGATTTTTTCCAGAAGTGCGACAAAATCAAACCTATATAAGTAGGGTATCATTTTAACCGTATGGACCTACAGAATAATGATAAGGTGTAATTTTTACCGAAATATGCACTGCGTAGAAACGAAAGCCCCCAAAAGTTACAAAATGGCGTTTTTTTTTCGATTTTGTCGCACAATAATTTTTTTTTCCGTTTCGCCGTGCATTTTTGGGTAAAATGACTAATGTCACTGCAAAGTAGAATTGGCGACGCAAAAAATAAGCCATAATATGGATTTTTAGGTGGAAAATTGAAAGGGTTATGATTTTTAAAAGGTAAGGAGGAAAAAACGAAAGTGCAAAAACAGAAAAACCCTGAGTCCTTAAGGGGTTAATACACGCCAGTGATCAGCATAGGAGATCAGTGTGTGCAGTGTTATAGGTCCCTATGGGGCCTATAACACTGCAAAAAAATTTTTTTAAAAATGTGTTAATAAAGGTAATTTAACCCCTTCCCTAATACAAGTTTGAATCATCCCCCTTTTCCCATAAAAAAAATAAAACAGTGTAAAAAAAAATAAAAAAATAAACATATGTGGTATTGCCGCGTACATAAATGTCCGAACTCTAAAAATATATAATTAATTAAACCGCACGGTCAATGGCGTACGCGCAAAAAAAATTCCAAAGTCGAAAAAAACTTATTTTGGTCACTTTTTATACCATTAAAAAAATTAATAAAAAGTGATCAAAAAGTTTGATCAAAACAAAAATCATACCGATAAAAACTTCAGATCACGGCGCAAGAAATGAGTCCTCATACCGCCCTGTACGTGGAAAAATAAAAAAGTTATAGGGGTCAGAAGATGACATTTTTAAACGTATAAATTTTCCTGCATGTAGTTATGATTTTTTCCAGAAGTGCGACAAAATCAAACCTATATAAGTAGGGTATCATTTTAACCGTATGGACCTACAGAATAATGATAAGGTGTAATTTTTACCGAAATATGCACTGCGTAGAAACAGAAGCCCCCAATAGTTACAAAATGGCGTTTTTTTTCGATTTTGTCGCACAATGATTTTTTTTCCCTTTTGCCGTGGATTTTTGGGTAAAATAACTAATGTCACTGCAAAGTAGAATTGGTGACGCAAAAATTAAGCCATAATATGGATTTTCAGGTGGAAAATTGAAAGGTTATGATTTTTAAAAGGTAAGGAGGAAAAAACGAAAGTGCAAAAACGGAAAAACCCTGAGTCCTTAAGGGGTTAAAATTTCATTTCATTTTCTAATTTATCCACATCAAGGATACATTTGCACTATGGGCCATTGGCTTTATTTGGTAAATCCACAGAGATCAGTTTAAAGAAAAAGTCATAATGGTTATTATATATTGTCAGAAAATTATAAGGCCCGGCCATAAGTTAAAGGGGTATTCCAAGATTTTTTCTTAATTTGACTATGCTACAGGTACTGTAAAGTTAGTGTAGTTCATAATATAGTGGTCCCTCAACATACGATGGTAATCCGTTCCAAATGGACCATCGTTTGTTGAAACCACCGTATATTTAGGGATCCGTGCAATGTAAAGTATAGGACAGTGGTCTACAACCTGCGGACCTCCAGATGTTGCAAAACTACAACACCCAGCATGCCCGGACAGCCAACGGCTGCTGGGAGTTGTAGTTTTGCAACATCTGGAGGTCCGCAGGTTGTAGACCACTGTTAGAGGAAGTTGTACTCACGTGTCCCCGCTGCTCTGGACCGTCACCGCTGCCTGGGATGTCGCCTTCCATCGCTGTCCCCGAGGTGTCCCCGATGCTCCGGCAAGGCCTCTGCTTCCCCGGCATCCTCGCTCTCCGTCGCCGCCATCACGTCGCTACGCACTCCTCTCCTATTGGATGACGGGACGGCGTGCGCAGCGACGTGATGACGACGATGGAGAGCACCGACGATGCAGGGGATCCCGAAGAGGACGCGCCGGAGCCCCTAGGACAGGTAAGTGATCGTCAGCGGACCACACGAGGCACCGTAAACGGCTAATTGGCGGCAGATGAAGCAGTCAGCGCTCCGACATACAAAAGCATCGTATGTTGATGCTGCCTTCACATTTCACAAAAATAAATCAGCAGCGTTATAGTGGACTCACAACTAGCCACAAGACAAGCACAGATCCCCAATCCACATCCCCATAGAAAATTTAAGAAACACTTGTCTTGTACATGTGGTCCTCCAGTCTCCTGATCAGTGGGGGTCCCAGCAGTCGAACAACTATCAAGCAGCTTGTTATTCCCTATCCTGTGTATTGGAGAAAACTTTTAGAGATGGGAACAGCCCTTTAACAATGGGCTGAAAATGGCTGCACCTTGACACCAAAAATAGTTGAGATCATTTTCTTTTATATAAAAGGGGTGTATAGATGGAGGTCACAGAGGAGGTCTTCAGTCTTAGACTCATGTCTATTTAAGGGGTTATCTGGCAGAATAGGGTATAAGTGTCTGATCACAGGGGTCCAAACTCTGCGATTTGTGGGACAGAGCGCCATCTTTCACCTGTGGATGCTTCTTCCAGCTGAGAGCTCCACAACACTGGCCCTCCAACTTCTAAGACGACCTCCTTGCACTAGACAGTGAGCAGCTATATTTAAAGGGGTACTCTGGTGAAAAACATTTTTTTTTTTAACCCCTTAAGGACCGGGGTTTTTTCCGTTTTTGCATTTTCGTTTTTTGCTCCTTGCCTTTAAAAAATCATAACTCTTTCAATTTTGCACCTAAAAATCCATATGATGGCTTATTTTTTGCACCACCAATTCTACTTTGTAATGACGTCAGTCATTGTGCCCAAAAATCTACGGTGAAACGGGAAAAAAAATCATTGTGAGACAAAATTGAAAAAAAAAACGCCATTTTGTAACTTTTGGGGGCTTCCGTTTCTACGTAGTACATTTTTCGGTAAAAATGACACCTTACCTTTATTCTGTAGGTCCATATGATTAAAATGATACCCTACTTATACAGGTTTGAATTTGTCGCACTTCTGGAAAAAATCATAACTTCATGCAGAAAAATTTATACGTTTAAAATTGTCATCTTCTGACCCCTATAACTTTTTTATTTTTCCGTGTATGGGGCGGTATGAGGGCTCATTTTTTGCGCCGTGATCTGAAGTTTTTAACGGTACCATTTTTGCATTGATAGGACTTATTAATCGCTTTTTATTCATTTTTTCATGATATAAAAAGTGACCAAAAATGCACTATTTTGGACTTTGGAATTTTTTTGCGCGCACGCCATTGACCGTGCGGTTTAATTAACGATATATTTTTATAATTCGGACATTTCCGCACGCGGCGATACCATTTATGTTTACTTTTATTTTTATTTACACTGTGTTTTTTCTTTTATGGGAAAAGGGGGGTGATTCAAACTTTTAATAGGGAAGGGGTTAAATGATGTTTATTCACTTTTTTTTTGCACTTTTTTTTTGCAGTGTTATAGGTCCCATAGGGACCTATAACACTGCACACACTGATCTTTTACATTGATCACTGGTTTCTCATAAGAAACCAGTGATCGATGATTCTGCCGCATGACTGCTCATGCCTGGATCTCAGGCACTGAGCTGTCATTCGGCAATCGGACAGCGAGGAGGCAGGTAGGGGCCCTCCCGCTGTCCTGTCAGCTGTTCGGGATGCCGCGATTTCACCGCGGCTATCCCGAACAGCCCACTGAGCTAGCCGGCATGCTTTCGGTTTCACTTTAGACGCGACGTTCAACTTTGAACGCCGCGTCTAAAGGGTTAATAGCGCGCGGCACAGCGATCAATGCCGCGCGCTATTAGCCACGGGTCCCGGCCGTTGTTAGAGGCCGGGCCCGAACCGCTATGACGCGGGGCCACGCCGTGGCCCCGCGTTATAGATCGGGAGTGGACACATGACGTTCCAGTACGTCATGTGTCCTTAAGGGGTTAAATCAACTGGTGCCAGAAAGGTAAACAGATTTGTGAATTACTTTTATAAAAATTTTTAATCCTTCCAGTACTTATCAGCTGCTATATGCTCCAGAGGAAGTTGTATAGTTCTCTTCTGTCTGACCACAGTGCTCTCTGCTGACACCTCTGTTCATGTCAGGAACTGTCCAGAGTAGGAGCAAATCCCCATAACAAACCTCTCCTGCTTTGGACAGTTCCTGACATGGACAGAGGTGTCAGCAGAGAGCACTGTGGTCAGACAGAATAGAACTATACAACTTCCTTTGGAGCATACAGCATCTGATAAGTACTGAAGTAATTTACAAATCTGTTTAACTTTCTGGCACCAGTTGATTAAAAAAAAATGTTTTCCAGCAGAGTACATAGTTAGTATGGTTGAAAAAAGACATACGTCCATCATGAAGTACCCCTTTAATGAAGTTACCTCTTAAAATCGATGCACACCATATTTAAATTACCCGCAACTAGTCATTGGGGCGGGCACCTCTAGCAAATAGTCACAGTCTTCAGCACTAAAATCACAACTGTTAGGATATCTCAGCCAGATAAATTGTTGCGCATGTGCATTAGCGGCGGCCTTGCCAGTGTGAAGATTGCTGCGGAATGACACAAGATTTCGGCAAAGGATTGTTGAGATTGGTGGATGCCTGCTCTGTCAGTCATGTGCTAAAGACTGTGACTATTTGCAAGAGCTGGGCCGTTTTGGAGATCCCAGGGGATCCCATCGGTTGGACTCCCCGCGATCAGACAATTATCCCCCATCCTATGGATAGTTTTTAATTTTTTGATTAATAACCCCCTTTAACTAGAAAGAAGAACCATTAAAGGGGTACTCCGGTGAAAAACATTTTTTTTTTTTTTAAATCAACTAGTGCCATAAACTTAAACAGATCTGTAAATTACTACTGTTAAAAAATCTTTGCCCTTCCAATACTTTTTAGCTTCTGTACGCTACAGAGAAAATTATTTTCTTTTTTATTTTCTTTTTTGTCTTGTCCACAGTGCTCTTTGTCCATGTCAGGAACTGTCCAGAGCAGCATAGATTTGCAATGGGGATTTTCTCCTGCTCTGGACAGTTCCTGATACAGGCATCAGGTGTCAGCAGAGAGCACTGTGGACAAGACAAAAAAGAAATTCAAAAAGAAAAGAATTTCCTCTGTAGCATACAGCTGCTAAAAAGTACTGGAAGGGTAAATATTTTTTAATAGAAGTCATTTACAAATCTGTTTAACTTTCTGGCACCAGTTGAAATTTTTTTTCCCCCTGAGTACCCCTTTAACAACCATGGATCGGACTGCCGACATCTAATAATAGTATAAAATATGATACTTTTGTACACCGTGACTGGTTCCCTTTAATATTAAGATCAGTGTTTCGCAACCAGTGTACCTCCGGCTGTGGCAAAACTACAACTCCCAGCATGCCCGGACAGCCAACGGCTGTCCGGTCATGCTGGGATTTGTAGTTTTGCTACAGCCGGAGTCACACTAGTTGGAAAACACTGCTTGAACATGTTCAATAGAGACATCACTTTTACAGCCCTATGACTATGTTGTGGCTTCAAACTGGTCATACCAGCCCCTTTATGTCCGGGCATGGTGTAAGTTGTAGTTTTGCAACAGCTGGAGACACACTGGTTGGGAAATATTGGTTTAGATGGAAGACTCACTCAAAAATAGCTAAGAGAGATAACCTAAGCCAAAAATAGCTAAGAGAGATAACCTAAGCCAAGTGTATCATCGGTATTTGTGGTTGGTATGGGGCCCATACTCTCTAAGCGAGCACCCAGATCACCCTTAGTCCAACCTTGGCTTCTCTCGCACCTCATTCATTTCATTAGAATAATATTTGTTCTGATTGAATCTGCTATCATCAGTCTAGAGAACTCGCGAAAGCTTTTTTGTATGAGTGTTTGCAGATTTAGGCAACCATGTTTACCCAATTAAGATATGCATACAAGTAAACACCTACTACCATGGTAAGGTCCATCTTGTGACAGCTCACGCACTCCATGAAGAGTACACACAGTGATGGAGAATATTTACATTTGTTGGTAGTTTGTTTTTCTAACAAACCAATGGACAATGGGATTAACCAAAGACAAATAATTTATTTTATGCTAATTTTAAGATCCCATCTCTGTTACCCCCCCCCCCCCCCCCCCCATTGCCTTCCAGCATTGGGCCGTGAACTCTACTCTTCTGCATGCAAATCTTTCCATCTGCAAGCATTTCCCACCTTTTTCTATGTTTTTGAAGTTTTCGAGATCTAAGAAAGAGGCTTAATTTTCTTGACCTTGTCGCCCCCAGATCAGATCTGGGTTTCGTGAGTAAGCAAGAAAATAGGACATTGGGTAGTAGGATGATATTAGCCACACGGACCAACACATTCAATACATTCAAATACATTCAACTTCTTTGACATTTCCGAAAACATTTGAGTAAAATTTGTGGAATGTCTTACCTTACTTGTTTCCAAAATTCTTACACAAATTTTTACAACTTCTTAATTTATTCTGTTTTCTAAAATAGTCAATCAAGGGGGATAGAATATATCCAGATGGTATGGTACAGGGGTGTAGCCTGCCTTGCCATTCTTTGTTTCCCAAAGTCATCTCCTGCAACCCCGTGTTTGTGACTCCTCTCTCATAATTCCCATAAGCTATAATGGAGGCTACAATGGTCGCCCTTATGTAAGACCTCCTTCTTGGATTGCCATACAGGAACACTGAGGACTCTTCTTCTACTAATAAGTAGAAGGCATTGGGCTCTATTACACAGAGTGATTGTTGATCAAATTGGCCCATATCCCCCACATGTAACAGGGCCAGCTGACGAATGGAAAAAACGATCATTCATGCTTCTTTTCAGACCTGCCCAAAAAAATCATCTTTTATTGGGTATGAGTGGCTGAAAAAAGGTAGAAGCAAGGGGCCGCAGGAGCAATCCAGCGGTCACCCGTGCTGCTCCTCTCATGCAGTGGTCGAGCCTTGCAATAGGCCCAGTAAACAAGTGCTGAGCTACTTGATTGGCCCTCACGTTGAGTGCACCTTATACCCCGTTGAGTGCACCTTATACCCCCCAAGTTCTGGCTGCTACCAGGACATACTGCTAGTGCCAGGCATCAGTGAACTCACCGATGTCCAGCATTAACCCTTTATATACTGCGATCAAAGTTAATTGCAATGTCTAAGGTTAAGTTTTCACTTGTTTTTTTTTTTCTGGCAGTTTTTGGAATACTGCCACTGCAGTTTTTGAGCCAAAGTCAGAAGTGGATCCATAAGGGAGGAGAAGTGTAAGTCCTTCATTGATATGTCCTATTCCTTTTGAATAGATTTCTGGCTTTGGCTCAAAAACTGCAGTAGAATTTTTCCAAAAACTGCCAGAAAAAAAAAAAGTGGAAACTTAGCCTAAAGGTGCTAAATCTCAGTTGCCAGTTGCTCAGGGTAGCTGATCTGGACCATCGTGGCAAAATCGAATGGTCCTGATCAGCCAAGAGGATGGTCTGAGGTCCCTTATCTCTGTACTGTCCGATCAGTGCTCCAAATGTGCAGGCAGCCTGTACAAGTGGAGTGTCGATAACACTGATCAATGCTGTGCTATAGCACAGCATTGTTCAATAAATGTAATGTAAAGATTGCAGATAAAACTCAACTATGGGAATTTTACCTGCAATCTTTCGATTGCACTAACTGAACAATGCTGTGTTATAGCGCAGCATTGATCAGTGTTCTCTGCGCTCCACTTGTACAGGCTGCCTTCACATTTGGAGCAATGATCAGACCAAAAAAATTGTAAAATGTAAATAGTAAAAAACTTTTAAAAACAAATGTTAACAAATGTGAATAAGCCCCTTCTCTAATAAAAGTTATAATTCCTCCCCCCTTTTCCCATTTTTCAAATAAAAACAAGAATAAACATAAACACGGTACAAAAATGGTTCCAATAAAAACTACAGATCACAGCACAAATCCCATCATACATCACAGATCCCATCATACATCCCAGGATACAGAAAAACTTAAAGTGTTATAGGGGTCAGAAGAGGGCAACTAAAGGGTGAGGAGGAAAAACGAAACCGCTAAAAAGGAAAAAATGCTGTATCCTCTAAGGGTTAAATGTATTAAATCATAAAAAAACAATAAGGTTAACAAAAAATAATGATAGAAATTGTCTAATGGAAAGCTATAGGAAGCACATAGGAAAGCAATGTTAGATTTAGCTGCGCCCAGAGGCATAGCAACTGAAATGACAGCAGACAGAGTAAATACTGGAGGGTTCAGAGGTCAACCTAGGCCAATCTTGAGTGGGAACTGCACTTTTTCTGAACTTTTTGACTACTTCAATTTGAAAGGCACTTTGTTGTAGATATCTGGGAAGGTTTTATATATAAAAGGTCTTTAAGGTTTAGACACATTTTATGGATCATAATGACCAAATAGATGGAGACTGACAGAAGAATTGATTCAGGTTTAGTGTCTTAAGGGTATTTGTGTATCTTTTAAGTAGCCGTAAACTGAGTTCAGTCGATGAGTCACACAAAACTTGTGAGCCACTTCTAAATGTCATGGCTCATGTTGAGCCATTTGGGGTATTCAAAAGAAAAAGCCCATTAACCCCTTAAGACCATGGCCAGTCTTGATCTGCAGGACTTTTTTGTTTTGGTTTATACTGTTAGTAGAGAATGAAAAGTCGGCAACTCACCGGTCTTCTTCCAAATGTTTATTGATACTCACATAAATAGTTACAGGAGAGGGAGAGTGCGAGGGGGTACAGCAGGCAATGGTAGCCGTTTCGCACAGGTTAGTGCTTCATCTGGCCTATGATAGGGCCTGTGCGAAACCTGTAAGAAAATGCTACCTGTTGCCTGCTGTACCCCCCTCGCACTGTCCCTCTCCTGTAACTATTTATGTGAGTATCAATAAACATTTGGAAGAAGACTAGCTGGAACAAGTCCTGGCGGTATGTACCATCCGAATTAGATAAGGAAGGACTATAGAGAAGACGTCACCTGTTGTCACTGATATAATTGTGTATTCTCCTCACTATAGAGAAGACGTCACCTGTAGTCACTGATATCATTGTGTATTCTCCTCACTATAGAGAACACGTCACCTGTTGTAACTGATATAATTGTGTATTTTCCTCACTATAGAAAAGACGTCACCTGTAGTCACTGATATCATTGTGAATTCTCCTCACTATAGAGAAGACGTCACCTGTTGTCACTGATATAATTGTGTATTTTCCTCACTATAGAGAAGACGTCACCTGTAGTCACTGATATAATTGTGTATTCTCCTCACTATAGAAAAGACGTCACCTGTAGTCACTGATATCATTGTGTATTCTCCTCACTATGTCCTATCAGAGCTGGAGTCACTTGTAAGTTCTACAGTTATGATTAGTGAAACAACAACTCCCAGCATAACCTCTAATCACTGCTTAAGGTCATACTGGGAGCTGTAGTTTTAAATGGTAAAAACTTCTTTAGCACTTTCCCATTCTGTGGCAATTGGTATATTTGATTATTATACTGGAAATAATTTTCTGCAACATTCTACAGCGCGGGCATCACAACATGCTACAGCGCGGGCATCACAACATGCTACAGCGCGGGCATCACAACATGCTACAGCGCGGGCATCACAACATGCTACAGCGCGGGCATCACAACATGCTACAGCATGGGCATCACAACATGCTACAGCGCGGGCATCACAACATGCTACAGCATGGGCATCACAACATGCTACAGCGCGGGCATCACAACATGCTACAGCGCGGGCATCACAACATGCTACAGCGCGGGCATCACAACATGCTACAGCGCGGGCATCACAACATGCTACAGCGCGGGCATCACAACATGCTACAGTGCAGGCATCACAACATGCTACAGCTCGGGCATCACAACATGCTACAGCGTGGGCATCACAACATGCTACAGCGCGGGCATCACAACATGCTACAGCGCGGGCATCACAACATGCTACAGCGCGGGCATCACAACATGCTACAGCATGGGCATCACAACATGCTACAGCGCGGGCATCACAACATGCTACAGCATGGGCATCACAACATGCTACAGCGCGGGCATCACAACATGCTACAGCGCCGGCATCACAACATGCTACAGCGCGGGCATCACAACATGCTACAGCGCGGGCATCACAACATGCTACAGCGCGGGCATCACAACATGCTACAGCGCGGGCATCACAACATGCTACAGCATGGGCATCACAACATGCTACAGCGCGGGCATCACAACATGCTACAGCGCGGGCATCACAACATGCTACAGCGCGGGCATCACAACATGCTACAGCGCGGGCATCACAACATGCTACAGCGCGGGCATCACAACATGCTACAGCGCAGGCATCACAACATGCTACAGCGCGGGCATCACAACATGCTACAGCGCGGGCATCACAACATGCTACAGCGCGGGCATCACAACATGCTACAGCGCGGGCATCACAACATGCTACAGCGTGGGCATCACAACATGCTACAGCGCGAGCATCACAACATGCTACAGCGCAGGCATCACAACATGCTACAGCGCGGGCATCACAACATGCTACAGCGCGGGCATCACTACATGCTTAACAAATCAGGGCCTGTATCCCTTAATGTTATGTTTTTGCAAATATTCATCCAGTTGCTGTTTAAATGTCTGTACAGACTAATAAAACCGCATCTGCAGGCAGAGGATTCCACATCCTTATTGTTCTTAGTGTAAAAAACTTTTTCCTTTGCCTTAGACAAAATCTCCTTTCTTCCAGTCAAAAAGTTGCTGAGTTGCCCATAGCAACCAATCAGATCGCTTCTTTCATTTGTAAAATGGCCTTGGTTGCTATGAGCAACTGGTGAACTTTGATAAATCTCCCACTAAATGTGTGACCACGTGTCCTATGTATAGGCCTGTTTATGTAAACATTCTAATATATTATACCTAAACTGCTTAAAATGTCTTATGATCTTTGTAATATTGATATATCTGTTTAACCCCTTAACGACGCAGGACGTATATTTACGTCCTGCGCCGGCTCCCGCGATATGAAGCGGGATCGCGCCGCGATCCCGCATCATATCGCGTCGGTCCCGGCGGTAATCAACGGCCGGGACCCGCGGCTAATACCACACATCGCCGATCGCGGCGATGTGCGGTATTAACCCTTTAGAAGCGGCGGTCAAAGCTGACCGCCGCTTCTAAAGTGAAAGTGAAAGTGACCCGGCTGCTCAGTCGGGCTGTTCGGGACCGCCGCGGTGAAATCGCGGCGTCCCGAACAGCTGATCGGACACCGGGAGGGCTCTTACCTGCCTCCCCGGTGTCCGATCGACAAATGACTGCTCCGTGCCTGAGATCCAGGCAGGAGCAGTCAAGCGCCGATAATGCTGATCACAGGCGTGTTAATGCACGCCAGTGATCAGCATTAGAGATCAGTGTGTGCAGTGTTATAGGTCCCTATGGGACCTATAACACTGCAAAAAAAATGTAAAAAAAAAGTGTTAATAAAGGTCATTTAACCCCTTCCCTAATAAAAGTTTGAATCACCCCCCTTTTCCCATAAAAAAAATAAAACAGTGTAAAAAAAATAAAAAATAAACATATGTGGTATCGCCGCGTGCGTAAATGTCCGAACTATAAAAATATATCATTAATTAAGCCGTACGGTCAATGGCGTACGCGCAAAAAAATTCCAAAGTCCAAAAAAGCGTATTTTGGTCACTTTTTATATCATTAAAAAATGAATAAAAAGTGATCAAAAAGTCCGATCAAAACAAAAATCATACCAATAAAAACTTCAGATCACGGCGCAAAAAATGAGTCCTCATACCACCCCATACGTGGAAAAATAAAAAAGTTATACGGGTCAGAAGATGACATTTTTAAACGTATAAATTTTCCTGCATGTAGTTATGATTTTTTCCAGAAGTGCGACAAAATCAAACCTATATAAGTAGGGTATCATTTTAACCGTATGGACCTACAGAATAATGATAAGGTGTAATTTTTACCGAAATATGCACTGCGTAGAAACGAAAGCCCCCAAAAGTTACAAAATGGCGTTTTTTTTTCGATTTTGTCGCACAATGATTTTTTTTTCCGTTTCGCCGTGCATTTTTGGGTAAAATGACTAATGTCACTGCAAAGTAGAATTGGCGACGCAAAAAATAAGCCATAATATGGATTTTTAGGTGGAAAATTGAAAGGGTTATGATTTTTAAAAGGTAAGGAGGAAAAAACGAAAGTGCAAAAACGGAAAAACCCTGAGTCCTTAAGGGGTTAAACATATCCTATCTGTCCGAATGGGAAAATCTCTGTGCGGACAGCCGTCTCCTAGATGTGTAAGCGTTCCGTGCGGTGTCTGCAGAATGAACGCGTTCATTCTTTCTGCGGAGACAGAAAACTGAATTTCTGTGCTGGAAACATCTGGCGTGGATATTCTGCCGTGAGCACAGCGCAGCAGAATCCTATTGAATTCAATGGGACTCTGCTACAGCGGAATGCCCAGGCCGAATTCTGCATTGAAAATTCTGACATGTGAACACGGCCTATGAGTCTCAAACAAGGTTAGGACTGTATGATACATTTAATATTGTAAGTACCTTAAGCAACACCTTGTTTTCTGTCCGCCAACACAAAATACTCTAATAGTGCCCCTCCCGAGACTTGACTCCGGATCCGCCCCTGATTGTAACTGGAACTGCCACAAGTCTTAGTCAATGGCATCTTTAAGATATCCTTACAGTGCAAGTTCAACATTGGTCTCTGCAAAAATGGGGCAAAGAGACGCAACTCACACTGTACAGTTGCCGAGGCAACCGATGATGCCCAGCAAATCTTATGCACAACTTCTTTTCTGCTGAACAAGACTCGTGCAGGGAATTTTCCAGGCATCACACGGTTGTCTCAGCAACTGGACCGCCCAGTGTGAGCTGAATCTCTCTGCACCACTCTTTGCAGAACGGGAGGAAGACCAACACTGGACTTCCACTTCAAGGGTAAGGTCACCTACTTCCACTTCAAGGGTAAGGTCACACGCAGTGTTTACGCCACGTATTTCACAATGCAGTTAGCCCACCAGACATCAGGAAATACGCAGCTTATTTTGCCATAGCCCTGTGTGCTCAGTAAAGTTTGGAGACGGGACCAGTGCGCCGGTGTGACTGTGACGCGCATGCCTGCCTCTAAACTCAATAAACAAGTTCAAGGGAGGTCTGGATGTTTTTTTTGTGAGAGTAAAATAATATTACAGGTTATGGAAACTGGATTTATGGGGATAGAACGCTGATCCAGGAATGTATTCTGATTGCCATATTGGGGTCGGGAAGGAATTTTTCCTCTGTCATGGGGCAATTGGCATCAGCCTCATGGGGGTTTTTTTTTCTTCCTCTGGATCAACACAGTAGGGTTTTAGGTTGAACTCGATAGATTCTTGTCTTTTTTTGACCTTACAAACTATGTTACTATGTCAAACCTCACTGTATGCTAAAAACAAAAATCAAAATCAAACACCCCTGAGGAAGCCTCTTGGCGACGGAACGCGTAGAGCTTTTTGTGTGGCCCTGTCTGTCTCTCATTTTTTGGGTGCTTCCACCCATACATGCTGGTTTGTGTATCACATCTTTCCCTTACCTCCCTGTCTCAATGGTATTTGTTTATATGTTTGTTTTGTACTATTACTTGAACTAAGTGTGGGGCAATAAAGGGCAGTATGCAAATTTATTTTGTATTTTTTTTTTTCCAGCTTGGTTTATACCAAGACTTGTGGAGGGCTGAGCATCTGTGGTATTGAGAGACAGGTACCACTGTATGGGGGGGGGGGGGTCCATGGCCCCTCCCGGGTTGTAGTTTAGCTCTTTGATGAGCATTATTTTTAATTGTTTTTAACCCCTTAAGGACCCGGGCTATTTCCGTTTTTTCATTTTCAATTTTTCCTCCTTAATCATAACTCTTAAAAATTTTCACCTAAAATTACATATAATGGCTTAATTTTTGCATCACTAATTCTACTTTGTAATGACATTAGTCATTTTACCCAAAAATCTACGGTGAAACGGGAAAAAAAATCAATGTGCGACAAAATTGATGAAAAAACACTATTTTGTAAGTTTTGGGGGCTTCTGTTTTTACGCAGTACATTTTTTGTCAAAAATGATACCTTATCTTTATTCTGTAGGTCCATACGGTTAAAATGATACCCTACTTGTATAGGTTTGTGTTACGCCTAGCGCTCCGGGTCCCCGCTCCTCCCCGGAGCGCTCACGGCGTCTCTCTCCCCGCAGCGCCCCGGTCAGTCCCGCTGACCGGGAGCGCTGCACTGTCATGGCCGTCGGGGATGCGATTCGCACAGCGGGACGCGCCCGCTCGCGAATCGCATCCCAGGTCACTTACCCGTCCCGGTCCCCTGCTGTCATCTGCTGGCGCGCGCGGCTCCGCTCTCTAGGGCGCGCGCGCGCCAGCTCTCTGCGACTTAAAGGGCCAGCGCACCAATGATTGGTGCCTGGCCCAATTAGCTTAATTGCTCCCATCTGCTCCCTGCCTTTATCTGACCTCCTCCCATGCACTCCCTTGCCGGATCTTGTTGCCTTGTGCCAGTGAAAGCGTTTAGTGTGTCCAAAGCCTGTGTACCTGAACTTCTGCTACCCATCCTGACTACGAACCTTGCCGCCTGCCCCCGACCTTCTGCTACGTCTGACCTTGCCTCTGCCTAGTCCTTCTGTCCCACGCCTTCTCAGCAGTCAGCGAGGTAGAGCCGTTGCTAGTGGATACGACCTGGTTGCTACTGCCGCAGCAAGACCATCCCGCTTTGCGGCGGGCTCTGGTGAAAACCAGTAGCCTCTTAGAACCGGTCCACTAGCACGGTCCACGCCAATCCCTCGCTGACACAGAGGATCCACTACCTGGAAGCCGAATCGTGACAGTTTGAATTTGTATCACTTCCGAAAAAAATCATGAATACATGCAGGAAAATGTATACGTTTAAAATGGTCATCTTTTGACCCCTATAACTTTTTTATTTTTCTGTGTTCAGGGCGCTTTGAGGACTCATTTTTTGAGCCGTCATCTGAGGTTTTTAGCGGTACCATTTTTGTTCTGATCAGACTTTTTTATCACTTTTTATTCACTTTTTTGTGGTATAAAAAGTGATCAAAAATGCACTATTTTGGACTTTGGAATTTTTTTGCGCGTACGCCATTGAACGAGCGGTTTAAAAAGTGGTATATTTTTATAATTCGGACATTTACGCATGCGGCGATACCACATATGTTTTTTTTTATTATTATTTACATAATGTTTTTTTTATTTTTGGAAATGCCGGGTGATTGAAACTTTTATTAGGGGAAGGGATAATTGAAAGGGTTAATGATTTTTTTACACTTTTCTTATGCAACATTAGAGCTCCCATAAGGGACTATAACATTGCATTAACTGATCTTTTACACTAATTGATCCATCTCCATGGGAATGGATCAATCAGTGTTTTCGGCGATTGAATGCTTAAGCCTGGATCTCAGGCTTGAAGCATTCATTCGGCGATCGGAGCACAGGAGAAGGTAAGAAGACCTCCTCCTGTGCTACAGCTGTTCGGGATGCCGCGATTATACCGCGGCGATCCCGAACAGCTCACTGAGCTAGCCGGGCACTTTTACTTTCGTTTTTAGCCGCGCGGCTCAGCTTTGAGCGCGCGGCTAAAGGGTTAATAGCGTGCGGCACAGCGATCAGTGCCGCGCGATATTAGAGGCGGGTCCCGGCTTCACTATGACGCCGGGCCCGCCGCGATATGATGCGGGGTCACCGTGTGACCCCGCGTTATGTCGCAGGACCGGGACTCATGACGTACGCATACGTCATGGGTCCTTAAGAGGTTAAGTGTTGTCCTACATATAATTTTTTGATTGTGATTGCAATAACATTACAATATTTATATGTATTTTTGGTGTGCTCCTGTTTTTAGCGTTTTTCTTTTTCTTTTCTTAGTTCTAAACTGAGCACACAGGACTGCAGAGGAGAAGCCCTGTGTGTCTGCTCATAGCAAAATACACTGGCCCACATTTATCATTGTAGGTGTAAGTGAAGCATTTTTTTTACACCTTTTTTTTGTGTGCTGATAATGTGTAGCAGAACCAAATTTATTACATGTTCACAGAGCATTTGATACATTTTGTGCAGGTCACATTTTCTCAAATTTCTCTCTTCACATACACTAAAAAGCTATGCCAGGTCTGGGATTGTGTAGTTTTAGAGCCTTTTCAGTGGCTTTGCGCCTTTTTTGCGCCAATTTACAAAAAGGCGCTGTTCATAAATCCCTTCTATATTATGTGTATTGCCAATCAGTGGATTGCAACTCAAAATCAGCAGAATTGTGAAAACAAAAAGGCGCAAAAAAGGCGCAAATAAACCCTGCTTGCGCCTTTTTGTGCCTTTTGTAGACACAAAAAACAGTCTAAAGACAATGATAAATGTTGGCCACTGTGTATTTCTTGCTGACGGGTGGATTTCCTACAGTGTGAATTATACGGGGTGTATAAGCAGCTAGTTTGTACCCAATATCTGAGAGAGAACTGAAAATCATAGATAGGATTTAAAGAGGGGAAAATTGGAGGAAAAGATGTCAGCAACAACCAGACCAGAAAAACAGCTATCTTTCATGTATATACACAAGACAACTTATTTAGAATAGTCACCTGAAAATAAATATATGCTTTAGGGTAGGGTCACTCATACTGTATTTTGCTGCTTATTTTGCTGCGTATTTGCTGATGCAAATTTTCCTACCCATTAAAGTCTATGGGTAGCAAAATCAGCTGCAGAAAATATGCAGCAAAATATACAGCAAACCTACCCTTAAAGGAGTACTCAGGTGGAAAACATTATTATTATTTTTTAACAACTGGTGCCAGAAATTTATACAGATTTGTGAATTACTTCTATATAAAAATCTTAATCCTTCCAGTACTTAACAGCTGCTGTATGCTCCAGAGGAAGTTGTGTAGTTCTTTTCTGTCTGACCACAGTGCTCTCTGCTGACACCTCTGTCCATGCCAGTAACTGTCCAGAGCAGGATAGGTTTGCTATGGGGAGACAGAAAATACATTCAAAAAGAAAATAACTTCCTCTGTAGTTTACAGCAGCTGATAAGTACTGGAAGAATTAGGATTTTTAAATAGAAGTCATTTCTAAATCTGTTTCAAATTTTAGCACCAGTTGATTTAAATAAAAAAACTTATTGGAGTACCCCTTTAGGGTATGTTCACACATACATTATTCTGTGCAGATTTGATGTGCAGGATTTGTAATTGCAGATTAGAAGCTGTGCGCAGTCATTTAGTTTACATTGAAATCTGCAGCAGAAAATCCTGTGCATCAAATCCTGAGGGATTTTTCTCCTTAGCATGGATTGGGGAGGGGATGTAATACAGTACTTAAAAGTTGACCTGTTATCTCTAGTCACGCTCC
Organism: Hyla sarda; assembly: GCF_029499605.1. Lineage (NCBI taxonomy): Eukaryota > Metazoa > Chordata > Amphibia > Anura > Hylidae > Hyla > Hyla sarda. The sequence goes on from NC_079191.1 coordinate 410,684,017, forward strand.
TATGCTTGGTTACCAAAACAAGGCTTTCCTCACTTGACTAATTTTAGAAATTAAGAATTAGTGACTGTCTGGAAAGATGACTCAATATGAAGCAGTTTTGCGAACAACCAGAAGAAGATTGAGAAGCCGCAGAGATCTTATAGGTCATCCTCCGGTCTAATCTAACAACAAACGTGGGTGGAGATGGGACCTCAGAAAGAAATGTGCGGTTTGTAGTAGAAATAAAACACATGTTCAAATAAGGAATGTTGTCAAAACAAAATAAAATCCTTAGGACGAAAAATATGATGTATAAATGCCTAATCTTGTTTCTTTATAATGTGACAGACAGCAAATGTTCTTGTAATATACCAGCTGCTTTTTTTCTGTGGAAGCATGCCACTATTCACACTGACCATTACAGAAGTCACAGTAGGATGACACATTTTATCATAGGCAGTAGAGAGGAGCGAATCGAAGTTGACGAACCCGAATTTGTTACGAATTTCATGAAAAATTAGATTCGCAACGAATACGAATATCGCCACGATTCTATCGCGTGAATCGCTTCATTAAACTCCATTTTACAGCGTTCCAGGCTATTGGGGACCTAAGATGGCGGATCCACATGTGAGTACATGGGGCAGGGGATAATGGGAGGGCGGGAAACAGCGGCAAGAATGAAGGTAGGCGGGCTGACCATGAATCACATATGAGATGCAGCCTATCAGTGTTCACTGACCCCTGTGATGTCACTGCCCCTATATAATCGGCGGCCATCTTGCCTCTCTTCATTTCATCTATGCACTCAGATGGAGAGGACGGGACTGCGTGTGTGAATAGCTCATACCACAGCGTTACACTGCAACTGCTAGTCACATCAGCATTAGGGAAAGACAGGAGTGCAGAGTGCTGTGCTGTTACTCTGAGAAGGATCATTGATTGCTAAGCCTCCTATTCACGTTATTGAGCATTGCAGCAGAGAGGGGCAGATAGCTGTCAGCTGCCTCATACAGATCTCCAAGCGGCCTGAACTTTCTGAAGCATCTCATCTCCTCATTGTTCAGACCAATTTTTTTTTTTGTGGTGCTTCACTGTTGGGTCCTGCTGCTGTTCAGAAATACGTGATTGTTCAGTGGACTGTAGTGCATTTGTACCATTTTGTTCCTGTTAATCTGTCAAGGGGCTACATACTGTGCAAGTCCAAACAATACTATTCACCGACTGTTTTTTTTTTTAAACAATTTTTTCTGCGTATAGTTAGGCATATATAACTGCCCTCATCAGTGCATACCGCATAGGTACATCCAAGTATTGTACCATTTAGTACCTGTTAAGCTGTCAAGGTGCTCCATACCGTCAAAGTCCAAACAATAGTATCCACCGGCTGGTGTTTTACAAAAATACAGAGTTTTTTCTGCTAATAGTTAGGCATATTTCTGCCCTCATCAGTGCATACCGCATAGGTACATCCAAGTATTGTACCATTTAGTAGCTGTCAAGGTGCTCCAAACCGTCAATCTTTGTGAAACATTTCTCAAGGTCTTGTTTTTTGGGGGGGATTGTGAAGCCCTGGTGTGTACTGGTGCATCAGCCAACTCCAGGCTGTGTCCTTGAGCCAATATATGGGTTACTGATGCCGCTGTGGTGGGGCCTGGGTCTGTGAATTTCAATTTTTTGGGATAGCGGGTGCTACCTATGAGAAATCTTGGTCATAAATTTCTAATTGTGTTGTTTTTTGGTGGGGATTGTGAATCCCTGGTGTGTACTCTTGCATCAGCCAACTCCAGGCTGTGTCATTCAGGCAATATATGGGTTACTGATGCCGCAGGGGTGGGGCCTGGTTCTGGAAATTTCAAATTTTTGGATAGCAGGTGCTACCAATGAGAAATCTTGGACAAAAATTTCTCATTGTTTTCTTTTTGGAGGGGGGATTGTGAAGCCCTGGTGTGTACTGGTGCATCAGCCAACTCCAGGCTGTGTCCTTCAGGCAATATATGGGTTACTGATGCCACAGAGGTGGGGCCTGGGTCTGGTAATTTCAAATTCTTGGATAGTGGGTGCTACCTATGAGAAATCTTTGTCAAAAACTTCTCATATTGTGTAGTTTTTTTTTTGGGGGGGGGGGGGGGGATTGTGAAGCCCTGGTGTGTAGTGTACTAGTGCATCAGCCAACTCCACGCTGTGCCATTCAGCCACTAAATGGTATCCTCTTGCTGCCAACATGTCCTCGCTGTGTCATTCAGCCACTATATGGTGTCCTCATGCTGCCAACACCTCCATGCTGTGCCATTCAGCCACTATATGGTGTCCTAATGCTGCCAACACCTCCACGCTGTGTCATTCTGCCACTATATGGTGTCCTCATTCTGCCAACACCTCCACGCTGTGCCATTCACCCACTATATGGTGTCCTCATGCTGCCAACACCTCCTCGCTGTGTCATTCAGCCACTATATGGTGTCCTCATGCTGCCAACACCTCCACGCTGTGCCATTCACCCACTATATGGTGTCCTCATGCTGCCAACACCTCCACGCTGTGTCATTCTGCCACTATATGGTCTCCTGACACTAATGCCACCACCAGGCTCTGTCATTGTGCTGCTGTGCGGCAGTGATTCTAAGAGCGATGCCGGTAATCTGCATGTTATTCTGAATAACAGTATTATTTCACTACCCCAGCACACTCCATATGCGTTTTAGGACACAGCAAAGTGTTCTATACCCCTATAGAGGCTGTATGTAGGCTAGAAATAGCCTTATTTAATATCGATTCGCCGCGAACAAATTTGGATCGAAACAAACTTTTTCAGAAAATTCGGCGAATCGGCCAAATCGAATTTTTGAAAAGTTCACTCATCTCTAATAGGCAGCTCACATGTCAGCTGTACTGTATAGACTGGGAGAGGATGAGCAGAGTCATCTCAGAATTAGAGGCAGAATAGTAACACTATATACTACACAAATTAAGGAGGTTGGTTTGAATTTTGCTTACCCCAGCACAAATATCAGCTGTTAGATGATTGGCAGACACGGACGATCAGCACATGTATGATATGATACTGCTACTGTGGAGGGTCCACAACAATTTGCCCTGGGGTTTCAACCTATCTTGATTTTATAGTGCTTGGGTAGGGTGAGAATAACATTGGTGGAGGCTCTCATCCCACCTGGATCCAGAAAGCACCTGCCCCACTATAGCAGCCACATACGGGACACATTGCCATACATGTGTATGACTCTGTAAACTGAAGTCTGGGGGAGATAGCAGAGCAAGTGGACTCGCTTAGAAAGAAGACACATGCATGAAGATATTTCTTGAAGTGAAGGTTTCCTCCTCAGTGTTGTCCCTTGGTTATAAATGCTTAGGTCATTAGACAGATATGTAGATAAAAGTGACATATAGAAGATGGATATATATGATCCTGGGAAGGATGGTGGTGACCTCCTAGGTATCAAAGAGACAATGAGACCCATGTCCCTTGTGCCTTACCTAAAATATAGCCCTGGGCCTGGATGCAACAGTAACAAAATAGGGAATCCCTATTTAAGGGTTCCCTCACATGGCCCACCAGCCACAGCTGCACAAGTCCAGGTGCCACCTGCCATGAAAGGGGTATTTCAGTTTTTTTTTTTTTTTTTATTTGACTATGCTACAGGGAATGTAAAGTTGGTGTAGTTCATAATACAGTGTCTGTACCTGTGTTTGATGGTGGTCTCGCAATTCTTATGTGATCTTTGCCCTGATGTTTACTTTTAACAACATACAAAATGAGTGTTGTCTGGGTTTTTCCAGGTTGTAGTGTGGCACGAGACATTACATCACTAGTAAGGTGTGCAAAGGAGCCTGTCTGCTTCAATGAGTGGAGTGACCGCTGAGTGGGAGGGAAAACATTAAGAAAGGAACTGTAGTTTTGCAATAGCTGGAGGCGCCCTGGTTAGAAAACACTGGTCTATTGTTTACACCACAGCATGGAAGGCAGTTCAGGTGTTCTTCAATTGGTGAGGTGGGAGGGAGACCTCACAGTTAAAAACAAGGGATCATGGGACTTGCAGTTGGAGGGAGGGAACTCCAACAGGAAATAGCCATTTCACAAAAAGATAGGAGCAATGTTATGAGAACACAGCCATTTAGCTTCAAGACAAACACAGATCCTTCTTAAGCGTGTCCATTACTGTCTGGCAGGTAAGTACTAAAATCACCTTATGGTGGATAACCCCTTTAAGGTTTGCACATAGCCCATAGCACCATGTGTAAGAGCGCCGTAATCACCAAAATATTTGTGGATTTGACAGGCTTTCATTTTAGCCTATAGTTGTTTGCCTCATTTCAAGCTTAGAAGGGGTATTTTTTCATATCAACTAGCTTCAGAATGTTAAACAGATTTGTAAATTACCTCTTATGTTCGTACTTATCAGCTGCTGAAGTTGAGTTGTTTTTTTCTGTCTGACAACAGTGCTCTCTGCTGACACCTCTGTCTGTCTCAGGAACTGTCAAGAGTAGGAGCAAATCCCCATAGCAAACCTCTCCTGCTCTGGACAGTTCCTGACACAGACAGAGATGTCAGCAGAGAGCACTGTTGTCAGACAGAAAAGAACAACTCAACTTCAGAAGCTGATAAGTACTGGAAGGATTTAGATATTTTTATAGGAGTAATTTACAAATCTGTTTAACTGGAGCCAGTTGATATGAAAAAACATATATTTTTTTTACTGGAATACCCCTTAAACATGGAAATTCATTTCTGATAAAACAAGTTGTTCTCTCACATTTTCTATTGTAAAGAATGTTCTGTTCTCCCTCATTAGGTCCTGTAGGTCGTGGTTTACTAACACTTTGGGAAACATTTCTTCATCTTTGCCAATACAGATTTCTTCAACCGGAAAAGAAAATTGATTAATGAAGATTACTTGACGTGACTTTTCATTTATATCCTGCAGCTGTGGAGCGACCATTGTATTGTCTTTAATGAAATAAACAGCGCTCAGCTGCTGCATCCTACCGCACAAACCAAATAGCTCCTGTTCAAGTTAATTTGTTTTTCTCTATACTGCTTAATGTAACAAGACCCTATGTTTCATACAAGCAAACGGAAGGAGATATATAGTAAGTATAGGATTTCTTTATATAAGGTTGCGGTGAGCCTAAATGGGGATATTTGGTTGCACAGAAGTTGCCATAAAATTATGGAATAATTAAAGGGGGTATCCAGGAATAGAAAAGAGAGCTAATTTCTTCCAAAAAAAACAGCAACCTGTCCTCAGGTTGTGTGTGATATTATAACTTTTACGTTTTAACTTTCTCCGATTACGTCAACGGAACTGAGTTGCAATACCACACGCAACCTGAGGACAGGGGTGGTGCTGTTTTTTGGAGAAATCAGCTTGGTCTTTCTAATCCTGGATAACTCCTTCAAGTATTATCTGAATTTATCCATATGGGAAGATACATCCTTGCTGAATTGTGTAACATTATGACCAGTGATGAGATCCATTTGGGTTTTTCTTTGTTCTGCCACAGCTGTTGTCAAAGGGAGTTTGTTAGCAAGTAAGTCATCACGACTGCTGACAACCCTATAAAGAGGTTGGGGGACAGTGTAACAATACTTGCTGGTTTGATTATGAGTATATTTAATTATAATACTAATATAGCCTCATACATAATGCTTAAAGAGAACCTGTCATCAACCCATATTTTCTAAACTATCTCAGATTATATTCCCTAGCTACACCCAACACCTCTCCTGCTTTTAAAAAAAAATTTCCAAGCTTTAAAAAGCTGTGTATCATACCTTTCCCCTTGCTCACATTGTGTGAGCTCCCAGCAGGAGAAAGTGGGCGTTTCCCAGCAGGCGCGATGTCACTGAAGCCTGTGAGAGCTGTGCCTCGCCCCCACTTCCTGAGTTTGGACTGCAAGTCCGGGTGGAGGCCAAACTAACTGTTTGACTTGCGTCAGGGAACAGAACAGAGCCACCTAGTGGCCGTTTTTTCAATCACAATAAAAACATATAAAAGGTTGAGAATTTTAACAGCAAGTAAATAGCAGAGTATCTTATAATAACATAAGGATATATATTAAAAGTTTAGTTTGGTGACAGGTACTCTTTAAGTAGTTGCAACATCGGCAGTGCACCCCTGCTGTCATACTGCTGTCCATGTACTGCCGTCTGTGTCTCCTTCTATCACCATGTTTCAGCTCCTCCTCCTTTCTGCTGCCTGCTGTAGGGTGAGTGCACACACCCTCTCTATTTCCTAAAGAGGTACTATCACCAACATAAAACTACATGTCCTATACAGGCCAAATTGATAAGTCATCTATGTACTCACAGCACATTATCTGAGTTCCTGCAGCAGGCACTAGTGATGAGTGGCATAGGCCATATTCAAATTCGCAATACTTTGTGAATATTTGGACGAATAATCGTCCTATATTCGCGAATTTCGCATATTCGTTCACTTTTTTTCCATGCAAAATTCTTGATAAAATTTGCAAAATGCACATGCGCGATTATATCTTTCAACTAACTACTTCCCTATTGGTTGCTAGGGATGTTGCTAACCTCTGACAACTGTATTTGCATCCTTCTCATTGGCCCACAAGCTAAAAGAAGGGAGGGATCAGTGTCCTCTGGAAGTTACGATATTCGCATAATTTTCGCATAAAATTTGCATTCGCATATTCGCCTTGGACCACAAGCTGGAAGCTGGGAGGGATGATCACTTTTTATTTACACAGGACACATCATTGTGATGTGTGCCGTGAAAAAAAAAAAGAAAAAAAAAGAATATTCGTCATAACTAATATAATTATCAATATTCTAAATATTCGCAAAATCGCGAAGTGCCAATATTCGCGAAATTGTGAAGTGACGATATTCGCGAATAAAATTCTCTTTTCGAATATTCGCACTCAACTTTAGCAGGCACTGAGAAACACAGAGTCAGAAAATTAAAGCTGACACAGCTTGCTCAGGGACACAACCCCTGCTAGGCAGAGGAATGCAGGAGACATGAGCAGCATAATATCACACAGGTCAAATTTGAAAAATTTGGCTGTGTTCTTAAGAGGTTAAAGAGCAAGCGTGTGAACCCAAATCATTCCTCCTTTAATCACCCTTCAGCTTCGACCTTATTAGGTAGCTCCACCTAGGTAGCTCCACCTTGCCTAAGCAGTAAGGTTCCTTTTTGTTCCAGTGATGATGTTAGTGCTAGTTATCCTATCTTGCTCCTTTAACATTGTTTCTCCCTGCTTCTTTGTACCACATATGCCTCTCCTGTGTTTGGACTGACTGACTATGAAGCTTTGCTGCCCACTTTCCTGCCCACTGTTTGCCTATTCCTGACTTTGCACATATGCTGCCAACCAATGGCCTTAACCAGTACTTGTGCACATTTCTGCCTGTCCCCTCCATGCCTCACATTGATGTTTCTTGGCCCATTGGTTCAACTACTTCCAAAGTGACTGGTATTCCCCTGCAGCAAAGAGCAGATCCTCATAGTAGTGGGTTAAAGGGTGAAAACCAGGGGGCTACTTAGAAAGCACTCTCATGATTGGCACATAGTCAAACCAGTAATGTGGCACAGCAGGTTCACTCTCATTGCCCATTACAGTAACTGTCAGCCAAATGCTCGTTCAGCCAACAGATTTTCCTCCCTATACATGTATACACTCTGTTCAGGCAAGGAAGTATGTATTCCCGTAGGGAAGAGGGAAATAAGCATCTCCTCTGGCCACAGCTTATCTCCCTTGAGAATAAAAGGATCAGAAGTTGCAATCCAACACACCTGATCCTTCTTAGTCCACAACATCATCTTTCATGGAGAGTTCAGAAACCTCCAAATACATTAATAAGACAGTTGTTCAGTCCCACCAAAATCTACAAGTTTAGCTGCTTTTGCTCTTATGTGAATGAGCAACTTTCTTATTTTTTCATGTAAAATAAGAAGAAACGATCATTGCCCCGATTATCACACCTTTGTACCGTATTTTGACTTCACATTACAGTTTGTCTTCTCCTCGGCATCTGCTGTGAATCCTACAATATGTTTATGATAATTGCCTGCTTCCCACATAGACCAATGACTGCACGTTTAATCAAGTTTTCACAATTATCGTATTAAGGAAACCAAGTGTTTGGAACAATCGAAAGGTTTCCTTCTGGTTCCAAACAGAATTATCAGCAATATCTCAGATGTCGTACACGCGGTTTTCTTGTAGGCGGATAACAGAGGCTTCCAAGCCGTTTTCCAGGAGCTTGTGGAATTTCTGTTGTATCTTGTACATCCCACAAGACACGAGGTCTTCCCATGAGATCAGGGGAACGTTAAGCTACTGCTTCTATTTAGAAAAACACAGTCTTCACTCATCTGGTTCTTATATTCTGCGAACGGTTTGAAGCTGTAATATGGAGGCTTTAATGTGCAGGAACTTGTGTGAACCCAACAATTTATAGATTCACAGATTTGGAGCATTTCTTCTGTAAATAGTCTCAATTTCTTTATTAAATAACTTTTTAATGAACTCGACCGCAGTGCCCGGCCTGTGTTTTGTATAGATCGATGGAGATAAGGGTCACAATGTCTGACTGTGATAGCCCACATGGTTCCACATACTTCTGGCTTAGTGTGTAAGCTTTTTCTGATTGAAAATCGTCCTTCAAATAAATCAGTAACAGCAGATAACCTCAATATTTATAAAATTGCTATAAAAAAATGTCCTTTGTTTAAGTTATTTTAAAAAAGTAAAACTTTTAAGGGGAAAAATTGTGTCTTTTACGTTTAAAAAGAATTTGGAAGCACAAATTTAACCCTTTTAAAAAAATTTTTTATTCCACTACGATTTTCTTATAACAAGAAAAAATGTGAACAAAAGAAGAGTAAATTCATATTTAGCAAAGGCATAAGGAAATCAATCAGAAACAACTCTTTCAGATGTATAAAAATTTCTGCCACAAATCTTCCATGTGTGAACATCAACTAAGAATGCTATGTGACCCTGGGAAATCCCACAGTCCCTTCATTTTACTAAGCAGTGAACATCACAGTGGAGAATATCCTTACCATTACATATTGATGGCTTATTGTAATGAGTTGTATAATCTTACTTTAACAATCAGAGGTGTGAATCATATTAAACTAACATAGCGGTCAGAGGTGTGCCATAAACCGCATCCGAGGGCACGCCTATAGAGGGTATACCCTATAAATAAGTGAGATGAAAAAGGGAGGGTTTTGCAAATGTCACGCCCACCCTGCTTGGAAGTGCAGGACCCTTAAATGCACACGCCCCTCTCCCAAAGACACCTAAGCTTCACCTAGAGGAGTAGGGGGCGTACCACTCACGCCACTTGCACAAGTACAGCCTTAAAGGCTCAATACTTACATACCTGTAATTAGTAGTGACGAGCGGCATAGGCCATATTTGAACTTGCGATAATTTGCGAATATTTGGACGAATACATGTCCTATATTCACGAATTTTGCATATTTGTTAACTTTTTTTTTTCCAATGCGAAATTCGTGATAAAATTCACAAAATGCGCATGCTCGATTATATCTTTCAACTTACTACTTTGCTATTGGTTGCGAGGGATGTTTCTAACCTCTGACAACTGTATTTGTACCCTTCTCATTTGCCCACAAGCTAAAAGAAGAGAGGGATCAGTGTCCTTTGGAAGTGGCGATATTCGCACAATTTTTGCATAAAACTCACATATTCGCTTTCTTTGGATCAAAAGCTGGAAGCAGGGAGGGATGATCACTTTTTATTTACACAGTACACATCATTGTGATGTGTACTGTGAAAAAAAAAAAGAATATTCATCATAACAAATATAATTCGGGATACTCTAAATACAGTAACCCCCCGACCTACGATGGCCCCGACATATGATAAAATCGACATACGATGGCCTCTCAGAGGCCATCGCATGTCGATGTCAGCATCGACATACGATGCTTTTATATGTCGGGGCCATCGCATTAACTGCTATCCGACAGCGCAAAATGCTTAAGCTGCTGTCGGATAGCAGTGTAATGTGCCCCAGCAGGTTCACTTACCTATTCCCGATGCTCTGGGTCCACTTCGCGATCCTCCGGTGTCTTGCGCATCTTCTCCAGGGTCCGGGCCTTGCTTTCCGGCGTCGTTATTACGTCACTACGCACGCCGCGCCGGCGCAGCAGCGTAATAACGTCACCAGAAAGCGAGGCCCGGACCCTGCAGAAGATGCGCAAGACACCGGGGGATCGCGAAGAAGACACCGGAGCAGCGGGACAGCATCGGGAGCCCCTGGGACAGCAGCGGGAGCGGTGAGGACCTGGTGCGGAGCGACGGGGACAGGTGAGTACAGCTTCCTATACTTTACATTGCACGGATCCCTCAACATACAATGGATTCGACAAACGATGGGTCGTTTGGAACGAATTACCATCGTATGTTGAGGGACCACTGTATTTGCAAAATCGCGAAGTGCCGATATTTGCAAATTAAATTTGCTATTCGAATAGTCGCGCTCAACACTAGTAATGAGTAGTATAACCTTACCATAATGACCAGAGGTGTGAATCATATTGGTCAGAGGTGTGCTATAAACCGCCTCCAAGGGCACGCCTATAGAGGGCAAAAGTCAAAACCAAATAGGATGAAAACAATGTTAAAAATTATCGTAACACCATATCATACATCTTGAAGCCTCCCTACCTCATACTATATGCTGGAATATTTCTTGCCCAACAGAAAGGTCACATCTGCCAAAGTGTAACCCCGTGAGCACATACCTGGTGCTACATAGCTGTCGCAGCCATACCCACACTAACAGAACAACCTGACACTGAACTCAGCACAGGTTGACTTACTAGCTGAAGTAACCACATATTGACTGACTTACCCATATTGAGCATGGCAAGGTAAGTTGTTGGATGCTTGACAAGCATAAATACAGTACTATCCCATACTCTGCTATTGAGAGGCAAAACAAAACTGTTAGGTAAATGACATGCGAGAAACCTGTAGACAAGATTGACCTTTGGTGATGATAGTCTGCAAACCGTAATGCCTGTAGATTAGACAAGACACAAGTAAGCACCATATCTGATAACATTAACCATACTAACACAGCCCCTCTACCCTTAAAGAGGCACTGTCATTGTAAAAAAAAACTTTTTGTATGTTACAGAGCTAATCATAATATGCCTTTTTACAATATAAATCTATTTTAAAAAAATTCTATTTTCGCCAGAAATTAAAACTGAAAATAGCCACCACTAGGGGTCATCTGTCTTTAACCAGACAGACTGGTCTGGATTTTGCAACATACTGGATACCGGATGTAAAGTGTGCTGATATCCAGTATAGGAGATCGCAGCTGTATGAGCTACAGAGTATACGCGGGCATGCACTGTCTGTGAACGAGCACAGGGAGTGCGCACACACACAGGCAGTGCGGAGTAAACCCGCACTGTAAACATAGAGAGGGAGCCGGGAAACCACGACACGGGCCCTACAGTATTAGGCTAACCGCCCCAACTGCTGCCCCTGCTTCCCTTCTCCTCCTGCAACTGGCTAACTCCCAGGTCCTGGCAAAACAGTACAGAAATGAATGAAAACCTCCACATAGGGAGACATAGCAGAAGGGCATGAGTAACACTGCAAGGACACTGCCCCGCCTCCCAAGACCACCCAGCTGCCAGGTCCTGCTGGGAAGAGCAGAGCCGGTGGGAAATACAAAATGATTAATACCTGCCCGACCGCTTGGCCAAATACGTACATACCCCATCACCTCCCATTAACCCGGCAGCTCCACAACACCGGCAGCCCCAATCAAGGGAGTAGACTGAGCACACCAGCCATTTCACATGGTCGCCCAGCTCCCAAGAACCGCAGCAGCTGCGGGCAGAGCTAGCGAATCGACTGCCCGGAAAACCCCCTTGGGAGATAATCTACCTGCATCCCATCCCACGCTGCGGGTGTAGCCAGTGAACTAAGCTCAGTACACTCACGGATCCTGTGCCGGCAGGAAAGAAATCCATCAGGCAGTAACCTCAGTAAGCCAGACATCCAGCTGACAGCTGTACTGGAAAGAGCGTGATGACGTTCAGTGAGGCATCAGACGTCCAAATGTTTCGCAAATGTCACGCCCACCCTGCTTGGAAGTGCAGGGCCCTTAAATACACATGCCCCTCGCCCAAAGACACCTAAGCCCCACCTAGAGGAGTAGGGGGTGTACCACTCAAGCCACTCGCACAAATACAGCCATAAAGGCTTAATAGTTAAAAAAGCGCATTAGGATTAAGGCTATGTTCACATCAGTGTTTGAAGTTCTGTTATGGAGCTCATTCCGCTAAAATGATGGGACTTTAGTGGAGAAACCCTGCATGTCAGTTTTTTTCTCCTCTAAAACTTGAAAAATACCAGACTTTTAACGCAAATCCAGATGGACCCCATTCAAAGTGAATGAACCCTGTCAGGTTCCGATGATGTCAATTATGACACCCTCCATCCAGGCACCATTATTCAGCTGATTTAATGGAGCTCCACAACACTAATGTAAACCCAGTCTAAGAAGTAGATTAAAGGGGTACTCCACTGGCCAGTGTTTGGAACATTTAGTTCTGCTATGTGCCAGGGGACATCACACCCCCTCCATAGACTTGCATTGAGGGAGTGTGACCTGACATCACGAGGGGGCGTGGCCAACCCCCACAGCACACACACAACGTTCGGAACTAAATGTTCCGAACGCTGGCCAGTGGAGTACCCCTTTAAGAAACATTATGATTTACTTTGAGTTGCTCATTTAGGATTCTATCAGGTAGCATCAGTAGCGGTCATTGCTTAACTGAACATGGCCATACAAAAAAAATGCTGAATTGCATAAAAGTTCATTGACAAATTAATTCAATGTTACTTAAAAACCATGTGGAGTCCGTAGGCTTCATCACTAGAGCACAGTGGGCAGATTGGGTTTCCTTGCGATTAAATCTTTCCCTTTGTACAATTATTCATATCTATAGAGATGGGGTTTGTGAACAAGTTATGAACAGCTCTAGTTCAGGTAAGGATACAGCGGACTCTTTGCAGTCCAGATGTACGTTCTTCTGTCTTCTCCCATGAACATGATTCATTCTCTAGCTCAAAATTACTACCAACAATTTTTTATGTATATTTATATCATTATATCATTATAAACATTATATTGCTTAAGAAACACAATGTAGGAAATCTAGTCATGGATGGAGGCTCCTGGGTCTTAATGTACAACTTACCAACCATCTGATGCCAGGATAATACATACAGCCGACAGTATAGTAAATATTAAAGGGAAGGTGTCATCGGAAAAGGACATATATTCAAATCAAGTTTTTAGGCATCACATATTTTGTAAGAATTTTTGTTGTTGTTTTATTTTCATTTTACTTTTTATATCATATAATAATCCTGAAACTTTGCAATTTTTATTCTATTAGGTCTAATAATTGTCATGCAGGGCAGGGATAAGTGCTGCCCTGAACTGACTGACATTCTCTGTCCCTGCCTATCTCCTTAATAGTGTGGAGGTGGCAGCAGCATGAGGAAACCATATAGTGGCTGAATGACACAGCCTGGAGTTAGCGGCAGCATGAGGAGACCATTTAGTGGCTGAATGACACAGCGTGGAGGTGTTGGCAGCATGAGAAGACCATATAGTGCCTGAATGACACAGCGTGGAGGTGACGGCAGCATGAGGAGACCATAAATTTTCTGAAAGACACAGCGTGGAGGTGGCAGCAGCATGAGGTGACCATATAGTGCCTTAATAACACAGTATGGAGGTGGCGGCAGCATGAGGAGAATATATAGTGGCTGAATGGCACAGCCTGCAGTTGGCGGCAGCATGAGGAGATCACATAGTGGCTGAATTACACAGCGTGGAGTTGGCGGCAGCATATTGTGGCTGAATGACACAGCCTGGAGTTTGCAGCAGCATGAGGAGAACATATAGTGTCTGAATGACACAGCCTGGAGGTGGCAGAAGCATGAGGAGACCATATAGTGGCTGAATAACACAGCGTGGAGGTGGTGGCACCATGAGGGGAACCTATAGTGGCTGAATGACACAGCCTGGAATTGGCGCCAGCATGAGGAGAACATATAATGGCTGAATGACACAGCTGGAGGTGGCGGAAGCATGAGGAGACCATATAATGGCTGAATGACACAGTGTGGAGGTGGCAGCAGCATGAGGAGACCATATAGTGGCTGAATGACACAGCCTGGAGTTGGTGGCAGCATAAAAAGACCATATACTGGCTAAATGACACAGCATGGAGGTGGTTGCAGCATGAGGAGAATATATGGTGTCAGAATGAGACAGCCTGGAGGGGGCATCAGCACGAGGAGAACATATGGTGGCAGAATGAGACAGCCTAGAGGTGGCAGCAGCAGCATCAGGAATCCTGAAAGTAACCCCATGAGAGAGTGGTGCGGTGGGTGGCAATACCAGTACCCGCCGACGTAGGTGGGTGAAAAAAGGAGAACTTTGGCATCAGATGTGTGGTATCAGGCGGGTGGCAGGATCAGAATAGTAGCTGAGACAGATAGGCAGAAGAAAAGTAAGTATTGAGGATATGCATTACGTAAAACTAAACTTTTAATAATATGCTTAGGATGAAATAAGTCAAATTAACCGATGTGGGTAAAACCTTCCCCTTTAAAGCCCTACTCTCGCATTATTAATTCCCTTCTTGGCAAGTGTTACTCGCTCTTAAAAAGGCGGCCCCACACAGGAACCTCTCCCTATTTCCACCTACAAACACTGTAATTTCCCAGGGTTTTTAGGTGGAAATAGGGATTGGTTCCTGTGTGGGGCCACCCTTTTTAAGATGAGTAACACTTTCCTCGAAAAGGTGGAAGGGAATGACGTATTGTCCATTGAAGCAGGTGGGGGTAAAAACTACCCCTGTAAGGCCCTACTCTCACAGTATTAATTCCCTTCTTAAAAAGGGCGGCATTACAGTGTTTGTAGGTGGAAATAGGGAGAGGTTCCTGTGTAGGTCCTCCCTTTTTAGGGCGAGTAACACTTGCCAAGAAGGGAATTAAAGGGGTATTCCAAGCAAAACCTTTTTATATATATATATATATATATATATATATATATATATATATATATATATATATATATATATCAACTGGCTCCGGAAAGTTAAACATATTTGTAAATTACTTCTATTAAAAAATCTTAATGATAATGTCACGTCCCGGGAGCTGTGCATGATGGGAGAATATCCCCATAGGAACTGCACAGCTCCCGAGACGTGAGTCATCAGAGAGCAGATAGACAGAAAACAACAAATCAACTTCAGAAGCTAATAACTATTGGAAGGATTAAGATTTTTTAATAGAAGTAATTTACAAATCTGTTTAACTTTCCGGAGTCAGTTGATATATAAAAAAAAGTTTTGGCCTGGAATACCCTTTTAATAATGCAAGAGTAGGGGGCAGTTTTTACCCCCACTGGTTACAATGGACTGTACATTGTTCCCTTTCACCTTTTAGAGGTCTTTGCATCACATCAATACTTGGTGGTGTAGGTGGCACATGGTGTTTTTTGTACAACTTTCCTTTTGTTTGATTTAAAAAAAAAATTGGGGTACATATATTTTATCCTAAGAATATTATTAAAAGTTACGTTTTACGTAATGCATAATGTCCGTAATTGGGGAGCAGCGCATTAAATTTGTTAAGCACTATCCATATTTGTGAAGTGTTGTTGTGGCACCATGGTCAATCTACTCTGATGCATCAGGCATTGGGGGGTGGAAATCCTGGCTGATCCATGCCTGATTCATCTTCACAAAGGTCAGTTTCTCCACATGTTTCGTGGACAGACGAGTTCCCCTTGGGGTTCCTATAACCCCCTCCGCACTAAACACCCGCTCTGATGGCACACTACTGGCCGGGCAGTACAGCTTTTCTAGGGCAAACTCTGCTAGTTGTGGCCACAAATCAAGTTTGGCTGCCCAGAAGTCCAGCGGATCTTCAAGGTGTGTTGGCAGGGTCATGTCAAGGTATGCCACCACCTGCTGGTTCAGGTCCTGCTCCAGGTCTACCTGCTGCTGATGAGTTGCTTCACTATGCGGGTGAAGAAAGCTACTCATCAGCGACGGTAGACTCAGGCTGCTGCGGATGGAGCTGGTGCTGCTCCTGCCACCCCATCCCTCCCCAGCAGCCATGGCAGTGGAAGGTGAGCGCAGAGGGCCCCCCGAGTCAGACCTGCGAGAGGATGGACGATGGCACAGATAGGCATTGACCTACTGACTACAGAGGATTACTCTGTAGTAGGTCAGTTTGTCCTCCCTCTCAGTGGGTGTAAAAAAGGCCCCCATTTTGTGCCGGTAGTGAGGGTCCAATAAGGTGGAGAGCCAGAAGTCATCCCGTTGCAGAATGGTGACAATTCGGCGATCACTGCGCAAGCAAGTGAGCATGCATCGTTCCATTTGTGCAAGTGACTCAGAGGGACTCCCTGCCTCCATCTCCACGGCATACTGCCGTGTCTGGATCCTCTGTCTCACCTTCCTCATAACCCTCCAGCTCCTCTAGCTGCTCCTGCTCCTCCTCTCCTGTCAGATGACTAGAAAAACTGCCCATCTCATGAAATCTAAACCGTGCTTCAATGTGCTCCTCCCCCTCATCTCCTCCTCCCGCTCCTCCTCCAGTTCAGCCCCCACAGGGCTCATGTGAGATGTAGGCGCCATGTCTCCAGTGCCCTGACCAGCCATCGTTTCCAACACGTGTTGTAGAAGATGAAGCAGTGGAATGACGTTGTTCATCCCGTAATCCTGGCGACTGACTAATAATGTGGCTTCCTCAAAGGGCCTGAGCAAACGGCAGTTGTCACGTATGAGCTGCCAATGGTTGACATTGAAGTTACATAGGGGAGTACCCCTATCCACTTGGATCATCAAGAAGTCGGAGATGGCTTTTCTCTGTTCGTATCAAAACATATGGAGGGTGGAATTCCAATGTGTAGAAACATCGCAAATCAGACTATGTTGCAGGATGCTGTTCTGATGCTGCAGCTCAAGGAAGGTGTACGAGTGGCTAAAGTGCATGCAAAGTTACCTTCCCATTGTTAGGATGTCTTGCAGTTAGGGCGAACACTTCAAGAACAGCTTGACAACCAGATTTAACATGTGTGCCATGCAGAGGCAGGCTTCCTTGTCACAGCGCAGACAAGATGTTCTTCCCATTGACAGTCACCATGGTTCCCATTTCCAGTTTTCTTGGAGTAAGCAATGATTCGATTTCTTGATGAATGACTTTTAGCTTCCTCCCCTGTGTGGCTCCGTTGGCCAAGGCAAACCATGTGAAGAACAGCATGACACCACTGTGCCCTGCACACATGGTATGCTGGAGGGGCACTGAGACTTGTCCATGCAATGGAGGCTGAGGACACAGTGGAGGATGAGGAGGTGGAGTCGTACACTTTCACAGGACCAATGGCCTGAGAGCGTGGGGCGGAAGCATTGTGACCTGTCCAAGTTGCTGTTGTGTCTGTGCAGGAACCACATTCACCCATTTATTGTCCTTGACCATAGTTACAGCTCCACACGTCGGCGCTGCTGTGCCCTTTGGTACACACCAACAAGCTCAAGGACTGGCCCACCTTCTGTTCCACAAAATTGTGCAGGGCTGGTACTGCCTTCTTTGCAAAGAAATGACGGCTTGGGACTCTCTACCTCAGCTCGGCATAAGCCATCAGTTCTCTGAAAGGTGCAGAGTCCACCACTTGAAAAGGGAGCGACTGCAGCACCAGCATCTTGGACAGGAGCACATTCCGCTTCTGCGCCATTGGATGAGTGGACGCATACTCTTGACTCTTGGACATGGCTTCGCCAATGGATTGCTGGTGGAATTACTGACTCGAAGTAGGAGGAGCATCTCGAGTGACAGAAGGAGGGTATGACACACAGCTCCCTTCGGCTGAGGTGGTGGAGCTTTGGCTGGCTGAAACAGGGAGCGGTATGCCACTGGGTAATGTAGCATGCTTGACCACCACATCGGAGCCATAATTCTCCCAGGCCACTTTATGGTGACACTGCATATATGTGGCCAGGTTAACATTCTCCGGATGCTTGATGAACAACTGCCACACCGCCGAGTAGCTGATTTTCCCACCAACAGTCTGCATTGATTGACTGCTACTCCAGTAGTTTACAGTTTACTGCAGTAAAACAGGCTGCGGTCAGAAACATACACTCGTTACAATAAAAAGCCGACATATACAGATCCCTATCCAATGGCCCCCTACTTTTATTACACACCGGATTACAATGAAAGGTAACATCTGTATGTAAATAAAATGGAATTAGGCCATGTACTACAAAGCTCAGGATCCCCCATACATAGGTCACACAACATTCTTAAAAACTCTCCCCTATAAGTGAATAAGATCAGCTTTAGTCTATTGTGCCTAGGTTTCTGGGTCTTGCCGTAAATCATATCTCTAAATGCAGCTAAAAACTGTGTAGGCAAGATTACTTCGCCCATAAATAATGTAGTCAAAATTAAATAAAAAATTACAATCAGAAACTAGGAACAGAATACAAAAATGAACATGTTTTAGTATCTGGCTATGATCCATGATACATCCAGTGATACAACTTTAAAATGAAGACCCCTCTGATACCTGCTAACACCACCACATCCTTAATTATCTGATTACTGGTCATCTAGCTTCTTTCCATGATATTTGGTTTGAATTTCCACACTACTTCATACAATATTCCACACATAGAATATTTCGAAAAATTTTGGGCATTTCCAGTTAAGATAGGAGTGTGGGTTCAACCCAGCCCTACCCACACTATATAGCCTTAACACAATGCTCAGGTGAAGAAAATCCTGTGATATCTTCCCTGCACTAGACTGCACCGAGGGGAATTGTTCTATTATGCACCGTATGAAATAAAGCTGCATTAGAAAAGAAAACTGGAGGGTGAGTGCGCAAAAAATTATACACCCATCTATATGGCTTATATACCTGCATCATGTGTACTGTGAAGAGAGAGATACTTACTAGTGTTGAGCGGCATAGGCCATATTCAAATTCGCGAATATTCGCGAATATATGGACGAATATTCGTCATATATTCGCGAATATTCGCATATTCGTAATATTCTCGTTTTATTTTCGCATATGCGAATATTAGCATATGCGAAAATAACATATGCAAAATTTTGCATATACAAAATAAGCATAAGAAAAAAATTGCATATGCGAAAATTAGCATATGCTAATTTTCGCATATGCGAAAATTCGCACACCAGTCTCACACAGTAGTATTAGAGCCTTCTATACACCACACAAGCTGGAAGCAGAGAGGGGGGATCACTGTGATGTGTACTGTGAAAAAAAAAAAAGAATATTCGTAATTACGAATATATAGCGCTATATTCGTGAATATTCGCGAATTTGCGAATATGCAATATTTGCGAATAAAATTCGTATTGCGAATATTCGCAAGCAACACTAATACTTACCATCTCGTCGCTGGTCCAGGCCACTCCTTATATACCTCCGATCCATCATTATGTCATCACTAGAGGGAGGGCTACACAAGAAGAGGCCCAGACTGGCTGTATCATGTATACAACAGCCCCCCATCAAAGAGTTTACTAGTGTCACCTAATTAACTCCTTCCTTACTGGGCCGGCATATAGCGCTCAGCCCAGCAAGATGTTACAGTAAACCAGGGAATTTTTTGTGGCAAAAGAGTTAAGTTGTGCTGCACAGCACCACAACTTAATCCTTTTACTGCTGGTTCACCGTGAACGAAACACTTTCTGAAAGTTCAGCGAGCTTGCTCAACTCTGCTTTAGAATAATACACCCAATGTTCTAAAACATTCATGCAAAAACAAAACCATCTCACAAGTGTAATTTTCACCATAATCTTCCTGATTCTCCCTGCTGCTCTGGCTTATTTTCCATGATCAGGCAGCTGTATCGCACAAAAGTCCATTGCAGTCTGGCTCTTGTTACCAGAGCTCTGGTCTCCTGTCTCCTTCCGAAAGTATTCACTCATACAAAGCTCCAGAGATCTCACTAATAAATAGGGCTATGGGATCTAACCTTTTCTGATTTTTTTAATCTTCAATATCCCCTTCTTAGGTTATATTTACACATCATAAAATTTAAAGCGACTTTTCAGAATAGACTCTGCTGTGTGGTTACATAAGGAGCAGCGCTATTTCTGGCCATTATATAACTTGTATATGGTATCTTTCAGCAGATTTCTGCTCTGCAGACTTTATTTATAATTTGCAGTTCTCCCAGAGCTGTTTGACGGAGCTCCCTCCTTCCCTCTTCATAGACTCATATTGCTTGTCTTGCAGACACAGGACAAAGAGGAGCTGATTTTCAGAGAAGAAGATATGAGCAGCCCTTCCTCCCAGAGTCTACTGTGCTGTGCTGAGTCTCCTCATCCAATCACTGCAGGCTGCTCTATAGCCCCCTCCTCTTTTTTATCAGTCAGGAGTCTGATAGACAGGACAGGAGTGAGCACAGATGACTGCTAGTCCAGCTTCAGCTAGGAAAAAGATGATGCTGCAGCCGGACAGGATAATGTTCTGGAGGGTATGGGGACCCCTAGTGGCCTTTTTTTTTTTTTATAAGCCATGATTTCTATAACAAGGAGATAAAACATTTTATGAAGTACAGTAGAAAGGTAATGTTTTGCCAAGATGTACAACATATAAAAAGTTTTTGATTCTGACAGTGCCCATTTAACCTATTTTCATTAACACACTTAAAGAGTACCTGTCACCAAACTAAGCTTTTTTTAATATATTGTTCCTGATGTAATTATAAGACACTTTGCTATTTACTTGCTGTAAAAATTCTCCAGCTTTATATGTTTTTAATGTGATTGAAAAAACAGCCACTAGGTGGCTCTGTTCTTTTCCCTGCGCAAGCCAAACAGTTAGTTTGGTCTCCTCCGGCCTGGCAGGAGACCAAACTCAGGAAGTCTGGGCGGGGCCTGGTAAGACACAGCTCTCGCAGGCTTTAGTGATGTCACTCCTGCTGTGGAATGCACACTTTCACCTGCCAGGAGCTCACACAATGTGAGCAAGGGGAGAGGTATGATACACAGCTTTTAAAGCTCTGATTTTTTTTTTTAAAGAATTCAACTTGAGAAAAAAGAGACATGGTCGCATATCCACAACATGCATCTTGATCTAATGCTTCTCAGCAAGATTTATTAAAGTAACAGGTCATTACTGTACTTTATGATCATGAAGTGCAAGCCCACTAGCCACGTCACGGCCACCTGTAAGTAGTGGGTCCCTAGCATCCCTAGCATAAAATGGCGCAGCACTGAGTGGCGACCACCAACGCCCCAACACCAGTGCCCACAGGGGGAACGACCCAACTGAACTGGTAGAGCAGCCCCAATACCATTCAAAGCAGTCCCTGGGCCACGCCACCCCACAGACACAGCGCCCGGGCAGCAACAGACGCCAAACAGCACCAGGGGGAACAGATGTAAAAAGCTCACTCACCATGTGCTCCCAGTATGAGACTGGGAGGCTGCCAGGAGGAATAGGGCCCTAATGCAGCTTCCTGCCAATTAAATAGGCCTGCGTTGACGGGGAGGGGCAGAGTGCAGACCAAGCGAAAACAAAAAAAGGAGGGGATAGAAAACACAATGTGAATTTAACTTGAGAAAAAACAGTGCCCTGTGGGCACTGGTGTTGGGGCGGTGGTGGTCGCCACTCAGTGCTGCGCCATTTTATGCTAGGGATGCTAGGGACCCACTACTTACAAGTGGCCGTGACATGGCTAGTGGGCTTGCGCTTCATGATCATAGAGTACACTAATGACCTGTTGGTTTAAAAATGTTGCTGAGAAGCATTAGATCAAGGTGCATGTTGTGGATGTGCGACCATGTCTGTTTTTTCTCTAGTTGAATTCACAATTTTTTTAAGGTTAGGAGGGGGGTTAGTTGTAGTTAGGGAATATAATCTGAGTTAGTTTAGAAAATATTGTTTGATGACCGGTACTCTTTAAAGATATTTATGTTAAAAGATTTGCTTTTATTTTTAATGCTTAAAGGGGTACTCCACTGGAAACAACATTTTTTTAAGTCAACTGATGACAGAAAGTTAAACAGATCCTTCTAGTACTTATAAGCTTCTGTATGTTCCACAGGAAGTTCTTTTCTTTTTGAATTTCTTTTCTGTCTGACCACAGTGCTCTCAGCTGACACCTCTGTCTGCGTCAGGACCTGTCCAGAGCAGAATAGGTTTGCTATGGGTATTTGCTCCTACTCTGAACAGTTCCTGACACGGACAAAGGTGTCAGCAGAGAGCATTGTGGTCAGACTGGAAAAAAATTCAGAAAGAAAGGAACTTCTTGTGGAGCATACAGCTGTTTATAAGTACTAGAAGGATAAAAACATTTTAATAGAAGTAATTTACAAATCTGTTTAACTTTCTGGCACCAGTTGATTTAAATTATTTTTTTTTCTTCCAGCGGAGTACCCCTTTAAGGACAATCAGAAGAAGTAAGGTAAGGTAGCCCGAAAGACAATTACATTGAGTTGAGACAATGCATTCTAAGGAGCACTAGGATCACCACAAGGCATCTTTGGCAGGTTTGTTGCTGTTCTTCTCAGAACGGTTCCAAGACTGTCATCAAGTCATCTTCAAAGTCACATTCAATCTCTGCAATCTGGGAGAAAAGTAACAGGTTATCGTACTTGCAAACAAGCAATTGCATTTTGCACAACGTCTTGTTTGTTGACATGAACTTAGGACTGCTTGGTCCGCAGACATTCCAGCCCTTACAGGATGATCATAACACTTTATGAAGTTCTACGCTTACAGTGTCTCTACAGGACAGTGTTTCCCAACCAGGGTGCCTCCAGCTGTTGCAAAACTACAATTCCCAGCATGCCCGGACAGCCTTTGGCTGTCCGGGCATGCTGGGAGATGTAGTTTTGCAACAGCTGGAGGCACCCTGGTTGGGAAGCACAGCTATAGCAAATCAGCAGAAATTCAAACGCCACATCTGACTTTAATCATTCTAATGACTCCATATAACGCTACAATAAACGGCTCCAAACATTTTCTTCTCAAGTAATTCGACATCAACACTCATTTAAATATCTGACATTTCAGCTTTTTGTGTGTCCACGCACATGCTACCCGGGACCCCCCCCCCATGATCCAGAGGGGATAGCTGCCAACACGGAGCTCGTGATCTGGCAGAACAGACCTGTCCTTACATTACATGACAGATAATCCATGTGAATGTCCAGCATGTCATACCACATTATTCCTGTAGTGGCCACTGCAGCGGAATTGAATAGCCAGTTAGAGTTTATCCTGATCACTAGACATTCAGCGATCAGATGATTCAAAGGGGTTTTCCAGGGAAAAAACTTTATATATCTATATATCTATATCTATATATGGAAAGGCCTGCGCAGCTGGCCTGTAATTGTGGGAGGAGCGGGATGACTATAAGAACCCACAGCTCTTCCCCTTCTATGACGCCGTGGGTTCTTCGCTCCGTCAGCTGACACGCATCAGCTGACCGGAAGTTGTCAGACGTCTTCCTCGTTCGGGACCTCGCCGTTTGCGATCATCTAAACGTAAGTAGCTGGGACGCTGGGGGTTGTGCCGTGAGGCTTCCCGGTCGCGTGGATGACCGGTGATCGGCCCGGCTTCCCCCCAGCTATCCTCGCATGCTGTCAGTTTATTCCTAATCGTCCGGGGTACGGTCCCGGTGTTCTAGCCTACACCGCCAGCCCACCTGCCTTACTGTCCGGGCGCATTCTCCCCATACCGCTTGGCTGCCCTACTCACTCACCCCCCCCCCTCCCCTCTTACCTCACACAAAAAAAAAAAAAAAAAAAAAAATGTGTATAGACAGGGGTTCATATATAATTAACCTACGTCAGTGCTATAAGCATCATAGGTTCCCCGCTGCTATTAGCAGGGGAGTCATATGTAATATACAAAGATAGTGTTATATTATTATGTATTTTCCACAGCACTACGCAGGGGGGTGAGGTTCTAGGGCGGCCAGAGTATTCATGGCGGTTATGTTACCAACGCTACCTAACAGGTCCCCCATAGGGCTGCGGTGGACTCCTTAAGGGGCCGGGCAGTCAACTTCCTACTTTTCCTCCCGGTTTACTATTACCCCCTCCGTATGTACTAGTACACTGTTCATACCGCAGGTTATATGCATTTGCTGTCATCTTTCTCTTATCTCAGCCCTCCATTATTTTCTATTCGCATTCCGTACGTTCACGCATTCAATCTCATGTGTGTTGTTTCTCATGTTCAGGTGATTAGTATTTACGCATTCTGATGCTTGTTAAGTTTAAACTGATTTTCATGAGTCTCTGTTTGTTAGGTTCGTCAAATCGTCTTTACACCGCAGACCAAACCAGTTAATTCGGTAGGTTAGACTCTTGTACCTCCTGGTGTTACCTGTCCAGAGTTCATTGGTAGCCATGTGTATGTAGCTTCTAGTCTTGACAGTTTACGGTCCTTGGGGTTCCCTGTCCCTGTCTCTTGACCTTATCTGTTGTTTAGGTGGTGCCGCGGTTCAGTTGGTAGTTCCAGATATATTTCCTAGTTGGTGTTAGTCTCCCGCCACGCACGCATTTGTTCATCAGGCAATTTGTATTATCTGCCAAGGTACGTAGTCAGCCCGTGTTAGAAGTTTCTTTGGTGATATATGTGCTATGCTATAATTAAGTTTCTTCACAGCTATCAGTTCCCGCCGGAATACTGCAACTACACTGTTTATAAGTCTCCGGCCGTCACGCTGCCTGTATCCTTTCTCAAAATCCGAAAAGTAGTTCACTGGGACATAAGGTCCAGTTAAGAGTCGCTTCTTCGGGTAAGAATTATTTTATTATCCAAGTAAGCACCTCATGAACCTGACACGTCTTCAGGTTGTGTTTACTTGCGTTGTCGGTGCACCTCTTTTACGTTATAGTCACGTTCTCAAAAAATTGATTTTCACATTGTTCAGGGTTTTCATGGTGTTTGTATTAACTTTCGCGCTTTCCTCTGGGTTCTCACTTATCTAGACGCAGTCACGCATTCGATTCTCGTCCAATACGTCGTCAGGTACCTTCCCTGTCTCGGTTAATAAGTTGTTTCGTCATTGCCCAAGTAATCACCTATAAACCCGTCACATTTTCGTGATTGCTTGCATGGTCGTTGCACTCCCCTTTTCGTATAGTCATGATAAAAAAAAATAAAAAAAAATGTACTTTATGTTGTTATAGGTTGATATGGTACTCGTGTAAGCGTTTCGCACTCATCACCGGGCACATATTCGTCTAGGCCCGTTACGCATACGTTTCCCGTCTGACACCCCTTTGGTTGCTCCCCCTCTGTTCTGCTTAAGTGTCGTACGTCGTTGTTCAAGTAATCACCTCATGAACCTAACACGTTTTTAGGTTGTGATTGCTTGCGTTGTCGCACCATTTCTTTTTCTGTGTAGTCTCCGTCCTTAAGATGCTCTTCATGGTGTTCTAGGTTGTTAAGGTACTCATATAACGTTTCGCACTTGCCACCGGGCACACACTTGTCTAGGTCCGGTCACGTATACGATCCCCATCCGACACGTTTTCGCTTACTCTCTCTCTGTCCCGGTATTTCACGATCATCTTTGTTTAGATTAAGTGGTGTCTTGGTAGTTTTCTCCTTAGTCATAGCTTGCTGCAGACAGGTTACTTAGCATCGGTTTGGATTATTTTCCAGGATGTCGCACGCGTCTGACATTGAGGATTCTGCTTCGGTTTTGGAGAATGCAGCCAGAGGTTCCGATCAAGCTAGTGTCCCTTCCCTGAGAACATGGACTATTCCAAAATTGACGGCTGAGCTAGTTAGAAGGGGCATCCCCTTCCCGGCTTCTGCCCGTAAAGCGGAATTATATAGGATCCTCACTGCAGACTCCGCCGGACACAGCAGTGAAGAAGTTTCCATGTCCACCATTCAAACTTCTCTTACTCAGTTACATGCCGCTATTAATAATTTAACCTCTGATGTCAGTGACATGCGAAGTAGGATGAATGCCATGGAGTCCAGAAATACTGCAGGCACTTCTACCCCGGTTCCACCTCCTACTGTGCCATCTTCTCATGCCAGTATTTCAGGTACGCCATCTGCTGTCCCCAACATTTCGCCAGCCCATTTTATTCCTGCCCATATTAGGAAAGAGATCTTGGAAGGCAAGGATGTTAATCTGGCATCTTTGCTTATAGCGACTCATGATCTAAACGAAAATAAGACCATAGCCTGCGGAGATGTCTCCGTAGTTCTTAAATCCAAAGATGCCAGATTAAATAAGAAGCTCACCTTGTCCGAATTCATTATGGCGTTCAGCATTTTCCGGGACGTCATATGTTCGGCCAAACCAGACAGGAGGGAAGAATTAGATCAGTACCTCTACAAAATCACTGAATTAAGCCACAAATTTGGTGGGTATTCGTTCTACGAATACCATAAGTCTTTCTCGGCCAAAGCTGCTGCCGCCCTAAGCCAGTATAACTTCAGCGTTAATTGGGCTATGGTAGACACTGAATTATACTGCAACCACTTCTCAGGGCTTAAACTCCCAGGGTGCGCCTTTTGCCATTCTTCCTTTCACACCACAGACTGGTGTGCCTCAGTCACTTCACAAGCTCCTTCAGAAACACCCAGCACGTCTAGATCTGCCCAACCTCGAGGTCCTAAGGTATCCGGCCTTACAGATAAGCTAGGCAGAGCCATAGTCTTTTTAGGAAAATCACAAATATGCAACAACTTTAACTACACTTCCTGCACTTACAGCCAGTGCCGCCTACTGCATATCTGCTCAGTCTGTTTTAGGGCTCATCCCAAGACCACGTGCAGCCAAAAATCTGAGAAGTCCTGACTAGCGGTGGTGGATTCGGACCTCTTGGGCCGTTTTCTGCAGGGTCACCCAGACCAGTCTTTCGCCAGACACCTAGTCGCTGGCTTCCAGCAGGGTTTCCATGTCGGTTTCGTGGCCCTGCCGCAGATGACCCATGAGTGCGTTAATCTAGCCTCCGCTACATCAGACCCAGACTCAGTTTCTACCCTTATACAGACTGAACTAGATAAGGGATTTATTATTGGCCCTTTTGTTGATTCACCCTTTGACATATATAGAGTCAGCCCTATAGGCTTAGCGACGGGCAAATTCAATAATAAAAAGCGTTTAATTTATGATTTGTCTGCCCCCTATTCTTCTACAATCCCAAATCTTAATGCACTTATTCCCGCCGAAGAATTTGCCCTTAAGTATTCTTCTGTTGACGAGGCCATAGCTATCATATTGAGCCTGGGGCGGGGAGCTTGGTTATCTAAGGCGGACATATCCGATGCCTTCAAGCTCCTCCCTATCATGCCTCAACAATGGCAATGGCATGGTCTTCGCTGGCAGAACCTGTACTATTTCGCTACCAAGCTAACCTTTGGTGCACGCAGCAGTCCATGGTTATTTAACCGTTTTGCTTCAGCTCTCCACTGGATACTGGAAAATCGGTTTGAGTGTAATCACGTCATTCATTATCTCGACGATTTTCTGTTAATCGAGTCTCCCAATGCCTCGCCTAGGGATCTGCAGGTTCTCCGAGCAGTCTTTGACACTCTTGGGGTCCCAGTGTCTCCCGCTAAAACTGAAGGTCCCTCCAGGGTCATTACATTTCTAGGTATTGAGCTCGATTCTCAGAAAATGGAAGCCAGACTTCCTGAAGCTAAACTCGTGAGGATTAGAACCGCCATACACAGGCTTAGGGAACGCCCCTACATTTCCAAGGTTGAGTTACAATCCATCCTGGGGATGTTAAATTTCGCTATGCGTATCATCCCCCAGGGACGCACTTTCATATCTCGCCTCTTGGCCTTATTACCGTCAGCCTCTGAGCAAAGTAGTCTAATACATCTAGATTGCCAAGCTTTAGCAGATCTAGCTATGTGGGAGTCGTTTTTGCACAATTGGAACGGCATTTCATTTTTTATCCCTAGCATTGGGAACGAATCGCCCATGGTTTTTTCCGACGCTGCCTCTTCAACGGGTTTCGCTGCTATCTGGGGCAATCATTGGTTCGCCGGCCCTTGGCCTCCCGAGATCACCCAGATTGAAGGCTTCATAAGGAGTTCGGCAGCCTTTGAACTGTACCCGATAGTAGCCGCTGCTCAGTTGTGGGGTCCAGCTTGGAACAGGACCACTGTTCTTTTCGTGTCCGATAATGCCGCTACCGTAGATATTCTACTGAAGGGTAGGTCTAGATGCCCTATCATCGTGAGTTTAGCTAGACGATTAGTTTGGCTATCCCTACATCATTCATTTACTTTTACATGTGCTCACATTGAAGGTTTCCAGAATATTGCTGCAGATGCCTTATCTAGGAACAACCTCTCACATTTCTTTCAGGTGATGCCGGAAGCCGATTCCATAGGGGCGCAAGTTCCCCCGTTCCATTCACTAGTCATGAATTGAACCAGCATCTTCGGATAGCCAAACGTTTGGTCAGTGATTCCTTGTCTACAAATACACGTAAAATTTATGCTACGGCATGGAACTCATTCTCCAAATACAGATCCGAGCATGCCGAGGGCGACAAGATTTCAGTTCCTTTCCTTTTAGCTTATATTGGGTTTTGCCATTCCACACTGCATTTATCACACAATACTATTAGGAGTTATCTAGCCGGTATCCAACACCATCTGTCCTTAACCAATACCTGTAGTTATTCTATATTCTCTTCCCGCCTGGTGAAGTCCGCTCTGAAGGGCATCCTCAAGAAGGAAGTCCCTCGCAGCCCAGTCAGACAACCTATCACAGGCAACATGTTCAGGCAGTTGTCCGACCTGTTAGATTCCGCACCGTTGGGTTTCCATGATAGCCTCACATTAAAAGCAGCCATGTACCTTGCCTACTATGGGTTTCTCAGACCAGGCGAGTGTACTGCTCGGTCCGTTAACGCACCCTTTCTTAAGGTCAGTCAGCTGTCTTATGTTTCTGATCGTTTCGAACTGTCCCTCACTCAGACCAAGACCTCGTCTCCGGGTCAATCCGTGACAGTCCGATTTTTCCCCACTACGCACAAATGGTGTCCTGTCACGGTCCTCCGTGATTTGTTGAATGCCTATGTTAACCCATCTGCTGATGACCCTTTGCTCCGTTTCAGATCTAATCCATTAACTACTTCTCAGTTCATCAAACATATACGCATTCTGGTCAGGTCGCTGGGAGGAGACCCGACCTCATTATCCGGTCACTCCTTCCGTATTGGCGCAGCTACAGCCGCTTCTAAGCACGGGGTCCCAGCTCACGTAATCAAGAAATTAGGACGTTGGAAATCCGGATGCTACATGCAGTATATCCCTAACCCTCGCAAAGAAATGGCTAGCGCATTCCAGTCTCTTGTGTTGTAATCTGCAATAAACAAATGTTTGTTTAAATCCGGGTTTTGCCCTCTTTTCCTGGCATATTCTTCACGCCGCAGTTATGGCACACTTCAGACTGCCTAGTTGAGGATGATAGGTTATTGGTTACAGTTGGTTGTTAGGTTAGTATTAGGGTTTTACGCATTTCGGTCATGTAGCAACGACCACAAATGGAAAGGCCTGCGCAGCTGGCCTGTAATTGTGGGAGGAGCGGGATGACTATAAGAACCCACAGCTCTTCCCCTTCTATGACGCCGTGGGTTCTTCGCTCCCACCCGCCCCCCCTTCTTTTATTTCTTCACATTTACCACAGGGTATGCCCTCTTTTCCTGGCATATTCTTCACGCCGCAGTTATGGCACACTTCAGACTGCCTAGTTGAGGATGATAGGTTATTGGTTACAGTTGGTTGTTAGGTTAGTATTAGGGTTTTACGCATTTCGGTCATGTAGCAACGACCACAAATATATATATTTATCTGTAGCAAGGTGTGAGCCACTCACCACATACACGCCCTCCTCACCACCTGTGCCGTAGACCGGCTGGTACCGCCTCCAGCCTATTATTAGACAAGAACAAAGACGAGGTCCGGCACCAGGATGGTTGCAGATAAAAACTTGCATTGTTTTATTGAAGATATCGCAGTACAAGGCAGAACGTCTGACGCGTTTCGCACGTGACCGTGCTTAATCGTAGACTGAGACTAAGCATATATATATATATATATATATATATATATATATATATATATATGTATATATATATATATATATATATATATATGTATCAACTGGCTCCAGAAAGTTAAACAGATTTGTAAATGACTTCTATTTTTAATTTCGAATCGAATGACTCTGTAAATATTGTGGAATGATTCCCTGTAATGTGATAGTTACATTATAAATATCCTCCAGAACAGTGGTCTCAAACTGTGGCCCCCAGATATTGCATAAATTCAACTCCCAGCATGCCCGGACAGCTGTAGGCTGTCCAAGCATGCTGGGAGTTGAAGTTTTGCAAAATCTGGAGGGCCATAGTTTGAGACTGCTGCTCTAAAATGTTTGCCGTGTCCCTCCTTTCCAACACAGACTTACATCCAGCCTTAAAGGGGTTCTCCTGTGGAAAAACGTTCATTTTATTTTTTTCAAATCAACTGGTGCCAGAAAGTTAAGCAGATTTGTAAATAACTTCTATTAAAAATTCTTAATCCATCCAGTACTTATCAGCTGCTGTATGCTTGACAGGAAGTTGAGTAGTTTTTTTCTGTCTGTCTCTCACAGTGCTCTCTGCTGACACCTCTGTCCGTGTCAGGAACCGTCCAGAGCAGGAGAGGTTTTCTATGGGGATTTGCTTCTACTCTGGACAGTTCCTGACATGGACAGAGGTGTCAGCAGAGAGCACTGTGGTCAGACTGGACAGAACTACACAACTTCCTCTGGAGCATACAGCAGCTGATAAGTACTGGAAGAATTTAAGGGGTACTCCGACCCAAGACATCTTATCCCCTATTCAAAGGATAGGGGATAAGATTTCTAATTGCGGGGGTCCTGCCGCTGGGAACCCCCTCGATCTCTCCTGCAGCACCCCTGTCCTCTCGTGCACGGAGAAAACTTCTCTCTGTGCCTGATGACTGCCGATACTGGGGCCAGAGGATCGTGACGTCACAGTTCCACCCCCTCGTGACTTCACGCCCCGTCCCTTCAATGCAAGTCTATTGGAGGGGGCGTGGCGTCATGAGGGGTGGGACTGTGATGTCACGATCCTCCACACCAGTATCTCCAGTCATCAGGCACAGAGCGAAGCTCACTCCATGCACCAGATGACAGGGGTGCTGCAGGAGAGATCGAGGGGGTTCCCAGCAGCGGGATCAGACGATCCTTTGGATAGGGGATAAGATGTCAAGGGGTGGAGTACCCCTTTAAGATTTTTTTATATAGAAGTAATTTACAAATCTGTTTAACTTTCTGGAACCAGTTGATTTAAAAAAATGATTAGTACCCTTTAACTCCCTCGATATGTGATTTGTTCTTAACATGAAACCTCATTTATTCTAGCTATGACCCAATCCTACAGTGAAGGAGGAATTTGGCGATTACTGGTGCGATCCCACTATTATCATCACAGTCACCCGGACACTCACTCTGTAAGCTTCGAAGCTTCGCACCATTGTAAAGACTAATACCTGATACTGTTCATGGAAAGCTGTTCTGCACATGTACGATTTCTACGTCCAAATAGATTTACGTGTCTACAAAGGAAAGGGGTGTTTTTAATTACAATATATCAAAACAATGCTGGACTGGATCTTAAAAGAAATGTACTTATTTTTAACTTTTTTCCATGAATATTGTAGTTAAATAGTCGCACTCTTTAGGGAAATACTATGAGTTACAGGACAAATACAAGTCAATGACCATTTTTTACTCCATGACTTTAAAGCATACCAGTCATATTACAAAAAAAATGAATAAATAATGCATCTATATGTTACTCACTAGGTCATGCAGATGCTTTACATGTCTTTTTATGTGTCTAGCCTCTGTATTTGTCTCACACATCGCTCTGTTCTGCTGCTCACTCATTCTGGCATCCACTGCTCAGGGAGGGGAGTGTCCGAGGCAAGCATTGAGCCTGCCCTCACTCACAATGCATTCACTTCCTCCCTGAGTCTGCTGTGCTGGGTCTCTTCATGCAATCACTTCATGCTTCTCTGTAACCCCTCTTCTCTATTTTCATGCTGAAGTCTGATGGGACAGGAGTGAGCACAGAGGAGTGCTAGTCCCGCCTTCACTTCCTGGACTTTGTGCCAGCCTGCTCTTCAGCTAGGACAAAGATGAATTCTGCAGCTGGGCAGGATTATGTACTTCACTGTATTTGCAGCTAACACTTCTGCAGGAAGGCTATTCCACGCATCCACTACTCTCTCAGTAAAGTACAGTGGTCCCTCAACATACATTGGTAATCCGTTCCAAATGGACCATCGTTTGTTGAAACCATCGTGTGTTGAGGGATCCGTGCAATGTAAAGTATAGGACAGTGGTCTACAACCTGCGGACCTCCAGATGTTGCAAAACTACAACACTCAGCATGCCCGGACAGCCAACGGCTGTCCAGGCATGCTGGGAGTTGTAGTTTTGCAACATCTGGAGGCCCGCAGGTTGAAGAGCACTGGTATTTGAGGTTATACTCACCTGTCCCCGCCGCTCCTGACCCATCACCGCTCGTCACCGCTGCTTTAGATGTCGCCCTCCATCACTGTCGCCGCGTCCTCGTGGTGTCCCCGACGCTCTGGCAAGGCCTCTGCTTCCCCGGCATTCTCGCTCTCCATCGCCGCCATCACGTAGTTACGCACGCCGCTCCTATTGGATGACGGGACGGCATGCGCAGCGACGTGATGATGACGATGGAGAGCGCCGACGATGTAAGGGGATCCCGAAGAGGACGCGCCGGAGCCCCGAGGACAGGTAAGTGATCGTCAGCGGACCACACGGGGCACCGTAAACGGCTATCCGGGGGCAGCTGAAGCAGTCTGCGCTGCTGAATAGCCGTTTATGCGATGGGGGGGTCACTGTAATACTTCCCGATATTACTGCAGAAACCTTTGCCCCTTAAATTTAAAACTATGTCCTTTTGTGGTAGTTTTTCTTCTTTTAAAAATACCCTCCTCCTTTACCGTATTGATTCCCTTTATGTATATAAAAGTCTCTATCATATCCCCTCTGTCTCTTCTTTCTTCTATACATGTTAAGGTCCTTTAACCTTTCCTGGTAAGTTTTATCCTGCAATCCATGTACTAGTTTAGTATCTTATAACTCTCTCTAGAGTATCTATATCCTTCTGGAGATACGGCCTCCAGTACAGCGCACAATACTCCAAGTGAGGTCTCACCAGTGTTCTGTACAGCGGCATGAGCACTTCTCTCATTCTACTGCTTATACCTCTCCCTATACATCCAAGCATTATGCTAGCGTTTCCTGCTGCTCTATTACATTGTCTTCCTACCTTTAAGTCTTCTGAAATAATTACTCCTTAATCCCTCTCCTCAGATACTGAGGTCAGGACTGTATCAAATATTCTATATTCTGCCCGAGGGTTTTTACATCTCAGGTGCATTATCTTCCACTTGTCCACATTAAATTTCAGTTGCCAGAGTTCTGACCATTTTTCTAGTTTTCCTAAATCCTTTTCCATTTGGCAGATTCCTCCAGGAACATCAACCCTGTTACATATCTTTGCGTCGTCAGCAAATAGACATACCAAATTTAAGATTTATGTTTTGCTAAGATGTTCAAAATATTAAAAGTTTTTGATTTTGAAAGGGCCCATTTAACACTTATCCTGCAATCTCCTGAATGGTGCCCTGGCTATCCTCATGCACAGAGCAGGGTCAGCACACCCCTTCATGCATCTCCATGGGAGACCCGTACATAGCTCTTGTGTATCTACGGTTCTTCCATAGAGAAACATGGAGGGAGCATGTCAATCCCTGCTCCATGCACCCCCTGCAGACCATTATCCCTCATCTTATGGAAAGGGGACAGGTGTTAAAGTACTTGAGTACCGCTTTAAGGTTTTAGTTAAAGGGGCACCCCACTGGAAACAATTTTTTCAATCAACTGGTGCCAAAAAGTTAAACAGATTTGTAAATTACTTCTATTTAAAATTCTTAATCCTTCCAGTACTTATCAGCTGCTGTATGCTCCAGAGGAAGTTCTTTTCTTTTTGAATTTCCATTCTGTCTGACCACAGTGCACTCTGCTGACACCTCTGTCCATGTCAGGAACTGTCCAGAGTAAGAACAAATCCCCATAGCAAACCTTTCTGCTCTGCTCAGTTCCTGATATGGACAGAGGTGTCAGCAGAGAGCACAGTGGTCAGACAGTAAGGAAATTCAAAAAGAAAAGGACTTACTCTGGAGCATACAGGAGCTGATAAGTACATAAAGGATTAAAGAAAAATAATACAAGTCATTTACAAATCTGTTTAACTTTCTGTCACCAGTTGATTACATTTTTTTCCAGGGGTGTACCCCTTTAAAGTGACTTTCAGACGGTAAAGATGAATGAGCAGTGGTATAGCAATGTAAAATAAAACAATATACTATTAGACTTTATTAAACAGACTGTTTGACTATATCAGCAGTCACAGAGTCCCAAATATTTGGAGGTTTCCAAATGACCACAGCCACAACCAGACGACTGACCCAATGATAGGACCAAGGGCAACAACCTGCATCTAAAGTAACATTTCCCAAACGGGCATGCTGAAAGTTGTAGTTTTGAAACAGCTGGAGGCATACTGGTTGGGAAACACTGGTCAAGACCCTATTTTGAGCATTTTTGCTCATGTGATAGGTTACCGGCCCTACATTATTTTTGTTTGCTGGGCTCCCCAAAAGACATTGACCACATTAAATGTATGGTCACACCTACTATACAGTGCGGCAAAAAAGTATTTAGTCAGCCACCAATTGTGCAAGTTCTCCCACTTAAATAGATGAGAGACCTGTAATTTTCATTATAGGTATACCTCAACGATGAGAGACAGAATGAGAAGAAAAATCCATAAAGTCACATTGTCTGATTTTTTAAAGAATTTATTTGCAAATAATGGTGGAAAATAAGTATTTGGTCACCTACAAACAAGCAAGATTTCTGGCTCTCACGGACCTGTAACTTCTTCTTTATAGGGGTGCTCCACTGTAAAACATTTTCTTTTAAATCAACTGGTGCCAGAAAGTTAAACAGATTTGTAAATTACTTCTATTAAAAAAATCTGAATCCTTTCAGTATTTTTCAGCTGCTGTATAATACACAGAAAGTTCTTTTCTCTTTGAATTCCCTTTCTGCCTGACCACAAGTGCTCTCTGCTGACACCACCATCTCCATGTCAGGAACTGTCCAGAGCAAGAGCAAATCCCCATAGCAAACCTCTTTTGCTCTGGACAGTTCCTGATGTGGACAGAGGTGTCAGCAGAGAGCACTGTGGTCAGGGAGAAAGGAAATTTAAAAATGAAAAGAACTTTGTGTATTATACAGCAGCTGATACGTACTGGAAGGATTGGGATTTTTAAAAGAAGTAATTTACAAATCGTTTTAACTTTCTGGCACCAGTTGATTTATAAGAAAATGTTTTCTAGTGGAGTACCCCTTTAAGAGTCTCCTTTGTCCTCTACTCGTTACCTGTATTAATGGCTCCTGTTTGAACTTGTCATCAAACTTGTCATAAAAGACACCT
The DNA here is from genome assembly GCF_029499605.1 of Hyla sarda. Lineage (NCBI taxonomy): Eukaryota > Metazoa > Chordata > Amphibia > Anura > Hylidae > Hyla > Hyla sarda. Next base: position 410,719,700 of record NC_079191.1, read on the forward strand.
GTCCACAACCTCAAACAGTCACACTCCAAACTCCACTATGGCAAAGACCAAAGAGCTGTCAAAGGACACCAGAAACAAAATTGTAGACCTGCACCAGGCTGGGAAGACTGAATCTGCAATAGGCAAGCAGCTTGGTGTGAAGAAATCAACTGTGGGAGCAATTATTAGAAAATGGAAGACAAACAAGACCACTGATAATCTCCCTCAATCTGGGGCTCCACACAAGATATCATCCCGTGGTGTCAAAATGATCACAGGAACGGTGAGCAAAAATCCCAGAACCACACGGGGGGACCTAGTGAATGACCTGCAGAGAGTTTGGACCAAAGTAACAAAGGCTACCATCAGTAACACACTACTTGGATGATCCAGAAGAGGATTGGGAGAATGTCATATGGTCAGATGAAACCAAAGTAGAACTTTTTGGTAAAAACTCAACTCGTCGTGTTTGGAGGAGAAAGAATGCTGAGTTGCATCGGAAGAACACCATTCCTATTGTGAAGGATGGGGGTGGAAACATCATGCTTTGGGGCTGTTTTTCTGCTAAGGGACCAGGACGACTGATCCGTGTAATGGTGGAAATTCTGCAGTGTGTACAGAGAGGCAGAATACTATTGAAAACAACGAGAGGCTGCTGCAAGCGTAATTCCATAGTGTGCACAGGCCATATTACAATGATAAAATCTGCTGCATATGTAGTATGTGAGAACATATCCTGAAATTTGAATAATTCTCCCAAAAATGTATCTTACCGAATATATTATATGTATACAAAGATAGATAGATATGAGATTGATAGATAGATAGATAGATATGAGATAGATAGATATGAGATAGATATGAGATAGATAGATAGATAGATAGATAGATATGAGATAGATAGATATGAGATTTTATTTATTTATTTATATAGCGCCTACAGATTCTGCAGCGCTTACAATTATGGGGTACAAACAAAGACAAGTATCAGACATAAAATTACACAATAACTATTCAAACAAGAGGTGTGGGGATATATTGAGGATATGTTGGGGATATGTTGAGGATATGTTGAGGATATGTTGGGGATATGTTGGGGATATGTTGGGGATATATTGAGGATATGTTGGGGATATGTTGAGGAAATGTTGAGGATATGTTGGGGATATGTTGGGGATATGTTGAGGATATGTTTAGGATATGTTGGGGATATGTTGGGGATATGTTGGGGATATGTTGGGGATATGTTGGGGATATGTTGGGGATATGTTGGGGATATGTTGGGGATATGTTGGGGATATGTTGGGGATATGTTGAGGATATGTTGGGGATATGTTGAGGCCAATTAGAGAATGTTATAGGCCTGTCTGAAGAGATGTGTTTTTAGGCCACGTTTGAAACTATGGATGTTGTTGTTGAGTCTGAGGGATTGAGGGATAGCATTCCAGAGAATCGGTGCAACACAAGTGAAGTCTTGGAGACGGGAGTGAGAAGTTCGGATTATAGAAGATGTTAGTGTGAGATCATTAGCAGATCGGAGAGAACGTGTAGGATGGTAGACGGAGATGAGAGAGGAGATGTAGGGAGGTGCAGCATTGTGGAGAGCTTTGTGTGTGAGACTGAGAATTTTGTACTGTATTCTGGACTGAATTGGTAACCAGTGTAGTGACTGGCACAGGGAGGAGGCGTCGGTGTAGCGGCTGGAGAGGAAGGTGAGTCTGGCTGCGGCATTAAGGATGGACTGGAGAGGAGAGAGTTTGGAGAAAGGAAGGCCTATTAGTAAAGAGTTACAGTAGTCGAGGCGGGAGTGAATCAAAGCAATAATGAGAGTTTTAGCAGTTTCAGTAGTGAGAAACGGGCAGATTCTGGAAATGTTTTTGAGATGCAGGTGACAAGAACGTGAAAGAGACTGAATACGGGGAGTGAAAGACAGATCAGAGTCAAGTATAACTCCAAGACAGTGAGCCTGCTGCCCGGGAGTTATGGTAGTACCACATACCGAGATGGAAATGTCAGGGTTAGGTACAGTATCAGTTGATGGAGAAAAGACAAGAAGTTCTGTTTTAGAAAGATTTAATTTCAGATATAAAGAGGACATGATGTCTGAGACAGCAGAGAGACAGTCACTGGTATTCTGTAGGAGTGCAGGGGTGATGTTGGAGGAAAAGGTATAGAGTTGGGTGTCATCAGCGTAGAGGTGGTACTGGAAACCAAATCTACTGATTGTTTTTCCAATGGGGGATGTGTAGAGTGAAAAGAGTAGAGGACCCAGGACCGATCCCTGGGGAACCCCGACAGCAAAGGGAAGAGGAGAAGAAGTAGAGCCAGAAAACGAGACGCTTAAGGAGCGGCCAGAGAGATAGGAGGAAAACCAGGCGAGAGCAGAGTCCTTGAGACCGATGGAGCGGAGACTACTGAGGAGGAGTTGGTGATCCACAGTGTCAAATTCGCAGACAGGTCCAAGAGAATCAGTAAAGAGAAATTGCCATTTGATTTGGATGTCAGAAGATCATCAGTGACTTTGGTTAGGGCCGTTTCTGTGGAGTGAAGGGAGCGGAAACCAGACTGTAAGGGGTCAAGGAGAGAGTTCTCGGAGAGATAGCGGATAAGGTGGGAGTAGACCAAGTGTTCCAGGAGTTTGGAGATAAAGGGGAGATTTGAGACGGGTCGATAGTTGGCTGCACAGGACGGGTCCAGAGATGTTTTTTTCAATAGTGGGGTTATGATAGAGTGTTTGAAAGAGGAGGGAAAGACCTCAGAAGAGAGGGAGAGGTTAAAGATTTTAGTTAGGTGACAGCTGATAGCAGGAGAGAGAGACTGGATGAGGTGTGAAGGCATGGGGTCACTAGAGCAGGTAGTGGAGCGGGTGGAGGAGAGGAGCCTGGAAACCTCATCCTCCGTTACAGGCTCAAAAGCTGAGAGTGATGAAGAGGAGATGTGGCTGGGAATTGGATCAGAACTTTTAGGGGACTGGGAGAGGATTTCATCACGAATGTCATCGATTTTAGTTTTGAAGTATTTGGCCAGGTCCTCAGCACAGAGATCAGTGATTGGGGTCTGTACTTTAGGCCGAAGGAGAGAGTTGAACGTGTCAAAAAGGCGTTTTGGGTTGTTAGACAGAGAGGAGATGAGGGAGGTAAAATATGTTTGTTTGGCGAGATGAAGAGCGGAGTAATAGGATTTAAGCATGAATTTACAGTGCAGATAGTCTGAGGAAGTTTTAGTTTTCCTCCACAGACGTTCAGCACACCTAGAGCATCGCCTGAGAAAGCGGGTTGTTAGCGTGTGCCAGGGTTGCTGCCATCTGTGTCGGGAGGTTCGTATATTAGAGGGTGCCATTTGATCCAGGAAAGACTTCAGGGTGTCATGGTAATGTTTGGCTGCTAGATTAGGGCAGGAGAGAGAAGAGATTGGTGATAGTGAAGATTGTAGAATGTCTATAAATTGACTGGTGTTTATGGCACGCAGGTTTCTGTAAGTGTACAAGGTTGGAGTGTCTGGAAGAGGATAGGAGTTACTGATAGAGAAAGAGAGAAGGTTGTGGTCAGAGAGCACAAAAGGAGAATTAGTGAATTTAGAGACAGAGCAAAGTCTAGAGAAGATCAAGTCCAGTGTATTCCCATCCTTGTGTGTGGGAGAGTCATAAGCTGTGATAGGGCAAAGGAGGAGGTTAGAGACAGAAGCCGAGAGGCAGAAGAGGAGATTGGGGTATCGATGGGGATATTAAAATCACCCATGATGAGTGTAGGTGTTTCTGAGGAAAGAAAGTGAGGGAGCCAGGTGGCAAAATGATCCAGGAACATTTGGGGAGGACCAGGAGGACAATAGATGACCGCCACTCTGAGAGACAATGGGCGGAAGAGCCTGAGGGTGTGGACCTCAAAAGAGGGAAATGTGAGTGAGGGTAATGGGGGGATGACTTGAAAAGTGCATTGTGGGGCTAGAAGCACCCCAACTCCTCCACCATGCCTGGTGTCAGATCTGGGGGTATGGGAAAAGTGAAGGTCACCATAAGATAAAGCAGCGAGAGAAGCAGTGTCAGAAGGTTGTATCCATGTTTCTGTGAGAGCCAGACGATTAAGAGAATTAGTGAGAAATAAGTCATGAATCTGGGTGAGCTTATTGCACACAGATCGAGAGTTTAGGAGAGCGCAGTTAAAGTTTGTAGTGGTTCCGCAAGAGGCAGGTAGTGTAGAGCAAATATTCGTGAAAGGTGGGCCAGGGTTAGGAGCAATGATAAAAGCAGAAGAAACAAAAGGGAGAGCAGATTACTGGGTGAAGTGATGAAGCTTCTGTACTGTACCATGGAATGAAGTGACTTTGGGTGGTTTATGATGGTGAGCAGTGCATGCGAGCAAAACATAGGTGAGGGAAGGAGGCATGGACAGATGTATATAGAGTCCACCGGTGAAATCGGTGGGGGATAGAAGAGAAATGTATTGCAATGATATAAGTAGTAAGTGAGTGCATGTTTGTTTAGATAGGTAGATAGATAGATATGAGCTAGATAGATAGATAGATAGATATGAGATAGATAGATATGAGACAGATAGATAAATATGAGATAGATAGATAGATATGAGATAGATAGATAGATATGAGATAGATAAATATGAGATAGATAGATAGATAGATAGATAGGAGACAGATAGATAGATATGAGATAGATAGATAGATATGAGATAGATAGATAGATAGATAGATAGATAGATAGGAGACAGATAGATATGAGATAGATAGATAGATAGATAGATATGAGACAGATAGATATGAGATAGATAGATAGATAGATATGAGATAGATAGATAGATAGATAGATATGAGATAGATAGATAGATAGATAGATGATAGATAGATATGAGATATATAGATATATATGAGACAGATACATATGAGATAGATAGATAGATTTGAGATAGATAGATCAAAGTGCTGTGTGCATGTTCTTACTGGATCCCTGTAGGACACATCTGCTTACAGTAACTATATAGTAACACTACTTCACAGGAGATTAAGTATTTAGTGTTTAATTTCATTTAAATAATTTATATGCAAATACAAAACATATTTGTGTTCTGGTTCAGGGATAGGACTAACATACTGACGGTATTTTGGCTTCATCGCTACATTCAAAGATATTTGGAACATTCTGTATGATTACAAATCGGAAATGTGTTTGTCTTAAAGGAACACCCCGGGCAAAATGTACATACAGACAGAGGAGAGGAGATTGTCTGCAGGATCTATGCAAAAAGTCACCAAGCACAATGCAAAAAGGATGGGTTTGTCCAAATTTCGTGAAACGCGTTTGAGAAACTTTAGGGAAGAAAGTATGTCCCTACTCCATAGGACGCAAAGTATTGAACATGGATGTAAAACCCGACATGTCTGGAATTTGTTTTTCCTTCCAAAACTAATGAGAGAAACAGAATTGAATTCCAGTTTAACTATCATTATCTTATCCTGCAGACAATCTCCTCTCCTCTGTCTGTTATCATCCTCACTAAGAGGTCTATTATACAAAGTCATATTCCCCAAATTAGGATATTATTAGTTTTCTATGTGGTAGAATTAAATCCATGTGTATTTTACGGGGGGTCAGAGTTGCTCTAGTTTTTTTTATGGTGCATGCTGAGCTCCGCTATTCAACAAGACTCCGACTCTAATAGACTTCTAGGAAGGAACTCAGAATCCCCGGTCAGACCGACCACCTGGTATAGAATGAGCTGGTCTACAACTTTGTGCAGTGACCCCCCCCCCCCCCTGACCTACGATGGTCCCGACATACGATCATTACAACATATGATGGCCTCTCAGAGGCCATTGCATGTTGAATGCAGCATCAACATACGATGCTTTTGTATGTCGGGGCCATCACATAAACGGGTATCCGGCAGCGCAGACTGCTTCAGCTGCCAAGGAATAGCCGTTTATGGTGCCCCGTATGGTCCACTGACGATCACTTACCTGTCCTCGGGGTTCCGGCGCGTCTTCGGGATCCCCTGCATCGTCGGTGCTCTCCATCGTCGTCATCACGTCGCTGCGCACGCCGTCCCGTCATCCAATAGGAGCGGTGTGCGTAGCGACGTGATGGCGGCGACGGAGAGCGAAGATGCCGGTGAAGCAGGGGCCTTGCCGGAGCATTGGGGACGCGGCGGCAGCGATGGAAGCGACATCCAGGACAGCGGTGACGAGCGGTGACGGTCAGGAGCGGCGGGCACACGTGAGTATAACCTCCAATACCAGTGGTCTTCAACCTGCGGACCTCCAGATGTTGCAAAACTACAACTCCCAGCATGCTCGGACAGCATAACAGACATGCAGACATACATACATACCCACTACAGGCAGCCACCCCAATGCCATTTTGCACAGAACTTCTTCAGGGAGTCAACTCTGCTCAAGTATCCAAAGTTGCCTGGAGAAGAAGAGTGAAGATCACGGTGGCACGGCCAGCAATCATGTTGATCCCGCGATCACCCTGCGATGGTCCTGATCAGCCCCCCAACCCACCTGCTCCAGTACTTTAAAGAATTTAGGTCCCACTATCAAGTTAGATCACAAAATCTAAATGGTTAACAGCCTCGAAGCAGCTATTGCTTCTTCAGGCATAGCACTGTTGCCTTTGGTCCTAGGTTCAAATCCCACCAAGGACAACATCTGCAAAAGAGTTTGTATGTTCTACTCGTGTTTGTGTGGGTCCTCTGGGTTCTCCAGTATGTCCCACACTCCAAAACACACTGATAGGTGGATTTATATTGTGGGCATCTATGGGGACAGTGACCAATTTGAGTAAACAGTGTACTGCACTACGGAATCTGTGTGCTCTATCGGGGACATCTATCATCGTTGCTTTGATAAATTTGGCTTACATAAGCAAACAACAATAAATCATTTTTGAATTTTTTCATTTTTAAATTTTTTTACCACTTTTTCCCCCTGTACTAACCCATTTTTTTTCCTTCTCATTTCAGATCTGTGTATCCTGTGGACTACTTCGGATCTGGTGTACAATGACCTGCATTTTTTTGTTTAATATTAATAAAATGGTTAACGAGGGCTTGTGAGGAAATGTTTTTTTAAAGGTGTTGTGTTTTTAATTTTTTTATTTACCGTATTTTTCGCTGTATAAGACGCACTTTTTCTTCCCCAAAACTGAGGGGAAAAAGTCGGTGCGTCTTATACGGCGAATACACCCCTATTGCGGCGGTCCCTGTGGCCATCAATGGCCGGGACCCGCGGCTAATACAGGATATCACCGATCGCGGTGATGCCCTGTATTAAACCTTCACACGCGGCGATCAAAGCTGACCACCGCGTCTGAAGGGAAAGTGACACTAACCCGGCTGTTCAGTCAGGCTGTTCGGGACCACCGCGATTTCACTGCGGCGGTCCCGAACAGCCCGACTGAATAGCCGGGTTAGTGCTTACAGGACACCAGGAGGGACCTTACCTGCCTCCTCGGTGTCTTCTCCGTTCAGGGATCCCCTGTATGCCGGCGCTCTCCTTCCTCGTCATCACGACGGAGAGCGAGGATACCTGGCCGGCAGCAGAGACGTTCCAGAGCGACGGGGACACGGCGACAGCGATGGAGCGACATCCAGGTCAGCGGTGACGGGTCCAGAGCAGCGGGGACACGTGAGTACTACCTCCTCCTGCAGTGGTCTTCAATCTGCGGACCTCCAGATGTTGCAAAACTACAACTCCCAGCATGCCCGGACAGCCAACGGCTGTCCGGGCATGCTGGGAGTTGTAGTTTTGCAACATCTGAAGGTCCGCAGGTTGAAGACCACTATTGGGTTCAAAATCTTTATTTTTTTAGATTTTGCCCCTAAAAATTGGGTGCGCCTTATACGCCGGTGCGTCCTATAGGACGAAAAATACGGTACTTGACAGGCTTAGTGGTGAAAGCCGTCTAATAGATGAAGTCTATTACTAAGTCGGACTTAGTGTTACCTCCAATTACAGCTAGCGCTATCCCCCAATTATTACCCCAGTACCCAGCGCCACAGGGGTGCCAGGAAGATCCGGTACCAACAATCCTGGAGTGTCAAAAATGGCGCAATGGCAGTAACAGGCTGGCATTATTTAGGCTGGGGAGGGCCAGTAACAATGGACCCCGCCCACCCTGGTAACGTCAGGCTGTTGCTGCTTTGTTGGTACTAGACATGTGCAATTAGTTTCGGACGTAATTCGTTTTGGTCCGAATTGTGCATATTTCGTACATTCGGATTGATCCGAATGTACAAAATATTTACATCCGAATGAATCCAAACTCCGAACAAAACGAATTGTACATGCCTATGAAACTGTGAAAAACTAATTTTATTTTTGTTAAAACAAAATTCATTTTCATTTAGAAGCAAGGGACCATTATCGGGAGCACGGAAAAGAAGAGACCCGCGGAGATCAGAACATTAAGACAGGTAAGATAATGTAAAATTCTATGTTATTCATTAATACATGATGTAATGTTGAATGAATGAATGAATGAATTAATTAATTAATTAATTAATGCTGTATGAATGATTGATGTGTTTGATCGATGTGTTTGATTGTTGGGTGATTTATGTATAACATGTCATGTCACTTGCGCTACCACTGTTTCTGTTACTGTTACCAGGGTGCCTCCAGCTGTTGCAAAACTACAACACCCACCCAGCATGCCCTGACAGCCAAAGGCTGTCTGGGCATGCTGGGATTTGCAGTTTTGCAACAGCTGGAGGCCCCCTGGTTCATTGGCAAAGATGTGCAAAGCTATTTTTCATCTTTCATTTTTAAATTTCCCTCTATCTTTTCTAAACTGGATTAGTAGGTCAATGAAATGCATAGTAATTGCCGTGGGAACATTTTTCATTCATAAAACCGCAGACTTAATTGGATAATTGCCATTTAGAACTTTTGGGGTCCCAACGTTCTAAACGGCAATTATCCAATTAAGTCTGCGGTTTTATGAATGAAAAATGTTCCCATGGCAATTACTATGCATTTCATTGACCTACTAATACAGTTTAGAAAAGATAGAGGGAAATTTTAAAATGAAAGATGAAAAATAGCTTTGCGCATCTTTGCCAATGAACCAGGGGGCCTCCAGCTGTTGCAAAACTGCAACTCCCAGCAAGCCCAGACAGCCTTTGGCTATCAGGGCATGCTGGGTGGGTGTTGTAGTTTTGCAACAGCTGGAGTCACCCTGGTAACAGTAACAGAAACAGTGTTAGCGCAAGTGACATGACATTATACATAAATCCCCCGACAATCAAACACATCGATCAAACACATCAATCATTCATACGACATTCATTCATTCAACATTACATCATGTATTAATAAATCACATAAAATCATATTAACTTACCTGTCTTCCAATGTTCCGATCTCTGCGGCTGCCCTCTTTTCCTGCACACGCTTCCGATAATGGTCCCCTGCTTAAAAAAGATTTATCCGAATGTACCCGAAAACCGACTGTATCCAAAAAAAATCGCTCGAACCCTCGAATACCGAATGTATCCGAAAAATCAAGCCCGAAAAAATTACCAAAATGAAAATTTTACCCAAAATGAAAAAACGGAACAAAACGAAAAATTTTCTTGTGCACAAGTTTAGTTGGTATCTGGCTGAGAATAAAAATATGGGGAGCCCCAAGTTTTCTTCATAAATAGTTAAATGTAAAAAAAAATGCATAGGGTTCCCCCTATTTTTATTCTCAGCCAGATACCAACCAAGCAGCAACAGCCTGACGTTACCAGGGTGGACGAGGACCATTGTAGCTGGCCCTCCACAGCCTAAATAACACCAGCCTGTTACCGCCTAGGCCCAGGAACACCATTTTTTATACTCTGGGCTTGTTGGTTCCGGCTCTTCCTGGCACTCCTGTGGTGGTGGGTACCGGGATGATAATTGGGGGTTAACGCTAGCTGTTTTTGGTGCTAACATTTCCTGGATTGGAAATGGATTACGTCTATAAGACAGCTTCCACTACTAAGCCTGTAAAGTAAATTTTAAAAAAACAACAAGTTTTACAAACTTTTATTCCAAAAAACACTCCCCCCACAAGCCCCCGTTAACCATTTTATTAATATTAAACAAAAAAAAAAAAATACTGGTCATAGACATAATCCATCGATTCCGAAGAAGTCCTCTGCATACACGGATCTGAAATGATAAAAAAACAAAATATGGAAATTGGTTAGTTCATTTATGGTGCCCTCCCTTAGGAAAAACGTCCGTTTCCAAACAGGGAGCCTCCAGCTGTTGCTAAACGAAAACCCCCGTCATTTTAATTTAGCAACAGCGAGCCTCCAGTTTAGCAACAACTGGAGTCTCGCTGTTTCTAAACTAAAATTCCCTGATGGGAGTTGTAGTTTAGCAACAGCTGGAGGCACCCCAATTCTAAACTACAACTCCCATGATGGGAGTTGTAGTTTAGAAACAGCTGGCGGCACCCTGTAGCTAATCTACAACTCCCGTGATGGGAGCGGTAGTTGAGCAACAGCTGGAGGCACCCCGTTCCTAAACTACAACTTCCGTGATGGGAGTTGTAGGTTAGAAACAGCTGGAGGCCCCCCATTCCTAAATGTGGTGGTCCAGTACAGGAGGTGCACCCCTGTACCCTTGCTGCCCTGTCAGGCAGCCCCCATACAGTGTCCCCTGCCCGCCCCCCCCCCCCCCCGCCCCCTGCGTCTGTTCCCCTTGCATATTAATTTGTATGTGTGTTATCTCCTGCAATTTACCTGTAATGTGTTATAGCTTTAACAACAGTCAACATGTGATTAACCTGATGTCATGTGATTGTAACCCAGTGAGGTGTCAGTGACCATGTTACCTAAGGGTGACCTATGGGACCCCTCTGAGTCTCCCCATATAAGCCCTGGGTGGAGCTAGTTCACTCAGGAAACTAAGTCTTTTCTGAGCCACAGTGCAGTAAAGTTCTAGGTGTGTGTCTAGAGTGCAGAGGAGGCCTATAGTCTGTCAAGCAGCCGCAGGTCTACAAGTCCACTATGCCCAAAGTCAGAGCTGGTAAGCTACAAACAGGGTAAAGTCAAGTCAGTCAAAGTCAACCTGTCTTCTGTCAGTGTGGCCTGCATCAAAATTGTCCCAGTCCACTGCAAGTCCCAGCAAGCCCTAAGGTCTCTGAAGTCACTGGTCACCTCCGTGGGCCTAGCAAAGCTGTATAGACTGTTACACCTGTCTAATTCATTAAAGCTACCGTTGTCCGTAACTTAGTGTCTGAGTCATTATTGTCCCCGTGCCTAGCCCTGGATCCAGCGGTATACCTTTGGGTGGTATTGAGGATAAACCACACCCTGGCGTCATGAATACAAGGGGTTAATGCCATCTGCCCCTAGGGTGACAACATCTGCACTGCATCAAAATCTCTACCATATAAACTACAACTCCCATGATGGGAGTTGTAGTTTAGCAACAGCTGGAGGCACCCCAATCCTAAACTACAACTCCCGTAATAGGGAGTTGTAGATTAGCAACAGCTGGAAGCACCCCGTTCATAAACTACAACTCCCGTGATGGGAGTTGTAGTTTAGAAGCAGCTGGAGGCACCAGCCGCCCACTTGCTGTTGCAAGTTACAACTCCCAGCATGCCCTTACAGTGAGGACATGCTGGGAGTTGTAGTTGCACCGGTGGTAGATGCAGGCCGGCCGGCTTGTCATTTCATATTTCCCGGTCTGAGCTGTGATTGAACAAGACCGACAAGACCAGGCGGGCAGGCGGGCAAGATGACTCGGCGGGCAGGCGAGATGACCATTAGATGACCGGTCGGGCGAGCTGTGGGGGGAGATGACCGGGCAGGCGAGCTGTGGGGGAGATAACCAGGTGGGCGGGCGAGCTTTGGGGGAGATGACCGGGTGGGCAGGCGAGCTTTGGGGGAGATGTGTGGGTGGCCTGTGTGGGAGATCACCAGGCAGGTGAGCTGTGGGGGAGATGACCGGGCATCCTGTGGGGGAGATGACTGGGTGGGCGTCCTGTAGGGGAGATGGCCAGACTGGCGGCCTATGGGGGAGATGACCGGGTGGGCGAGCTGTGGGGGAGATGACCGGGAGGGCATCCTGTGCGGGAGATGACCGGGCAGGGGGGAGATGAGCTGTGGGGGTCCGAGAGGTGACCCGACAGAGGGAGGGGGTGGGGGAGCGAGGATGGAATAAAATAGGGAGCCCGGGCGGCTGCACAGTGATGTCAGCCCGGACTGAGTGGCGCCGGGCCGACTAGGGCTAGGGGACACTGACTGTGGGCAGAAGTTCAGGCAGGATAGGGTTAAGACAGGTCCCCCCCCCCCCTCCCTATTTGGTTGCTCCCAGGGCTGGTTAGCCAGTTAGAGTAAGGTATAGAGTCACATGGGAAAAAGGGGCTGGGCATTATCAGCAAGGCATAAGGAACGTCCTTCCTCCCATCAGGCACTCTTTTTGGTACCTGTGTCCAGCAGAGAAAGGTTGGTGCTCTGGCTGCCGTTACGTCCGAGGAGCTCTTGCAACTGCTCCGGGAGCGGGCGCAGGCCGATGGGGGCTTCCTGGCTCGCATTGCTGCCGAGCTGGGAGCTCCGCTCCTGCACCCCTCGCCGGGTTCTGTGGCGGTGTCGCAGCCTGCTGCGGCTCGGCGTTCCGCCCGCAGGATCACTCGTCCTCCTGCTCGCCTTAGCCCCAGTCCTCCCCGGGGTTCCCAGCGGCGGGGACGCCATGTCGGCGATGTAGTTAGCAGGGGTGGGGGGAGGGGGGTCTCCGGCATTCGCGCGCGCGGGAGCGGTGTGGCTCCGCCCCCTTCGTCCTGCCCTCCTCGTGGACAGGGACCTCTTGCTCCCCTGTTGCCCTCTGCTAGTCAGGCTCTCCCCCCATCCACGGCTGCCCAGTCTGTCATGGGGAATAACGTGGGTGCCTCTGGTTCCTCTGCTGCAGGGGATTCGGAGCCTGCTGCTGCTGCTGCCCTCTCTCCTCTGGAAGGGGTTCCACCTGTTAGTCAGTCCTCCCCCCCCCCTGACCCTCTACTGACCCCTGATCCCATAGTGCAGGATAGTGAGGTGGAGGTCAGTGTTCCGCCCTCTGCCCCTGTAGGGGTGCCCTCAGTGCCCCGGCCCCGCGGCGGTAGTCGCCGGCGCACTCGCTCCCGTAGGAGGGGCGGCCAATCCCGTTCCCGTTCCTCCTCCTTTAGTTCCGGTAGATATTGCCACAGCAGGACCGTTGTTTCCGGCGATGGCAGGAGCTGTTGGCACGGGTCATTCCAGGCGTTCCAGATCCTCCCGCTGGAGGTCCCCCTCTTCCTCCGGCAGCCACTCCAGGAGCCCTCGGGGCCGGGAGAGTCGCTCTGGGGTTCGGAGAAGATCGTCCCGGTCCTCCAGGAGGCCATCCCGCGCAGACAGTCGGTCTGGCACGGCCCCCTCTTCCGGCGCAGCGGCTGCTGCGGCCGGGCCCACGAGGACTCCTACGGTTCCTGTGCTGCCGTCAACCACTGGTGTGATGCCTCCTCCTACAGCTTCATCGACTGGTGAGTCAAATCTTGCTGGGGCTTGGGGTTTAGCGGGTGGTCCGCGGGTTCTGGTTCCGGCCCTTAAGGCATTATTGGCGCAGCTGGAGCCTGGCTCGCCGGGGGGTGTGGTTAATCCCCCGGCCACGAGGGCCTCATCTCCGCCAAGGGCTGGGATTCACAAGTAGTCTTTTGTGGGATCAACCCCTTGGGATCGCATGTCAGTGAGGAGACCAAGCAGAAAATATGGGATAATCAATATATTGATATTTGGGCTTTAGTGTCGGTTGATCAGCATATTATAGATAGGGAGCGAAAACCGCCCACTGACAGGGGTTTTAAGCGTAGGCCCAAGGTTGCCAAGTCTATTGGCAATTGGCTGCAGGCCTTTTCTGTTCTGGGTTGTATCATGGGCGAAAAGCATCCCGAGCGCTGTTCGGAACTCTTCATATACATGTATTCCGTTTATAATGCCTTTAAGTCTCACGGAGGTCAGGCTTGGTGGAAGTATGATGAGGAGTTTCGCAGGCGTTTCGCGTTACAGCCCAGCGTGGGGTGGGGATGTAAGGCTACGGATGTTTGGCTTAGGTTAATGATGGCGCAGAAGCCGTCACCCTTTTCAGGGGGGGCCACTGTTCCGCAGTCCAGTCAACAAGGGGCAGTGGCCGCCAGGCGACCGGGTTCATGCTGGCTTTTCAACGAGGGCCATTGTAAGTTTTACGGACTGTGCAAATTTAAACATGAGTGCTCCTCTTGTGGGGGAGCGCACGCCGCAGTCCGTTGCCCCCGGCCTGCAAAGCCAGCATCCAGGGGCGCAGCGCCCGCTGACAGGAAAGACGCCAGTGAGCGTGGGCGCGATGTTGCCCTGGCTAGGGCTTTACCTCAACCGGTCGGAAGCTGAGCAGTTACGTATTGGTTTTTTGTTTGTTTTTTTCATTCCTTTTATTCCTTCTGTTTCACCCCAGTTGTCGAACAATTTGCAGTCTTCCAGGCTTTATCCGCAGGCTCTCCGTGACAAGGTCAGTAAGGAGGTAAATCTGGGCAGGATTCAGGGGCCTTATGCCTCCCCCCCTTTTGAAAATTTACGTGTTTCCCCTTTGGGTGTTGTGCCTAAGAAGGAAAACGGTAAATTTCGATTGATTCACCATTTGTCTTATCCTAAGGGCTCATAGGTTAACGACGGGATCTCCAAAGAGGAGGCATCTGTTTCCTATGTGTCTTTTGATAGGGCGGTGTTTTTGGTAAGAAAAGCAGGTCGGGGAGCCCTTATGGCTAATTCGGACATTGAATCCGCTTTCCGGCGGTTGCCAGTACATCCGGATTGTTACCACCTTCTGGGTTGCTGTGTGGGCAGTTGGTATTATTATGACACTTGTTTGCCAATGGGTTGTTCCATTTCGTGCCACTATTTCGAGATGTTCAGTACGTTCTTGGAATGGGTGGTGCGATATGAAACAGGCTGTCCATCAATCATTCACTATTTGGATGATTTTCTGTTTGTTGGTCCGGGTGGGTCCCCTTTCTGTCAATCTTTGCTGGATTCTTTCTGTTCCCTGTTGAGTGGTTTTGGTGTCCCGCTCTCCGCCGAAAAAACGGAGGGTTCGGTCACCACGCTTTCTTTTCTGGGAGTTGAAATCGATTCGATGAGGATGGTTTTTCGTTTGCCCGCTGATAAATTGAGTAAGTTATTGGAGTTGTTGGAAGGTTTCTGTTCGGTTTCAAAGGTTACCCTTCAGCAGCTCCAAACTCTCTTAGGTTTGTTAGTTTTTGCATGTAGGATCATGCCCATGGGGAGAGTTTTTTCTCGGCGGCTCTCTCTGGCCACACGAGGGGCCAGGAGACCCGATCACCACATCCGATTAACGTTTTCTATTAAGGCTGATTTGTTGGTGTGGCGCGAGTTTTTGCGCCGCTACAACGGTCGGACCTGTTTTCAGTCCCCCGAAGTTAGCAATATGGAGCTGTCCCTGTTTACTGATGCTGCTGGTTCCATTGGATACGGGGCCATCCTTGGTACGGAATGGAGTGCGGAGTCCTGGCCTCAACACTGGGTGGAGGAGGGTTTATGTCGGAATCTCACCCTCTTAGAGCTCTTCCCTATTGTGGTTGCCGTGGAGCTTTGGGGTCCCAGGCTCAGAGACAGCAAAGTTTGTTTCTGGACAGATAACATTAGTGTGGTTCACTGTATTAACGGTCTTTCTTCATCCTCCCTCCCTGTGTTGTCCCTGTTGCGGCATTTAGTTTTACGTTGTTTAGAGTACAACATTTGGTTTAGGTCTCGACATGTTCCTGGAATTGACAATGTGCATGCTGATCTGTTATCCCGTTTCCGTTTTCAGGAATTTCGCAACCTGTTTCCGGGGGCGGCCCAGGAGGGCCTGCCCTGCCCGCCGCTCCTGTGGACCTTGGTATCCTGAGTTTGTTGCCCTTGATTGCCTCCTCCGTGGCTCCGTCTACATGGTCTGGTCACGGTAAGGCTTGGGAAGGTTTGTTGTTGGTGGCGGGAGACAGGGATTTTGCTGGTAGCGAGAATATGCGTTTTTCCATCACGGTGGATTACCTGCTGGGTTTGCAGAGTGCAGGTTGTTCGGCGGTTGTTGCCAGGCGCCGTTTAAGGGGGGTGGGTTTTCATTTGAAGCTGCGGGGCTGGTTAGATTGCACTAGGCATTTTGGTCTTCAGCAGGCATTGAAAGGGTGGTAAAGGAAGCAGGTTCGAAAAGATACCAGGCGCCCAGTGTCCTTTCAGTTGCTGGAGATGTTAGTGCGGGTGTCTGGTGAGGTTTGTTCCTCTCCCTATGAGGGGCTTTTGTTTTCCACGGCTTTTTGTTTGGCTTTTTTCGGAGCCTTGCGGTTAGGCGAGCTGGTCCCCTCTTCGTGCCCATGGGGGTCTTTTGTGTGATGATGTGCTCTTGTCTAATGGAATAGTGTAGTTACGGATTAGGAGGTCCAAGACGGATCAGGTCGGGGTGGGGTGTTGGTTGAGTTTGGGTTCAGTGGGGGGGGCAGTGTGTCCGGTTCTAGCGGTTTCCGAGTTTTTGAAGGTCCGGCCTCCTGGGGACAGGTTTTTAGTTCATCAGTCAGGGGCACCTCTCACGCGGTTTCAGTTTAGTTCTCTTTTTAAGAAATGTTTGATGTTGGCTGGGGTTCCCCCGGCTGAGTTTGGGATGCATTCCTTCCGCATAGGTGCGGCCACGGAAGCGGCCAGGGCAGGCCTACCTGCCAGTGAGATTCAATGGATTGGTAGGTGGAAGTCTGGTTGTTATGCGGGATATGTTCGGCCCGAATTGCTCCTCTAACACGTTTTTCTTTCCCAGGTTCTCGTTCTCCAGTGGTTCACATTGTGGGGCATTCGTATATTCGCCTGGCTGCTCGACGGGCTGTCTGCCGACCGGGTGGTAGGTCTTTGGGATTCCAGGTCGAGGTTCATTGGCGTGGGATCGGGGGGCTCCCCTGGTCTCGGATTCTTATGGAATCTATTCAGATAGCTGGTATGTCACGGTCACCTGTGATTTTGGTTATTCATGCTGGGGGTAATGACATCCTATCCCTGCGGGTTCCCGAGTTAATTGTCCTTATGAGAGTGGATCTGGAGAGGATGGTATCCCTGTTTTCTGAGGTTCTCATTGTGTGGTCTGAAATTGTCCCCCGGGTTACGTGGCAGGGTTCTAGAGAGGCTCCGGTGGTGGAGAGAGCGCGTAGAACTATTAACTCCCATATGGCTCGCTTTGTGTGGGCCCGTTCTGGTGTAGTGGTAAGACATAGGCAGCTGGAAGGTGATAATCGTAGGCTGATGGGCCAGGATGGGGTGCACCTTAATGATATAGGCCTGGATATATTCCTGTCGGGTTTGCAGGACGGCATAGAGCAGGCCCTTTACGTTCTTGGTGGGGGTCGGAGCTCAGTTTAAGGAGGCTGAGCTCCTCCTGTGGCGGTAAAGGAGAGAAATACATGGAGAAGCGGAGGGGGAAGGCTCTTAGGCCCGGCGGCAGAGGCCGGCGGCTGGCTGTGGGGCTCCCCCTGGTTTGGCGACCTCACGGAGGTTGGATGGTTTGGTTACCATGTTAACAGTGTTATGACTAAATAAAAGCTGTGGCCGACCCCCACGTCCACCAAAGTTATAAGTTGTCGGAGTGTTTTTTATACTTATAAGGTTACATGGCAGGGGGGGGGGGGGAGTTTTAAGAGGTAGAGGAAGTTGGTTATTGAACACAGTCTGGGTGGCACCGGGCCGACTAGGGCTAGGGGACACTGACTGTGGGCAGAAGTTCAGGCAGGATAGGGTTAAGACAGGTCCCCCCCTCCCTATTTGGTTGCTCCCAGGGCTGGTTAGCCAGTTAGAGTAAGGTATAGGGTCACATGGGAAAAAGGGGCTGGGCATTATCAGCAAGGCATAAGGAACGTCCTTCCTCCCCTCAGGCCCCCTTTTTGGTACCTGTGTCCAGCAGAGAAAGGTTCCCACCCTCCCTATTTTATTGTTGTACGGGGTTTTTTCCCCTTTTGATTTTGTATTTCCCCTTTTTGATAAAAAATAAAAATAAAAAAATAAAAAAATATATATACATATATACAATTGTTATAAAAAAAAAAAAAAAAACCTATGTCAGTATATAATTACTTTGGTGTAAAATTCTTACCTTATGTTGGTTTCATCTGGATGGAATGTTTGTCTTTTGACTTAGTTAAGTCACAGCTGGCGGTAAAGGAGAGTAATACATGGAGAAGCGGAGGGGGAAGGCTCTTAGGCCCGGCGGCGGAGGCCGGCGGCTGGCTGTGGGGCTCCCCCTGGTTTGGCGACCTCACGGAGGTTGGATGGTTTGGTTACCATGTTAACAGTGTTATGACTAAATAAAAGCTGTGGCCGACCCCCACGTCCACCAAAGTTATAAGTTGTCGGAGTCTTTATTATATTTATAAGGTTACATGGCAGGGGGGGGGGGGGGGAGTTTTAAGAGGTAGAGGAAGTTGGTTATTGAACACAGTCTGCTTTGTACAGCTATGAATCCCGCTCTCCAAAGCAAGTTTTGTAGGCGGTTGCGACTATTTGTGTGACTTTCGCCCTTGATAAATCCCTGACCACTGCAAATTGAAAACTGAAATTTACTTTAGTAGGCTCTTTTGTTGCTTTTTGCTTCCAGACAAAAGTTGCTAAAAAATTTGCTTAGGCGCAGGTGCGACTTTTTGTGCGACTTTTGTAAGCAAAAAAACAGCTCTGAATCCCTTGATAATTCTTCCCCTTATATAGAGAAGAAATATTAGTAGTAGTAGTAGTAGCATTAGTAGTAGCTGCAGACCCTTGTTATTGATATGGGGCTGCCCAGTATGGAGTGGGTTCATGAAAAAATCCTGTTCTAAAGCCACCCCAACCCTCCACCCACTTAGGATATACCCATGCATCCTGGGGAGGAAAGGGTTACGTTTCTTTTAAAACAGTTGTACTGACTAAAAATCTCTGGATATGCTTTTACACACTTCCGTTGTAGCTAGTAAGGTCGAAACAGTCCAATAAGGTAATACTCTACTGTAGAGGGTCTACACAGACTGCTACGCCCAACAACGGGAGGAAGAAAAACCAGGAGCTCTGCTGGAATTGAGGGGACTAACAATTAAAGGGGAACTCTGCTCCTCGACATCTTACCCCCTGTCCAAAAGATAGAGGGTAAGATAAGATGTCTGATTGTGGGCCGCTGGGATACCCAGCGATCTCTGTGCACGCACCTTACGTTCTGAACATTGGGGGAGATTTATCAAAACCTGTCCAGAGGAAAAGTTGCCCAGTTGCCCATAGCAACCAATCAGATCGCTTCTTTCATTTTTAACAAGGCCTCTGCAAAATGAAAGAAGCAATCTGATTGGTTGCTATGGGCAACTCAGCAACTTTTCCTCTGCACAGGTTTTGATAAATCTCCCCCATTATGTTTAGAACTCTGAGTACGTTCAGACGTCAAGCCACATCCCCTTCATTGATGTCTATGGGAGGGGGCGGCAGTCACGCCCCCTCCCATAGACATGAATGGAGGGGATGTGGAGTGATGTCACATCATAGCCTCCCGAACCCAGGTGCCGGGACTCTGGCGACCTCCGTCACCCCCGCGATCAGACATTTTATCCCCTATCCCCTTTAAAGGACAATTAAGAGGAGTAAGAGTTTGCCTATATACATGGGGTAATATTGTTGTGGTGTTTGTATAGAGGTGCTGAGGGTGCCGGAAAATAGAAGCCTAAAATGTTTCTCAGGTAGGTCTGCTAAAACACAGCTGGAAGATGTTGTCATGGTGGTCCGAGACAGATGATAACCAAAAGGCACGAAAATTACTCTGATCAGAGAAGATGTCCCCTGTGAGTCCAAACCTTTCCCAATGAGGGGGCTCTTACACATAACATCTACAAATGTGTGAATTTTTGACAACACGTGATCTTGAATATCCCTAATCATCATCACTGATCAAAAACGCAACATCCATATACCCTTTCAAGATGCTAATTTTTTTACATGCATTTCTAAATGTGTTTTATTTGGTTTAAAAGCACAAAAACTCCACATATAATGGCACACCACTGTGTCCAAAAAACTGCTTAATAATTTACACTATAGTGGGGGGTTGGGGGAAATATCACTCATAGAAACATAGGCCCAGTAGTGTGTAAATATGGCCCTAATACACTGATGTGTTGCAGAATAATAATAATACAGTGGTCCCTCAACATACGATGGTAATCCGTTCCAAACGGACCATCGTTTGTTGAAACCATCGTATGTTGAGGGATCCGTGCAATGTAAAGTATAGGACAGTGGTCTACAACCTGCGGACCTCCAGACGTTGAAAAACTACAACACCCAGCATGCCCGGACAGCCAACGGCTGTCCGGGCATGCTGGGAGTTGTAGTTTTGCAACATCTGGAGGTCCGCAGGTTGAAGACCACTGTTAGAGGAAGTTGTACTCACCTGTCCCCGCTGCTCGTCACCGCTCGTCACCGCTCGTCACCGCTGCCCGGGATGTCGCCTTCCATCGCTGTCGTTGCATCCCCGGGGTGTCCCCGACGCTCCGGCAAGGCCTCTGCTTCCCCGGCATCCTCGCTCTCCGTCGCCGCCATCACGTCGCTACGCACACCGCTCCTATTGGATGATGGGACGGTGAGCGCAGCGACGTGATGACGACGATGGAGAGGATCCCGAAAAGGACGAGCCGGAGCCCCGAGGACAGGTGAGTGATCGTCAGCGGACCACACGGGACACCATAAACGGCTATCCGGGGGCAGCTGAAGCAGTCTGCGCTGCCGGATAGCCGTTTATGCGATGACCCTGACATACAAAAGCATCGTATGTTGATGCTGCCTTCAACATGCGATGGCCTCTGAGAGGCCATCGTATGTTGAAATGATCGTATGTCGGGGCCATTGTAGGTCGGGGGTCACTGTACTAACATTAGTAATAATTGTAACATAAGTTAAAGGAGATCTGCAGTGTTAGACACATCCCCTATCCGCAGTATAAGGGATAAGTGTCTGATCGCGGGGGGGGGGGTCCGAACACTAGGACCCCCCCGTAATCTCCTGTATGAGGCCCTGGCTCTGCTGCAGCTCTCCCGTCCAGGAAGCGTGTCGGCCGCAGCATGATGCAACGGCCATCACGCCCCCTCCATGTATCTCTATGGGAGAGGCGGAGATGCAATGTTCGTGCCTCCCCACCTCTCCCATAGAGCTGTATGGGGGGGGGGGGCGTGTCCTCGACTACAGTGAGGTCGACGACACATGCATGAGCCACGGCAATGCCGGGTCTCCGTACGGGAGATCGGAGGGGGTCCCAGCGGTCGGACTCCCCATGATAGTTACATAGTATGGTTGAAAAAAGACATACGTCCATCAAGTCCAACCAGGGAACTGAAGTGAAGGGTGTAAGGGGATAAGGGAAAGGGGTGTAGTTTTAAGCATTAATGTTATTTTGTTCCAGGAATGTATCTAACCCTGTTTTAAAGCTGTTAATTATTCCTGCTGTGACCAGTTCCTGAGGTAGACCGTTCCATAAATTCACAGTCCTCACGGTAAAGAAGGCGTGTCGCCCCTTTAGACTAAACCTTATTCCCCCTCCTGCGGATAGAGGATAAGTGTCTTAGACTGCAGTACTCCTATAAGGAGAAAATAGGAGACATAATACAGTACATTAATAGTAAAAAAAATAATAGTAAAATTTATCAAAATTGACCAATTATGGCTGATGAGGAAAATTAACTACAACATGAAGACCCTCATTGCACAAGCATCGATTTGTTGCTATTTGATCCAATTTATAATCTTTTCCATTGTTATTTCCCATATATTCCAAGGCTCAATAAATCCCACAGCTCGCTGACATCCCATAGGAAATATGATAAGAAATCCAAACACTCCGATACAGTCACCCTATATAGTGTTTCTTACTTTCATCCCAGATTAACATCTCTGACATATTGGGATGGTTTAGAGACGATGATTTTCTTTCTCCGACACATGTGCTCTCTCATATGATCTTCATCCATCTTATGGAGGCAGCTGGTGAAACCTTGAACGACTTTCCGTGTCACGATGTCTCATTCGATACCTAGTTACACGGCAGAAGAGGTAATCTGATGTCATCAGTGGAATTCGGCTATAGACTAATAGATGTCTTTTCTGTTTTCATATGGGGTATTAGGGGACAGAATGGGCCGTCACTTGCAGTAAAGAATCTTGTGAATCAGTAGGACGGTGCATGGATGGTTTCTTTTGAAGGGCATTTCCTTCCTAAACAAATATATTAGATGCAAGTGTCTTGATGTGAATGCAACACAAGGGATTGCGGAGGAATGTAAGTGATCTGACCCTCTGGGCATTGGAGGTCATGGGTCTCATTCTGTTCACTAAAGCCACAATACATGGGATTTGATTAAAGGGTAGCTCCCACCATCACTTTTTTTTTTCTGTCCCCGCCTATTACCCATCTATCCCTAACCCCCTCCCTGCCTTTAATTTTTTTTTTTTACACATTAAAAATGCTTTTTTGTCTGCCTGGTAGAGTGCTCACTACCAGGCAGACTTCCCCAGCAGGCACCACGTCACTGATGCCTGCAGGGGCCGAAACTTCCGCCCGTAGTTCACCTATACAGGGTGCCTCCAGCTGTTTCCCCACTGCAACTCCCAGCTTGCCCTGACATCTATTGGCTGTCAGGGCATGCTGGGAGTTGTAGTGGGGAAACAACTGGAGGCACCCTGTATAGGTGAACACCGGAGCACATACCGCTCCCTGCCGCGCAGCCCGCAACCCCACCCCCGGCACCGTCGCGCCACTCAACTCACTCCCCCTCCCCTTTAGTTCACCCAGAGTACCCCCTCCCCGCCGCGCAGCCCGCAATCCCAAGTGGCCGAATTTAAAAGTGATTTTAAACTGTTTTAAAATCACTTTTTTTTTTAATTAAACTATATTAGAGATATGTTGTAGTACTTAAGTACTACAACATATCAATTTTTTGCTTTCATGACAGTGCTCATTTAAAAGTATTTTGAGAGCATTTATTTTGTACAGTCTGTGAGCCCTATGTAACTAGCAACAGATCTCTACATGTATCACAAAGCATGCCCACAACACTCTCCCATATAGTCTGTAGGTTTTCATGTCAAGCTGTAGTGTTGGGCACGAATATTCGCTTTTCGAATTTTTATCTCGAATATCACAAATTCGCAAATATTGCGAATATATTCGCTATATATTCAAAATTGTAAATATTCATTATTCCACATATTCGCATATTCCTTCTCACTTGTGGGCCAATTAGAATGATGCAAATATACTTGTCAGAGGTTATCAACAACATCCCTAGCAACCAATAGTAGAGTTGCCCACCCCCTCACAGTTTTCTTCCTCAAAGACGCGAATATGCAAATATTCACATGTGCGAATATTCGCATATGTGAATATGCGAATATAACGAATTCGTGAAATTCGCGAATATAGGATGAATATTCGTCTATATATTCACGAAATATCCCGAAATCAAATATGGCCTATGCCTTTCATCACTATCGAGCTGCCTGCTGGAAAGAAACATTTTAAAGGGGTACTTCACTCCTAGACATCTTATCTCCTGTCATAAGGATAGGGGATAAGATGTCTGGTTGTGGGGGCCACTGGGACCCCCCCCCCCCCCACCCCTTATCTCTAGGCTGGCACCCCAGCGTTCTGAACATTTATTAACAGAACTGTGTCTTCAGGTCAAGGGGTGGGAGGGTGGCGCGTTTGTGACATCATGCCAAGCCCTCTCCATTCATATCCATGGGAGGAGGAGGGACAACAGTGTATTTTGCTGCCTATATGATGCTGCATATTTTCCTACCCATTGTCTTCAGTGGGTAGGAAAACACACAGCACCGAATATGCAGGAAACTACAGTACGTGTCTCCCCACGTTTAAAGGGGTTATCCAGGAAAACATTTTTTTTTATATATATATATATATATATCTCAACTGGCTACAGAAAGTTAAACAGATTTGTAAATTACTTCTATTTAAAAAAAATATTAATCCTTTCAGTACTTATGAGCTGCTAAAGTTGAGTTGTTCTTTTCTGTCTAAGTGCTCTCTGATGACACGTGTCTCGGGAACTGTCCAGAGTAGAAGCAAATCCCCATAGCAAACCTCTTCTACTCTGTGCAGTTCCCGAGACAAGCAGAGATGTCAGCAGAGAAGACTGTTGCCAGACAGAAAAGAACAACTCAACTTCAGCAGCTGATAATTATTGGAAGGATTAAGATTTTTTAATGGAAGCAATTTACAAATCTGTTTAGCTTTCTGGAGCCAGTTGATATATACATATATATATATATATATATATATATATATATATATATAAAAGTTTTTTCCTGGAATACCCCTTTAATGTATACTTAGGGAGGATAACTATGATGTCTGATAAAGATGATGATGATTTATCCTCATTATTCATAGCCAATGACAAATGGAATAATTCACTATATATATATATATTTTTTTTACTTTCTAGTAAACATTATCGGCAGAAGGGAAGCGTTCTCCTGAGGGCCGCACATGAGTTGGCTGCATTGATGTCTATGCGCTGCGTACAGGCAGATAGTGTTTGCACTGCACAGGTCACTGACTTTCAGGAGAAGTGCACATTTACGTTTTTTAATTTCCTTTGAGGAGAAAAAAAAATCCAGAGAAAACAGTTTACAAAAGGAAGTGATATAATTAAAATAAGCACAACATTTCCATAGGAAAACAATGCCGGCACATTTACAGTGCGGTGAGCGTCCTACCGTATACAATCATTAACTCCTTCCTCCACTTCACCTGTCACCATAGCTCTCCGGCGAGATACCGTGAGAAAACATCACTACTGGTGTCCATGTGTCCTTCATATACAGTAGTCCCATTATACTATTATTGTATTTGGGCTTATGGGACCTTCTAGAGCAGTGGTCTTCAACCTGCAGACCTCCAGATGTTGCAAAACTACAACTCTCAGCATGCCCGGACTGCCGTTTTTTTTTATTTCTGTATTTGACTCACAAATCCCTCTGTTCTGCTGCTCACTCATTCTGACATCCACTGCTCAGAAAGGGGTGAGTCCAAAACAAGCACTGAGCCCGCCTTCACTCACCATGCATTCACCTTCTCCCTGTGCCTGCTGTGCTGTGCTTGGTCTCTTTATTCAATCACTGCTGGCTACTCTGTGACCCTCTCCTGTCTGAAAGACAGGACGGGAGTGAGCACAGAGGAGTTTTAGTCCCGTCCCTCACTTCCTGATTTTTGTCCCTGTCACTGCTTCAGCTGGGACAAAGATGATGCTGCAGCCGGAGAGGATTATGTTCTGGATGGTATGGGGACCCCTAGTGGACTTTTTTCTAAGCCATGACTTCTAAAAAATCTTTCTTTTTTTATGAAGTATATTAGAAAGGTTAATGTTTTACCAAATTGTAGAACATATACAGTAACATTTTTTTGGTTCTGGTAGTGCCCATTTAATTAACAAAAATAATTGCATCAAAACTAAAACTAATCTGTGCTGTAGTGTTTGTTGTTTTTCCCAGAATGCAGCATCATCTAGTAGTAGTATGTCAGAATGGGTACATCCTAACCAGAAGATAACATCTGGTGTCAATACAATGACCACCCAAAAAATTCCATTTAACATAAACACCTAGGTCTAGAAAAACATATATATATATATATATATATATATATATATATATATATATATATATACATTCATGTGTGTGTGTGTATATACAGTGGTCCCTCAACATACGATGGTAATCCGTTCCAAATGGACCATCGTTTGTTGAAACCATCGTATGTTGAGGGATCCGTGCAATGTAAAGTATAGGACAGTGGTCTTCAACCTGCTGACCTCCAGATGTTGCAAAACTACAACACCCAGCATGCCCGGACAGCCAACGGCTGTCGGAGCATGCTGGGAGTTGTAGTTTTGCAACATCTGGAGGTCCGCAGGTTGAAGACCACTGGTATAGGAAGTTGTACTCACCTGTCCCCGTCGCTCCGGACGGTCACCGCTGCCCGGGATGTCGCCTTCAATCGCTGTCGCCGCGTCCCCGGGGTGTCCCCTTGCTCCGGCAAGTCCTCTGCTTCCCCCCGCATCCTCGCTTTCCGTTTCCGCCATCACGTCGTTACGCATGCCAGTCCTATTGGATGACGGGACGGCATGTGCAGCGACGTGATGACGATGATGGAGAGCGACGACGATGCAGGGGATCCCGAAGAGGACGCGCCGGAGCCCCGAGAACAGGTAAGTGATCGTCAGTGGACCACACGGGGCACCGTAAACAGCTATCCGGTGGCAGCTGAAGCAGTCTGCGCTGCCGGATAGCCGTTTATGCGATGGCCCCGACATACAAAAGCATCGTATGTTGAAATTATCGTATGTCGGGGCCATCGTAGGTCGGGGGGTCACTATATATATATATATATATATAGAGAGAGAGAGAGAGAGAGAGAGAGAGAGAGAGAGAGCAAAAAATATAATTAATTTTAATAAAATTCACTTATGGTTCAGTTTCGGCATGTGTGTCGGAGGAGCGTTCCTCTATACGCCTATTAACTTAATGAAACCAGCCTCTGGGGAAGCGACCAGATTCCAGTCTCCTTCACTGCTGTCACTCCATCCAGCTAAATGCATCCTGCTCCTACCTGCTTTATGTCACTTAACCTGATTTTGACTCTATTGCTTATTAATAAGAAAATGAGAGAAAGCAGCTTTATCCTTTACAAAACAATTCATCACTGAGTCGATGGGAAAAAAAAAACCCACTCTTTAACATCTGTCAGAGTGAGTAATATTAATGGGAATCTCCATTGTACCACTCCTGGCACTGATGCTGGAAAAGACGGCTTGTGAATGAGTAAAACAAAAGAACATTTTAAAGTAAAATAATAAATAATTAAATAAAAATAAATAAATAAAACAAATGAATAATTAAAGAGCAACTATAATGTGGAAATACCTCCTTAAAGGGATACTCCAGTGCTCCAGTGTTCTGTACATTTTGTTCAAAACGCTCGGAGCAGGAGGCCATGATGGTGACTTCACAGCCACGCCCCCTTGTGACATCATACCACGCCCCTCCATTCATGTCTAAGGGAGGGGCTTGTCAGCTGACATGCTCCCTCCTATAGACATGAAGGGAGGGGTGTGGCATGATGTCATGAGGGGGCGTGGCCGTTACATCACAGACACTGTCACAGGAACCCAGCGTTTGTTTAGAATGCTGGGTGCTGCGGGAGATTGTGGGGGGGGGGGTCACAGCAGCGGGACCCCAGTGATCAGACATCTTATCCCCTATACTTTGGATAAGGGATAAGATGTCTAGCAGTGGAGTACTCCCTTAATCTAAGCACAGTATGATAAAGGGCTGTAGACTTTAATGTAGCCGTACCTTTGGCTACTTAATCAGCGGCTTTATCTTGTAAAAAAAAAAAAAAAAAGAATTTGCTTTTCTCCTCAGTCAGGAACAGTCAGATGGGCGTGCCCTGGAGCCGCCACACCTTCCCCCTTATGACAGGATTGGGGCCTGATACACACACAGACCCTAAGCGCATGCGCCATACATCTCTAATATGCAGTGCGGTGTCTAGGTGGTGCAGATAATAGTGTAGGGTATGTTGGTATAAACCCTAGGTTGTCGTGACGCCAGGGTGGAGTTTCCTTAGAGTAATAGTCCTACCATGAACCGTCCCAGAAACGGTAGGGAAAAATTATTGAATTTCCACAGCAGATATTTGATGAAACTGGAATAAACTTTACTGCATATTTTATGCAACTGCAGTTAACAAAACAGTCTTTGTATAGAGGACCGTAGTTCAGGTTCCTCACAGGTTTGCTGGGACTTCTGAATACAGTGAGCTTTGGTTTGCTAGCCACTGTGCTACTGAATTTAGGATAATTGAGTTGCAGTAGTCACACAGGATTTTAGTAGTTTTGAGCTGGATAACGCACAGTTTAGTGGCTGCGGAAGATAAGGCTTCAGGCCTCGCTTGAATTGATGAATTGTGCTGAAATGTGCTCTCTCTGATAGTCCGGCAGGATGAGCAGGAGCTAAGAGAGCGAATTAAGTGGCAGCAGCCCCTTATATATTAAGAGGGCGGGACAAAGCTCATTGGTCAGCGGAACCTGTCAGTTATGCACTCTGGATCTCTGGGTATATCACATGATCCAAAGGTCCTTAAACCATAGCATAACATATATTAAAGGCATGTGACCTCTAAGGTCCTATACATAGGTATCCTATATGAATTAAATATATAAATATATACATTAAATATCACAATATTAAGAGGCGATTAGGGGATAGCCCTTCAGGAAAGCCCATTATCATGGAGGGACGCTGGCTGAGGGGACTCCAGACAAAAGGGACAGGATATGTCCTGTACCGGGACACCACAGCAGCGCCAGAGATATCTCAGTGCTTGCTCCCTTAGCGCTATGAGCTGGAAGGCATCGGGAGCGAACACCCGCTGAAGCATCTCTTGTGCCATGTATTATTGATGCTATGCCACAGCGCAGCATTGATCAGTGTTAATGGTGCTATTATTATAATACAGGCTGCTGATCCTGCCTGTATTTTCAGAGTGTTGATCGGAAGGCACAGAGGCAGATGATTACCTGAACGGACCCTGGGATTTAGAGGTTCTGATCATCCACCAACCCCCAATCGACCGGCACCAGTATTTTGCCTATTTTAGATCTTATGATCAACTTTGATCGCAGGATCTAAAATGTTAAAGGGGTACTCCACCCCTAGACATCCTATCCCCTGTCCAAAGTTTATGGGATAAGATTTCTGATCGCAGGGGGTTGCGGGCGGCCGTGGTCGTGACCTTAGACCACGCCCCCTCCCTTCATGTCTATGGGAGGGGGCTTGACGCCCCCTCCCATAGACATGAATGGAAGGGGCGTGACGTCACAACCAGTTCAATTCTGAACCCAATTCTGTTGCGAGAACAGGCCATAAATGTGCGCCCTGCGTTATTAAGGGGTTAACAATGATGGAACACTTCCTCAGAATTCATCGACTCGAGGACGCTATCTAGCAGACACACCGCTTCATCATCCGCAGATTACGGCCATTTTCCCAACACTGTTTGAAAGATGAAGATTAAATGACTTGTGCTCTCCCATTATCGGGATCACGCACCTGAGCGGCGGCGAGGAACTCTGATCTCCGCACACGTAACCCGATACATGGGAAAAAACAGTAGCGCTGTTTAGGAGCCCAGATCCCTCTAATGTGTTTAGTCATTAGTAATAAACCAGGGACAATACTTATGTTCTTTGTAATTAAAGAGAATGGTTACTTGGCTTTTTCCACATCACAGAACAGAAGGGGAAAGAAGGGACTTTTGTTTCTCAAAGAAACGGAATGAACAGGAAATGGAAGTTTAAGGAGCAGTCAGGCATTCAGCGTATGAACCCGAGAACATCTTTCTTTCTTTCCAAGCTTCTTTAGGAACCTGAGCGACTTGCCTTACATTCCATTCAATATCAGGTTAACAAAGCCGAACATATGTAGAAGAGGACGCCATTAGCGGGGAAGCGCCGCGCCGTATTACTCTCTCCTCTGCAGCGATGATTCAATTTGGGTTTCTAAATCCCAATGTTTATCTTGAGAGATGAGTTGAGGAAAATGTATAAGGTTGTTGTGCGGTCACAGCGTTCTTACAAGTAATGAACTTCGGAGGAAGCAGATCGTACGTTAACTATTTCATCTCGGAAGGGATGCCGGAGGGGAATCATACTGTGCGGTGCCGTTATAATGTTCTAGTGTATGATCTATTGTACGGTAGATTCTACTGCTATACTGTATGGTGAGCTTTCTTACTTCTACATAAGAGACAGAGGAAAGAAAACATATGGTATCTTATGTAAAATGATAGACAAAGCTATGTATGTGCTTTATCTGTCTATAGAATCTATCAATTTACAGTATCTCCCATAAGTGAGTCCACCCCTCACATTATATACAGTATCTCCCATAAGTGAGTCCACCCCTCACATTATATATACAGTATCTCCCATAAGTGAGTCCACCCCTCACATTATATATACAGTATATCCCATAAGTGAGTCCACCCCTCACATTATATACAGTATCTCCCATAAGTGAGTCCACTCCTCACATTATATATACAGTATATCCCATAAGTGACTCCACCCCTCACATTATATATACAGTATATCCCATAAGTGAGTCCACCCCTCACATTATATATACAGTATATCCCATAAGTGACTCCACCCCTCACATTATATATACAGTATCTCCCATAAGTGAGTCCACCCCTCACATTATATACAGTATCTCCCATAAGTGACTCCACCCCTCACATTATATACAGTATCTCCCATAAGTGAGTCCACCCCTCACATTATATACAGTATCTCCCATAAGTGAGTCCACCCCTCACATTATATATACAGTATCTCCCATAAGTGAGTCCACCCCTCACATTATATATACAGTATATCCCATAAGTGACTCCACCCCTCACATTATATATACAGTATCTCCCATAAGTGAGTCCACCCCTCACATTATATATACAGTATCTCCCGTGAGTCCACCCCTCACATTATATATATACAGTATATCCCATAAGTGACTCCACCCCTCACATTCTATATACAGTATATCCCATAAGTAAGTCCACCCCTCACATTATATACAGTATATCCCATAAGTGACTCCACCCCTCACATTATATACAGTATCTCCCATAAGTGACTCCACCCCTCACATTATATACAGTATATCCCATAAGTGAGTCCACCCCTCACATTATATATATAGTATCTCCCATAAGTGAGTCCACCCCTCACATTATATATACAGTATATCCCATAAGTGAGTCCACCCCTCACATTATATATACAGTATATCCCATAAGTATATCCACCCCTCACATTATATATACAGTATCTCCCATAAGTGAGTCCACCCCTCACATTATATATACAGTATCTCCCATAAGTGACTCCACCCCGCACATTATATATATATACAGTATATCCCATAAGTGACTCCACCCCTCACATTATATATACAGTATATCCCATAAGTGAGTCCACCCCTCACATTATATATATACAGTATATCCCATAAGTGACTCCACCCCTCACATTATATACAGTATCTCCCATAAGTGAGTCCACCCCTCACATTATATACAGTATCTCCCATAAGTGAGTCCACCCCTCACATTATATATACAGTATATCCCATAAGTGAGTCCACCCCTCACATTATATATACAGTATCTCCCATAAGTGAGTCCACCCCTCACATTATATATACAGTATATCCCATAAGTGAGTCCACTCCTCACATTATATATACAGTATATCCCATAAGTGAGTCCACCCCTCACATTATATATACAGTATCTCCCATAAGTGAGTCCACCCCTCACATTATATATACAGTATATCCCATAAGTGTGTCCACCCCTCACATTATATATACAGTATATCCCATAAGTGACTCCACCCCTCACATTATATACAGTATATCCCATAAGTGACTCCACCCCTCACATTATATATACAGTATATCACATAAGTGAGTCCACCCCTCACATTATATATACAGTATCTCCCATAAGTGAGTCCACCCCTCACATTATATACAGTATCTCCCATAAGTGATTCCGCCCCTCACATTATATATACAATATCTCCCATAAGTGAGTCCACCCCTCACATTATATACACAGTATCTCCCATAAGTGAGTCCACCCCTCACATTATATATACAGTATCTCCCATAAGTGAGTCCACCCCTCACATTATATACAGTATCTCCCATAAGTGAGTCCACCCCTCACATTATATATACAGTATATCCCATAAGTGACTCCACCCCTCACATTATATATACAGTATATCCCATAAGTGACTCCACCCCTCACATTATATATACAGTATCTCCCATAAGTGAGTCCACCCCTCACATTATATACAGTATCTCCCATAAGTGAGTCCACCCCTCACATTATATACAGTATCTCCCATAAGTGACTCCACCTCTCACATTATATATACAGTATCTCCCATAAGTGAGTCCACCCCTCACATTATATACAGTATCTCCCATAAGTGTGTCCACCCCTCACATTATATATACAGTATCTCCCATAAGTGAGTCCACCCCTCACATTATATATACAGTATATCCCATAAGTGAGTCCACCCCTCACATTATATACAGTATTTCCCATAAGTGAGTCCACCCCTCACATTATATATAATATATCCCATAAGTGAGTCCACCCCTCACATTATATACAGTATTTCCCATAAGTGAGTCCACCCCTCACATTATATATAGTATATCCCATAAGTGAGTCCACCCCTCACATTATATATACAGTATCTCCCATAAGTGAGTCCACCCCTCACATTATATATACAGTATCTCCCATAAGTGACTCCACCCCTCACATTATATATACAGTATCTCCCATAAGTGAGTCCTCCCCTCACATTCTATATACAGTATCTCCCATAAGTGTGTCCACCCCTCACATTATATACAGTATCTCCCATAAGTGAGTCCACCCCTCACATTATATATATAGTATCTCCCATAAGTGAGTCCACCCCTCACATTATATATACAGTATCTCCCATAAGTGAGTCCACCCCTCACATTATATATACAGTATCTCCCATAAGTGTGTCCACCCCTCACATTAAAAACAGTATCTCCCATAAGTGAGTCCACCCCTCACATTATATATACAGTATCTCCCATAAGTGAGTCCACCCCTCACAATATATATATATATATATATATATATATATATATACAGTTTCTCCCATAAGTGAGTCCACCCCTCACATTATATACAGTATCTCCCATAAGTGAGTCCACCCCTCACATTATATATAGTAGGGTATATGGGGTGTAGCTGTGCGGTGACTAAAGGGTGTCTGGTTAACCCTTGCTATTCGTGACGCCAGGGTGAGGGCTCCTCTGTAATGCTTGTCCTACCCTTCCCAAGAGCCATAGAGAGGTAGAGAATAATTTAATGTCCACAACCGGAGAGTTTTCTAAAAACAGTTGAAACTTTACTGAAGATTTAATGCAAGCTTCATAACCGGAACAGTCTCTATACATGCAAATTCTCTTGGAGATTGACAAAGGTTGGGACCTTAAGCAATTTAGAGTCTTTAGGATGATATGTGCTGTTCCACTGCATTTAGGGGATATAGTTGCGGTCCAGTAGTCAAGCTAGCTTTAGCGGGGATTAGTTTAGAACTCACGGTTTAGTTCAGCTGAGGCCGGTAGGTTTTCTGGCCTAACGTCTCTTTGAAAGTTGCACAGATCCGTCCTGCTAGTCCTGCATCCACAAGAGCAGCAACCCAAGAGAGCGATAATTGGCTACAGCTCCCTTACATGGGCTGAATCTATAGAGAAAAGAAAAGAAAGGACCGACGGACGGCGCCTTGTGTATTTACCCTCAATAGATCGGGTGGTGGGTGGGAGGGCAACCCCACGAGGCATATAGATGGCCGCTCACCTTGAGATCTATGCAAAAAAGCATATCACCCACGATATAATCGGGGTACTGTAGTGCGAGTCGCTGCTATGCCGATGGGTTGCAGGAGGAAACAAGTTGTCCTGGGAGTCAATATTAGAAGTAGAGCAGGAAAAAACCCTCAGGTATGGCGCTGCAGACTCTTGTAGACAGATGAGGCGGATGCCAAAGGTAATAGGAAAGTCCTCAGCAGGACATTTTATTAAAAAAACAATAAAATGGACAAGATTACGCGTTTCGGGAGGATCCCTCCCTTCCTCAGATCAGGATAAGGACAGTACAACAATAGCAGGTTTATATAGCCCAGTAATGGGCGCCAAAAACACATGGGAGGGTGTTTTTGTGTTGTATATTACCACAATTTGTAATTGTATTGCTTCCTAATGTATATTCATACTGTATATTATATGTAAGTGCTGTTTCTGTTCCTGTACTTTGATTTTCAAGTTTGGATTGTTACTCCTCCTATATAAACCTGCTATTGTTGTACTGTCCTTATCCTGATCT
The DNA here is from genome assembly GCF_029499605.1 of Hyla sarda. NCBI lineage: Eukaryota > Metazoa > Chordata > Amphibia > Anura > Hylidae > Hyla > Hyla sarda. Next base: position 410,753,735 of record NC_079191.1, read on the forward strand.
GAGGAAGGGAGGGATCCTCCCGAAACGCGTAATCTTGTCCATTTTTTTTTTTAAATAAAATGTCCTGCTGAGGACTTTCCTATTACCTTTGGCATCTGCCTCATCTGTCTACAAGAGTCTGCAGCGCCATACCTGAGGGTTTTTTCCTGCTCTACTTCTTATATGGGCTGGGGCTGGACTAGGGCTAATTGGTCCAATACTTCTGTTCCTCCAACATACCATAGAGAAATTAACATAGTCACATGACCGAAGGTCCTGCGACGCCAGCAAGGTAAGTACTCTGTATATTATCTTAAATACACACATTATTAAATATATACACATATTAACACTATAGAATTAGAGTAGAAGAGAGGCGACAGGGGGCTGTCCCACCTTGGGGACCCTACCTGAGCGTAGTAACTCTGACTTTGGGGACCACCATACAAGGTACGGTATGCTATATGGTACCGGGACACCACAAACCCCCTTACTTAAAATAAGTCGGACTCGACGTCTGTCCCCTAAGACAGAGGGACGAAGCGAATGTTGATTAATAACAGTCTAGGGCATAACTTCTTAAATGTTCATTGGTCAGGCTGTATAACACTACAAAGCTACTTAACTTTTTTGAGGTACATATATTTGCATGGGTAAACTCATAAACAGGATTATTTGGTTCATGAATTTAGTAACAGGATGATATTATTTACATGAGATACATCCTATTTAACATTTCTAAATCTCACTAGACATTTTTGAATCTCACTAGACATTTTTGAATCTCACTAGACATTTTTGCCATTTTAGTTACCTGTTTAGTACACTGAGAACTTTACTGGCTTGCCTGAGGCTTTCTACCAATAAACTGGCTACTAGAGTCCATTGGCTACCCTCTCTTATCCCTAGAACACAACAGATAAACCTTACCTAGGTTACCTTTTGATTACGTGTATTATTTTTTGCTCGCAAGAGCACCTACTGGCCAGGCAGGGCATCTCGAACACGTAAGAGAAAGAATTAGTGTACATAACAGTGGCAGGAATTGGAAAATGAAATAGGCTACAATTCCTAGAGCATTTACTTGAGTGGGAGATATTTTTGTTGTTTGATGTACTATGGTTAAGTGAGGTAAGTACAATTAAGTGATTAGTTTGAGGTACTATGAGTGTAGTACTATGTGAAAGGTCAGTCTTGATACCTTAGGGGTAGTTTTCCCTGTGTAGACCTTTGAGAAGGTGTTAGTGATGGGTGACGGAAATGTTATCCTCAGAGGAGCTGAGAAAGCTACCTACTAGCAACTACTACAACACCTATTATTTACATTTTTTTTTATGTACACGTGTACAAGGCTAATTTTTCCGTGTACAATAACCATTTACATTTAGCTACCTTAGCACAAATATTTATTAAACACTCCGACAGGGTTCAGGTACATTCACCTGATAAGTGCAATTTAAGCAAACAATGTTACGTTACTATTGAGGTATTTACACGTAAACAGACGTGTAAGGATCATCAGTCCTCCTTCACTAAGAGTCCAGATATCACGGCTAGCGCAGTTTAGCCGGGCAAACACTTACGAATCTCCTACAGCTAGGAGTCTCTTGGTCTAAGGACCAGGCACAAAAGCTTGACAGTTACAGTTTCAACTTGAACAGTCTAGCATAGTCCACTTCTTAAACGTTGCAGAAAGTCTGTGTAGACAAAACTTTAAGAAAAATAAGTGTCACAGTTCAGACGAAACTCTTGCAATGACATCCTGCTCCTCTCCTGGAGCCTCTACCTCTCTCATGATCATCAGCAGGAAAAGAATTGATGTGGCTTTCCCACACCATATTAGTGACGGTAGAGTGTGACACTGTAGGGTTAAGACAAATGGTTGGTGCTGGTTGATTCGGCCCCACCTCCACGTCGGGAGTGGGCCGCAGCACTTTCGTTGGTACCTGGTGGGCAGGCCAAACCTCCGCGCCGGGAGTAGGCCTAGGTACAGTGGTTGGTACCCGCTGTTTAGGCCAAACCTCCTTAATAGGAGTAGGCCTGGGTACATTGCTGAAGGTAGAAGGAAGTGGCTGCTGCTGTAGTAATTCCTCCTCAGGATGGTAGGTGGAGGTATTAGGAGCAGGGCATTTTGGCCTCAGCTGGAAGGGGTCCGCCTCCCAATCAGTAGATGGAAAGTACTTGAGAGGAAGCTGGGTTGGAGCTGATGGTCTGGTGACTGCGGCAGCCCACTCTCCTCTCAGGCCCTGGACGGGGCTGTACTCCACTATCTCACCCACCTCCAGGGAATGGAACTTTTTGTGGATATATGGCCTCAGTACAGCTCGCCGATTTACGAGGATGGTATAGCCGGTGTGGCAATCAATGAGGGTACCGTAACCTCTGACCTTGTCGAACTTGGCCACTATTGCTCTGCACGTTCCAAGGGGTTCTCCCCTTCTCGGGGATGATCCCACATGCGGTTGAAGAGTGCTTCCATTTCTTTGGTGTTCTCTTGGTTGCGGATCCTTTCCTCATGAGGCAGATGAACATGCTTGGGGGCCTAAAGTTCTCTGTGTCAGGCCTTTAACTTTGCCATCACTTCAGCTAATTTGGCTTCCTGACGGGCCCCTTCCCTCTGTGCCTTAGGGACCGGTGGGAGGGACTTCCCAGGCAGGGGTTGGAGAACATCATGCATGTACTGGATCATTTCAGGTTCATCCCCAAAAGTCCATCTAGGCAATTATGGTGAGCACGGTCGTGTACTCGGCAAAGCAGACAGGGGTATTTCTGGCTCAGGGCTGGTGGAGGAAGAGAAGGCAGCTTCTGATGGTGTACTTACAGAAGACTCCTCCATCAGGATCTCAGCCCACGAACCCCATGTCCGGTGGTGAGAGGACAGTCTCACCGGTGAAGATGCTCCACGTGTCCCAGCGATTTCCCCTGGAGGGGAATCCGGCCAGTCGTTGTCATCGTCAGGCAATGGGGGAAGATTGCAGGCCCCCTCTTCATCCAACAATAACTGCTGCAGACGGTCGGCAAGGTCGTGGAACAGTTGGGCTGCGACCGCCGCAACTTTCCTTTGTTCCGGTGCCATCTCGGTGCGCACGCCACGATGAACACTGCTCTCCGCCATGTCTGTACTTTCCGGCTCTCCCTTGTGCAGACTGAAGGGGTCGCTGTGCAGGGCTCCTTTTATAATTGGCTTCTCCAAAATGGCTGCCGGCCGGAAGGACGTCATCGGTGCAGCCCCGACTTCCAATCCCCCCGGAAACAACAACTGTGAATTTGAGTTCCCATTCGGCTGCAATACGCTTACTTGGTAGCCACGCCCAGGGGCGGGTTGTGGTGCAGTGTGGGCTTTCTTCGCATGCTTTTCCAGCAGCGGGTTAACTCTTGCATTGCTGACTGGACCAGAGCATCATAGCATACATTCATTTCTCACTTTACACATTTCTGCAGCAAATACATTTTCGCCTCCCCCTTACTTTTCGCGTGTGCTCTCTGCACGCTGCACCATACACAAAATTCTGTACACTTAGATGGTGCTCCATAACACATTGATGCAGTCTTTTAAATAGGGGGAGTACACTTTACTTGGTGGCAACAGCTGGAGGCACACACCCGTATCCTGTTCGTAGGATACCAAAAAGTTATGTGATAGCCTGGGGGAGTAGGGTATATGCGGTGTAGCTGTGCGGTGACTAAAGGGTGTCTGGTTAACCCTTGCTATTCGTGACGCCAGGGTGAGGGCTCCTCTTTAATGCTTGTCCTACTGCCACCCTTCCCAAGAGCGATAGGGAGGTAGAGAATAATTGAATGTCCACAACCCTTTACAAAGGGTTATGGGTAACATGTGACCCAAGGACCTCCAAAGGTCCTCCAACATACCATAGAGAAATTAACATAGTCACATGAACGAAGGTCCTGTGACGCCAACAAGGTAAGTACTCTATATATTATCTTAAATACACACATACACTACAGCAGCATAAATATACTAAATTCATCCCATCTAGGCCAAAGCCTAAGGAACCTGCAGCCACTTCAAAACGTGAGTTATCAAGCTGTGTCTACAATTCCTAGTGACTACTATTCAACTCAAGCATATAATTAGTATCACAGTGGCCTGCATAAATCTCAATACTACAAGTCCCAGCAAGCCTGTGAGGTATACTGCATTCCGGTTGCCTCTAAAGAAACTGCATAACTGTAAAAGCTGTTCCATAAGAAGTGTAAGTAAAATTTCCAGTTATTTGCACGATTCCTGCTGTGGACATTCCTTTATTGTCTACCGTTTCTGGATTGGTTGTCGGCAGGGCCTTATACAGAAAACAACCACTTCCTGGCGTCATGACAAATCAGGGGTTAAGAACACCTTTCCCCACAGGGTTAATACCACCAGACCCTGCTACACTGTTGCAACACCCCAGACACCACATAGCTTTTTTCGTCCTACGAACAGGATACGGGTGTGTGCCTTTAATAACTTTGTTACCCTGATCACCCGCAACGAAAAACGGGTGTACACCGTTATTTCAAGTGCCATAGTCCTCCCCATATGCAAGAATGTGTATAGAATATTGTGCAGGATTTTCGCAAGTAGCGATTGAAATTGAAAAAGTAAGGGGGAGGTGAAGAACACTGTATTGTGGCCATGTGTAAAATCAGGAAAGAAGCCAAGCTACGTGCTCCGCTGCAGACCGTACCTGAAAGGGTTAAGGCAGAACCCGAGAAGCATGCCAAAATGTCCCACGCTTGTCTGCCTCTTGCCCCTGGGCGTGGACATTGTGTAGCTGTTCCTATGCCGAAGTGGAACTATTATCTTCTGCTTGTGTTTGACAGTCAGAGCTGCACCGATGACGTCCTTCTGGCTGACGGCCATTTTGTTGAAGCCTCATATAAAAGAAGCCACGCGGCCTGACCTCTACAGTCTGGCGATAGCAGTGAGGTGTACAGAGATGGCGGAGCCCACCGCAACATGTGAGGAAAGCAGCAAGATGGCACCGGAGCAGCAGAAAGTTGTCACGGCCGCAGCGCAACTTTTACAAGAACTTGCTGACCGCTTGCAGCAGTTGTCCCTTGGGGCCGAGGAGGCCTGCAACCTGCCCCCGCTTCCAGAGGATGACAAGTGGCCATCCACCACGAGAGGGTAATCACCGCAGACTTCGGGACCTGCATCACTGGTGAGACTGACCCCTCACCACAGATCCTGGGGATCCTGGGCGGAGATCGCAACCGAGGAGTCGGATGTAAGTACGCCAGCCGAAGCCGCTTTTTTGACTCTTCATCCTCCTCCAGCCCTGACAGGGAACCCATAACACAGAAGTCTGCACCTGCTAGCGCAGGCCCGTGGTAACCCCCCCTTCCACAGTGGGTGTTCGGCGACGAGCCTGCGCTCCTACAGTACATGCGGGACCACGTTTTTCCCCAGCCGGGGAAGTCCCATCCAACGGTCCCCACAGCTGAGGTACAAAGGGCCCGCAGGGAAGCTGAAATTACCGGCATCATTGAAAAGTTAAGGGCCCAGCATAGAGAGAGATATGGGCCGAAAAGCCTCCCTTATGAAGTCCAGGCAGAGCAACAGAGGGATACTAAAAAGCTGGAAGCTCTATACATTCGTATGCTGGACTATTCTCAAGAGGGTGAGCCACCCTTAGAGCACTGACGCGCCACAGTTGTTAAATTTGATAAAGCCAGAGGCTTTGGTACCCTCCAGGACTGCCGGCATGGAGGGACCATATTAGTCAATAGAAGGGCCGTTCAGTGGGACTACCTACCTAAAACATATCACTCCCTAGATCGTGGGGAGAGTCTGTGGGGTGAATGGGCTGCAGCCATAACTAGGCCCAAAAATCCAACACAGATACCATTCAAATACTTCCCATCGGACGACTGGGATGCAGATCCCCACGGGATTGGGCCGATGAGGTTGCCAGAGACAGCCTGTGAAGAGGAAGTGTACAAGATGCCCATCATGCATCCCAAGCACATGTCAAGGTCCAGTTCATCATCTGTAACAGAAAATGTGCCCAGGCCTACTCCCTCTGAGGAGGTGAGGCCTGATCAACGAGCACCAACATATGTGCCTAGGCCTACTCCAGAGCCGGAGGTGTGGCCAAAACAGAAGGCACCAACTGATATGCCGCGGCCTACTCCACCTAAGGAGGTGTGGCCAAACCAACCGATACCAACTGCAGCACCAGTGGCCTCAGCTGCTGCCATTAATGTTGTTGTGAGCGTGAACCCATCAGTGGCACAGTCCCGGCTCACAAATGTTTTTTGGGACACTATTGTATACCGAATGAGGGAAGAAAGAAGATCCAAATTCTGAAATAGTTTTTTCTTTCACTGTGTGGTATTCTAGTACCCTCTTGTTGTTACAGGTTTTCTACAGTTCTGCAACAAGTTCCAGATAAAGTGCCTGGCAGGACTATGCCAAGAAGTTCTCCTGTTTGCAATATAACCACATTCATAAGTTTGTGCCCAGTGCCTGGCCGAGAGACTCCTTGCCCGAGGAGATCCTAGTAAGTTTGTGCCCGGCAGAATGTAGGTGGACTTTAGAGCCTTACAAGACCGTTAATGTAAATTTTATAATGGTAATATATTTTTGTGCACAGAGTTTTGCACTCCAACAGCAGGTAAATGTAACCTGAATATCTCAAGTGTTGTGCTGCTAGCATGTAACCTTTGTATTCCAAGCAAATCAAATGTCTGGTTACATAACATGTCCATAATGTAAATGGTTTTACTGTACAGAAGTATAAAATTCCTGTACATAAGTACAAAATCCCTGTACAGAAGTATGTAATTCCTGTACGGAAGTAGAGAAAAAAAATATATATATATATTTCTTATAGGTTTTATAGTGTTTTCTTAGAGGTGCTTTCCCAGCTCCTCTGGAAGTAACAAAGAACGCCACCCTTCACTAGCGCCTAATCAGACAAATACCCATCAGATACCAAGACTGACTTCTCACATTCATAAAATTCAGTGTACACATAATTCAGTACATAAACTTCAGTAGTGTACATTCAAAGTCCAGTACACATAACTTGTAACCTATAAAGATAGGTATATGGGGTTTACTCTTGAGTGTTTCCTGCACCCTAGCCAGACCAGAAGTGGAGACTTATAATAGATTTACATTTTCTGAACATTTGAGAAAAGAGAAATTCAAAATGGACACGATAAAATCTGTGCTGAGTATTCTGCAGGCCAAAGAAGTGATGGCATCCTTAGATTTAGAGAACGCATACCTGCATTTACCAATCCATGTCGAGTCCAAAAGATACCTCAGAGTGGCAGTCTGGACTCCTCACCAAACATTCCATTATCAGTTCAGGGAGCTGCCGTTTGGCCTCTTGCCAGCGCCAAGAATATTTACCAAAGAGGTAGTTGTCCTTGTAGCAGCACTAAGACTTTAAGGTTTGAAGATAATACCATACTTGGATGACTGGCTGTTCATTGCACAGACCCCGGAGATTCTGAAAGCTCATCTCCAGATGGCATTGAATCTCCTCCAACAAGTAGGTTTTGTGGTAAATTTTCAGAAATCTCAGTTACATCCTACTTCAAAAATTCAGTTTCTGGGTCTGCTAGTGGATTCGGTAGCCGTGAAAGTGCTTCTGCCTCAACAAAAGATTTTGCATATTTCTCAGAAGATTCACCAAGTTGTGTCTGCTTCCAAGATGTCCATCAGAAAAGCCATGAGTGTATTGGGTCTTCTAACAGCCACTATCGAAGCGGTTCCTTGGGCAAAAGCCCACATCAGGGATCTACAGAAAGAAATTCTGCAGTCTTGGAACAAGCTTCCAGATGCTCTGTCAACATCCATGACTCTCTCTGTGTCAACCCGGAAGGGGTTACTTTAGTGGACAAAGCTAGATAAGCAGGAAAAGATTTTCAGTTCCACGAGCAAACAGTGCTGACCACAGATGTATCAAGCAGCGGCTGGGGAGCCCACATGGGCGATCACTGGATCCAAGGACATTGGTCAACCAAAATTTCGGAAAAGTCATCCAAATTCCGCGAGCTGAAGTCTATACATTTGGCGCTACTTCATTTCGAACCATTCCTGCTTCGGAAGTCTGTGCTCATTCAGACGGACAATGCAACTTCCACTTATTACATAAACAAGCAAGGGGGTATACCCAGTCCGTCTCTTCAACTGGTTTGCAGCCAGATTATGTCTTGGGCGGAGTCAGTTCTTTACTGTATTGCAGCAGTGCACATAGAGGGGATCAACAATGTATCAGCGGATGGTCTCAGCAGATAGACCTTGCTGCCGACAAAGTGGGGACTGAACCCAAAGATCTTCAAGAAGATCACAGAGAGATGGGGATGCCCAACGTGGGATCTGATGCATCTGATGATCCTTGAGAAAACAGACAGGCCTCAACTACTGGATGCCTTCACTATGAGTTGGAAGGAAAAATTTGTCCATCTGTACCCTCCAGTAGCCTAAATTCTATGCGTCTTGTCCAAGTTGAGGACAGAACATCCAAAGGCCAATCTGATAGCACTCTTTTGGCCCCAAAGGGCCTGGTTTCCGGCATTGTGTCATCTTTCGAACAGTATTGGAGGCTCCCACTATCTCCAGATGTCCTCCTTAAGAAACGATTTTATCACCCACAGATTCACAAGCTCCATTTGACAGCATAACTCCTGAAGGGGAAAGATTAAACCCTTAATGACAATGGACGTAAATGTATGTCATGGTAATGTGGTACTTAACGCACCATGACGTACATTTATGTGCCACCATGATCGCGAGCACCAGAGCCGTGCTCGTGTCATGCGTGGCAGGTCCTGGCTGCTATCAGCAGCCAGGGACCAGCCGGTAACGGAGGATATCCGCAATCGCGCAGATGTCCGCCATTAACCGCTCAGATGCCGTGATCAATACAGCTAAAGAACTGACAGATATCCGTGAGTTCTATTCTTCAAATCCTACAAGAAGGGTTCCAGTTAGGTCTCAAGGTGAACACTTTAAAAGTTCACATGACGGCGATAAACTCTATGACAGATGGTCAGTTGTCCCATGATCCTCTCATTAACAGATTCTTTAAAGCAGTAACCCCTTAAGGACATAGCGTTTTTCCACTTTAGTTTTTTCCTTCTTACATTTTAAAAATCATAACCCTTTCAATTTTGCACCTAAAAACCCATTTGATGGCTTATTTTTTGCACCACCATTTCTACTTTGTAAAGACATCAGTCATTTTACCCAAAAATCTACGACGGAAAAAAAACCTTGTGAGACAAAATGGAAGAAAAAATGCCATTTTGTAAATTTTGGGGGCTTTTGTTTCTACGCAGTAAATTTTTCATAAAAATGACACTGTATCTTTATTTTGTAGGTACATATTATTAAAATGATATCCTAGTTATATAGGTTTGATTTTTTATTACTTCGGAAAAAAATCATAACTACATGCAGGAAAATGTATACGTTTAAAATTGTCCTCTTCTGACCCCTATAACTTTTTTATTGTTCCATGTACGGGGTGGTATGAGGGCTTATTTTTTGCGCCGTGATTTGAAGTTTTTATCTGTACCATTCTTGTTTTGATCAGACTTCTTGATCGCTTTTTGTTCACATTTTTATGTTATAAAAAGTGACCAAAAATACGCTATTTTGGACTTTGGAATTTTTTTGCGCGTACGCCATTGACCGTGCAGTTTAATTAACAATATATTTTTATAGTTCCCATAGGGACCTATAACACTGCACACACTGATCTTTTCCACAGATCACTGCAAATACATAACTTTGCATTGATCAGTGTTATCGGCGGTTGATTGCTCAAGCCTGGATTTCAGGCTTGCAGCAATCAATCGCCGTTCGGACGCACAGGAGGAAGGCACCCTCCTGCTGCGTCCCAGCTGATAAGGACATTGCGATTTTATACAAGTTCACAGAAAGCTAGCCACAGTGTTCTGGTAATCTCACAGCATAGCCATTTAGCCCAAGACAAGCGCAGATCCTTCCTAAGCATGTCCATTACTGTCTGCCAGGTATGTACTAAAATCACCTTATGGTGGATAACCCCTTTAAAGAAGCTAAGGCCTACTGTTTGATCCCCTATTCCTATCTGGGATTTATGTTTAGTCCTCAATAAACTTACCTTACCACCATTCGAGCCGCTGGAAGAAGTAGACCTAAAATGGTTATCCTGTAAAGTATTGTTTATAATAGCGATGACCTGTGCAAGAAGATTGGGAGAGCTCCAGGCTTTGTCTTCCCAGGAGCCTTACTTAAACATTCTTCCTGATGGAATTTGTATCAGGACTGTGCCATCATTTTTGCCTAAAGTGGCGTCTACTAACAACATCAACAGGGAGTCATTTCTTCCAGATTTCTTTCCTAATCCTGTTTCTGAGGATGAGTGACGGTTCACACCCTGGATATAAAGAGAGGACTTACCTGTTATCTTACAAAAGTCCAGAAGTTCCCTCAAGATGACAATCTATTTGTTCTGTATACTGGCCCAAGGAAAGGGTTGAAAGCTTCAAGAGATACTCTAGCATGTTGGATCAAGCTGGCAATTTCAGAGGCATATGTCTTAGGCTGGGTTCACATCACGTTTTCTCCCATACGGGAGCGCATACGGCAGGGGGGAGCTGAAACCTCGCGCTCCCGTATGCTTTCGTATGCGCTCCCGTATGTAATTCATTTCAATGAGCTGGCTAGAGTGAAACGTACGATCCGGTCGGCTCATTTTTGCGCCATATGCGCTTTTACAACCGGACCTAAGACCGTGGTTGACCACAGTTTTAGGTCCGGGGAAAAAGAGCATACAGAGCAAAAATGAGCCGTTTCACTCCGGCCGGCTCATTGAAATGAATTGAATTACATAGGGGAGCGCATAGAAAGGCATACTTACCGTAATTTTGATTTCTTCTAGTCCGAAGGATGCACAATTACCCTCCCAATAAATATATATTTTTTTTGCATGAATTGTAATTTTAGTACACATTATGGTTTGAATCATGAGATCCTTTTATGCCTTTGGCTAAGGGGGGGGGGGGTCTATTGTTTAATTGTGTATTGTTCTAGGTGGGTGAGTTGGTGTGTGGCCACAGGAGCAGAAGTGCGTGGCTGAAGGCAGCTCACCTGAGATGGCTTCCCTGACGGCAATGCTGGAGAAGGTGCTCAAGCGCTGCAGTTGGAGAGCCGGGAATCGCTGTGGCCCGCCCTGCTGGGGACGGGCTCAAAGGATGTCATCAAAGCTCGCCATTCCTACGCTCGCTCCTGCGTCCCAGGGGCAGAGTTCAGCGGGTCTGCTTCCTGTGCTGGCCTCTGTAGAAGTGCACTCCGCGGCCTCCTGTGTGGGAGGGGGCCGACGATTACGGGGCTGCGTGGCCCCCGGTGAACTGATTGACGGGATTGGGGCAGCCAGCCCAGTTCCCAGTGATCACAGTGCTTGAATGAGGAGGAAAGAGGAGGCCCTTGTGTCCAGCGCTGCTCGGTGCCAAGGATGGTTCAGGCAAGATATACGTTTAAAAGAGGTTTATTTATATGTCAAATAAATAAAACTATTAATTAAAAGTGCATGCAAGCAATAACGCGTTTCGGGATCAGCATATCCCTTCTTCAGATTGCAGATGTAAAAATGATGAAACTGAACATTTAAATAGGCTATAGACCGGTATTCCAGGTCAGAGGGCGTGTATCTGAACCGGATCCGGATCGGCGTAATGTCTTAAAAATTTTACCATTAAGTCGGCACATTAAAAAGAAAAGAAACAAGATACACGGGGCATGTATTATAGGAATAGGTGTGTATCTAAGAACAGAATATCACAGTGAATTAGCTTTTGGGTGAAGTATATATGAATGAGTGCTAAAAGCGCATCCCAAAGGGAGGCTTGGAGCGCATGAGTCAGACAACATAGTCTGGTGTGATTGAAGTCAGGTGAAAGAACTTAATGCGAACTAGTATTACTGGGGAAATGTAGGTGCGCGGGGTACATTTGAAAAGGCCGGATAGATTGAGAAACGTATGCAGCCAATGAAAGTTGGTGGGAGGGGCATGAGTGGAAGAACAACGACCAATCCAGTAGCAATACGGCATAATGTCAAAAATGTAAACAAAGGTCACATGTTTGGTGTATACCAATCAGGGATGAACCTGCAATCCGGTTTCTCCGTCCCCTAACAATAATCCTCACAACACATGTTATTACACACCATGTACTGAATCTGTACCAGTTATTCAATATAATTCCACCACTTCGGGTACGTCACTGACTTTAAACAACTCTGGAGCTAATTCGTCTTTTTTAGGGCTCCCTCCCATCATGAACTGCACTCCGCCGATACCATTACCGATTCAAGGGCTCCTCCAATCCTCAGAGACAGTCCATTTAGCGCTCCCCCTATTGTCAAAAAGAAAAGAAAGAGAGGATGTCGAGGAGGACAGAAACAAAGACAGAGAAAAGAGGAACAAAACAAACCATCCGATACCCTCGCCGGACCATCAGAACTAGATACAATCCGCATTTTTAACCTCTCCAAACATATTCTGACTGAAATCGAGGAAAGCGTACTTAAAAAGGGTCTATCATTTTGCCCCACTGCAAAATCCAAAGATTTCGATCTCTTCCTCGATTTAAATAGCTACATTAGAAAACTAACTTTAAAACGGCATTTCAACATGATTGCCAAAAATGACACTCCATCCGCTATGCCAATAAATTCCTATGTTAATATCCTTGATCCGGCCCCTATACCCACAGGCTTAAAACCCCCATCCACGTTTCATCCGATTCACCATAGAGGCTCCTTCCTGGATACATTCTCAGCAGCAGTTATTTCTGAATTCAAACAAATGTGCTCTAAAGTCACAAGCAGACACAAACCTAATCTCTCTAAAAAACAACGAGAGGCCTTAACCACCTTATCGAAAGATGATTCTATTATAATAAAAGCGGCGGATAAAGGAGGTGGCATTGTAATACTGGATCGAATAGACTATCTCCTTGAAGCTAACCGTTTATTGTCTGATACCACCTTTTACATACAGTTATCCCATAATCCCACTTCTCTGTACTGTAGTGAGTTTAATGATTTTCTTTTACAAGGTTACAATTCTGGCGTGTTAAACAAAAAGGAATTCGAGTTCATCACCATCACTCAACCTGACACTCCCCTATTTTACTATCTGCCAAAAATCCATAAGGATGCTACGAACCCCCCTGGACGCCCTATCATTTCCGGCATTAATTCTCTCACATCCAACCTCTCCCAGTATATAGACATCTTGCTACAGCAATTTGTCATCACTACACCGGCCTACCTCCGTGATACTGCAGATTTCATAAACTCCGTTATTAATATCCCATGGAAAGATTCATATTGTTTCCTAACAATGGACATAACGTCTCTTTATACAATCATAGACCATGACCAAGGCATACAAGCCGTTTCTTTTTTTCTGGATTTAGACCCTAAGATGCCCACTGCTCAAAAAATGTTCATTTTAGATGGGATCAAATTCATATTACATCACAACTATTTTTCATTTAATAACCGCATCTATAAACAGGAACGAGGCACGGCGATGGGCAAGCGCTTCGCACCAAGTCTGGCAAATCTGTTTATGAGTTTTTTGAACACCAATTTGTTTACACTCATCCTTTGTTTCATCACTGTATAATTTACAGAAGATATATCGATGATATATTTATTATCTGGGACACCGACCTCAATGCTCTCAATAAATTTATTACAGATCTGAATAATAATACCCAGAACCTCCATTTTACTCATAACAGTTATCCTAATAATGCAGAATTTTTGGACGTCATTGTGTTTCACACTCCAGCTAAAAATATCAACACCAAAACTTATTTCAAATCTGTTGACAGTAATAGTTACCTGGATTATAGCAGTTCCCACTTTCACAAGTGGTTAAACAATATCCCCTTTGGGCAATTTAAACGGCTAAGAAGAAACTGTACACAACTTTCAGATTACACCACGCAAAGTAAAATGCTGACCAAGAGATTCAAATCTAAAGGCTACCCAACATCTCTGATCCAAAATAGTTTCCAAAAAGCAAAAGCCATAGACCAACAGATATGCCTACTTCCATCATCAATCAAAAAAGAAGACAGTAATACCAGTTTCTCTTGCAATTTCATCACCAATTTTTCAAGTGACCATAAAAATATGAAAAAGGTTCTAAAGAAACATTGGGATACCCTCAAATTGGATCCGTATTTGAAAGATGTCATTCCCTCCCATCCTCTTGTCACCTATCGGAAAAATCGATCACTTAAAAATATCCTAGCCCCCAGCCGTCTAAAAAATCTGAAAGCCACTATCCCTACATTTTTATCCATGCCACCTGTAATAGGAAGTTATAGATGCAATACCACAAGATGCAAATGCTGCCAGTCAATTAATCATGCTAAGAAAACATTCAAATCCAACATAACACAAGAAGTATTCAATATCAAAACATTTATGAACTGCAACACGTCATATATCATTTATCTTCTGGAGTGTTCCTGTTCTCTTCAATATATAGGACGCACCATTCAACCTTTGCGCTGTCGACTCAACAAACATCGATCAAATGTGACCAATGGATACAATTTACACAGTGTGTCAAGGCATGCTGTGGCGGCGCATGGCTGCAAATTTTCCGGATTTCACATTACGCCAATTGAACACATCTCGGAAGACACTAATCAAAGATTCACCTGCCTTTGCCGACGGGAAAACTATTGGATATTCCGCCTACAAACCTTACAACCGACAGGTCTTAACGAGTACATCGAGCACGTAACATGATCATCATTATCATAGACCTTACATACTTCCTATTTACCTCGATACGATAGTTTGCTTTGCACTTTTTCCCTCTTTCTCATTAAGAACACAGATGTCCGCTGTACTACTTTATTCACCATTATATACATTGTATATCCCGACCAGTTGCTAGCGCCTCCATCCACCTCCGGATTGGCTGCCTCTATTTGTTCAAATTGGTTTTTTTCATAGACTTCATCCCTGATTGGTATACACCAAACATGTGACCTTTGTTTACATTTTTGACATTATGCCGTATTGCTACTGGATTGGTCGTTGTTCTTCCACTCATGCCCCTCCCACCAACTTTCATTGGTTGCATACGTTTCTCAATCTATCCGGCCTTTTCAAATGTACCCCGCGCACCTACATTTCCCCAGTAATACTAGTTCGCATTAAGTTCTTTCACCTGACTTCAATCACACCAGACTATGTTGTGTGACTCATGCACTCCAAGCCTCCCTTTGGGATGCGCTTTTAGCACTCATTCATATATACTTCACCCAAAAGCTATTTCACTGTGATATTCTGTTCTTAGATACACACCTATTCCTATAATACATGCCCCGTGTATCTTGTTTCTTTTCTTTTTAATGTGCCGACTTAATGGTAAAATTTTTAAGACATTACGCCGATCCGGATCCGGTACAGATACACGCCCTCTGACCTGGAATACCGGTCTGGCGCCTATTTAAATGTTCAGTTTCATAATTTTTACATCTGCAATCTGAAGAAGGGATATGCTGATCCCGAAATGCGTTATTGCTTGCATGCACTTTTAATTAATAGTTTTATTTATTTGACATATAAATAAACCTCTTTTAAACGTATATCTCGCCTGAACCATCCTTGGCACCGAGCAGCGCTGGACACAAGGGCCTCCTCTTTCCTCCTCATTCAAATACTCTACGGGTTCCTTCCCAGGATACCGGTCTAGGCACCTTCAGCTGCAGCACGGATTCCACTTAATACCCCTCAAACGGGGAGATACGCTTAACCCCAAGAGGGTCACCAGGTGAGAGTACACCCTGCTGGGGGATCCACCTGGGATTTCTCTGTTTGTACAGTATCACACGAGGCGCTGCCCTCTCTCTTTTTTGTTTCCTCAAATTTCCATTCAGTGATCACAGTGACTCGGATGCCCTGGCCTTGGATGAAGGGGAGAAGGGCCTGCGCTTTCCTCGGTTCGAGTGAGGTCCGCTACTACAGACGGCCTGTCCGGTTCTGGCTCTTTGGCTACCTGCCCGTCTCCTGTACTGCCTGCTGTTGGTGACGCTGGGGCGATTGCTGGGCAGTCCGCTGCGGTGCCATCAGTGACGGATGGGTCATTGGGTCAGCGGTCAGAGACGGAGGTTTGGAAGTGTTGCTGCCTTCTTCACCAGGAGTGATGGCCGCTGGTTTGCTGCTGGCGAGGTCGGGTGAGTGCACCACCATCTCTTATTTACCGAGGGGGAGGGATCTGGGTAGCTGGTTAGCTGGGTTGCAGTACTTTTTAAGTGGGATGAAGGCCTTATTGAGTGGTGGGGCTTTGAGAGCAGTAGGGGGGTCCCCGGTCCCTGTGTGGGGTGCGTCAGGGGGGGTTTCTGTGGCTGTGGTGCCTGTGGTGAGTGGGGTACCTAGATAGGTTGGTGGGACTTCGGTGGGGGTGGTGGCTCCTGCGGGGGTGGCGTCGTAAGGGGTGGCAGGTTCTAGTGAGGGTGATGTTCTCCTGGTGGATGCTGCAAGGGGGAAGTATATGTCTGTTTTAAAGGGCCTTTGGGGGCGCATTTGAAGGCGTTGGTGCGGGAAAAAATCTGGAAAAGGGAGTATGTGGAGATTTTTTTACTTGCTTCCACTGGAGAAGTTCAATCTGGATAGGGTGAAGCCTGATGAGGGGAAGAGGAAGGAGGAGGAGTAGTAGAGCCGGCGGTATCGGCTGATACCGCGGATGTTCTCAAATTGGTTACAGGCCATTGCAATTTTGGCGATTATGGTGGGAGTGAAGACTCCGGAGCACTGTTCTGGGCTGTTCTTTTACTTGGGCTCTGTGGGGGAGGTGTATCGGGTCTACGGGGATGGCTTGGCTCAGGTACGACAAGCAGTTTCGGCAGCATATGGCGGTTCGCCCCATCTCTCCGTTGGGACCATGAGGATATAACCCTTTGGATGCAGCTTATGGCCGCTCCAAAGGGGGGGAAGCAGTCCATTCGGGACAGGGACGGTGGCTCTGTTTCGTGGGCGCTCTGCTGGTGCAGAGTGCGGCGTCTGCTGGCAGTTCAATGAGCGGAACTGCAAGTTTGGAGTGGACCGTCGCTTCAAGCACAAATGCTCCACTTATGGGGGTTCCCATGGTTTGCCTCGCTGCTTAAAGAGGTGGCGGGGGGGAGTCGAAGATGCTGACCCAAATGGGGGCGACGCCCATGCGGGTGGAAAAAATGGTGCCTTTCCTCGACCGGTATCCAAATAGGGTGGCTGCCGCTTTGTTGCTGGATGGGTTTGCAGCAGGTTTCGACATTAGGAAGGTAGCAGTTTCCCATCATTAGGAAGGTAGCAGTTTCCCCACATTAGGAAGGTTGCATGTTCCCCACATTAGAAAGGTAGCGGTTTCCTCACATTAGGAAGGTAGCAGTTTCCCCACACACAAGCACAGACAGACATACACACACAGACAGACAGACACACACACATGCACACACACATAGACACACTTACCTGTCCTGCGCTGCTCCTGAATGACACATGCTGGGAGTTGTAGTCCCTGTTATGTGTGTGTGCTAGTGTTTCCCAACCAGGGAATTCTGGTAGTAGTAGTTTTGGAACATCTGGAGGCACCATGGTTGACAAACACTGGTGTATGCCCTGTAGAGGTGTGGTGAACTGCAACTCCCAGGAGACTACTGAGACAATAGAGGTGTTGTAAACTACAACCCCCAAGAGACAGGAGACTACAGAGGCAGCATGCTGGTGATATACCACAGACTGAAGACTCCTGAATGACACATGCTGGAAGTTGTAGTCCCATTTGTACATGCCCTATAGAGGTGTGGTGAACTACAACCCCCAGGAGACTATAGAGGCAGCATGCGGTTTTTAAACCACAGACTGAAGACTCCTGAATGACATGCTGGGAGTTGTAGTCCCTGTTGTGTGTGTGTGTGTGTGTATGCTAGTGTTTCCCAACCAGTGTTGGTGGTACACCTAAGAGAAACACAAGGAAGAAGCGGCACTCCAGGGATTCAATCCAAAGAAATAGATTTATTCACCCATCAGTGAGATGCAACGTTTCGATCCACAATCCGGGTCTTTATCAAGCTTGATAAAGATCCGGATTGTGGATCGAAACGTTGCATCTCACTGATGGGTGAATAAATCTATTTCTTTGAATTGAATCCCTGGAGTGCCGCTTCTTCCTTGTGTTTCTCTTCACTGTTGTGGGATCTTGAGTCGGACCCCTGGAGCTTGTGCACCCATTTAGGATTATAAGTCCTTCACTGTGCCTTACCTGCCTTTTTTCATTTTTTGGTGGTACACCTAGGTGGTAATGATCTGGGTTTTCAGAGGTCCCGGGACTTGATGCAGGATATTAAAATAGATTCTTTGCGTTTGCAAGAGTCCTTCCCTGGTGTTATTTTGATTTGGTCGGACATGGTGGCGTTAGGTGAGGTCTGTGGCTGGTGTTAATAGGGTGCGGGCTAAAGTTAACAAAGTGGTTGGTCAGTTCGTGGCCCGGATAGGTGTTTTGGTGGTCCAGCATCGGGAGCTGGATCCTGCATTTTTTGTCCAGGGATGGGGTTCATCTTAATGCTATGCAATGCAATGGACCTTTGGACTTTGGGAATTCGTGAGGCAGTGGAGCGAGTGGTGTTGTTGTGGCGGAACGGGGGCGTGTAAGGGGTAACACGCCCCGTTGTGGAGGTAGCAGGATAGGGACTTGGAGGGCATGTATGCTTATTGTGGCAGCTGGAAAGGTGGTTTGAGTTAAGGCTGGGGATGGGGGCCCCCAGGGAGGGTTGTGGGTCTCCGATAATTGGTGCCCCGGCTTGGTGATGCATGGCTGAGGGTAAATAGGAGGCCCCCCTTTGAATTAGTGGTGCCTTCAAGTCCTTATCCTGGGCAGGTATAAGTTAAAGTGTTTGTAATTGGTTTGGTTGTATGATGTTTAAAAAACAATGCTTAAATTGTTATGTAAATAAAAGTGGGCCTGCTGTGGCCCTTGTACTCAACTATTGTCTCTGTCATTTCTAAGGAATATGAGAAGGTATAGTTGAGTCTTAAAGGGGTAGTCCGGTGGAAAACTTTATTTTTATTTTTTTTAAATCAACTGGTGACAGAAAGTTAAACAGATTTGTAAATGTCTTCTATTAAAAAATCTTAATCCTTCCAGTACTTATTAGCTGCTGAATACTACAGAGGAAATTATTTTCTTTTTGGAACACAGTGCTCTCTGCTGACATCACGAGCACAGTGCTCTCTGCTGACATCTCTGTCCATTTTAGGAACTGAACAGCTTATTTTTGATATGGGGATTTTCTCCTACACTAGACAGTTCTTAAAATGGACAGAGATGTCAGCAGAGAGCACTGTGCTCGTGATGTCAGCAGAGAGCTCTGTGTTCCAAAAATAAAATAATTTCCTCTGTAGTATTCAGCAGCTAATACATACTGGAAGGACTAAGATTTTTTAATAGAAGTAATTTACAAATCTACAATAGATAAAGAAATTGGGGCTCAAAGGTCTGTGATTATTTGATAAAAAATAATTTATTTGTATTAGTGTACAATGGATAGAAAAAATTATATTAATAAATAGTAAATATTATAGTGGTCTGTGACCTACAGGGCCCTTGTAGGTCAGCTAGACTACATATAGTGTAAGATAAAATCAGTGTATATGTAATGGAATAAAACAATATAAAAACAATAATTTAAATACAATGGTATAAATTAGTATAAAGTGTCCACAATAATACAAGTGACTTCAGAATTGTACTCCTGGTATAATTAATTGTAGTCCAAGTGAATACACTCTTCTCTCATTGCATGTAGTAAATATTAGTGCAGATTCTGAAAAATACTGATATACTGTAATCCAAGTGTGGGTGTAGATCAGCAAAGTACTTTCTTTTTATATGCAGAGCACAACGGCACAAGTTGCAATTGTATCCAACTTATAGTAGTTTGTATCAACTTTCAAGGTAAGTGTAAAGTGAGCTTTCATTCGTGCAAAAATCAATCCTGGCTCCTATGCAGAGAGACTGCTGCAGGAGACTCAGCCGTCTCACAGTGTAGCAACGGTAAGTGTAATAGATAGTCACGGATCGATGTGCAAATGTTTAAGATATAATTTGTACCTTGATTAGATGTGTGCTGGTCTCAGTGCGATCCCGGCTCTAGCACAGAGGGCCCACTCCTGGAGACTCGGCCGTCTCTGATTTGGCAGTGATGGTAGTGGGCTCCTTTTGTGTGGACTGCAGCTGTTCTGTAGGTAACGACCAAGCTGTATCCTCGTGATAGGTGCTACGTGCCTGTCCAATGAAGGAAAAAGGAGTAGTGATGATCGTTGGTACTTTGTCTGTGAGAGGTAAAATTAGGTATTGTGGCTTTTGTTGTGGTAGTTAAGGCTGGACGCATTTCAGGTCCTCCTTAGGACCTTTCTTCAGCAGCTAAAAGTGAAGACGTATCACTTGTATTATTGTGGACACTTTATACTAATTTATACCATTGTATTTAAATTATTGTTTTTATATTGTTTTATTACATTACATTTACACTGATTTTATCTTACACTATCTGTAGTCTAGCTGGCCGACAAGGGCCCTGTAGGTCACAGACCACTATAATATTTACTATTTATTAATATAATTTTTTCTATCAATTGTACACTAATAAATCAATTTTACAAATAAATTAATTTATATCAAATATTCACAGACCTTTGAGCCCCAATTTCTTTATCTATTGTATTGTTGCTAGACACCGTGGGTGTAGGTGTCATTTGGGCAGCTCAGGCCGCGGGTTATCAGATTGGTAAGAGCTTCTCCAATCCCCTTCTATTTTAATTTACAAATCTGTTTAACTTTCTGGCACCAAATAATAAAAAATAAAAAAAAGTTTTCCACCGGAGATCCCCTTTAAGGGCCAGCAATTAGGATATCCCATAGTCATGTCCCTTAATATAATTTCCTCTGAAATTGAAGCCAGGCTCTATACTATATCATGACTAAATTAATAAGCAAGAGGAGCAGAGGGAACTAACAAAACATATGGATCAGCCCGCAGTCTTTAAATATAGGTACACATTGGTCTGCATAGGAGCTGTATACAGCAAAACTGTTGGACTTTTTACAATAAAGACCATCTGGAAAAGTTGCTTATTTTTATTTTTTTAGATACAATGGAGTAATAAAATGGATTGCAGAAATGTACATATCCTTTTAATGTTATCCCAATGAAAAATATGGCCAAGGACCTATCAGCTATGGGAAAAGAAAACAGGAAGAGCGTGAGAAATGGTTCTTGGGATCTGAGAAATGAACTGTAACTACAGTGTGGTGAACCTCAATCCATCCCGATATCACTAGAATAAACATTGGTTATTTGTGGAAATACTTTACAGAGGGGGAGAAAGAGGGGGATGTACCCCAGCCTACATCCAGACTTTATTCTTGTCCATTACATATAGAATTCTTTTACACAAGTGTGCAACAATTTGATAGATTGATAGATATGAAATTGATAGATAGAAATGATATAGATAGATAGTAGAGATCAGCAACATTTTGAAAAATTTGTTTCGGACCAAATTTATTTGTGGTGAATCGCTATTAAAAACGGCTATTTCTGGCCAACAGAGAGCCTCAATAGGGGTGTAGAGCACTTTGCTTTGTCCCAACACAGAATCACTGCTGAAGAGCGTCGATGTGGCAGCAGGGAGACTATATGGTGTCAAAATTGAAGAGAATAAAGAGGGTTTTTTAATGTCATTTTAATTTAATTTAATTTGAATTTATAAAAAAATTTTGAGTACCCATTCTGGTGAGCATCGAGCTGGCGGTCCTCCACTAGGCGAGATAACACCTGTTCCAGCCCCTGCCTCTCAACACCCCCCTGACTATGAAAGTGCAATTTATACAGTTATGGTTCATTGTTATCACTCCAACCTGTTATATTGGATTTTTGTGATAATTCCACAGGTAATATGACTTAGGCGACCATAGGGCCTCAGTCTTGAAAAGATTACATCGATTTTTTAAATTTAAGATTTATATTAGATTCCCAAGTTTAATGTCCTGGTGTTTACTTTGAACTAATAGTGTATGACCACAAAACCCAATATAACAAGGAGTCACATGGCGGCACAATGACAGAGCCTAGAGGTGGCAGCAGGAGGAGACCATAATATGGCAGAATGACAAAGCCTGGAATTGGTGGCAGCATGAGGAGACCATATAGTGGCAGAACGACCCAGTCTAAAGGTGACAACAGCCTGACAAAACCATAGGGCCTCACAATAGAGAAGATTAAAGACATTTTTAATTGAAGATTTTAGATATATTAAACATTTTAAAAGTTTATTTAAGGTGCCAACAGCATAAGGAGACCATATGGTGGCCCAATGACACAGCCTGGAGCTGGCGGCAGCATGAGTAGACAATAAGGCTTCACAATCCCTAAGATTAAAAGATGAATTTTAAAATCGAAATTGAAGATTTATGGTAGCTAGTGCTACCATAAAATATTTTTAGGTAATGTCCCAGGCCCAGCAGCATCAGTAAACCACATAGTGGCTGAATGGCACAGCCTGGAGCTGGCGGCAGCATGAGTAGACAATAGGGCTTCACAATCCCTAAGTTGAAAAGATGAATTTTAAAATTGAAATTGAAGATTTTGAAATAGAAATTTAAGATTACACTCCCAAGTATTAATGTCTCAGGCCCCGGCATGTGGTTACAAAGGACCAAATCTAACAAGGAGTCACATGGCGGCACAATGACAGAGCGTGGAGGTGACATCAGTTTGAGTAGACCAAATAGTGGCTGAATGGCACAGCCTGACATTGGCTGAGGCATGAGGAGACCATATAGTGGCTGAATGGCACAGCCTGTAGATGGTGAAGCATGAACAGACCATATAGTGGCTGTATGGCACAGAGTGGAGATGGTGAAGCACGAAGAGACCAAATAGTGGCTGAATGGCACATCCTGGAGGTGGCTGAAGAGTGAAGACACCATATAGTGGCTGAATGGCACAGCATGGAGTTGGCTGAAGCATGAAGAGACCATATAGTTTCTGAATGGTACATCCTGGAGGTGGCCGAAGCATAAGGAGACAATATAGTGGCTGAATAGCACAGCCTAGAGGTGGGAAGCATGAAAAGACCATATAGTGGCTGAATAGCACAGCCTGGAGTTGGCTAAAGCATGAGGAGACCATATAGTGGCTGAATGACACAGCCTGGAGGTGGTGAAGCATGAGAAAACCACATAGTGGCTGAATGGCACAGCCAGGAGTTGTCAGAGGCATGAGGAGACGATATAGTGGCTGAATTAGATAGCCTGGAGGTGGTGGCAGCAGCAGCATTAGGAGTCCTGAAAGTGACCCAGTGACAGAGTAGTGCAGTGGGTGGCAATACCAGTACCCGGAGACGAAGGTGGGTGAAAAAAGGTCTGATGCGGAGGAATGTTTGTAACTGGGGAGCAGCGCCTTAAATTTGTTTGGCAGTATCCATATTTGTGAAGTGTTGGTGTGGCACCATGGTCAATCTACTCTGATGCATCAGGCATTGGTGGGTGGAATTCCTGGCTCATCCATGCCTGATTCATCTTCACAAAGGTCAGTCTCTCCACATTTTTTGTAGACAGGCAAGTTCTCCTTGGGGTGACTATGGCCCCCCCGCCGCACTAAAAAGCGACAGGACAGCTTTTCCAGGGCAAACTCTGCTAGTTGCGGCCACAAATTAAGTTTGGCTGCCCAGAAGTCCAGTGGATCTTCAAGGTGTGTTGGCATGGTCATGTCAAGGTATGCCACCACCTGCTGGTTCAGGTCCTGCTCCAGGTTTACCTGCTGCTGATGAGTTGCTTCACTATGCGGATGAAGAAAGGTACTATTCAGCGATGGAGCTGGTACTGCTCCCGCCACCTACCCCTCCAAAGCAGCCATGGCAGGGGAAGGTGCAGAGGCCCCCCCCCGAGTCAGACCTGCGAGAGGATGGACAATGGCGCTAATAGACACCAGCCAACTGACTATGTAGGATGTCTCTGTAGTAGGTCAGTTTGTCCTCCCTCTCAGTGGGTGTGAAAAAGGTCCCCATTTTATGCCAGTAGCAAGGGTCCAATAAGGTGGAGAGCGAGAAGTCATCCTGCTGCCGAATGGTGACAATTCGGCTGTCACTATGCAAGCAAGTTAGCATGCATCGTGCCATTTGTGCAAGTGACTCTGTGGGACTCCCTGCCTCCGTCTCTACTGCATACTGCTATGGTGTGTCTGGGTCCTCTGTCTCGCCTT
This sequence comes from Hyla sarda, assembly GCF_029499605.1. NCBI lineage: Eukaryota > Metazoa > Chordata > Amphibia > Anura > Hylidae > Hyla > Hyla sarda. Next base: position 410,777,999 of record NC_079191.1, read on the forward strand.
CTTCATAACCCTCTAGCTCCTCTGGTTGCTCCTGCTCCTCCTCTCCTGTCAGATTACTAGAAAAAACGCCCATTAGGCGAAACCTAAACTGTGCTCCACTGTGCCTTTACCCCTCCTCCTTCTTCTCCAGTTCAGCCCCCACAGGGCTCATGTGGCCGTGAGATGTAGGCGCCACGTCTCCATTGCTCTGACCAGCCATCATTTCCAACACGTGTTGTAAGAAATGAAGCAGTGGAATGACGTTGTTCATCCCATAATCCTGGCGACATACTAATAATGTGGCTTCCTCAAAGGGCCTGAGCAAACAGCAGGTGTCACGTTTAACATTGAAATTACACAGGGAATACCCCTATCCGCTTGGATCATCAAGAAATCGGTGGTGGCTTTTCTCTGTTCGTATAGTCAGTCCAACATATGGAGGGTGGAATTCCAACGTGTGGCAACGTCGCATATCAGACTATGTTGGGGGATACCTTTCTGACGCTGCAACTCAAATAGGGTGTGCTTTGCGGTGTAGGAGTGGCTGAAGTGCATGCAAAGTTTCCTTCCCATTGTTAGGATGTCTTGCAAATGGGGGGAACACTTCAGGAACCACTTGACAACCAGATTAAACATGTGTGGCATGCATGGCTCAGCCTTCAAAGTCGCAGTGCAGACAAGATGTTCTTTCCGTTGTTAGTCACCATGGTTCCCATTTCCAGATTTCGTGGAGTAAGCCATGCTCCGATTTCTTTACGAATTACTTTTAGCAGTTCCTCCCCTGTGTGACTCTTTTTGCCAAGGCAAACCATGTGAAGAACAGCGTGATACCGCCATGCCCTGCACACATGGTATGCTGAAGGAGCACTGAGACTTGTCTGTGGAGGCTGAGGACACGGTGGAGGATGAGGAGGCGGAGTCGCACACTGTCACAGGACAAACGGCCTGAGAGCGTGGAGGAGGAAGTGGCGTGACTTGTCCAAGTTGGTGTTGTGGCAGTGCAGGAACCACACTCACCCAGTGGGCCGTAAAGGACATATATTGTCCCTGACCGTAGTTACAGCTCCAGATGTCAGCCCTGCCGTGCACTTTGGTACACACCAACAGGCTCAAGGACTGGCCCACCTTTTCTTCCACAAAATTGTGCAGGGCTGGTACTGCCTTCTTCGCAAAAAAAATTATGGCTTGGGACTCTCCACCTCGGCTCGGCACAAGCCATCAGTTCTCTGAAATATGTCGACCACTTGAAAAGGGAGAGACTGCAGCACCAGCAACTTGGACAGGAGCACATTCAGCTTCTGTGAATTTGAATGAGTGGGCGCATACTGTTGTCTCTTGGACAAGGCTTCACCGATGGATTGTTGGCGGAATGACTGACTAAAAGAAGGTGGAGAAGGAGCATCTGGACCAACAGAATGAGGGTGTGACACACAGCTCCCTTCGGCTGAGGTGGTGGAGCCTTGGCTGGCTGAAAGAGGGAGCAGCGTGCCACCAGGTGATGCAGCAGGCTGGACCACTACATCGGAGCCATGGTTCTCCCAGGCCGCCTTTTGGTGGCGCAGCGTATGTTGATGCAGGGCTGTTGTGCCAACATTGGGACTCTGGCCACGCTTCACATCTTTCCGTATGCTTAATAAAAAACTGCCTCACCGCCAAGTAGCTGATTTTCCCACCAACAGTCCATGCTAATTGACTGCTACTGCCGCCGTCTCCAGTAACCCCTGTTTCACTACCTCCCCTGAAGGTAGGCTGCCAGGAAGCAGGTGGTCTCCCCCAGGCATGTTTGGTTCCAGAATTTCCACTTCTGCCACCATGCTGACTGCCACCCAAGCTACTACCTTGCTTGCTCAGCTGCTGTCTCATCGGCAACCTGCAACTCTCTTCTCCTGATGATGATGAAGCCCCTTCTGCACCCAGCTCCCAATTGCAATCGGCTTTATCATCATCAACAAGCGTCTGCACGTTACTGATGCCCTCCTCAGGTTCCTCAACAGTGTCTGTTTCAGAACCCTGAACGCTGGCGACGCCACCTCTTACGTCACTCTCCTCATCACTACTTGCCCGCCTAGCGGAGGAAGAAGCAGTCTCCTCCACTTCTTGGCTGGGCAGTAGCTGCTGACTGTCCTCCATTAGATCATCCTCAGTGAATAGTGGAGTTGAACCCACAGCATAAGATACTTTTGTAGGGGAGGGAACAGTAAAGGACAGAGGCAATGGGAGGACAGGGACTGCTCCCGGGCTATGTCAACTGAGGGTTGTGTTGGAGGAACCCACCGACTGTTAATTGGGGGTATCAGATGTCACTTGTGATGAAGTGGATAACCGTGTTAACCAATCGATGACGGCAGATGGGTTGCTGGTCGAGACATGACTGCTAGCTGATACTGTGAAGCTGCGACTCCTGCTGCCACTCACCCCTAGTCTGGTGCGACCTCTGCCTGCGCCTGATGAATTTGGCCTCTGCCACTCCTCTGTGCACGTCCTGGCACTTTCTGCCTGACATAGTGCGTATATAAGAGGATTACAATATGCATCACTACACTTAAAACAGTATTTGTCTAGAACAGCAGCAGATGTGTGCTTTTAGCTGTCCTTTCACAGTATCTAGGCCCTTGACAGATTAACAGGTACAAAATAGTACACTACTTAGATGTATGTATGTGGTATGCACTTACGAGGGCAGAAAAATGTGCTACAGTACAACTGAAAAAGTATCTGAGTACAACACCAGCTGGTGATTACTTTTGCCTGGCCTTTCACAGTATCTAGGCCATTGAGAGTTCAACAGGTACAAAATAGTACACTACTTAGATGTACATATGTGGTATGCACTTATGAGTGTAGCAAAATGTGCTACAGTACTGTACAATTAAAAACTATCTGAGTACCACACCAGCTGATGATTACTTTTGCCTGGCCTTTCACAGTATCTAGGCCCTTGAGAGTTTAACAGGTACAAAATAGTACACTACTTAGATGTAGGTATGTGCTATGCACTTATGAGGGCAGAAAAATGTGCTACAGTACACTTTAAAAAGTATTTGAGTACAACACCAGCCGGTGAGTATTTTTGCCTGGCTTTTCAAAGTATCTAGGCCCTTGACAGATTAACAGGTACAAAATAGTACACTACTTAGATGTATGTATGTGGTATGCACTTATGAGGGCAGAAAAATGCGATACAGTACGCTTTAAAAACATAATGGAGTACAACACTAGCCGGTGATTACTTTTGGCTGTCCTTTCACAGCATCTAGGCCCTTGACAGATTAACAGGTACAAAATAGTACACTACTTAGATGTATGTATGTGGTATGAACTTATGAGGGCAGGAAAATGCGCTACAGTACACTTAAAAAAGTGTCTGAGTACAACACCAGCCGTTGAGTACTTTTGCCTGGACTTTCATAGTATCTAGACCTTTGACAGGTTAACAAGTAAAAAATAGCTCACTACTTAGATGTAGGTATGGGGTATGCACTTATGAGGGCAGAAAATGCTCTACAGTACACTTAAAAAAGTATCTGAGTACAACACCAGCCAGTGAGTACTTTTGCATGGACTTTTACATTATCTAGGCCCATGACAGATTAACAGGTACAAAATAGTACACTACTTAGATGTAGGTATGTGGTATGCACTTATGAGGACAGAAAAATGTGCTACGGTATGCTTAAAAAAATGTATTGGAGTACAACACCAGCCAGTGATTACTTTTGCCTGGCCTTTCACAGTATCTAGGCCCTTGAGAGTTTAATAAATACAAAATAGTACACTACTTAGATGTAGGTATGTTCCATGCACTTATGACAGCAGATAAATGCGATACAGTACACTTAAAAATGTATCTGAGTACAACAGCCGGTGAGTACTTTTGCCTGGACTTTCACAGTATCTAGGCCCTTACAGATTAACAGGTAAAAAATAGTACACTACTTAGTTGTACGTATGTGGTATGCACTTATGAGAGCAGAAAAATACGCTACAGTACGCTTAAAAAACATAATGGAGTAAAACACTAGCTGGTGATTACTTTTGGCTGTCCTTTCACAGCATCTAGGCCCTTGACAGATTAACAGGTACAAAATAGTACACTACTTAGATGTATGTATGTGGTATGAACTTATGAGGACAGGAAAATGCGCTACAGTACACTTAAAAAAGTATCTGAGTACAACACCAGCCGGTGAGTACTTTTGCATGGACTTTTACATTATCTAGGCCCATGACAGATTAGCAGGTACAAAATTGTACACTACTTAGATATAGGTATGTGGTATGCACTTATGAGGACAGAAAAATGTGCTACAGTATGATTAAAAAAATGTATTGGAGTACAACACCAGCCAGTGATTACTTTTGCCCAGACTTTCACAGTATCTAGGCCCTCTACAGATTAACAGGTACAAAATAGTACACTACTTAGATGTAGATATATGGTATGCACTTATGAGGGAAAAAAATGTGCTACAATACGCTTAAAAAACCGTATTGGAGTAAAACACCAGCCGGTGAGTACTTTTGCCTGGCCGTTCACAGTATCTAGGCCCTTGAGAGTTTAACAGGTTCAAAATACTACACTACTTAAATGCTCTACAGAACACTTAAAAAAACTTATTTTTGCACAACACCAGTAGTACACAACAGTGCTGGAGCACACAAAAGCTTTGTACTAAACCCAAAATTGCTCTCTGTCAAAGACTATAAGGAATGGACTAGTATAAACAGCAGATGATTTGTTGTGGAACACAACACAGAATTGCGCTTAAAAAAATTATTCCTGCCTCCTCTGCTAAGGTTCATGAAGTTGAGGCAGCTTGTTGAAATGTATGAGGCAACACACAGCTATCTGCCCCTCTCTGTAATACAATGCTGTAGAAAGTGACTGGGAGGTTAATAGCTGCAGTAAAAATCATTTTCAGTGGAAAAAAGCACTGCTCTCTGTCCACCAGACTTGATTTGACTAGGATGTGAAACACTGCTGAAAAAAGCTTTTCTGTGTAACACACACACACAGGCTGTCACACACAGGCATATCTCTCTGAAGTGTAATGAATGAAGTGACTGGCCGCAATATGGCTGCCGATTTTATAGGGCTGTGACATCACAGGGGTTACTGGCTGCTGATAGGCTGCATCCCGCATGTGATTCAGGGTCATCCCGCCTACCATTATTACCACCTTCCCAGCGTTCTTTGCCCCATGTCCTCACATGTGGATCCGCCATTTAAGATGCCCTGGAGCCTGGACCGCGCTAAATGGAGTTTAATGAAGCAATTTGCCAGATAGAACTGCTGCAATATTCGCATTCGTTGAAAATCTAATTTTTCCAGATATTCGTAATGAATTTGCATTCGTCAGCTTTGATTCGTTCATCTCTGATAGATAGATATTAGATCGCTAGATAGATACATAGATAGATATGATATAGATAGATACATAGATAGATATGATATAGATAGATAGATATGATATAGATAGATAGATAGATATCATATAGATACATAGAAAGATCTGTTCTTGACAGTTACCCTATTCCATGGCGGGTGCTCTATAGCCAACAACTTTAGTTTTCATGTTCACCATGGTCCTCAACTTGCTCTCGAGCCCTTCAATAGTAAGTCATTTACACACTGTTATCTTCTTACCAGAGACATTTCTCCTTTAAGGAGCTTCTCCACAATAATCATTTTATAACTGAGCATGCTCCCTACTGATATCTTGTTCTCTTACTCATTGCCACTTTTCCTCTGAATAGGTTGCACAATGTCTCTTCAACTTTTGGTCAAATTGGTGTTGGGCTCTAAAATCAAACTTGTGCAAACTATGGATCTTCTCTTTTTCAATGTTTCTAATTCTGTTTTATTCAGTTCATTTCATTTCAGTTATCTTGAGCGTAAGTATGTATAGTATGCAGGGCTGCCATCAGACATTTTGGGGCCCCTCACACAGCTCAAGGCCTGGGCCCCCGACCTTCCAACCCCTCGTGGCCGTCTCCTGGGCATGCCTGCTATCTTCCCCATCATCTATGAAAAACATTTTTAAACACAGGACAAGAAAAACAAAATCCTGTGAGTTCAATGAGTAAGGAAGGAAAAAGAAATATCACCATAGATATTACCATCATACTGTTACTGACCCAATTCTGTATACTACAGGCCTTAAAGGGGTAATTTGCTACTTTACTCCTTATCCCCTATACACAAGATAGACCGTTTCTGATCACAAGGTGTCTGACCACAGAAACCCCTCACGATTTCCTGCATGTCGCTCTCCTAACGCATTCATCTCTATGGAAGAGTCAGAGATACACGAGCTCTGTAGATAACCCCGCTTCATGTGCAAAGGGAGCCAGGGAGCTGTACAGGATCCCCTCAGGATCAGACACTTATCCCCTATCCTGTGGCTAGGGGATAAGGAGTAAAGTAGCAGAGCACTCCTTTAACAAATTTGTGTTCAATCTAGGAGCCAGGATAAAAAGGATATATTTTTTTTTTTAACCCCTTAAGGACTCAGCCCATTTTGGCCTTAAGGACTCAGACAATTTAATTTTTACGTTTTCATTTTTTCCTCCTCGCCTTCTAAAAATCATAACTCTTTTATATTTTCATCCACAGACTAGTATGAGGGCTTGTTTTTTGCGCGACCAGTTGTCCTTTGTAATGACATAACTCATTATATCATAAAATGTATGGCGCAACCAAAAAACACTATTTTTGTGGGGAAATTAAAACGAAAAACGCAATTTTGCTAATTTTGGAAGGTTTTGTTTTCACGCCGTACAATTTATGGTAAAAGTGACGTGTGTTCTTTATTCTGAGGGTCAATACAATTAAAATGATACCCATTATTATATACTTTTATATTATTGTTGCGCTTAAAAAAAATCACAAACTTTTTAACCAAATTAGTACGTTTAGTACGTTTAGTAAGTTTATAAAAACTTTTAATACATTTTTTATAATTTTTTTTTTAATAAAATGTATTAAAAAAGTAGTAATTTTGGACTTTTTTTATTTTTTTTCGTTCACGCCGTTCACCGTACGGGATCATTAACATTTTATTTTAATAGTTCGGACATTTACGCACGCGGCGATACCAAATATGTCTATAAAAAATGTTTTTTACGCTTTTTGGGGGTAAAATAGGAAAAAACTGACGTTTTACTTTTTTATTGGGGGAGGGGATTTTTCACTTTTTTTTTACTTTTACTTTTACATTTTGTTACATTTTTTTTTACACTTGAATAGTCCCCATAGGGGACTATTCATAGCAATACCATGATTGCTAATACTGATCTGTTCTATGTATAGGACATAGAACAGATCAGTATTATCGGTCATCTCCTGCTCTGGTCTGCTCGATCACAGACCATAGCAGGAGACGCCGGGAGCCGCACGGAGGAAGGAGAGGGGACCTCCGTGCGGCGTTACGAATGATCGGATCCCCGCAGCAGCGCTGCGGGCGATCCGATCGTTCATTTAAATCGCGAACCGCCGCAGATGCCGGGATCTGTATTGATCCCGGCACCTGAGGGGTTAATGGCGGACGCCCGCGAGATCGCGGGCGTCGGCCATTGCCGGCGGGTCCCTGGCTGCGATTAGCAGCCGGGATCAGCCGCGCATGACACGGGCATCGCTCCGATGCCCGCGGTAATGCTTAGGACGTGAATGTACGTCCTGGTGCGTTAAGTACCACCTCACCAGGACGTACATTTACGTCCTGCGTCCTTAAGGGGTTAAACAATCAGCGCAATGTTTCAGTATTTCAGAGGTGGTTGTTTAAACATGTTTTTTTTTTACTATTTTCCCAGTTATATTTTGCACAGGGACATTAGTAACTAGTCCTGAGACCCACCCCAAAGAATAGTTCCCAGGTAGCGGCAGCATTTATAAATTATGATTACTCTGAAACACCTGGGTGACCTGAGTGTAATTCATATTGTCCCCCAATTAAAAGACAATAAACAGTAGTAACAGCAAGTCTCCCTTCTCCAGACCCCACCCCACCTCACACATAGCAGGACTCTCAGCCCATTCTGCCCCCCTTCTCTCCACATAACAGCCCCCCCCCCCTCTCCAGTCCCCCCCACCCCACACACACACACACATAGCAGGACTCTCAGACCTCCCTGCCCCCTTCTCTCCACATAAGAGGCCCCCCCATCCAGACCCCACCTCATACATAGCAGGACTCTCAGAACCCCTGCCCCCTTCTCTCCACATAACAGGCCCCCCCTATCCTGCCCCCCCCTAACACATAGCTGGACTCTCAGCCCCCCCTGCCCCCCTTCTCTCCACATAAGAGCCCCCCCCCCCTCACACATAGCAGGACTCTCAGACCCCCAGCCCTCCTTCTCTCCACATAAGAGGCCCTCCTCACACATACCAGGATTCTCAGACCCCCTGCCCCCCTTCTCTCCATATAACAGGCCCCCTATCCAGTCCCCCCCCCCCCACACACACACACATAGCAGGACTCTCAGACCCCCTGCCCCCTTCTCTCCACATAAGATGTCCCCCTCACACATAGCAGGACTGAGACCCCCTTGCCCCCTTCTCTCCACATAAGAGGCCCCCCTATCCAGACCCCCCTCACACATAGCAGGACTCTCAGACTCCCCTTCTCTCCACATAAGAGGCCCCCCTGTCCAGACCCCCCCTAACACATAGCTGGACTCTCAGCCCCCCCCCTGCCCCCCTTCTCTCCACATAAGAGCCCCCCCCCTCACAAATAGCAGGACTCTCAGAACTCCAGACCCCCTTTTCTCCACATAAGAGGCCCCCCCTCACACATAGCAGGATTCTCAGACCCCCTGCCCCCCTTCCCTCCACATAACAGGCCCCCCCCTATCCAGTCCCCCCCACATACACACATAGCAAGACTCTCAGACCCCCTGCCCCCCTTCTCTCCACATAAGAGGTCCCCCTCACACATAGCAGGACTCAGACCCCCTTGCCCCCCTTCTCTCCACATAAGAGGCCCCCCTATCCAGACCCCCCTCACACATAGCAGGACTCTCAGACCCTCCTGCCCCCTTCTCTCCACATAAGAGTCGCCCCTATCCAGCCCCCTCCTCACACATAGCAGGACTCTCAGCCTCCCTCGCATAGTAATATGATCAGGTTCTCCTCTTACCCCGTGAAGCAGCTCCTGTTCCTGTGTGCCATCTGCAGGAGGAGCCAGAACCAGTGAGGAGAAGGCAGACAGTAGAGGCAGCAGTGAGCTCCTGTCTGTTTAGTATGTAGTACAGACTCTGTGTCCTCCGGACCTCCGGTCACTGAATCAGCCTGTCAGCCGCAGGACCTGTGTGTGCTGCTGTAGCTGCAGTGCGCAGGTCCTGAGTTCTGACAGGCTGACACAGTGGCTGATCTGTATGTGTCCTCCAGCCACTGCAGGGGGCTGCAGCGGGGCTGGGCCCCCTTGGGCCCCTTACTGGGGTACTGACTGTACCCCCCTGATGGCGGCCCTGATAGTATGATTTGTAATATAAGTCGTCCCTATTGTTCTTATTTTCCTTCAGTCTTTAAAAATATCCAAACATATAACTAGGGAAAAGCAATGATGTGTACTTTACCCTTTCTCGCCCTATGATTTATGGTCACATCATGGGTGGGAATACGTTTACGTAAAATCATATATATTTAGGAGCTGCCGAGCTGCTCTTGCATCATAGATGGTGAAAAATTGCTCCTATCAGCAGCCAGGACTCACCTCTAATGCTGGGTAGTGGAGATCCGATGCCTGGCATCAAACCTTTAGATCCTGTGATCAAATTTGATTGTGGGCTCTAAAAGTCAAGATTATTGGTGTCGATGGGTTTGGGGAGGGGGGGGGGGGGGGCTGATCGGGACCACTGGGATGATGGCCGGGAAGGCAACCGGGACACAGGATACCTCGCAGGCTTGCTTAGACTTGTAGTTATGAGGATATTTATGCAGGCCACTGTGCTACTAATATATTCCTTAGCTGAGTAGTAGTCACTGGATTTGTAGAGAGAATTGTAACTCACGTTTTAGAAGTGGCTGCTGTTCCTCAGACTTTGGCCTAGATGAGATGAATTTGCAGTATACAGGAGTTTATGTTTTCTTTAGGTCCAGGAGATAAGAGAGTGAGAATAGAGACTACAGCCCCTTATATACTAGGGGGCTGGACTAAAGCCCATTGGTTGCTAATGCCTGGGGTTCCTGTGCCCATGGAAATCTGGGTATATCACATGACAGTAGGTCACATGACCAAGGAAGGTCCTATACATTTTATGCAAACTGTACAACTTTATACATATGAACAATAGATACACATAATGAATATACACTGCATTGATATCAGGCAACAAGGGGGGAGCCCTGCAGGAGAGCCCAATGGACCTAAGGGACTCTTCCTGAGGGGACTTAAAGGGGTACTCCTATGGAAAACTTTTTTTTTTTTTTATAAACTGGTGTCAGGAAGTTAAACAGATTTGTAAATTACTTCAATTAAAAAATCTTAATCCTTCCAGTACTTTTTAGGGGCTATATACTACAGAGGAAAAGCTTTACTTTTTAGATTTCTCTGATGTCCTGACCACAGTGCTCTCTGCTGACCTCTGCTGTCCATTTTAGGAACAGTCCAGAGCAGCATATGTTTGCTATGGGGATTTTCTCCTGCCCTGGGCAGTTTCTAAAATGGACAGCAGAGGTCAGCAGAGAACACTGTGGTCATGACATCAGAGAAATCTAAAAAGTAAAGCATTTCCTTTGTAGTATATAGCCCCTAAAAAGTACTGGAAGGATTAAGATTTTTAATAGACGTAATTTACAAATCTGTTTAACTTTCTGGCACCAGTTGATTTACAAAAAAAAAAAGTTTTCCATGGGGGTACCCCTTCCCCTTAAGTACCAGGCCATTTTACACCTTAGGACCAGAGCGTTTTTTGCACATCTGACCACCGTCACTTTAAGCATTAATAACTCTAAGATGCTTTTACCGAAAATTCTGATTCTGAGATTGTTTTTCGTGACATATTCTACTTTATTTTGGTGGTTAATTTTCGGCGTTACTTGCATTCTTTTTTTGTGAAAAACTCCAAAATGTCATGAAAATTTTGAAAATGTAGAATTTTTCTAACTTTGAAGCTCTCTGCTTGTAAGGAAAATGGATATTCCAAATAAATTAAATTTTTACTCACAAATGCAATATGTCCACTTTATGTTGGCATCATAAAATGGACATATTTTTACTTTTTGAAAAAATTAGAGGGCTTCAAAGTAGAGCAGCAATTTTCAAAAATGTCATGAAAATTGCAAAATCTGAAGGGACAGATGTTACAGAACTACAACTCCCAGCATGCCTGGGCAGTCTAGGCATGCTGAGAGTTGTAGTTTGGCAACATCTGGAGGGCTACAGTTTGGGCACCACTGTAACAGTGGTCCCCAAACTTTGACCCTCCAGATGTTGCAAAACTACAACTCCCAGCATGCCCAGACAGTCTTTGGCTGTCTGGGCAATCTGGGAGTTGCAGTTCGGCCTTCCTAGTGGTTGCCACAGTAAAAATCACTTTACTTTCAGTTTCATTTCCCCCCCCCCACCGTCGATTCCCTACCTGAGCCGGGATCTCCAGTGAATATCTGCGATGATCTTCTCCTCCAGGTACCGGCCTCCATGTTCTCCCCCCGTTCTGCCTAACATCCAGGGGTGGGCATAACGGGGGGTTTCCATGGCAACTCACCGTCCTGCTCATCCATTGGTCAGAATCAGTTCTGACCAATGGCAGGGGATGGGAGGAGATTGCAGCATTGCGCCCTCACTCCTACCCTGCAGGATGCTGGGGCCTGTCACCCACAGGTCCGAGCATCCCTATTTTTCAGGTGATCGGGTCACCAGAGACCCGATCAGCCCGGAATAGGAGAAAATGTCATGTCTGAATTGACATGCGATTTTCTGCGATCGCCGACATGCGGGGGTCCCTGGACCCCCCTCGGCATTTGCACAGCGTGCCTGCTGAAAGATTTCAGCAGACATGCCGTTCCGATCTCTTCCCGGCACGCGGCAAAGACCGGAAATACAACAGGACGTTCTCTAACGTCCTTGGGCATTAAAGCCCAGGTAGCGGGGACGTTCCAGAACGTCCTATGTCCTAAAGAGGTTAAGGATGGTACAGGACAGGTTCTGTACCGGGACACCACACTTTCTATGCAACTTTATATCTGATGCCCAATTGGATGATTTCTATAAATTACATTTCTCTTTTCATTTCCATATTCAGGAATCTATGTTATACACAAGTGACTGTATTTCTCTAGTGTTAAAACATGAGCTGCTCCTGTAGATTGATCAAGGGGCAGAACCTACTTTATGTGCAATATATGTGGATAAAAGGCACATTAGACTATAATCAATGGAAAGTAGAGAAGAATATGTTATACTTTATCGATGATGATGATGATGATGATGATGAACTAGAGGTGTATTATCTTTTATAGGGTAGGAATATTTGGAGAAGTCTCAGAATGGCAAAGACTGCAGAGGATCTTAGAAGTCTATAGAACAATCATGGCTGATGTTAAATTGCTGGAGGTCCTAGGCTCACAACCTTTGGTGAATTAAAGCTAGGTTCACACTACGGAATTTCCGCCTGCAATTCCGCTTTGAAATTGCAGGCAGAAATTTCGCTCACTAAAATGTATAGTGTAGTGATTGGGTTTCCATTCACAAATTCACACTTCGGAATTTGTGAAGCGGAATTTGTGAACGGAAAATCCGCTTGAAAATTTCCGCCTGAAGAATGGCGATGCTCATTCTTCAGGCGGAAATACTTGCGGAACACAGTGCAGTCTATTGGAGACTGCAGTGTCCGTGCGGTCCTAGCGCCCACTGATTCAGGCGCGCTGGCCGCACTCGGAATCTCCAGGCGGAAATTTTCTGCCCAGAGATTCCGCAGTGTGAACCTAGCCTAAGAGTTGCCTCATGCAGTTTCCACAGGATATGGCGAAGAACATAATTAAAGGGCTTTATACATCTTATCCCCTATCCAAAGTGTGATTGCAGGGGTCCCACCACTGGGGACCCGCACAATCTCGGTGGAGCCCCCGGCATTCTGTGCCGAGCGCTGCCTCCGAGACGGGGACGTGACTTCACAGCCACACTTCCTAGTGATGTCATGCACCGAGATAGCAGGGGTCCCCAGCGGCGGGACCCCTGCGATCATACATCTTATGGGATAACATATATAAAGCTGGAATACCCCTTTAAGCTTTTTTTGTAATTGGTTTATATGGTAAAAAAAAATACAAGACTTTTTCCATTCGAGTCATCTTCCGATCATATCCAAGTTTTGGCGCGGACTGAGAAGCATGGCTTGTAGGACTTTTATGTCCGAATACATCTGGAAAATGTCCAGAACGTAGTCACTAGCTGAACACACTCAGACCACTGAAATAGATGGGGTCCGAGCATGCATACGTCAACATGTCATTTTGACTGTTTTCCCACGTATCCTTGCCTCGGAGACACAAATTATGGTGTAAATCTGCCCTAATAATTATGAAATTTGTTCGGGGAGATAAACAAAAGAGTGTGTGCTAGAATTTGGTACAGTTTGTGCCAAAGAAAGGTGCACACATGTTATTTGACAGATTTTAAAACAAAATAAGGCAAAAAAATGTAGCTTTTCCCCATGTTTTGTTAAGTGTGGGTGACTGTAAAAGGTTGTTATAAAAGAAGTGGGACTTACATGCACCAAAAATGCACCACTTTTTGTTGCACGTTGTGGCTTAAAATTAAGCCAATTTAAAAGTAATGTCTAAAGCTTAGACTAGACAGTTTTGGAAGAGTGCCAGAATCTGGCGCACTCCTAAAACTTTCTAGTCTATGCCCTCATATGGGTCTACAGATGCAAAATTGAAAGGGTTATGGATTTTAAAAGGCAAGGAGGAAAAAAATGAAAGAACAAAAATGAAAATGTGGAAAACTTTTTTTTTTTTTTTTAATCAACTGGTGCCAGAAAGTTAAACAGATTATTATCTGCTGAATACTTCGGAGGAAATTATTTTCTTTTTGGAACACAGAGCTCTCTGCTGACATCACGAGCACAGTGCTCTCTGCTGACATCTCTCTCCATTTTAAGAACTGTCCAGAGTAGGAGAAAATCCCCATAGCAAACATATACTGCTCTGGACAGTTCCTAAAATGGACAGAGATGTCAGCAGAGAGCACTGTGGTCATGATGTCAGCAGAGAGCACTGTGTTCAAAAAAGAAAATAATTTCCTCTGTAGTATTCAGCAGCTAATAAGTACTGGAAGGATTAATATTTTTTAATAGAAGTAATTTACAAATCTGTTTAACTTTCTGGCACCAGTTGATTTAAAAAAAGAAAAAAAGTTTTCCACCGGCGTACCCCTTTAAGAACAAGACAGGTTTTGTTTATCTCCCCCATTGAGTTCTTTGGTGCTGAAATACTGCACATTTTCCGCAGCTGATCTGCGGCTGATCCTTGGCAAATCTGCCGTGTGTGAACGTACCCTAAAAAAAGGCCTAATATAGAATTCCTCTATAAGACTCGATGCTACGGATTTAAACAATATGAATACATTGCTAAAATCCACAATACACAAAAAAACTTAAACAACAAGAAAAAAATGTGGTTTCAAATGGCAGGAAATGCTCAACCCGCTATGCAGTTGTGCATTTATGCTGGGGGAGCAAATCCTGCCCTTGTGGTCTGTTGCCAAAGGCAATCCCCAGCATTAAATGCATACAATGGGGGATGCCTGCAGCAGATTACAAGTACCACAATGGCATCCTACACCAGATAAACAGTGTGGATGTGTGACAATTAGAATAATAAATACATTTAGGTGCACTACTGTGGTAGATGTAGACAGTAACATATGACTTACCCTCAAAAAGATGTTAAAATTGAGAAATTATCCAGTATATCCTTATATGAAGGACATACCTGAGCCCGCACACCAACGCCAAGGTTTCTCAAGTAGCACGGGACCTAACATTAACCTACTTGTGCCGTATGGGCAATACCAGGGGCCAGTGAGCAATTACAGCCGCATTAGGTCCGACTCACAGCCTGCTCCCAGTTACCTCCAGTGTGGCTGGGAACACATACAATGGGAGGAAGGCTATGAGCCCCACCCAAGTTGGCTGATATGTTGCCAGTCTCACAGGTGAACCTTAATTGTTACGCCTAGCGCTCCGGGCCCCCGCTCCTCCCCGGAGCGCTCACGGCATCTTTCTCCCTGCAGCTCCCCGGTCAGTCCCGCTGACCGGGAGCGCTGCACTGTCATGGCCGTTGGGGATGCGATTCGCACAGCGGGACGCGCCCGCTCGCGAATCGCATCCCAGGTCACTTACCCGTTCCCGTCCCCTGCTGTCATGTGCTGGCGCGCGCGGCTCCGCTCTCTAGGGCGCGCGCGCGCCAGCTCCCTGAGACTTAAAGGGCCAGTGCACCAATGATTGGTGCCTGGCCCAATTAGCTTAATTGGCTCCCACCTGCTCCCTGGCTATATCTGGTCTCCTCCCTTGCACTCCCTTGCCGGATCTTGTTGCCCTTGTGCCTAGTGAAAGCGTTTTGTGTGTTTAAAGCCTGTGTACCAGAACTTCTGCTATCTCCCCTGACTACGAACCTTGCCGCCTGCCCCCGACCTTCTGCTACGTCCGACTTTGCTTCTGCCTACTCCCTTGTACCTCGCCTATCTTCAGCAGTCAGAGAGGTGAGCCGTTGCTAGTGGATACGACCTGGTCACTACCGCCGCAGCAAGACCATCCCGCTTTGCGGCGGGCTCTGGTGAAAACCTGTAGTGGCTTAGAACCGGTCCACTAGCGCGGTCCTCGCCATCCCTCTCTGGCACAGAGGATCCACTACCTGCCAGCCGGCATCGTGACATTAATGCTGCTTATAATAGTGATCAAGGCGCATTAAATGTGGAGTTTATACACCTCCAAGTATAAGATTTGAACAACAAGAAAAAAACATGGTTTCAAATGGCAGGAAATGCTCAACCCCAAATGCAGTTGTGCATTTATGCTGGGGGAGCAGATCCTGCCCTTGTGGTCCATGGCTAGGGGCGATCCCCAGCATAAAATGCATTCAATGGGGGATGCCTGCAGCAGACTACAAGTGCCACAATGGCCTCCTACACCAGATGAAAAGTGTGTATGTGTAACATATAGAATATTACATACATCCCCCATTGTATGCATTTTATGCTGGGGATCGCCCTTAGCAATGGACCACAAGGGCAGGATCTACTCCCCCAGCATAAATGCACAACTACATTTGGGATTGAGCATTTCCTGCCATTTGAAACCAGGTTTTTTTTTCTTGATGTTCATATCTTATACTTGGAGGTGTATAAACTCCAAATCGAATGCGCCTTAATCACTATTATAACAAGCATTAAGGTTCACCTGTGAGGCCGGCAACATATCAGCCAACTTGGTTGGGGCTTATAGTCTGCTTCCCTCCCCCCATTGTATGTGTGCCCAGCCACACTGGAGGTAACTGGGAGCAGACTGTGAGTCGGACCTAATGCGGCTGTAATTGCCCACTGGCCCCTGGTATTGCCCATACGGCACAGGTAGGTTTGTGTTAGGTCCCTTGGCGTTGGTGTGCGGTATGTTCTTCATATAAGGATATACCGGCTAATGTCTAAATTTTAACATAATTTTGAGGGTTAGTCACATGTTACTGTCTACATCTACCACAGAAGTGCACCTACATTTATGTATTACACAAAAACTTACCCTAAAGCAGTATTTGATGGAGCATGCCACACAAGAAACTGGGCATGTACTGAGATCCACAATTTTTCTAGCAGACTTCTATGGGTGCCATAATACGGTCTTCATACAGCCTTATGGCCTTTTGTTTATAATGGGGGAAGTGAAGGTATAAAATGTGTTATCCTTGCAATTTATAATATATACTTTCAAATACATAAAAGAAAATTTTATGGAATTTTGTATATATTGAGGTAGAGATCTAAGATATGATGTTGACCAATGAAGAAACTTATAAAGTCAGGTCCCTATACCCTTCAAAGGATTTTTAGATACTCTAGGCCTCATGTCTTGGAAAAGACTTAAAAGCGTTCCAGTGCGGGGCACATTGTCTAAGTCCATTCCTGCTTATACTCTTGGGAATGCCGTGTAGCTTGCAGAAAGTTTACAATAGCATTAGTATACTGTTGTACCCTTATGTAAATGGCTCACTCCTTTTATTACCTTCCCTTGCTAAAAGGGGAGATTTTTTTCCCTTCATTGTGCGGGCTTCGAGGGGGTTGACCTTCTTTTTTAATTACAAGAGGATTAGTTTCTCCTAGTGGAGGGGATTAGGTGTCTTGACTATAAGCATATAGACCCTCAACAACCATAACACTTCCAATTTACAAGAAAATCCTATTTAGTATATTTGCATACTAGCCCAGGTGTCTGATTGATGTTTAGAGAGCGGAGATTTAAGGGGAAAAAAAAATATATATTTACAGCTGCAGTAATATGGGAGCGGCCATCACAAAAGGGTGAAACGTCAGAGCACTTAAAAAGAGAAGGGAACCGTGTGCTGTAAGACGGCTGCCATCTGCACATGACATCTGCCAGTCACTGACCAGATCTCAGGAGAGAGCAGCACTAATCCATATCATACATCTTTAATGGGAAACAATTAACCACCAATTCAATGGCAGATGTAGAAAATGATAGTAAAGAACAGTGGGCAAGTGTTATCAATCCACCAAAGGATTGCACAATATAGCATACTTAGGACACGTATAGAGATGCATAGGTCTGTATTTGAGCCATGGACACACAATGTGAATTGACAAAACAGTCCGATCCCAGCCAATGTAAAGATACGTATTGTTCGGCACTTTTGCTGAATAAGATGTGGTGAGAATGGGCTGGGTGTTTAAAAGATACGGCGGTGCTCAGTCTGAATAGTTCATCATGCACATATCCAAATAGAAAGAAGTAAGGGGACGGCGACTCACCCGATCTTCATAGTATCTTTTTGATTACTTAATGATGCTTACATAGTGTGGGGGGCACAGACGGGGAGTGCAGAAGAAATGAGGCTACAGCAGCCGTTTTGCACTAGTTGAGCTTCATCGGGCCTCGAAGAGGCCCGATGAAGCACAACTAGTGCAAAACGGCTGCTGTAGCCTCTTTTCTTCTTAATCCCCTGTCTGTCTCCTCCCTGCTATTTTGTGAGTATTATTAAGAAATAAAGATGATACTATGAAGATCGAATGAGTCGCCATCTCCTTACTTCTTTCTATTTGGATATGTACACAATGAGAAGAGATTTCTATTTTCTATTAAAACAATTTACAGATTGTTTTTATTTTTATTGTAGGCTGAAAATCGGGTAATACACCCTACCTTCCATATTCACTACGCAATGTATCGACCACTACCATCCATCAAGCATCACTCTTGCGGTGTCCTCCCCACCACCATCAGTGTTGTCCTGGGCACCTTTAGAGTGAAATGCGAATGAAAAGGGCTGGTGTGCACTGCTCTTATCTTTCCTCCACCAATGTTCCAACATCATACTCTATTTGAAGGAGTTCTCCAGATCCCATCCTTGCAAAAACGTTGTACAGATCCCATGATCTGAAATGGGTCGTTCTGATTGTGTTATTTCATTTGACCCCGATTGTTTTTGGCCATTCTCTTTGTTTGTTGCCTGCCCTGACCTATCTGCCTGTCTGCTGTGTTGCAGCAATATGTAGAAAATATTCCTCATATAGGAGCTAAACCTCGATAAGGATTTCACAGTTTCAGGAAGATAATAGTAAACATTTTGTTTATTCACCAATGATTCGTTTAGGGTTGGAGCACCCTTTCCAGATTGATACCAATCTGAAGAAGGATGCTCCAGCCCGAAACGCGTCATTGGGGAATAAACTATATGTTTACTATTATCTTCCTGCATCTGTGAAATCCTTATCGAGGTTTAGTGCCCATAGAGGGAATATTTTCTACATTTTGCTGCTATTGTCTTTGGACGGATTTCTATCTGTCTGCATATCCCTACGACCAAGCAACTCCTCCAGACTTCGCTGCAACCTTTTACCCACCTAGTGTGGGTTATATGGGCATTAGTATTGCGGTCCAGGTGAGCATAATACATTTTACTTATTTCTTATTAGTGGGGTATTGCACTAGGCGCCCTTTCTGGTCCTGTTTTTCTCTCCTATTTGTTTGTTCGCTGTGTTGACAGAACTTTGCCCACCCTGGCCTTCTGCCTGTTACCCACATTTACCAATCTCTGCCTGTGCTGACCTTCTGCCTATAACCCATGCTGACTGAACTCTGCCTACCCTGACAATCTCCCTGTTACCCCTGTTTACCAATCTGATACCTGTGTACTAAAGCTAATAATTCCTTTATTTATACCAACAATGTTCACTGAACTCCATCTGCTCTGACCTCAGCTTCATTGACTTCCTGATGATTCCCTGCAGCAAAGTCCATATCTCTGTACAAGGGTTAAATGGGCACTGTCATGAACTTTTTTCTTTATGTGTTGTAGTACTGATGTACTACAACATATTTCTAATATACTTCAATAATTTTTTTTGTACTTAAAACACTTTATTTTGATTTTGAAATCCGGCCACTAGGGGTCTCCCTCCTAGTGGCCATCTGCAGCCTGCTGTGACATCACAGATTAATCCGGACCGATCCCGGCCGGGCATCGGTCTGAATTCAGTCAGGCTGCGCTCGCTCCCTGCCTGTCAATCAGAACAAATTGAACAAAAAGGATGCGCGCAGGCTCCCGGGCCTCGCACACCCGCCCCGGCTCCCGGTGTGAGGTGGAGTTTCATGCACCGCTGCTGCTAAGCAGTGCTACCCTAGGACTGCCCTGCACTTTAGTCTTTTTCGGGAGGCGGGCGGAGGGGGGGAGGGGTTTGCGCAGCGGGGTTCAGGGGAACGGGATGTGCGCCAGCTGCAGCCATCGCCGTAACACAGATACTGTTTTCACCACAGTGTGCCTCCAGTTGTTTCCCCATTACAACTCCAAGCATGCCCTGACACCCAATAGATGTCAGGGCAAGCTGGGAGTTGTAGTGGTGAAACAGCTGGAGGTACACTGTATAGGTCAACTAAGGGCAGAAGTCGGCCCCCTGCAGGAATAAATGACGTTGCGCCTGCTGGGCATGTCTGCCTGGTCAGTGAGCACACTAACAGGCAGACAAAAAGGCATTTTTAATATAGAAAAAAAAAATTAAGGCAGGTGGGAGCTACTCTTTAAAGAAGGAAGAGCATGGGATTCCTTAGAGTCTGCCCCAAATCCAAGGTAACTTTGGTTTCACATCTCCTGCCAGGTGGGTCTCATGTAAAAAGGTGGGCATGGTCTTTGGGACATATTGGACTTCCTGTGGCATCCATACATAAATCAGAAAAGTATGGAATTTTGAAATCTGTGTTGCAGTGTTTCCCTATTGCAGCATGGCACCCAGGGATGGAAAATTCCAGACACCATATTGCACAACCACAGCAACCAAACCACAAGTTCTTTACAACACACAGAAGACTTAAAAAAAAAAAATGTTGTTCCAAAAAAAGATATATAAATAAACATATAGGTAAAACCCACATGATTTACATATTAGAAGAGGACAACAAATAAACATGTTGTTTTCAAATTATCCACATCTAGAAGAAACCCAAGCCCTGCTGGGTACCTGGCTATGTGTGCTCAGTTTTCTTATTTTCTTTTGCCAATTTTCATTTCCAAAATACTGTTGAACTGTATTGTACTCAAGATATCTCTGCATTTAGATATGAAGGGAGTGTCCAGGGGTGGATACAGACAACAGAGGGCCCCTGTGCAAAGAATGTGCCGCCCCCCCCCCCCCCCACCCCCCCCCTCATACGTCAATTGTTCAGGAACCCACCCTTCATATGTCACTTACTCAGGTGGACCCCCATATGTCATTTGCTCAGGGGGGCCCCACCCATATCAGTTGCTCAGGAGGACCCCCCCTAATATCAGTTGTTAATTATTTATTAAGGCTCCCCATATGCTGCAGCTCATTCAGGCCCCCCATATCGATTCTCTGAGAGAGTGACATTAGGTAGCATAGTTTCCCTACATTAGGTAGCAATCTCCCCACATTAGATAGCATAGTTCCACACATTAGGTAGCATAGTTTCCCCACATTAGGTAGCATATTTTCCCCACATTAGGTAGCATAGTTACCTCACATTAGGTAGCAGTTCCCCACTTTAGGTAACATAGTCTCCACACATTGGGTAGCATAGATTCCCCGAGCCTAGGACACCTGAGGCAGCGCGTCACCACCACTGTGGTGGACGCACGCAGGGAAACCGCCAATGCGGCTAAGTGGGACTTGTATGTGAGTATACACCTGTGGGTGGACATTAGGTAGCATAGTTTCCCCACATTAGGTAGCATAGTTTCCCCACATTAGGTACCATATTTTCCCCACATTAGGTAGCATAGATTCCCCACATTAGGTGGCAATTTCCCCACATTAGGTAGCAGTCTCCCCACATTAGATAGCATAGTTTCCCCACATTATGTAGCATAGTTTCCCCACATTATGTAGCATAGTTTCCCCACATTAGGTAGCATAGTTTCCCCACATTAGGTAGGATAGTTCCCCCATATTAGGTAGCATAGTTTCCCCACATTAGGTAGCATCGTTTCCGCACATTATGTAGCATAGTTTCCCCATATTAGGTAGCATAGTATCCCCACATTTGGTAGCATATATTCCCCACATTAGGTAGCATAGTTACCCCACATTAGGTAGCAGTTTCCCCAAATTAGGCAGCATAGATTCCCTACATTAGGTAGCATAGATTCCCTGCATTAGGTAGTATAGTTTCCCCACATTAATTAGAATATATTTCCCCCATTAGGTAGCATAGTTTCCCCACATTAGGTAGCATAGTTTCCCTTACATTAGGTACCATACTTTTCCCACATTAGGTAGCATAGATTGCCCACATTAGGTAGCATAGATTCACCACATTAGGTAGCATAGTTTCCTCACATTAGGTAGCAGTTTCCCCACTTTAGGTAACATAGTCTCCCCACATTGGGTAGCATAGATTCCCCCGAGCCTAGGACACCTGAGGCAGCGCGTCACCACCACTGTGGTGGACGCACGCAGGGAAACCGCCAATGCGGCTCAGTGGGACTTGTATGTGAGTATACACCTGTGGGTGGACAATTACCCCCAGGTACAAGGCATAGATAGATAGCATCACTCACCGGACCAGGTATGTGCTATATGCCAATACTCACTAGTCCATGGTTCACTTTATGTTGTTTAATACACCGTGTGTGATTTATTTCCTTATGCACTCCTGTATTTATTGGTGATACAACTCTTTGTTTTCCTTGTGTAATTTTAAACTACTGTTGTTATTTGCCTGGTTAACCCCTGAGGAAGCCTCCGATGTGGGAGAAACGCGTCGGGTGATACCAGTGCAAGGAAGTTATTTATATCACCTAGGGACTTCTAGGGTGTAGTCCAAGGGGTAGTTCGGGGCAGGGGTCGCTCTTTTTAGGGCGAGTGCCCCGACAGTCCCTGTGGGAGTAGGGGTAGACCTCACCACATCGCCCCATTAGGGTCAATTAGGGACTTTCTACCTGTCCTGGCCCTACTCTCCCTTACAACCCTTATACAGACATATATCATCCCAATAGTCTGTTATTCCCTGTGACAGGGCACCAGTCCTCAGTGCCCCTTTTTAAGGGTGTCCTTACACCAAGTTTAAGTGTGTTGTGTTTTTTTTTTGTTTTAAAGTATCCATTAAAAGCTATATTTTATTATTGTGTACCCCTCTATGATACATTTAATCTTTCTGGTACCCTTGGTATCCCATAAGTGGACAATCTGTGAAATAGCATAGATTCCCCGCATTAGGTAGCATAGATTCCCCGCATTAGGTAGTATAGTTTCCCCACATTAATTAGAATATATTTCCAACACTAGGTAGCATAGTTTCCCCACATTAGGTAGCATAGTTTCCCTTACATTAGGTACCATAGTTTTCCCACATTAGGTAGCATAGATTCCCCACATTAGGTAGCATAGATTCACCACATTAGGTAGCATAGTTACCCCACATTAGGTAGCAGTTTCCCCACATTAGGTAACATAGTCTGCCCACATTAGGTAGCATAGATTCCCCACATTAGGTAGCATAGTTTCCCCACATTAGGTAGCATAGATTCCCCACCTTAGGTGGCAGTTTCCCCACATTAGGTAGCATAGCCAAGCCCCCCACCCCCAACACACAGACACACACACAAAGACAAACACATTGACACACTTACCTGGCCTGTGCAGTACTTCTCCTCTCTGGCGGCGGCCTGATGAGTGACGTCACTGAGGTCCTCCTGCGTGGGTCTGCGGAGGTACGTCATTTGTGCAACGTCTCTCATCAGACGCGGGTTGGCCGGCTGCAGACTCACTGTCTAAAGTGCCAGCGGCAGGGCCGGCCCTACCATGAACCTACTGGGCACAAAAAAAAGGGCAGCAAAGTGCCAGCCCTGAAAAGTCCCACCAGGGACAAATGGTCCCATCGGGTCCCATTGTAGGGATACCCCTGGAAAGGGAGGCTGGCCCCTTCAAACACTGGGCCCCTGTGCAGCTGGACTGGCTGCACAGGCAATATGTCTGCCCCAGGGATTGTCACCTGCTATCTGGAGGCCGCTATCTAGGGTGCATCATCCAAGTAGGTAGGGACTGGGGTGCTGATGGAGATCACATTGCTATAGAGTTGCTCTCTTCCTCAACTGTGGCACCTTATTGGCTCCATTTCTCTTACATTACCGCATTACTTCTAGCACAGGGGACACTTATTGGGAAACCTGCCCATTTTATGTCTCAAAAGAGGTCCAAAATATACCCTTCTTTTAGTGTGGAATTGTATTGAATTCAGTGGTAAAATTTATTTAAGAAAAAACATCAAACCTAAAAAGAAGGTGGGTAGGGGTCCCCAAAGAACATAAAACCTGAATAATTGAGTATTTTCTCTTTAAATGTAACAGGACCATAGATATCCCCACATGTGCATGTGTCTTTGCCTCTTTATCCTTCTGTTGATGCTGGTATACAGAGAAACATATTGAAGGGGCATGTTTATTGTTCTAATATGAGTACCATCCTGTTGATTAATGATGGTGGTCTGCAGCCTCCGATCACTATATTTGTAGTATTTGTTTCACTATACGTATTTGCATCGTAACCGGGTTCTGTCATGTATAAATTAACTAGCGCACTTTCTGATATCATACACAGCAGCAAGGAGGTGCACAGACATTTTGGAGGGCAGGGGCTCGAGCAAAAAAAAAAAGGCACGTATGATTAAAAAAACAATGTTAGTAAGAACCTTACATATGTTAACACAACACAATTCCCAAGGAAAGGACCTCCAGCCGTCCTGTCTGCAATGCTTTACCCTGCTGCGCAATAAATGTGCGACTTTAAAAAACAAAAAAAAAAGGTCTTCAAAGGCAGTTTTCTAATCCAGATCTGGGGTTGTGTAGATTTGCAGTGTTTTTAGGGGGTTGGCAACATTTTATGCGAAAGTCACCATACTTTTCGCCCTATAGGACGCACAGGGGTATAAGACGTACCCAATTTATAGGTGCAAAATCTAAAAAAAGAAAGATTTTGAACCCAATAGTGGTTTTGAACCTGCGGACCTCCAGATGTTGCAAAACTACAACTCCCAGCATGCCCGGACAGCCGTTGGCTGTCCGGGCATGCTGGGAGTTGTAGTTTTGCAACATCTGGTGGTCCGCAGATTGAAGACCACTGCATAGGAGGTAATACTCACGTGTCCCCGCCGCTCCGGACCCATCACCGCTGCCCTGGATGTCGCTCCATCGCTGTCGCCGTGTCCCCGTCGCTCCGGAACGTCTCTGCTGCCGGCCAGGTATCCTTGCTCTCATCTCGTCGTTACGCACGCCGACGCACATACGCGACGACGTGATGACGAGGAAGGAGATCGCCGGCCATACAGGGGATCCCTGAATGGAGAAGACACCGAGGAGGCAGGTAAGGTCCCTCCCGGTGTCCTGTAAGCACTAACCCGGCTATTCAGTCGGGCTGTTCGGGACCGCCGCGGTGAAATCGCGGCGGTCCCAAACAGCCCGACTGAACAGCCGGGTTAGTGTCACTTTCCCTTCAGACGCGGCGGTCAGCTTTGATCGCCGCGTCTGAAGGGTTAATACAGGGCATCACCGCGATCAGTGATGTCCTGTATTAGCCGCGGGTCCCGGCCGTTGATGGCTGCAGGGACCGCCGCGATAGGGGTGTATTCGCCATATAAGATGCACCGACTTTTCCCCCCCAGTTTTGGGGAAGAAAAAGTGCGTCTTATACGGCGAAAAATACGGTACATTTGATAAGTTGGTATGTACACATATATATGTAAAAATCAATGCGCCCAAGCTAAGCAAAAAAAATTATAAATGCTCCCACTATAACTTTATGTAAATACATCAGTATACGAATCCATATACGAACCTGTGTGAGGGTCATTTTTTGCGCCATGATCTGTAATTTTTATCAGTACCATTTTTGTTTAGAATGGACTTTTAAATCACTTTCTATAAAAATAAAAATAAAATTCCTCATTAAAAAGGTGACCAAAAATCTGCAATTCTAGACTTTGGTCTTTTTTATATATATATATATATATATATATACATTTACGCCATTCACTGTGCGGCTTAATTACTTTATATTTTAATAGTTCGGACTTTTACACACCCAGGGATACCATATATGTTTATGTTTGTACATTATTTTAAAATGGGTTATTAAAACTTTTATTAGGGAAGGGGTTTATTCACGCTTAGGCTTCTTTCACACTACAAAAAGCACTACAACTCCCAGTATGCAATGTGAAAATGCATTACAAGCTCACAACCTCCAGCACGCAAGGCAAAAAGGCACTACAGACTCTTTGTCCCTTTGCATACTGGAGGTTGTAGTACAAAATTGGAAATAAAATATTTTGTTAGTAAGACCCCTTTCACACTACAAAATCACTCCGTTTTAAAGATCCGTACAAAGTTCCGTCTGAAAATCAGCTGTAAAACGGCAGTTGCAAAATCCTATACCGCCCTTAGAAAATCCCATTATAGTCTATGGGATTTTTCTAATAGCCGTTTTAACACGTTATAGCCTGTCAATAATAACGGCCGTTACCCTATTTTTCGCAGTATAAGACGCACTTTTTCTTCCCCAAAACTGGGGGGGAAAAGTCGGCGAATACTCCCCTATCGCGGCGGTCCCTGCGGCCATCAACAGCCGGGACCCGCGGCTAATATAGGACATCACCAATCGCGGTTATGCCCTGTATTAACCCTTCAGACGCGGCGATCAAAGCTGACCGCCGCGTCTGAAGGGAAAGTGACACTAACCCGACTGTTCAGTCGGGCTGTTCGGGACCGCCGCGATTTCACTGCGGCGGTCCCGAACAGCCCGACTGAATAGCCGGGTTAGTGCTTACAGGACACCGGGAGGGACCTTACCTGCCTCCTCGGTGTCTTCTATGTTCAGGGATCCCCTTCCTCATCATCACGTCGTCGCATACGTGCGTCGGCGTGCGTAACGACGTGATGGCGGCAACGGAGAGCGAGGATACCCGGCCGTCAGCAGAGACGTTCCGGAGCGACGGGGACACGGCGACAGCGATGGAGCGACATCCAGGGCAGCGGTGACGGGTCCGGAGCGGCGGGGACACGTGAGTATTAAATCCTATGCAGTGGTCTTCAATCTGCGGACCTCCAGATGTTGCAAAACTACAACTCCCAGCATGCCCAGACAGCCAACGGCTGTCCGGGCATGCTGGGAGTTATAGTTTTGCAACATCTGGAGGTCTGCAGGTTGAAGACCACTATTGGGTTCAAAATCTTTAATTTTTTTGATTTTGCACCTAAAAATAAGGTGCGTCTTATACGCCGATGCGTCCTATAGGGCGAAAAATACGGTATTTTATGACGGAAGATAGTAACGGGAGAAATAGTGCATGCACTATTTCTCCCGTTACTATCTTCCATCATAAAATAACGTCAATTATTAATAACGGGCTATAACGGGTTAAAACGAATAATGTAAAAATCCCATAGACTATAATGGGATTTTCTAAGGGCGGTATAGGATTTTGTAACTGCCGTTTTACAGCTGATTTTCAGACGGAACTTTGTACGGATCTTTAAAACGGAGTGATTTTGTAGTGTGAAAGGGGTCTTACTAACAAAATATTTTATTTCCAATTTTGTACTACAACCTCCAGTATGCAAAGGGACAAAGAGTCTGTAGTGCCTTTTTGCCTTGCGTTCTGGAAGTTGTGAGCTTGTAATGCATTTTCACATTGCATACTGGGAGTTGTAGTGCTTTGTCCCATGTACAATGGAGTCTGTAGTACAGACTCCAATATGAAAAGTGACAAAGCACTACAACTCCCAGTATGCAATGTGACAAAGCACTACAACTCCCAGTATGCAATGTGACAAAGCACTACAACTGTTGCTCTATCTCCTGACATCAGGCTCCCTTTCTTACTCTGCAGCCCCTGCGCTTACATTACATTACAGAGTCCATGCGTCTTTTGTTAATTCGGACAGTGGGGGAGGGGGTTCTGGGGCTGGCTCGCTTTCTAACCCGGCAACTTGGGCAGAGCTGTAAATTTCTTTAACAGAAAAAAAAAAAAGACATTAAAGGGGCAAGTGCACATATAGGGAAGGGGGGGCTCAAGCCCCCATTTAAGCCTATGTGTGCACGTCCCTGCACAGCAGTATATACTTTTAAACATTTCTGAGAAGTAAAAACCCCCTGAAAAATTTTATTGCAAAAAGCCATAAAATACAGACCAGAAAACTGTGTGTGCAGAAAGCCTTACAAGAAAATGGCTACAAAATGTAAACACCCTTTGCGATAGATACAGAATAACTATACAGTGACCTCCCGCCCTACGATGGCCCCGACATACGATCATTTCAACATACGATGGCCTCTCAGAGGACATCGCATGTTGAAGGCAGCATCAACATACGATGCTTTTGTATGTCGGGGCCATCGCATAAACGGCTATCCGGCAGCGCAGACTGCTTCAGCTCCCACCGGATAGCCGTTTACGGTGCCCCATGTGGTCCGCTGATGATCACTTACCTGTCCTCGGGGCTCCGACGCGTCCTCTTCGGGATCCCCTCCATCGTCGGCGCTCTCCATCGTCGTCATCACCTCGCGCGCACGTCGTCCCGTCATCCAATAGGAGCGGCGTGCGTAGCGACTAGTGTTGCTCGTGAATATTCGCAATGCAAATTTTATTCGCGAATATCACATATTCGCCAATTCGCGAATATTCGCGAATATAGCACTATATATTCGCAATTACGAATACTCGTTTTTTTTTTTGTTTTTTTTCACAGTACACATCACAGTGATCTCCCCTCTCTGCTTCCAGCTTGTGTGGTGTAAAGAAGGCTCTAATACTACTGTGTGAGACTGGCGTGCAAATTTTCGCATATGCAAAAAATAGCATATGCTAATTTTCGCGGATGCGAACTTTCGCTTATGCTAATTCTCGCATATGCAAATTTTGCGCATATGGGAATTTTTGCATACGCAAACTTTCGCGTATGCGAAAATAAAAAGCGAATATTACGAATATGCGAATTTAGCTAATATATGACGAATATTCGTCCATATATTCGCGAAATATCGCAAATTCGAATATGGCCTATGTCCCTCAACACTAGTAGCGACGTGATGGCGGCGACGGAGAGCGAGAATGCCAGGGAAGCAGAGGCCTTGCCGGAGCGTCAGGGACACCCCGGGGATGCGGCGACAGCGATGGACGGTGACGGTCCGGAGCGGCGGGGACACGTGAGTATAACCTCCAATACCAGTGGTCTTCAACCTGCGGACCTCCAGATGTTGCAAAACTACAACTCCCAGCATGCCCGGACAGCCGTTGGCTGTCCGGGCATGCTGGGTGTTGTAGGTTTGCAACATCTGGAGGTCCGCAGGTTGTAGACCACTGTCCTATGCTTTACATTGCACGGATCCCTCAACATACGACGGTTTCAAGAAACAATGGTCCATTTGGAACGGATTACCATCGTATGTTGAGGGACCACTCTACTTCTTACATAAGTCTACATGAGTCTTTTATGAGGTCCCGTGTGGGCACCAAACACAATAACATGTCTTGCACCAGTCTTACTCATATAAGAACTTATATGGCATGGACAAAAGCTTGAAGGAACTAGCACCGCATATAATCATTAGAAACATTCTGCCCAGCTATGAAAATCCCCTTTGTTTGGGTTGTATGGCCGCTGATTGAGAATCCTATAGATGTTCTTAATCAGTAGTAATAATCTATATTAACCTCCAGGTTGCAAAACTCTTGACTGACTGATTTTCCTTAAGGGGAATAAGAGGCTTATACACCAGAAATCCTTTGCCACCCCTACTTAATCTCCAGGGGCTTCCTTTAATTATTTTCTTACAGAATATTTATATTTCAGTTCATGACCTCCAGATGTGTCAGAGCATCGGAACCTCGCGTGGTATTTGTTTCACATACAATGTTGTCTGGGACTTGTGAAATTTCACATTTTATATTTCACATTTATGTGTTTTTTAATTTATACATTAAATGATTATAATTATTGTCTCGGTGCCCATCAATTGGAAAATATAATATTACCCTTTAAAGAGAAATATAAGTTTAGTACGTATGTTTTTTTGTGATGCCAAATGGCAAAGAGTACTGTCAATAGACTTTTAAAATATATTGGTTCGTACGCCAAATTTTTCCAAGAATGGGTTTTTATTAGTGACATAGTAAAAACATCAAGTCAGATTTTACGCTTGGGTGAATGTTAGACATTTGGCATTAAAATGTAATTTATATTACTTGTAAAATTGAGTAATCAAATAGAATCTAGGAATGTTGGGTCATCCGCTGGCGCTTTCTTGGGATTAAAAAGTTCTAAACAAACGTTGTTTGTAATAATAACTATTTTGACTAAAATACAGTGTGAAAATAATAAGAATCAAATCTGAGCTTAAGCACTATGATTTTCATGCCTGGACCAGGCACTTCTTTTTACGAAAGTTTTGCTCCTTTAGCATAACTGGAAAAAAAAAAAGGGTTAAATACTAAAAATTTTCTGTAACAATTGCACCTGGCCAGGCTTGGCATGTTGGGTCCTGGTTAGTTAGGAGTTAATGGCCCAGGTCATTCAGCAGCCGAGGAGGGGTATTTGATTTGATTTAAAGGGGTTGTGCGCTGCGCTGCCTTTCGGAGCTCCGCTTGCAGCGTCCGGAAGTTCATTACTCCGAACGCTGTGTGCGGGCTTCCGTGTTCGTGGCCGCCCCCTTCCCATAGACTTTTGTTGAGGGGGCGGGCGTGACGTCACGAGGGGGTGGGCGTGACGTCACAAGGGGGCGGCCACGAACACGGAAGCCCGAACACAGCATTCGGAGTAATGAACTTCCGGACGCTGCAAGCGGAGCGCCGAAAGGCAGGGCAGCGGACAACCCCTTTTAAGCTTTGTTCTAGTTTTAGTCATGTTGGTTTCAGTACAAACTTGTTACTTTGTTTTAGCCCTGGCTTTGTAGTTCTGGCCCATTTGTTTGTTTTTAGCCTAAGTCTGCCTGTCTTGATTTGTCTGTACTCATGGTCATTTTATCTAGTTTTTACCTGTACCTGAACGTGTATCTTGACTTGTACTCCACGCGGCATGGGTCATGGGTCTTAATCCATTGCTTCTTTTGCTTTGTCCCTAGCCTTGTGTGTTCTCTGTTCTGTCTTGTTTGAAACTGAACCTATATGCTGACTTGTATTCAGACTTGTTTGTGTTGTGTATTCTGCATTGATATAGGTCCTGATCCATTGCTTTTCTTGCTTTGCCCCTCTGCCTTGTGTGTTTCTTTGTTTAGTCTTGTGTGATCGTGTACCAGTGTATCCTGAAACCTTCCACTATATCTTCCTGGTAACCTGTTTATAATTGCTCTCATATCTGCTTCATTGCTTTGGTCCTAAGGCTGTAAGTCAGTACCCTATATACCTGCCGTTTTTATCTTTCTGATCTCTTTGTTTGTTACTATTTTGCATTCCTGCCAATATATATTATCCTAGTTCCCTGTCTGTTTGTTCTAGCATGTTAACCCTTTGTATCCTGACCTTTATCCCTGACCTATGTACAGTTTTGTTTATTATTTTAACTTGTGTCCTCCCTACACTTTAGTCCTGCAGAGGGACTTGTGACCAGTTGTGGATGCCCTGTATAGGGTCATTCTGTTATGATGTCAATCATTCTTCTTCCATCTATTTAGTCTCTGTTCACACTGTCATCAGGGATTCCATATATAACAAAAGCCATGATGCTGTGCAGGATCCATTATCTAGTGGCTCCCAATGGTGACCAACAGACACCATTGACCGCTAATTGTGTTTGGTGAGATAGTCAAGGTATTGTGAGGTGCATTCCATGCCACTGTTGACAATTACACAGTGCTCCCCAAAGATTATGGTGGTGATTCATGGTAAGTTAGTGAATGAGCAGATATCTAAATCAAGACATCTTTTTCCATTTGGCTAAAAAAAAATAGTTTCCATTTGACTAAAAATAGTTTACAAACTGATACAAATTGTTACAGCATGAATATTGTCATAAATGTTTTTTTGGCTTATTAGCATGCTTTAATATTTTTAGCAGAATGAATGCTTTAAAGGGGTAATCTTTAAGTTAAACATATTTGTAAATTACTTCAATATAAAAATATTAATCCTTCCAGTACTTATCAGCTGATGTATGCTCCACAAGAAGTTCTTATTCTTTTTTAATTTATTTTCTGTCTGACCACAGTGCTCTCTTCTGACACCTCTGTCCATGTCTAGAACTGTCCAGAGCAGAAGCAAATCTTATTAAGGAGTCATGGCATCTTCTATCCCTCCCAGGAGGCACATCTCATTGTTCAGAATCAGAAATCTGCTCCACCAAAAATTATCCATCTAGAGTAAAACAGTATATAGAAGTCAAGGTGGAGAGGGATCATGTTACAGTCCTTCTGCCTTTTCCTGAGACTTATGCTGGGAGAGGGGAGAAGGAGCAGCAGGAGAAAATGTTTGATTCATCAAGCAACAACCTGCCTGTTTTGCACATTTATGGGGGGGGGGATTTACAGAAATGGTAAAGAGGGGATGAAGAAGACCCAAAATATGCAGGTTTGGTATATCTATAGCTGGATTGGGATTTTCAGAACATTTCACAATCCATAATGTGCTAGCAGAGCTTGATTCTAAATTCATTTTTATTCTCAGGCATGATAAGCCATTGCCAGAGGTGTCTGGCAGCAGCTTTCCTGTTCGAAATATATGCATGCTCAGTTGAGCGTTCATGTGTATGGGCGGGGACCAGAAGAGTTAGCTGTTGGACAAATTAGTGACATCTATCTGAAGTGTTTGGGTTGTGGAATATTTTTAGGGGAGAATGATTACTTCTAACTTGTTATACCATAACAAAAAAACACGTAGTCAATATTTTATGAAGAGGAAATTAAATATTCTCCAATGAACTTTGATACTCAGGCGACACAACAATCTCTAATTCACATCTCCCCATCATATCGCCCTTTCTTATATTACAATGTTTCTCTGTCTCATAATTCTGTTTTACAGGTCGTTGACAACACAAGTCCCCAAAAAGATTGAAATCTTAACAAGAAGTTTTTTTCTATTTTCCGATAGTTATTGTTAAACCCAGCAATAATAGCGGAATTCACACTTTTGACATGGACAGATTTTGCTAGAGGCTATCGCTGTTATTACTTCCATTATTCTTTCTGTATGGAGTTTATATACATATGTACCTTAAATTAAGAAAGTGCTACAATTTTAAGTGTCGAGGAACAACCCCTGAAATAAAATCTTCCATCTCGGAGCAACTCTGTAGAACCTGCTGCCAGATTCCTTGGGCTTTCCCACAAACATATTGTCTGCCCTTAAGTCTAGCTCTGAAAATGTGAAAGGATGATAAGTATTTGTTGTAGAAAAAGATAAATGTACAACAGCTGGAATTTAAAAACTGGCACCAGAGGGGGGTTCTGCCATCAAGTTAAAGAAATTGTATGGAGCGAGTAAGAATAAAATAACACACTGTGTCTGTCCACACATAGCAAAAGCCTTAGACCAACAAACTCACTCCGATAGATCAGTAATTCATCATCGTAATGAAGGCAGTTTACAAAGAATTCTAGAAACACTGAAAGAAATGTAACACGTTGAGTAAACCTCCGAGAAAACATCGTACCGGGGAAAAGCAACCAAGTCAGATAAAAGGTTAATGACCAAATTGTATATATTTCATCAAAAATAGCTGTCAAAACATTTTACGAAATCTCAACAACAGATATGGGAAAACAATTCTGGAGAATGTTGCCAAGAATAGGAAACATTGAGTCTAAACAATATAATTAAAACCAAATAATAAAAAAAACTATACCTGATTTAGTAGGTCTTTATTTTTAGTCTTTATTTTTGTTTTATTTTTTTGTAATGTCGGATGCAAAATAAATTCCACCTTTTATGTATTTTATCAGCAAAATTGCATTGTTTGTTTATATGTTACATCATGTCATAATAACAAAAAGAACAGAAATTAAACAAAACACCTTGTCATAATAACAAAAAAAACTGAAATAATAAAAAAAAAAAAACATGCAGACCACATATGGTCAGTCGTAAAGGAGTTAAACAACTAACCTGAGTACCTAAGTAACCCAGCCAATTTTTTAGTCTAGGTATTCTGTATTTATTTTTTATTTTTTTTGGCAATTAGACAAAATTTCCATTTTTGGTGGCATTTTGCGATACATAGTAGGTTAGTGTAGGTTAATGTAGACACATATGGGGTTGCTGAGAAATTTATTATCCCCCTTGGTTAACTTATTATTTAGTATGTTGTGAATTTTTTTAAGGTTAATTTTCATTTATTACTGTAATGGCTATGTGTGTATATGAACTGCTCAAAAAAATAAAGGGAACACTTAAACAACCCAATGTAACTCCAAGTCAATCACACTTCTGTGAAATCACACTGTCCACTCAGAAAGCAACACTGATTGACAATCAATTTCACATGCTGTTGTGCAAATGGAACAGACAACAGGTTGAAATCATAGGAAATTAGCAAGACACCCTTAATACAGGAGTGGATTTGCAGGTGGTGACCACAGACCACGTCCCAGTTCCTATACTTCCTTGCTGATGTTTAGGTCACTTTTGAATTCTGGCGGTGCTTTCACTCTAGTGGTAGCATGAGACGGAGTCTACAACTCACACAAGTGGCTCAGGTAGTGCAGCTCATCCAGGATGGCACATCAGTACGAGCTATGGCAAGAAGGTTTGCTGTCTGGCCAGAGCATGGAGAGGCTACCAGGAGACAGGCCAGTACATCTGGAGATGTGGAGGAGGCCGTAGGAGGGTAACAACCCAGCAGGAGGATCACTACCTCTGCCTTTGTGCAAGGAGAAGCAGGAGGAGCACTGCCAGAGCCCTGCAAAAATGACCTCCAGCGGACCACAAATGTGCATGTGTCCACTCAAACGGTCAGAAACAGACTCCATGAGGGTGGTATGAGGGACCGACGTCCACAGGTGGGCGTTGGGCTTAGAGCCCAATACCGTGCAGGCCGTTTGGCATATGCCAGAGAACACCAAGATTGGCAAATGGTGCATAGTGGCATTTCTTCGGGGGGGGGGGGGGGGGCATGTGCTTGCCAGAGGTAGCCTGGGTTCCTCCTAATGCAAGACAATGCTAGACCTCATGTGGCTGGAGTGTGTCAGCAGTTCCTGCAAGAGGAAGTGTTTGATGTATGTACTGGCCCGCCCCAGACCTGAATCCGATTGAGCACATCTTGGACATCATGTCTTGCTCCATCCACCAACGCCACATTGCCCCACAGACTTTCCAGGAGTTGGTGGATGCTTTAGTCCAGATCTCTGAGGACATCCCTCAGGAGACCATCCGCCACCTCATCAGGAGCATGCCCAGACGTTGTAGGGAGGTCATACGGGCACGTGGAGGCCATGCTGTAACACTCACGTTTCAGTAGACTGGAACACTGTTAGTAGTGGATCCGTTGGACCTGTATGGCAGATGACACGGACCGTACCAGGGAGCGGAGTCTAAGGTGCCGCTCGTTTTCACCAGAGCCCGCCACAAACAGGATGTACTTGCTACGGCAGGCGGCACTCAGGTTGCTACCCCTGATACGGCTCGACCACACAGGTGGCTGAGGAAATTCGAGGCACAGGTAGGATACAGCAACTCGTGGTCAGGATAGCAAAAGGTCAGGGCAGGCGGCACAGTAGCATAGTCAGGAATGTAGCAGGTAGTCAGTAGGCAGGCGGCAAAGGAGCAAGGTCAGGTCAAAGAGCAAAGGGTACAATACATGGCAAGGCAATACTCCGAAACGCTTTCTCTCAGCCACTAGGGCAACAAAGATCCGGCAGGAAAGTGTGGGAGGTGAAGGAATTTATTAACTGAGTCACAGGTGTTACTTAATTAATGAGTGCACTGGCCCTTTAAATCTCATTTCTCCGCTCCAGCTCGTGCCCTAGGGGACGGGGACACGAGCTGGAGCGGAGAAGCAGAGAAGGAGGCTGGAGAAGCAGGAGGTGAGTGACGGGCTGGATTTCGCATGCGGGCGCGTCCCACGATGCGAATCCCAGCCCTGCCTGCAGAAGAAGGAGACGGGGCAGTGCGCTCACGGCCAACGTGTGTTGCCGGAGCACAGACCATAACAGCACCCCCCCCCTTTGGTCTCCCCCTCCTTTTACAGTTCGCAAAACTCCTGAGAAGGTCACGGTCCAGAAGATTCTCCTCTTGCTCCCAAGATCTCTCCTCAGGACCAGAAACCTCCCAGAAATTTTTTTTTATCTCTT
Organism: Hyla sarda; assembly: GCF_029499605.1. NCBI lineage: Eukaryota > Metazoa > Chordata > Amphibia > Anura > Hylidae > Hyla > Hyla sarda. The sequence goes on from NC_079191.1 coordinate 410,813,935, forward strand.
TAACTTTGTAGACATTTGAAGAGCTGAAGACTTGCGTGGGGGCAAGATTCTTTTGAGAAAACCGGTTTATGACAAGAGGCTTGAGGAGAGAGATGTGGAAAGAATTCGTAATACATAAGGTAGCAGGCAGACGGAGTTTGTAGGAGTCAGGATACATTTTTGGCAGAACCCGAAAGGGACCAAGGTAGCGAGGACCAAGCTTGTAGCAGGGGATCTTGAAGTGGATGTATTTGGAGGAAAGCCACACCATGTCACCAGGAGAGAAGGATGGAGGAGGTCTTCTACTCTTATCAGCCTGCGCCTGCATGCGCGAGGTAGCCTGAGATAACGACTATCTGGTTCGTTGTCAGGTGGTGGAGAAGTCACGGACCAGCTCATCAACAGCAGGCACACCAGAAGAAACTGGGAGAGGAAGAGGAGAACGGAGATGGAGTCCGTAGACAACAAAGAAGGGAGACGACCTTGTGGACTCGGAATCCTTATGATTATATGAGAATTCAGCCCAGGGGAGAAGGTCGACCCATTCGTCTTGGCGAGCTGAAACAAAATGACGAAGATAAGTCTCAAGAATTTGGTTAACCCTCTCCCCCTGACCGTTGGACTGAGGGTGGTAGGCAGAGGAGAATTTCAAACTGATGTCCAGACGGGTACAAAAAGCTCACCCGAACTTAGAGACAAACTGCACTCCACGATCCACAATGATATGCTGAGCAAGACCATGTAGGCGAAAGATATGCAGCAAGAAGTACTTCGCCAGCAGTGGGGCAGAAGGAAGACCAGGTAGGGGAATGAAATGACCCATCTTGGAAAACCGATCTACAACGACCCAAATGACAGTGTTATTACGAAATAGTGGCAGATCAGTGATAAAATCCATAGGGATATGGAACCAGGGAGTTTCCAGAATGGGCAAAGGCTGCAAGAGTCCAACACGTCTCTGCCACAGAGTTTTGTCATGGGTACAAGTATCACAGGAACGGACAAAATCAGAAACATCAGATGCCGAGAGATTAGAAGTAGATTCTTAGGTATTCCAGGATGACCTGCAGTCAAGGAAGAATGACCCCATTTCAGTACCTTGCGTCTCAATCTGGCGGGCACAAAAGATTTTCAGGGGGAGCTTGCTGAATTTCAGCAGGAGCGGCAGAAATCAATCGATCAGGAGGAGTAATATGCCTAGGCGTGGAGTCCAAACCAAGGACCTGGAGAGGGCATCTGCTCTGATGTTCTTGCTGCTGGACGGAAGTGAATGAAGAAGTTGAACCTAGAAAAGAACAGAGACCACCTTGCCTGGCGAGGGTTCAAATGCTGAGCAGACTGAAGGTATAGAAGATTCTTATGGTCGGAGTAGATGCTGACCGGATGAGAAGATCCTTCCAATAAATGTCATCATTCCTCCAAAGCTAGCTTGATAGTGAGGAGTTCATGATCTACAATGGAGTAATTCCTCTCAGCAGGGGAGAAGGTCTTGGAGAAGAACTCACAAGTTACATTCTTGCCCTTATCGTTTTTTAAGTAAGAATGGCATTAGCTCCAACAGATGAGGCATCAACCTCCAAAGCAAAGGGCCTCTCCGGATCTGGTCTTGTAAGCATGGGAGCAAAGGCAAACGCAGACTTTAAACGGAGAAGGCCAATGCGGCCTCATGAGGCCAAGACTTAGGATTAGAAGTCTTTTTTGTGAGAGCCACAATTGGAGCGACCAAGGAAGAAAAATGTGGGATAAATTGACGATAATAGTTAGCGAATCACTGAAAGCGTTGAATAGCATGTAAGGCAGAAGGACGATGCCAAGAAAAGGGAGGCTAGGTTTCTCGAATAGACATTTCTCCAGTTTGGCGTAGAGATGATTCTTTCGTAGACGCTGAAGAACCAGACGAACATGAGTACGATGCTCCTCTAAGTTGGTAGAGAAGATACCTCTAGGTATACGACAACACAGGTGTAGAGAATATCACGGAAGATATATTAACAAACTCTTGAAAAACGGCTGGAGCATTGCAGAGACCGTAAGGCATTACAAGATACTCAAAATATCCATCACGAGTATTGAAGGCTGTTTTCCATTCATCTCCCTTGCGGATACGAATGAGGCTATATGCTCCTCATAAGTCTAACTTGGAGAAGAGATAAGAGGTAGTGGGTAACGATTCTTGACTGTCAATTTGTTAAAGGGGTATTCCACCCCTAGACATCTTATCCCCTATCCAAAGGATAGGGGATAAGATGTCAGATCACCGGGGTCCCGCTGCTGGGGACCCCCGGGATCTACCATGCAGCACCCACCTTTAGCGGCTTACGGAACCGCTGGAGGTCAGACTGAGTCCATCTCGTCCACAAGGACGGAACATAGTGACAGCTTTCACGCCCCCTCCCATAGGCTTATATTGAGGGGGCGGAGCGCGACATCACATGGGGGCGGAGCCGTGACGTCACTATGCTCCGTCCCCGTGATCGCCAGTAATCAGATCGGGACCAAACATGCTCCTGGGACTGATTCTAATTGGGTGCGGCATGGACGATCACAGGGGTCCCAAGCGGCGGAACCCCCGCGATCAGGCATTTTATCCCCTATCCTTTGGATAGGGGATAAGATGTTTTAGCGCCGGAGTACCTCTTTAAGTCCTCTGTGGTCAATGCATGGACTGAATGAGCTATCCTTCTTCCCTACAAAGAAGAAACCAGCTCCAGCAGGAGAAGAGGACTTATGGATAAATCCCTTTTGGAGATTTTCCTGGATATACTCAGCCATGGTTTTGGTCTCAGGAACCGATAAAGGGTAAATCATTCCAGGAGGAGGAGTGGTGCCAGGCAGAAGATCTATATGGCAGTCGTAAGGACGATGTGGAGGCAGAGACTCAGCCTGCTTCTTGCAGAATACATCAGAAAAATCTTGGTAAGGTGACAGCAGGCCAGGAAAAGGAGGAAGACGAGAAACAACTTTAACTTCTTCAGCAGGAGGCACAGGAGATGGACGTTGGAACACAGGAGCCAAGCGAGGCAAAACGCACATCAATACATGTAGCAAGATAGATTAAGTCACACAAGGAAAACGGAGGATCTCGGGGAGCGAGGGCGTCTTCAATTCTGCTAGACAATCCTTTTTTGAAAGTGCCACACAAGGCCTCATCGTTCCATGCCAACTCACAAGCCAGGCAGACGGCAAAGGAGCAAGGTCAGGTCACAAAACAAAAGGTACGATTCACGGCAAGGCAATACTCAGGAATGCTCAGGAGGTGAGTGACGGGCTGGAATTTGCATGCAAGCGCATCCCACAAAGCAAATCCCAGCCCCCCGCCGGCAGCAGGAGGAGACGGAGAAGATTTATTGCTGGCTGAGAGAAAAGTGAGGGGCATCAGTGTGAGGAAAGAAGAGGGTATGGCAGCTCTGCTGCAGTAAGGAGTGCAGGAAGGATGAGCAGCCTATCACTGCTGTGGCTTCAGGAGAGTGGAAAAGCTGGGTGGCTGCTTTTCTTCTTCAACAAGGTTAAAGTTGGAAGACCAGGCAACGCCAGGTACTCCGCAAGCGAATAATGAAATAAATAACAAATTTAGCTCTGCTACATATACAGTGAGAAAATGTTTATTAGTTGGTTGACAGTAGGAGTTACTGGAGGCTGGGGTTGTAAACTTCTAAGTGTCCTTTAAAGGGGTACTCCGCTGCTCAGCGTTCGGAACAAAATGTTCTGAACGCTGAGAGTCGGCGCCGGGGGCTCCTGACATCATGGGCCCGCACCCTGATGATGTCACACCCCAGCCCCTCAATGCAAGTCTTTGGGAGGGGGCATGACGGCCGCCACACCCCCTCCCATAGACTTGGATGTAGGGGCATCATGAGGGTGTGGGGCCGTAACGTCATGAGCCCCCGGCGCTGGCTCTAAGTATTCGGAACATTTTGTTCTGAACACTAAGCAGCAGAGCACCCCTTTAAGAGTTAATTTTTTTTACTTCACTTTCTGTAAATTGTTGCAGCATTAAAAGCTGTATAGTTCTAAACTTAGTTCTGAAACTGAGAAAGTTTCCTTTGCATATAATGCTCCCTCTTCGTGGAGGTCGTGAAAGCTTAAGAAAATATTATGCAATGACTGTATTGTGATGTATTGTGTCGCACTGTTTGTAATGCAGAGAAATTTTACAACTTATTAAGTGAATTCTAAAATAGGGAAAAAAAATCTGCACATTTGTGAAGGCAAAAGGAAGGGGGGGGGGACTCGGATGAACGTTACAACACTTATGTCATCAAATAAATAGTTCTTCCAATTCCTAGTACTATACTGGCGTTATGTTCAATCTTGTATTTCTGGGGTAAGGAAAGGTTATCTAACCTCACAACAGCCATGGCATTTGTCTAATGGCATATTGAGTTTAGATGGTTGTTCTGAACGTGACCCCACCACCTACCCATGAGTGATCTCACAAATTTTATAAGGCCGAGAACCCTATAGATAACCGTGATATGGACTTTGTAACCACTATTACCCACCTACTGTAGCAACATGGATGTACAATATCTAAGAGAATGGCAAGTTGAATGACAGTAAAGTGATCCCTCAACTTACAATGGCCTCATACAATAGTTTCAACATACAAGGGTCTTTTCTGGACCATTTTAACTTGAAACCAGACTCAACATACAATGCTACGGACAGTCCAGATCTGCGAAACATGTCAATGACCGGAAGAACTGATCAATCAGAATGGGCATTCACTGGTAAAACCTCTGAATTACTGAAGTGCATGCACTGACTGGCTGTCTGGTAGCGCCCCCTACAGTACAGGGAGGTATTACATGTTCTGTACTATTTACCTGTACCAGAGTTAGCTGCTTCTGGACACCGGGTGAGGGTGGCTCCATGTTACTTTTTTAGGACACTGAGGGAGATTTATCAAAACTTATGTAGCGCAAGAGTGGTGCAGTTGCCCATGGCAACCAATCAGCTCGCTTCTTTTAAATTTTTCAGGCCTCTTTAAAAATGAATGAAGCAATCTGATTGGTTGCTTTGGGCAACTGCACCACTTTTCCCTGCACAGGTTTTAATAAATCTCCCCAACTGTGTGTACTGTACAGTATCCTGAAGAAGCTCCTGTCCTCTACATAGACAGTGATTACAGCTCCCAGCAGATCTTTATTTCTTTTATATGTAAGGACTTTCTTTATATGTATTAGTTATCTACTTATTTTTCTTTCATTCCTCACTTTTTCCTATTTTAGATGACATTTTGGGGGCTTCAGAACCAATTACCAGGTTTCCATAGAGTTATTGTCTCAACATACAATGGGGGAGATTTATCAAAGTTGTCTATGTCCCGCATCAATATAGACCAAACTACAGAGGCCGGTCTATTCTGCGCCTAATTTATCATAAGTCGCATGGCTCTTGATAAATTCTGCGCACGGACTTCGGGATCTATGATTTAGACTATATTGTAACCTGCTCCAGCATGGTCTGACATTTCAGCGTACTTTCGGCCAATGCGAATGGCCGAAATCATGTTCTAAAAATCCTCTAAAGCAAAAGCCGCGAAAAAGTCGCACAAATTTAGACTGCGACTTTCTGTGAGACAAATTTAGGCAGGAAAAAACTGTCAAAGGCTGGCATTTATCATTGTAGGTGTAAGTGAAGCATTTATCATTGTAGGTGTAAGTGAAGCATTTATCATTGTAGGTGTAAGTGAAGCATTTATCATTGTAGGTGTAAGTGAAGCATTTTTTTATACCTTTTTTTATGTGCTGGTGATGTGTACGAGCACCACATTTTTTTAAATGGTCACAGAGCATTTGATAAATTTTGTGCAGGTCACATTTTCTGAAATATCTCTTTTCACATACACCAAAAAGCTAAGCTAAGTCTGGGCTGATGTAGTTTTAGAGACTTTTCAGTGACTTTGCGCCTTTTTTGTGCCTTTTCACAAAGAGGTGCAGTTCATAAAACCCTTCCATATCATGTGTATTGCCAAAATCAGTGGATTGCAACTCAAAATCAGCAGAAATGTGTAAACCAAAAGGCGCAAAAAAAATTAAACCCTGCTTGCGCCTTTTTTTGCGCCTTTTCTAGACACACAAAAATGTCTAAAGACAATGATAAATCTCCCCCTAAATCCTTTAATAAATCTCCCCCAATGTTTTCAACATACAATGGTTGTCCTGGAACCAATTAATAATGTAACTTAAGGGACTACTGCATACAATTTTCTACACATTAGATTTAAATCGACTAGTCCTTCACTGGATACAAACATCTTTTAATGCATCTACAATAAAAAGAGTAGGAAATCTTGCAAATGGGTTGTATGAAAAACAAAAAAGATATATGTGTCTCCATGGTAACAGACTACATACAAATCATGTGTTGTCAGATCCTTCAGCTATACTCCCTATAATATGCACCCTAATTACAAAGAAGGGAACAGGTGGCAGGACTACAAAAGGTCTGGTTGTCGTCTGTAACCATGGAGACAAATAAGATGGTATAGATGTTTTAGTGGAGCCCACGCTGTCTCCAGTATTGTGGCTCATTCACCTGAATGTGCTTGAGCTCCACTTCCAGACAAAACCAAAGAATGGCGCTGTTTCCAGAAAAGAAAGTGTGTTCTCATCTTCACCATAGAAAATTCTGAATATATTGTTATAATAACACTGCATTGTCTGTATTTGCTAAGGCTTTTAGATTTGCTTGGTCGGTTTTCTCAAACCAGGATAAACAGAAGGGAATGTTTATATGTAATGTGACACATAGGTTATACTCACCTCCCATAATCCCTCACCACTGTCAAATCTTTCGATCCCTGCCACAGTACTCTTTTTTCATCATTAGACAATGTCAGGGCCGGTTTTAGACTAAGTGTGGCCCTGGGCAAAAAATTGGGCCCCCAGATTGCGAGACCAAAGATCCCCATGTTGTACTCCCTGAATTTTGCTGCATCTCGGATAATGTGAGTAAATGAGATTGCACTGCAAACCACAAATGGCTGTGACTACAACATGAGAAACGTAACAATACCATCCAGGATGAATTTGTGGCTGCGGTAATTTGGGGGTCTCAATGTGACCCCATTTAGTGCAGATCAGCTCCCTCCTTTGCAAAAACCAAGTGCACGGACACCTGTGGAGCAACAGCAACTTGTTAGGATACACGTAGAGAAATCCAGCGCAAAACGGCATCATAAAATGTAGGGTCACAGGAAACCACAGAGTCACAGAAAGCCATACATTCTATGATGCTGTTTTAAGGGTTTAATAAACCACCTAAAGAGCAAGAACTGATTTGCGCTGGATTTCTCTATGTGTGACCACATTTACTTACATTAGCTGAGATTCAGCAAGATTCAAGAACAACATGGCGATCCTTGACTGTGCGACCCATTTTTGCCATGTAGCCCTAAACTAATACTGTCACCTTGTTCTTTATGCAGTAATAGTCACTGTACACAGATAAACAGTGATCTTCTCAATGCTACCTATCAGTAAGAGCGCCCACATATACTATAAGGCTATGTTCACAGGATGGAATGTCATAGTTACATAGTTAGTATGGTCGAAAAAAGACATATGTCCATCAAGTTTAACCAGGGAATTAAGGGGTAGGGGTGTGGAGCGATATTGGGGAAGGGATGAGATTTTATATTTCTTCATAAGCATTAATGTTATTTTGTTCCAGGAATGTATCTAATCCTGTTTTAAAGCTGTTAATTGTTCCTGCTGTGACCAGTTCCTGAGGTAGACCGTTCCATAAATTCACAGTCCTCACGGTAAAGAAGGCGTGTCGCCCCTTGAGACTAAACTTTTTCTTCTCCAGACGGAGAATGTCCGTGCGGATATTCTGTAAACTGCAGGGCACCGACATAATATGCTGGCGCTAGGACCGCACAGTAATGCACCATTTTATAGATGGCTATGCATTCTGTGCGTACTCCACAGAAAAAATGAACATGGTCATTCTTTGTGCGGACACAGTAAATGGAATTTCCGTGCCAGAAACATCTGGCATGGAAATTCCTCCGATTACACAGAGCAGCAGAATCCTATTGAATTCAACGAGCACACATATACTATCCTGTTTCTACACAGTGCACTTTTCGGTAAAAATGACACCTTATCTTTGTTCTGTAGATCCATACGGTTACAAGGATACCCAATTTATTTGAGGTTTATTTCATTTTAATAGTTTTAAATTATATACTACATGCACCAAAATTAGTATGTTTAAAATTGGCATATTCTGACCCCTATAACTTTTTTATTTTTCCACATACAGGGCTATATGAGGGCAAATTTTTTTGCGCCGTCGTCTTTAGTTTTTATTGGTGCCATTTTTTTTATGAGACTTTTTGATCGCTTTTTATTAATATTTTTAAGGTATATGAAGTGACCAAAAATGCACAATTTTGTACTTTGGTATTTTTATACGTGTACGCCATCGACCGTGCGGTTTAGATAACCTTATAAATTGTAAATTGAAAGGTGTTATTACAAAGTACAATAGATGGTACAAAAAAACAAGTACCATATGGGTCTGTGGATGGAAAAATATAAGAGTTAACTAGAGCAACGGGGGAACGTGGGAAGGAGTTAACGTTTATTTTGTTAATTTTTGCAGCCCGGGCACAGGATTATGTAAAATTAATTCACTACAGATGTCCTTTAATGACCCCCCCCCCCCCCCATACTTACCCCTATTACCTTATTACCTTCTTTTTTATCTATTGCAGAGAGCCCATACACACACAGCACAGGCTTACTATGGATCTTCCAAGACCTGCGATTACATCATCAGGAGTCCAAGCCTATAGGATTCATCGCAGGTCCTAGAAGGTCCATAGTAAGTCTATTAGGGCTGTCTTTAGGCTGTCTGGACAGCTTTAGGGCTATACTAACACTACTGTATTTTGCCGCGATTTGCTCAAAATCGAGGAAAAAATCGCTGCAATTTTACAGCGATTTTGCACAAAATGCAGTATTGTTAGCAATGCCCTAAAGCTTTTCAGGGGTCCCCTTTTGGATGGGGGCCTGGGCAACTGCCCGGGTTGCCCTGCTCTAACGCCGGCCCTGGACAATGTCATTGAAAGAGGAAGGAACGGGATCACAGGGACCTGAAGATTTGACAGTGGTGAGAGATCATGGGAGGTGAGTATAGTTTTTGTTCTTGTTTTCACTGCGCCATTCACATTCCATAAAAATGCTGTAATCTTGGAAAACACCTTAAAAACAATTGTCCGGGCAGCAGTAAAGGTATTACCCGCTGAAAATATAGGAAGTATAGGAAATATTGGAAGAACCATCTGCAAATATAGGAAGCATACTTTTCAAGACAAGAGGGGGCAGATGCCAAGTCGCAATCATTGCATGTTCCTGGAGGGATAAATGGAAAATGATTAAAGGGGTTCTCCACCCCTAGACACTGGGATAAGATGTCTGATTGTGGGGGTCCTGCCGCTGGGGACCCCTGTGATCTCAGCTGTGGCATCCCAGACATCCGGTGCTCCCGTAGAGCGATATGGAGGGGGCGTGGCAGCACCCGCTTCGTGCAGGGGTCGTGACGCTCCGCTTCAAGGGAGATCAGAGGGCCTGTGCAGGAGATCACGGCGTAGTCCCAGCGGTTGGACCCAAGCGATCTAAAACATATCCCCTATCTTGCGGATAAGTTTTTAATCAGAAGAGTTCTCCTTTTTTATGTGTATGAAGGCCTAAAGACGACATTCTGACCACTGAAAAATTATATTAATAAATGAATCAGCTTAGAACAGTGGACATAAACACAACATGGAGTTAAAGAATGAAATCTATATCAAGTAAGCAACAGAAGGTCAATAAGCTCCCAATCTAGCTTTCCTATATATTTCAATCTAGAGATACTTAAAGCGTACCTGTCATGGCATAAAAAAAAATAATGCTTCTACAGTTTATGTTACTCACTGGGTCATGCAGATGCTTTACGTGTCTTTTTTTTATGAGTCTACGTTCTGTATTTGTCTCACAAATCCCTCTGATCTGCTGCTCACTCATTCTGCCATCCACTGCTTAGGAAGGAGTGTGTCCGAAGCAATCATTGAGTCAGCCTTCACTCACCATGCATTCACTTTGTCCCTGAGTCTGCTGTACTGGGCTGAGTATCTTTATCCAATCACTGCAGGCGCTCTGTAACCCCCTCCTCTCTGTTTTCCCCCTGCAATCTGATAGGACAGGAGTGAGCACAGGAGTGCAGTCTGATAGGACAGGAGTGCTAGTCCCACCCTCACTTCCTGGACTCTGTCCCAGCCTGTGCATCAGCTTGCACAAAGATGATGCTGCAGCCAGACAGAATTATATTCTGGATGGTGTGGGAACCCCTAGTGGTCTTTTTTTTATAATAAGCCATCTCTCTATTTTGGTTTTATAATAAGCCATGACAACATGGAGAGAACATACAAACTGTTTGTAGATGTTGTCCTTGGTGGGACTTGAACCCAAGACTCCAGCCCTGCAAGGCAACAGTGCTAACCATTAAGCCTACCCTTCCATTCAGCTCCACAGCTGATCATAGTAGATCATAGTAGATCATAGTAGATCATAGTAGATCATGGGAGATGAGGGGAAACCCTTGTTCTTGTGTTCGGTCTAAACCCCTGAAATTTGAACCCTAACAATCAACAACTAAACTGTCCATAGACAATAAATATTAGTTAGTTTAAAACCACTAATATTTCTTGTCTGTAGGAACAGAACCATTTATAATTCCAGGAAACCATTTATATCTCAAACAATACAGGACACGCTGAATACTCGGCTTTGATGTAGTAGCACAAAAGTTAGCAAAATTGTTGACCTTAGTTGATACTATCTATGGCGGCTGCTGTATTCTGTATTCTGCCTATCTACTGTTCTGTGTAACAAACTGACACAAAGCAGAGGAGATAACATTATAAAAACTGCAACATATTGTCATCAACACACAATACAAGTCCCATCGAGCCCAGATATCATCCTGACTGCGCATTGTAAATATGAGTGAAAAAATAAGAATTTTCTGTTCCTCTTTTGCATTGAGACGTAAAATGTACCCTGACAATGGAGTCTTTGTTCTATGATAAATCTTGAAATGTATCCATTCGATGGAGTAATGTCCCAATTTCCAGGCATTATCAGATGACTATTCTGGATGGCCAGATGTCATTACTTTAATACTTTGCAGCTCTCTACCGTTTCTTCTTATAAAGAGAGCAATGTAGAAATCTAACAAGGACCCAGTAGCTACTATACATGACCAAAGAACTTGTCTCCGCACCGGATCGAGTTACGCCTCAATTTAGTCCAGCTGCCTCCAAATCTTCTTAAAAAAGTTCCTGTAAGAAAATAATATTTAATGAGATTTCTTATTGTCCAGGACGCAGATAGATATATGGCACAAACTCCTACGGGGTGAGGAATTTTTGACTGTCGGTCTCTTATAATCCCGTGTCTAGAACAATATACATAGAGTTGGAGCAGGGAAGCTGGGGCTGGTGTTTGTTATAGCAGCCAAAGCAGTGTGAATAAGAAACGAGTTTTATCGTTTCTTTCCAATAGATGGTTAATGAGCCGCAGCCCATTAGACACAGAAGAGAGCGGCGCTCTCATAATATTTTACGTGCAATTATTGACTTCATTGGAGAAAGTAAATATTTGCACAATCTGTTCTATGTAACTGTGTTTTTATGAAAAGCCAACATTCAGTAAATGGTACGTGGATGTATGGGTTACTGAGCGTAGACACACACAAAGACGCTCAAGAAAAACATTCGTGTTCTGTATGGGAACTGTCATCAAAAATAGGTTAACGGTGCAATTTAGATAATTTTTGGACAAACCCGAGTCAAATGTGCGTGTGTGTATAGGGAAAATAGAGACTATTAGGTATCCCTCGGCTCAGAACTTGGATGACAACTATCTAATGTGATGGTTATCCTCAGGATAAGCCATTAATATCTGATCAGTGGCGGTCCGCAACCCTGCCAATGAGCTATTAGCCAGAAATGCATACACAGTGAATGGAGCAGGAAGCAGATGGCTCCATGAATTGTGTAGTGGCCATGCTGGGTTACTGCAGCTCAGCTTTCAATGATGTTCATGTACCTCAACGGGGCTGAGCTAAAAATGAGTGGGTCAGTTTGATTAGATAACTAACTAGGGATATGAGGGTCAATCTCTTTAACTGGAACTCGTAAATCATAGTTTAGAAAGGGCAAATCCCAAGATAAATAAGGGATTATTTTGGTTGATTTAGCCAACTGTAACACTCATGTTTCAGTAGACAGGAACACTGGTGGTAGTGGATCCGCTGGACCTGTGTGGCAGATGACACGGACCGTACCAGGGAGCAGAGTCTAAGGTGTTTTCACCAGAGTTTGCAGCAAGGCGGGATGAACTTGCTGTGGCAGGTGGTGCCCATCTTTGAACCCTCTCCAGCTCCACCACATCTTTCTTGTACACTGGTGCCCAGTACTGTACCCAGTATTCCATATGTGATCTGACTAGTGATTTGTACCTCGGTACAATTATTGCCTTGTCGTCGGCATCTATGCCCCTATTGATGCACCCCATGATTTTATTTGCCTTGGCAGCAGCTGCCCGACACTGGTCACTACAGCTAATTTTCTGTTAACTAACACTCCAAAGTCCTTTTCCACATCAGTCGTCCCAAGTGTTCTCCCATTTAACACATAATCCCAGCCCAGATTTTTCCTCCCCATGTGCATTACCTTACATTTATCAATGTTGAACCTCATCTGCCACTTCCCAGCCCAAACCTCCAACCTATCCAGATCCATTTGTAACAGTGCACTGTCCTCTATAGTGTTTACAGCTTTACAGAGTTTAGTATCATCAGCAACGATTGCTACTTTACTATTCAACCCCTCTGCAAGGTCATTAATGAATATATTAAATAGGACAGGACCCAAGACAGACCCCTGTGGTCCCCACTAGTAACAGTCACCCAATCAGAATAAGTACCATTAATAACCACCCTCTGTTTCCTATCACTGAGCCAGTTACTTACCCACTTACACACATTCTCCCCCAGCCCAATTCTTCTCATTTTATGCACCAATCTTTTATGTGGCACCGTATCAAATGCTTTGGAAAAATCCAGATATACGACATCCAGCGATTCCCCCTGGTCCAGTCTGGAGCTCACTTCCTCATAAAAGCTGATCAGGTTAGTTTGACAGGACAGATCTGTCATAAAGCCATGCTGATATGGTGTCATACATTTATTTTTCTCAAGATATTCCAAAATAGCATCTCATAGAAAAACCCCAAACAATTTACATACAACATCGGTTAAAATAACAGGTCTAAAATTCCTGGGGTCACCATTTGACCCCTTTTTAAATATTGGCACCACATTTGCTATGTGCCAGTCCTGGGGAACAGTCTTTGTCAATATAGAGTCCCTGAATATTAAAAATAGGGGTCTGTCTATTACATTACTTAATTCCTTTAGAACACAGGGGGTGAAAAGTCCCCCATTTAGTGTCAGTATTCTTGTTTATGAGGACATTATCCCAATTTATATTAAGGGCTTCTCAGAGTTGATCAAACTTTGCCTTGTTTTTGTGGCCCCTCGAGAGATTCCCTTATTGAATAACAAGTTATAATGTATTATATTATGATCACTATTTCCCAGGTGTCTTTCTACTTGTACATTAGTTACTCTATCAAATCTGTTGGTTAATATTAAGTCTAGTAGGGCGCCCCCTCTGGTCAGGTTCTGCACCATTTGGGACAGATAATTGTCTTTAGCTATAGTCAGAAACCTGTTTCCTTTATGAGAGTCACAGGTCTCAGTCTCACAGTTTATATCAGGATAGTTAAAGTCCGCATTATTATTACCTCATTCTGATTTGCTGCCTTGTTTATTTGCCTCAGTAATTGATCTTCTGCCTCTTCCATTATGTTTGGTGGCTTATAACAAACCCCTATCAGAATTTTTTTTATTTTTATCTCCATATATTTCTACCCATAATGACTCCACATTATAATTTCCCTCCCGTATATCCTCCCGCAGTGCGGCCTTCAGACTGGACTTTACATAAAGACAGACTCCTCCCCCTTTCCGTTTTGTCCGATCCTTCCTGAATAGAATATAACCCTGTATGTTGACCGCCCAGTCACAGGTATCGTTCAACCAAGTCTCTGTTATACCTACTATGTCATTATTTTCCTCCGACATCAACCACTCCAGTTAGTCAGTTTTATTGGTCAGACTTCTGGCATTAATCAACATGCAATTCAATGGTGTAAGTTTTTTTTTCCTATGAAGCCTATCCCTATTAACGATTCCAACCCCTCCCTCCGCTCCACCCCCAGGTACATTACTAAGTCCCCCCTTTCTATCTACACTATCTTCCCCCTCTATGTTGTAGGTCCCCCCCCCCCCAGTCCCTAGTTCAACCTCTTGGGGGGGGGGGGGGGGTAAGCCCTTGAGCCCTGGTGCTTAAGGACCTGTACGCCCATGGGAATTTTGGACTGGACCGGAATGCCTGCTGAAATCATTCAGCAGGCATCCCAAGACAATGCCTGGGGGGTCCTGACCCCCCATGTCGGTGATTGCCGCAAATCGCCGATCAATTCAGATTGACGATTTGCAGCGATTCCGGGCTGATCGGGTCTCTGATGACCCAATAGCCTGGAAAATAGGGATGATTGGAAAGGGCGGGGGGGGGGGCTTAAAGTTGAAATGTTCGCTCTGCCGGGTCCTGGATGTCCGGGGAGAGTGAGAGGGAAGATGGCTGCGTGTGCCGGAGTGGCGAGGGACCGGTGACAGGCAGCGGCGAGGGACCGGTGACAGGCAGCGGCGAGGGACCGGTGACAGGCAGCGGCGAGAGACCGGCGACAGGCAGCGGTGGGTCCGGTTGCAGTAAGGAGGCGGGGGCAGCAGTGAAGATCAGTGGTAAAAGTTGTCTGGGCAAGCTGGGAGTTGTAGTTTTGCAACATCTGGAGGGTCACAGTTTGGTGACCACTGTGCAGTGGTGTCCAAACTGTAGCCCTTCTAGATGTTGCAAAACTACAACTCCCAGCATGCCCAGACAGTCCAGGCATACTGGAAGTTGTAGTTCTGTAACATCTGGCCCTTCAGAAGTTGCAGATCTACAACTCCCAGCATGCCTGGACAGTCTGTGCATGCTTAGAATTGAAGTTTTGCAACATCTGGAGGGCTACAGTTTGGACACCCCTGCACAGTGGTCTCCAAACTGTTCTCCAGTTGTTGCATAACTACAACTCCCAACATGTCCTTCGGCTGTCTGGGCACACTGGGAGTTGTAGTTTTGCAACAACTGGAGGCACACTGGTTGAGAAACACTGAGTTGAGTAACAAACTGTTTTACAACCAGTATGTCTTCAACTGTTGCATAACTACAACCCCCAGCATGCACTGACAGCCAAAGGGCATGCTGGGAATGTTAGTAGTATGCCTCCAGCTGTTGCATAACTACAAGTACCAGCATGCCCTTCAGCTGTCACTGCATGCTGAGAGTTGTAGTTTTTGCAACAGCTGAAGGCACACTGGTTGTGAAACACAGCGTTTGTTACCTAACTCAGTGTTTGTCAACCAGTGTGCCTCCAGCTGTTGTAAACTACAACTCCCAGCATGCACTTATAGACCATACACGCTGGGGGTTGTAGTTTTGCAACAGCTGGAGGCACACTGGTTGCAAAACACTGAGTTAAGTAACAAACTCTGTGTTTTGCAACCAGTGCGCCTCCAGCTGTTGCATAACTACAACCCCCAGCATGCACAGACAGCTAAAGGGCATGCTGGGAGATGTACCGGGTACAGTCACACGAGCAGGGGTTTATGGTAAGTTTATCGCTGCAAGTTTGAGATGCAGCAAATTTTCCGCTGCAGCTCAAACTCCAAGCGGGAAACTCCCTGTAAACCCCTGCCTGAATGTACCCTAAAAACACTACACTACAGTAACACAAAATAAAAAGTAAAACACTACATATACATACTCCCCCCTGTCCCCCCTGTCCCCCCCCCCCCCCTGCCCAATAAAAAAAAAAAGTCTCGTACGACACTGTTTTCAGTATGGAGCCTCCAGCAAAACAACTCCCAGTATTGCCGGACAGCCATTGACTGGGAGTTTTGAAGCAGCTGGAGGCACCCGGTTTGGGAAATATTGCCATAGGGTATCCCTTATTTAGGCTTCAAATGTGTATGGCGCTCTCTCACTTCAGAGCCCTGTCTTATTTCAAGGCAACAGCTTAGAGCCACATATGGGGTATTTCTGTACTCGGGAGAAATTACCTAACACATTTTGGGGGGCTTTTTCTCCTTTTACCCCTAATGAAAAGGTAAAGTTGGGGTCTACTCCAGCATACTATTGTAAAAAAAAACATATGAGGTATTTCCTTACTCGAGAGAAATTGTGTTTTGTGGGCTTTTTCTCCTTTTACACCTTGTGAAAATTCAAAAACTGGGTCTACAAGAACATGCGAGTGTAAAAGATTTTGAATTTTCTCCTTCACTTTGCTGCTATTCCTGTGAAACACCTTTCTGAATGTCATTTTGAATACTTTGATGGGTGCAGTTTATATAATGGGGTCATTTATGGGGTATTTCTAATATGAAGACCCTTCAAATCCACTTCAAACCTGAACTGGTCCCTGAAAAATTCTGATTTTTAAAAATTTGGGATAATTCGAAAATTGCTGCTGAACTTTGAAACCCTCTGGTGTCTTCCAAAAGTAAAAACTTGTCAACTTTATGATGCAAACATAAAGTATACATATTGTATATGTGAATCAAAATATAATTTATTTGGTAAGCCTATTTTCCTTGTAAGCAGAGAGCTTCAAAGTTAGAAAAAGTATATACAAACTTCCCATGCGTAAGTGATCTACACCAAAACTGAAAATCCAATGCATAAAAAACAGCGTGTAAAGTTTATAGTTAGAAAAATATATTTTATTTAACAAATATGCATGAAAGACAAGACACAATAAAATCACATAAAAATGGTGCTACGGTGAGAACTGACA
Organism: Hyla sarda; assembly: GCF_029499605.1. NCBI lineage: Eukaryota > Metazoa > Chordata > Amphibia > Anura > Hylidae > Hyla > Hyla sarda. The sequence goes on from NC_079191.1 coordinate 410,830,935, forward strand.
GAAAGACGGGGGCTATGCATGCAAGTACAAAATATGCAACATATGAAATGCAACTACCGTATTTTTCGCCGTATAATACGCACTTTTTCTTCCCCAAAACTGGGGGGAAAAAGTCGGTGCGTCTTATACGGCGAATACACCCCTATTGCGGCGGTCCCTGCGGCCGGGACCCGCGGCTAATACAGGACATCACCGGTCGCGGTGATGCCCTGTATTAACCCTTCAGACGCGGCGATCAAAGCTGACCGCCGCATCTGAAGGGAAAGTGACACTAACCCGGCTGTTCAGTCGGGCTGTTCGGGACCGTCGTGATTTCACCGCGGCGGTCCCGAACAGCCCGACTGAATAGCCGGGTTAGTGCTTACAGGACACCGGGGGGGACCTTACCTGCCTCCTCGGTGTCTTCTCCGTTCAGGGATCCCCTGTATGCCGGCGCTCTCCTTCCTCGTCATCACGTCGTCGCGTACGTGCGTCGGCGTGCGTAACGATGTGATGGCGGAGACGGAGAGCGAGGATACCCGGCCGGCAGTAGAGACGTTCCAGAGCGACGGGGACACGGCGACAGCGATGGAGCGACATCCAGGGCAGCGGTGACGGGTCCGGAGCGGCGGGGACACGTGAGTATTACCTCCTATGCAGTGGTCTTCAATCTGGAGACCTCCAGATGTTGCAAAACTACAACTCCCAGCATGCCCGGACAGCCAACGGCTGTCCGGGCATGCTGGGAGTTGTAGTTTTGCAACATCTGGAGGTCCGCAGATTGAAGACCACTATTGGGTTCAAAATCTTTATTTTTTTAGATTTTGCCCCTAAAAATTGGGTGCATCTTATACGCCGGTGCGTCCTATAGGACGAAAAATACGGTAAGTGCAAGAGAAGCCACTTGGAACAAGCAGCATAAATATCAGGCACTGCTCCTTTAAGAGCTATAACAGCTACAATGGTAAAAAATAAAAATAAAAAATCATGGGAGTATGTATATGGCTCACCAGTAAGTTAGTAACAATAATGTAGCAGCAAAGCAATAAAGTGCCATGTGCAAAGTAAGCAAGCTAGTTCATACATAAACAGGCATAAATGTAAACATAAACATCAAAGTACACTAGTTAATAGTGATACCAACAAGTGCAGCGTTCAGGCCTCGACACCCAAATGTTTTCGCTCCTAGGCTTCTTCCGCGGAGGAAATGATGCAAGTATCGACAAAAATTTACCATTATGTTAAAGTAAAATATGTCACGAAAAAACAATCTTGGAATCAAATTCATAAGTAAAAGCATCCCAGAGTTACAGTATTAATGCTCAAAGAGACAGTGGTGAGATGTGCAAAAAATACTCTGGTCTTTAACCCCTTAAGGACTCAGGGTTTTTTCCGTTTTTGCACTTTCGTTTTTTCCTCCTTTTATTTTAAAAATCATAACCCTTTAAATTTTCCACCTAAAAATCCATATTATGGCTTATTTTTTGCGTCGCCAATTCTACTTTGCAGTGACATTAGTCATTTTACCCAAAAATGCATGGCGAAACGGAAAAAAAGGATTTTGTAACTTTTGGGGGCTTCCGTTTCTACGCAGTGCATATTTCGGAAAAAATTACACCTTATCTTTATTCTGTAGGTCCATACGGTTAAAATGATCCCCTACTTATATAGGATTGATTTTGTCGCACTTCTGGAAAAAATCATAACTACATGCAGGAAAATGTATACGTTTAAAAATGTAATCTTCTGACCCCTATAACTTTTTATTTTTCCACGTACAGGGTATGAGGACTCATTTTTTGCGCCGTGATCTGAAGTTTTTATTGGTATGATTTTTGTTTTGATCGGACTTTTTGATCACTTTTTATTCATTTTTTAATGGTATAAAAAGTGACCAAAAATGCGCTTTTTTTGACTTTTGAATTTTTTTGCACGTACGCCATTGACCGTACGGTTTAATTAATTATATATTTTTATAGTTCGGACATTTACGCACGCGGTGATACCACATATGTTTATTTATTTATTTTTTTTACACTGTTTTATTTTTTTTATGGGAAAAGGGGGGTGATTCAAACTTTTATTAGGGAAGGGGTTAAATGACCTTTTTTTTTTTACATTTTTTTTACAATTTTTTACATTTTTTTTGCAGTGTTATAGGTCCCATAGGGACCTATAACACTGCACACACTGATCTTTTACGCAGATCACAGGCGTGTATTAACACGCCTGTGATCAGTGTTATCGGCGCTTGACTGCTCCTGCCTGGATCTCCGGCACGGAGCAGTCATTCGCCGATCGGACACCGAGGAGGCAGGTAGGGGCCCTCCCGGTGTCCTGTCAGCTGTTCAAGGCGCCGCGATTTCACTGCGGCGGTCCCGAACAGCCCGACTGAGCAGCCGGGTCACTTTCACTTTCACTTTAGAAGCGGCGGTCAGCTTTGACCGCCGCTTCTAAAGGGTTAATACCGCACATCGCCACGATCGGCGAAGTGTGGTATTAGCCACGGGTCCCGGCCGTTGATGAGCGCTGGATCCGACGCGATATGATGCGGGATCGCGGCGCGATCCCGCTTCAAATCGCGGGAGCCGGCGCAGGACGTAAATATACGTCCTGCGTCGTTAAGGGGTTAAGGCCAAAATGGGCTTGGTCCCCAAGGGGTTAAACACTCCTCCACCCTTCTGGCCATCTTCTCCCCAAGCACAGCTGCACCCACCCCACTGAGGTGCCCGTCCCTACGGTAGAGCCGGTATCTGACAGCAAAGTCGGCCCAGTTCTCCATGAACCTAAACCCCCCTTCCTACAACAGCTTCTGAGCCACTTGTTTACCTCCCTAATCTCCTGCGGCCTCTCTGGTGCGGCTCGTGGTACAGGTAATATTTCAGAAAATATTACCTTGGAGGTCCTTGCCTTAGTCCCTGAAATCATTTTTAAGGACACTCCACCTACCCCTTACTTTGTCATTGGTTCTGATATGTACCATGACTGCTGGGTCCTCTCCAGCCAGTGGCGGATCCAGGGGGGGGCAACGGGGCAATTGCCCCCCCCCCCCCCGAGATTGCTGCCCCCCCCCCGCTCCCAAGCATGGTGGAGCCGAAGCTGTAAGCTCCGGCTCCACCATTCCCTAACCTTACACACACGCTGTGCACAGTGTGTGAGCTGCGGGGACGAGATCCACTAAAGGCCGGCGCGATGACGTCACATCATCGCGCCGGCGCTTGGAGGACCCGTCCCCGCGGCCTGCATACTGTAAGTAAGGGTATGCTCAGGGTCCAGGGGATTAGGGAAAGAGGATATGCGCCACTGTTAGGAGGAGGGGGGAGGGGGGGTCAGAGAAAAGGGAATATTTATTGAGGGTCTGCAGGGAAAAGCACAGGGGGCATTATATGTGAAGAGCACATGACAGGGGGCCCCCTGTCCTGTGCCCTTCACATATAATGTCCCCTGTGCTGTGCCCCTCACATAATGCCCACTGTGCTGTGCCACACATATAAATTGTATGTGAGGGGCACAGGACAGAGGGCATTATATGTGAGGGGCACAGCACAGTGGGCATTATATGTGTGGGGCACAGAACAGGGGGCATTATATCATATAATGCCCCCCTGTCCTGTGCCCCTCACATATAATGCCCCCTGTGCTGTGCCCCTCACATATAATCCCCCCTGTGCTGTGCCACACATATAAATTATATGTGTGGGGCACAGCACAGGGGGGCATTATATGATATAATGCCCCCCCTGTTCTGTGCCCCACACTTATAATGCCCCCTGTGCTGTGCCCTTCACATATAATGTCCCCTGTGCTGTGCCCCTCACATAATGCCCACTGTGCTGTGCCACACATATAAATTATATGTGTGGGGCACAGCACAGGGGGCATTATATGTGTGGGGCACAGAACAGGGGGCATTATATGATATAATGCCCCCCTTTCCTGTGCCCCTCACATATAATGCCCCCTGTGCTGTGCCCCTCACATATAATGCCCCCTGTGCTGTGCCACACATATAAATTATATGTGTGGGGCACAGCACAGGGGGCATTATATGTGTGGGGCACAGCACAGGGGGGTATTATATGATATAATGCCCCCCCGTTCTGTGCCCCACACTTATAATGCCCCCTGTGCTGTGCCCCTCCCATATATTGCCCCTTGTGTGCTGTTCCCCTCACATATATTGCCCCCTTTGCTGTGTCCCACACATATAATGCACCCTGTGCTGTGCCCCTCACATATAATTCCCCATCATGCGCCCCTCATATATAATGCCCCCATCATGCGCCCCTCACATATAATGCCCTCTGTGCTGTGCCCCTCACATATAATGCTCCTGTCATGTGCCCCTCACATATAATGCCCCCATTCTTTGCCCCTCACATATAATGCCCCCATCATGCACCCCTCATATATAATGCCCCCTGTGCTGTGCCCTTCACAAATAATGCCCCCATCATGTGCCCCTCACATTTAATGGACATGGGGCTTTATATGTGAAGGGCACAGCACAGGGGGCATTAGATGTGAGGGGCGCATGATGGGGGCATTATATGTGAGGGGCACAGCACAGGGGGCATTATATGTGCGGGATGCATGATGGGGGCTTTATATATGAGGGGCGCATGATGGAGGCATTATATGTGAGGGGCAAAGAATGGGGGAATTATATGTGAATGGCACAGCACAGGGGGCATTAAATGTGTGGGGCACATGACAGAAGCATTATATGTGAGGGGCACAGCACAGAGGGCATTATTATGTGGGGGGAACAGGACAGGTCATAATTATTATATGTAGGGGCACAAGATGGGGCATTATTACTATATGTGAAGGCACAGAGTGTTTTGCCTTTCAGAAGTATATTGTAGATTATGAGGAATTTCTGGGGTGGTAAGTTTTTTAGGGGCCACAATACATTACGGTATTTTACTCAGAGGGTGCACTGCACAGCAAGTTATATTCAGAGAATGCACTGTGTGGTAGTATTAGATTTAGAGGGCACAGTGTGTGGTAGTATTATATTCAGTGGGTACAGTGTGTGATAGTATTATATTTAGAGGGTGCAGTGTGTGATAGTATTATATTCAGAGGGTGCAGTGTGTGATAGTATTATATTCAGAGGGTGCAGTGTTTGGTAGTATTAAATTTAGAGGGCACAGTGTGTGCTAGTATTATATTCAGTGGGTACAGTGTGTGATAGTATTATATTTAGAGGGTGCAGTGTGTGATAGTATTATATTCAGAGGGTGCAGTGTTTGGTAGTATTAAATTTAGAGGGCACAGTGTGTGGTAGTATTGTATTCAGTGGGTACAGTGTGTGATAGTATTATATTCAGAGGGTGTGTGCCAGTATTATATTCAAATAATACAGTGTTTGGCAGTATTATAATAATTATTGTTTTCATATAGAGGATCAGAATGCGCTGACATAGTGAGGAGACATCTGGGCATCAAGTTCCGCAGAGAGAAGATTTAGCTGGAACAAATTCTGGCGGTATGTACCAGCTGAATTAGATAAGGAAAGACTATAGAGAAGACTTCACCTGTAATCACTGATATCATTATGTATTCTCCTCACTATAGAGAAGACGTCACCTGTAATCACTGATATCATTTTGTATTCTCCTCACTATAGAGAAGACGTCACCCATAGTCACTGATATCATTGTGTATTCTCCTCACTATAGAGAAGACGTTACCTGTAATCACTGATCTCTATAGTGAGGAGAATACACAATGATATTAGTGATTACAGGTGACGTCTTCTCTATAGTGAGGAGAATACACAATGATAAGACGTCACCTGTAGTCACTGATATCACTGTGTATTCTCCTCACTGTAGAGGAGACGTCACCTGTAATCACTGATATCATTGTGTATTCTCCTCACTATAGAGAAGATGTCACCTGTAATCACTGATCTCTATAGTGAGGAGAATACACAATGATATCAGTGACTACAGGTGACGTCTTCTCTATAGTGAGGAGAATACACAATGATATCAGTGATTACAGGTGACGTCTTCTCTATAGTGAGGAGAATACACAATGATATCAGTGATTACAGGTGACGTCTTCTCTATAGTGAGAATACACAATGATATCAGTGATTACAGGTGACGTCTTCTCTATAGTGAGGAGAATACACAATGATAAGACGTCACCTGTAGTCACTGATATCAATGTGTATTCTCCTCACTATAGAGAAGACGTCACCTGTAGTCACTGATATCATTGTGTATTCTCCTCACTATAGAGGAGACGTCACCTGTAATCACTGATATCATTGTGTATTCTCCTCGCTATAGAGAAGAGGTCATCTGTAATCACTGATATCATTCTGTATTCTCCTCACTATGTTGTGAGGAGGTTGAAGACCACTGGTATTAAAGGTTGTACTCACCTGTCCCCGTCGCTTCGGACCGTCACCGCTCGTCACCGCTGCCCTGGATGTCGCCCTCCAACACTGTCGCCGCGTCCTCGGGGTGTCCCCGATGCTCCGGCAAGGCCTCTGCTTCCCCGGCATCCTCGCTCTCTGTCGCCGCCATCACGTCATTACGCATGCCGCTCCTATTGGATGATGGGATGGCGTGCGCAGCGTCATGATGACGTTGGAGGAGAGCGACGACGATGCAGGGGATCCCGAAGAGGACGCGCCGGAGCCCCGAGGACAGGTGAGTGATCGTCAGCCGACCACACAGGGCACCGTAAACGGCTATCCGGTGGCAGCTGAAGCAGTCTGCACTGCCGGATAGCCGTTTATGCGATGGCCCCGACATACAAAAGCATCGTATGTTGATGCTGCCTTCAACATGCAATGGCCTCTGAGAGGCCATCGTATCTTGAAATTATCTTATGTCGGGGCCATCGTAGGTTGGGGGGTCATTGTCATAGAGTCCACAACTACCAGTACCTGTCTGGCCTGCCCTGCACTCCTCCTTCCCTCCTTACTGGAGCAGACACCCCCCCCCCCCTGGCGGTCAGAGGCAGAGTCCTGCTGCAGTACTGCTATAGAAAACTATTCCTCTGCACCCCAAATATCTAAGCCTCAGAACAAAACGTTGCAGAACACCAATTGCTTAGTAAGAGTGCGGAACATCTGTTGTTATCATACGTACAGTCATTATATTCTCATTTGCTACTTGATATATCTGTTTGCGTAGGTCAGTTACAAAACATCTTACATTTGAAGGGCTATAGTCATATATAAGAATATATTCCTCCCAGCAGTAAACACGAGCGCTGCGTCTCTTTCAACAAAAATGGATGCAGCCGGCTGGAAACCTTCCAATGAAGTAACAAAATACTATGGAATTACAAAGTTAAAGTGAGATTATCCTGAAGGCCCAGAAATATCACTTTTTGTCTGTGATTCATTTATGTTCTACTTATTGTTTAAAGCTGGTTAAATGGTGATCTTATAAGAGGGGGATTGAAAAGGGATCGGACCAAGTAAGACTGAACCTTTTTATTTCCAAGAAGACCATAGCAGCCCCAAATGCACGACTTCTTAACACATTGAAACTTAAAGGGGTTATCCAGCGATTAAACTTATCACCTATCCACAGGGGTATTCTGTCCCCCATCTTCCTAGACAAACTGGTGTCGGGAGTGACAGCTCGCTCCACCAATCACTAGCTGAGGCAGGACATGGCTGCGATCAGTGATTGGTGGAGCAGGCTGTCACTCCCGAGACCATTTCACCTTGAAAAAGGGAAGTTTAAGCTAGGAGATAGTTCCCATTCTGGAGACCATGGGGTTTAAGGGGGGGGGGGGGTCTGTCCCCTGTGGATAGGGAATACGTTTTATTCACCAGATAACCCCTTTAAGAGATTGGTTGGCTCAATAATGTTAATGCCAAGAATTTTTAATCAAACATTGGCCCAGATTTACTATGGCTGGGACTTCAAAATGTTGGTTCCATTTGCTCCAGAATTGTGACATATAGCAATCGTGCCACATTTCTTAAAGAGGTACTCCGGTGAAATTTATTATTTCTTTTTAAATCAACTGGTGCCAGAAAGTTAAACAAATATGTAAATTACTTCTATTTAAAAAATCTTAATCCTTCCAGTACTTATCAGCTGTTGTATGCTCCAGAGGAAGTTCTTTCTTTTTTTAACTTCTTTTCTCTCTGACCACAGTGCTCTCTGCTGACACCTCTGTCCATGTCAGGAACCGACCAGAGCAGGAACAAATCCCCATAGCACACCTATGCCTCTGGACAATTCCTTACATATACAGAGGTGTCAGCAGAGAGCACTGTGGTCAAAACTTCCAGCTGATTAGTACTGGAAGGATTAAGATTTTTAAATAGAAGTAATTTACAAATCTGTTTAACTTTCTGGCACCAATTGATTTAAAAAAAAAAATAATCTTTAAAAAAACAGTAAAATGTGCCTTACTCAACAAGAAGCTATAGATCAGAAAATGAGTATGGCTTAGCCAAAAGGGGCCTTGACTTTAATATGACACTGTAGATTTCTACATCACTCATTGAGTGGAGTGAGAATGAGCAAAAATGTTAAGAATTTTTTAAAAGTCACAAATAATAAATGTGTCTAAAAACCATGAAACTAGGAGACCCTGCCCCCCCCCCCCCCCCAATAACCGTCAGAAGGCAAAACTGGTGAGCAAGGCACAAATGCACCCAAAAATGGTGCAAAGGCAGAATAAATATAGTGACGTCAAGATGGCCATGAAATAAGAAGAGAAATTCATTCTTATTGTAATTTATTCAAAGAACGGAGGTGGGATAGAAGAGTTGGCAGACAGAACTGCAGGTGTCTAGTAGAGTGGTTAGCCAGAGGGAAATACATTTACCATAAATTACCATTCAACCATGCCATGGGATGTTGAGGACCTAAATGAATGATTGGGTATCTGTCAGATTTCCTAATGAACTTCAGGGACCAAGTGTTGAAAATCCTTAAAAAAAAAAACCCTACCTTTGGCACAAAGACAGCTTGTCCCACCTGTGGATCCAACATAGTTGCATTCATTTATCAAAATGGCATGTTCTTTGCATTTGAAAGGTTGATTAACTCTTAAGTGACATATTTAGGAACCCTTCTTCCCTCCTTCACCCATACCCCCCTTCTATTAGTCAGTGAAAAGCAAATAAAGGGGTACTCCGCTCCTAGACATCTTATCCCCTATCCAAAGCATAGGGGATAAGATGTCTGATGATGGGATCAGACATGACTGGTGTCACGCCCCCTCCCATAGACTTGCATTGAGGTGGCAAGGCCGTGACGTCACGAGCCTCCGGCGCTGCATCCGACGGTCTAAACGAATGCCGGGTGCAGCAGGGAGATTGCGGGGGTCCCCAGAGATAGGACCCCCATGATCAGACATCTTATCCCCTATTCTTTGGATAGGGGATAAGATGTCTAGGGGCGGAGTACCCCTTTAACGGGAGTTGAGCTCTCCTGGCTTTGAATGGGTGTCTTGCAATACCATACTTTACCTGTAGTGGCCACTCATGTAGGTTCATCTCTAATCTTGATCGTCAGTAATCCTCAGTGATGGCCTCTTTAATACATCCATATGCAGACTGTCTCAATACTACTCACTGTGCTGTTGGAAACTTATATTTACATTTTTACAGCTCAGTTTTATTAAATAAAAAAAAATGGAGGCATTAGTTACAGATGCAAAGGCTGATATTCCACCCAGCAGCTGGGAGTTCCCCGGACAATGCTCTAGTGCGGTATTGTTCCAGACAGATTTTCCATACCCTGTCCACAGATATTTTACAGTCCCGTGTAATGAAACTAGATAGAGATCACTTACATATTTCACAAACAAATTCTCGTCTGGTCTTGTCAATCAATGAGGACATACCAGCGCTAAAGTCTCAATAAATCACGGATGACAACTACAATCGCCCAATGGTATATTTACAGTAAGGGCTTATCATCGACAATAAGGGTAATGAGTTTTACATTACAGAACACAGTAAATATTTTAGGACTCTTATTGATTGACATGAAGTCTCCTTTTTTTTTCCACGAAGAACTTCCGCAGCAGCAGATGTGTTTATTTTACTGAATACATTGTACAGCACCCAGTCCCAGCAGAACATCTGTAAAACAAGATGAAAGAGAAGATCCCTGTCAATCAATCCGTGATTGACAGGATGCACCTTATGACATTTTATAAGCTTTGCAGCAGCATGGTGTGTATTGTATTGTGTATAGCTGCTGTATGTAGCACCACAGATATGTTGAGTATTGATTGGGTTATAATTGTTTTTATGTAACTTGTAGCTTCTGGGCCCTGATGTTAAATCTTCAACAGGAAAATACGCCATTAATAATACTGTGAATAAGAAAAAACAAGGGAACAGAGACGGTGCTATATAGTGCAATTACTTCCGGTGGATACCTGTAAATACAGTAGATGGATTAATCTGCTCACCTTGGAGTGTTGCGCCATCAGGCACAACACTGTGAAGTGCTTTCCATAGATAGATGTCGGGAGGCAGCCGATGTCACAACGGTGCGGGATACAGGTAGACAATCTGGTTAAAGGGGTACTCCGGCGCTTAGACATCTTATTCCCTATCCAAAGGATAGGGGATATGATGCCTGATCGCGGGAGTCCCGCCGCTGGGGACCCACGTGATCTTGCACACCGCACCCCGTTAAAATCAGTCCCCGGAGCGTGTTCGCTCCGGGTATGATTACGTCACAGGGGAGCAGAGTTGTGACGCCACAATTCTCCGGCCCCGTGATCTACAGTAATCAGACCCAGAGCGTGCAAGATCACGGGGGTCCCCAGCAGCGGGACCCCCGCAATCAGGCATCCTATCCCCTATCCTTCGGATAGGGAATAAGATGTCTAAGCGCCGGAGTACCCCTTTAAGGATGACCTGGCAGGGTTCCTCGTTTTTCCATAAAAATTTTGACTTATGGCATGCAGCGCATCACCCGAGAACACAATGATGGTGAGAGCAATGTGTCTTTTATTAGGTAAGTATACAAGACAGCTTCGTGGACAACGCGTTTCAAAAGACCTCAGAGTCACCCTGCCAGCCTGCCCAAAAGTCATCCCTTTGACTCAGTTAGACAGCTTGTGACGCATGGAGGAGTTGGTTTGCTGGGGCAGAAGGTTGCACGATGACTTTCATAAGGTTTGGGCTCCTTGGAAAACGTTCAAAAGAACAGACTGTTCACCCAAGACCAACGTGTCTAATTGATACTGATTTTGCTGCGATGGGTAATGGGCCTCCTTTGCCTGCCCCCCCCCCCCTTCACCTTTACATATTTTGGATAATATTATCTATGTCCTTACTACTTACTACCAGCTGGGATTATGCGGTTATAGAGGAGATAAATTATCTTCCCCACCCCAACCTACCCCTACTTACCTACCATCATCTGGATCCAGTGATGTCTCATACTTTCTTTACTTTTGAATTTTTTTCCCTCAATTCAGTCTCTTAAGTTGCCTGACATGTATCTAGTTGGGTCTTAGACCCGTTTTTGTATAGCTAAGTGTCTTCAGCAGGTAAAATTCATGAAGAAGGTCCTATGTATCTGGTACGTCACATGTATCTGATCTTATATATCTGAAATTATATGTTTCTGTATATGTCTTTATTTGACATTTCCTTTGCTTGTTCGTTTGATGTTTTATTATGAAAACAATGTAAATAAAAATTAGAATTGGAAAAAATACAGAATATGGTTTTTGCCAATCTTGTAACTGAGCCCATTGACATTAATTGTTAAAGGGGTTGTCCAGCCAAAACTAACGTATCCCCTATCTACAGGTTCTATTCATTTCTATGGCACCCCCGGAGATGCCCAAGTGCTGTACTCAGGTCTCCCCACTGAGAGTCAGGGTCCCCTTCGAAAGATCACGAGGGGTCCCAGCAGTCGGACCCCCCATCCCCCCCCCCCCTCCCCCAGCTAATGTTCCCTTATCCTGTGGATAGAGTATACGTTAGTTTAGGCTGGAAACCCCTTTTAAGTGTCATCTTTGATAGATGTGCTTTTGCTTTTATGGTGCTTCTTGTCTTTTTTATATAAATGTGATTTAAAGTTATGTTTTAGTTGAGAAACTCTGAGTGACCATTTTCCATCACAAACTTAATTGGTAAAAATCTGTCTAGCTGCAGCTGCCAGTAGGGGGAGTTTTCTGTATACAGATTCATACAGGTATCATTATTTAGCTAGGACCCAGATCCACCCGCCCCATAAGTAAATAATGCCAGACTATAGATGTATAGGTATATAGAGAACAGAGGTATACATGTGTATATAGATCACAAACTGCAGAACTATGGAGCATCAGCAGACTTGGAATATATCTGTTATTTCCCAAGTTTTGACCCTTATACTGTGACTGATGTAACAGCACAATGGAAATAAATAACTACAGAAAAGTCAGCTTCCAGGGCCAGAGAGCGTTCCCCTGTATGTTCTATGAATAGGGCCCTTCTTCTTCATCCTTACATACAGCATCATGTGTGAATGGAAGAGATCCCACAATGTTTCCTTTCAATAAAAATGAGAAGAAAATGTTTTATTTTCCTTATGTTTTTGAGTCACAGAATTTCACGCTTGTTGAGATGAAATAGGGACATTATTCACTGGAGGTGACGGGCTATCAGCGCTGGACATGGCGGCCAATGGCTGGTATTGTTCTTATTATATGCTAAGGAAGCAAATCCCTGTTAATGAACAATAATTCCTTCTTTTCTATTGCGACTACAGACGGCGCCAATGCAGTTTACTTCAGTGAGTTATAATAGACACGAGGACAGAGGCGTAGGATGAGATTCGTAGGTCTGCGCTAGAATCCACATATGTATTGACTTCAATTTAGATAGATAGAAAGATAAATATGAGATAGATAGATAGAAATGACATAGATAGATGATAGATAGATATGAGATAGATAGATAGATAGATAGAAAGATAGAAATGACATAGATAGATGGTAGATAGATAGATAGATATGAGATAGATAGCTAGATAGATTTGAGATAGATAGATAGATAGATAGATAGATAGATAGATAGATAGATAGGCAAATTAGGCAGCCGCCTAGAGTGCCCTCTTGATGGCTCTGGCGCCGTTCTGCCCTCCACAAGAAAGTTATTTCTCCAGGTCCTGACAACCACAAAACTGTCACCCCAGTAGTAAGGTCATTACATGAGAAGGTTTGTTACAGTGTGTCACCCCAGTAGTAAGGTCATTACATGAGAAGGTTTGTTACAGTGTGTCACCCCAGTAGTAAGGAGATTACATGAGGAGGAGGTTTGTTACAGTGTGTCACCCCAGTAGTAAGGAGATTACATGAGGAGGAGGTTTGTTACAGTGTGTCACCCCAGTAGTAAGGTCATTACATGAGAAGGTTTGTTACAGTGTGTCACCCCAGTAGTAAGGTCATTACATGAGAAGGTTTGTTACAGTGTGTCACCCCAGTAGTAAGGAGATTAAATGAGGAGGAGGTTTGTTACAGTGTGTCACCCCAGTAGTAAGGAGATTACATGAGGAGGAGGTTTGTTACAGTGTGTCACCCCAGTAGTAAGGTCATTACATGAGAAGGTTTGTTACAGTGTGTCACCCCAGTAGTAAGGAGATTACATGAGGAGGAGGTTTGTTACAGTGTGTCACCCCAGTAGTAAGGAGATTACATGAGGAGGAGGTTTGTTACAGTGTGTCACCCCAGTAGTAAGGTCATTACATGAGAAGGTTTGTTACAGTGTGTCACCCCAGTAGTAAGGTCATTACATGAGAAGGTTTGTTACAGTGTGTCACCCCAGTAGTAAGGAGATTAAATGAGGAGGAGGTTTGTTACAGTGTGTCACCCCAGTAGTAAGGAGATTACATGAGGAGGAGGTTTGTTACAGTGTGTCACCCCAGTAGTAAGGTCATTACATGAGAAGGTTTGTTACAGTGTGTCACCCCAGTAGTAAGGTCATTACATGAGAAGGTTTGTTACAGTGTATCACCCCAGTAGTAAGGAGATTACATGAGGAGGGGGTTTGTTACAGTGTGTGACCCCAGTAGTAAGGAGATTACATGAGGAGGAGGTTTGTTACAGTGTGTCACCCCAGTAGTAAAGAGATTACATGAGGAGGAGGTTTGTTACAGTGTGTCACCCCAGTAGTAAGGAGATACCATGAGGAGGTTTGTTACAGTGTGTCACACCAAAAGTAAGGAGATTACATAAGGTGGAGGTTTATTACTGTGTTTCACCCCAGTGGTAAGGTGGGGCTTGTCAATGGGAGGAGTCAAGGGGGCGGAAAATTTTGCTTTTGTCTAGGGTGTCAAAAATCCTTGCACCAGCACCTGTTGACAAAGATAAATAAATTGATAGATATATATGAGAGAGTGAGATAGATAGATAGATAGATAGATATATAGATAGATAGATAGATATGAGAGAGTGAGATAGATAGATAGATATGAGATAGATTGATAGATAGATAGATAGATAGATAGATATGAGATAGATAGATAGATATGAGATAGATAGATAGATATGAGATAGATAGATAGATAGATATGAGATAGATAGATAGATATGAGATAGATAGATATGAGATAGATAGATATGAGATAGATAGATATGTGATAGATAGATAGATAGATAGATAGATATAAGATAGATAGATATGAGATAGATAGATATGAGATAAATAGATAGATATGAGATAGATAGATATGTGATAGATAGATAGATATAAGATAGATAGATATGAGATAAATAGATAGATACGAGATAGATATTAGATATGAGATAAATAGATAGATAGATCTATAGATCTTGCACTATTAGCTGTGAGCCATGTTATTGAGAAGTGGAAGTGTATAGGAACCACAGCTTAGCCCTGTGAAGTTATAGAGCGGGGTCATCAAGTACTGAGCCTCAGTTCAAATGCGTTCTGAAAGTGACGAATCAGGATTCTCTATCTGGGGTATAATGGACAAGTCTGGGTTTGGTGAATGCCAGGAGAACGTTACCTACCTGACTGCATTGTGCTATGGTGCTATTTTTCATGGGTCATGGGCCTCTTAGTCCCAGTGAAGGGAAATCTTAAAGGGGTACTCCGGTAGAAAACAAAGGATATTCTTTTCTTTTTGAATTTCTTTTCTGTCTAACCACACAGTGCTCTCTGCTGACACCTCTGTCCATGTCAGGAACTGTCCAGAGTACAAGCAAATCCCCATAGCAAACCTCTCCTGCTCTGAATAGTTCCTGATATGGACAGAGGTGTGTCACGATGCCGGCTGGCAGGTAGTGGATCCTCTGTGCCAGAGAGGGATTGGCGAGGACCGCGCTAGTGGACCGGTTCTAAGTCACTACTGGTTTTCACCAGAGCCCGCCGCAAAGCGGGATGGTCTTGCTGCGGCGGTAGTGACCAGGTCGTATCCACTAGCAACGGCTCACCTCTCTGACTGCTGAAGATAGGCGTGGTACAAGGGAGTAGACAGAAGCAAGGTCGGACGTAGCAGAAGGTCGGGGCAGGCAGCAAGGATCGTAGTCAGGGGCAACGGCAGGAGGTCTGGAACACGGGCTAGGAACAAACAAGGGAACGCTTTCACTAGGCACAAGTGCAACAAGATCCGGCAAGGGAGTGCAGGGGAAGTGAGGTATAAGTAGGGAGTGCACAGGTGGAAACTAATTAAGCTAATTGGGAAGATTGGGCCAGGCACCAACATTGGTGCACTGGCCCTTTAAATCGCAGAGACCCGGCGCGCGCGCGCCCTAGGGAGCGGGGCCGCGCGCGCCGGGACAGGACCGACGGAGAGCGAGTCAGGTACGGGGACCGGGGTGCGCATCGCGAGCGGGCGCCACCCGCATCGCGAATCGCATCCCGGCTGGAGGCGGTACCGCAGCGCACCCGGTCAGTGGATCTGACCGGGGCGCTGCAGCAACGAGGATGAGGCGAGCGCTCCGGGGAGGAACGGGGACCCGGAGCGCTCGGCGTAACAGTACCCCCCCCCTTGGGTCTCCCCCTCTTCTTGGGGCCAAAGAACCTGAGGAAAAAAAACTCAATTTTTCCGTGATGAGGTCCGATGCACATTAGGAGGGGTTCTGTGCGGAAACGCACGAGACAGTCCAATCTTTTATTGTTAAAACAATAGATGTAGAGGGGTCTGGCGAGACTGGTCACAGGGACGTAGAACCTGTTGATAAGAGAGGCCAAAAAAAATTTTCCTGCAGATCCGGAATCCAAGAAGACCATAGTAGAGAAGGAGAAGGTAGAGGCAGATATCCGCACAGGCACAGTAAGGCGTGGAGAAGCAGAGTTGACATCAAGAACTGTGTCACCTTTGTGCGGAGTCAGCGTACGTCTTTCCAGGCGGGGAGGACGGATAGGACGATCCTTCAGGAAGTGTTCGGTACCGGCATAGTACAGGCAAAGATTCTCCATGCGGCGTCGTGTCCTCTCTTGAGGTGTCAAGCGAGACCGGTCAACTTGCATAGCCTCCGCGGCGGGAAGCACAGGAACGGATTGCAGAGGACCAGAGGAGAGAGGAGCCGGGGAGAAAAAACGCTTCGTGCGAACAAAGTCCATATCCAGGCGGAGCTCCAGACGCCATCCGGAAGAACGCATGTCAATGCGAGTGGCAAGATGAATGAGTTCATGTAGGTCAGCAGGAGTCTCTCGTGCGGCCAGAACATCTTTAATGTTGCTGGATAGGCCTTTTTTAAAGGTCGCGCAGAGAACCTCACTATTCCAGGACAACTCGTAAGCAAGAGCACGGAACTGAATGGCGTACTCGCCAACGGAAGAAACACCCTGGGCCAGGTTCAGCAGGGCAATCTCGGCAGAAGAAGCTCGGGCAGGCTCCTCGAAGACACCACGGACCTCAGGGAAGAAGGACTGGACTGTGGCTGTGGCAGGATCATTGCGGTCCCCATCAAATTTGTCCGGCAGGGACAAGCAGGGGTTAAGAACGGCCGGTTGCTGCGGAGGAGTTGCAGGAGCCGGCGGAGGAGATGGTTGTTGCAGCTGTAGCTGTGACTGAAGTTGCTGTATCTGCGGCTGCAGCTGCTGTATCTGTGACTGAAGATGCAGTGTCACGGAGGTCAAGTATGCCAGCTGTTGATCTCGTTGGGCGATCTTTACGCCAAATTTGTCCGGCAGGGACAAGCAGGGGTTAGGAACGGCCGGTTGCTGCGGAGGAGTTGCAGGAGCCGGCGGAGGAGATGGTTGTTGCAGCTGTAGCTGTGACTGAAGTTGCTGTATCTGCGGCTGCAGCTGCTGTATCTGTGACTGAAGACGCAGTGTCTCGGAGGTCAAGTATGCCAGCTGTTGATCTCGTTGGGCGATCTTTAGGGCTAGCTGGGCGACCAGTGTAGGATCTTCAGCGGGATCCATGGCCGGATCTACTGTCACGATGCCGGCTGGCAGGTAGTGGATCCTCTGTGCCAGAGAGGGATTGGCGAGGACCGCGCTAGTGGACCGGTTCTAAGTCACTACTGGTTTTCACCAGAGCCCGCCGCAAAGCGGGATGGTCTTGCTGCGGCGGTAGTGACCAGGTCGTATCCACTAGCAACGGCTTACCTCTCTGGCTGCTGAAGATAGGCGCGGTACAAGGGAGTAGACAGAAGCAAGGTCGGACGTAGCAGAAGGTCGGGGCAGGCAGCAAGGATCGTAGTCAGGGGCAACGGCAGGAGGTCTGGAACACGGGCTAGGAACAAACAAGGGAACGCTTTCACTAGGCACAAGTGCAACAAGATCCGGCAAGGGAGTGCAGGGGAAGTGAGGTATAAGTAGGGAGTGCACAGGTGGAAACTAATTAAGCTAATTGGGAAGATTGGGCCAGGCACCAACATTGGTGCACTGGCCCTTTAAATCGCAGAGACCCGGCGCGCGCGCGCCCTAGGGAGCGGGGCCGCGCGCGCCGGGACAGGACCGACGGAGAGCGAGTCAGGTACGGGGACCGGGGTGCGCATCGCGAGCGGGCGCCACCCGCATCGCGAATCGCATCCCGGCTGGAGGCGGTACCGCAGCGCACCCGGTCAGTGGATCTGACCGGGGCGCTGCAGCAACGAGGATGAGGCGAGCGCTCCGGGGAGGAACGGGGACCCGGAGCGCTCGGCGTAACAAGGTGTCAGCAGAGAGCACTGTGGTCAGACAGAAAAGAATTCCAGAAAGAAATACAACTTCCTGTGGAGCATATAGCAGCTGATAACTACTGGAAGGATTAAGATTTTTAAATAGAAGTTATTTACAAATATGTTTAACTTTCTGACACCAGTTGATTAAAAAAAAAAAAAAAGTTGTCCACCAAAGTACCTCTTTAATGCTTCCACATACCAAGATATTTCAGACAGTTGTCATTTCCAGCTTTGTAAGAACATTTTGGGTTTAACCCTTTTCTGTTCCAGCATGACTGAACCCCAGTGTACAAAACAAGATCCATAAAGTCATGAGGAGGAACTTGATGGGCTGCACAAAGGCATTTTTTTAAAGGGGTACTCCACCCCTAGACATCTTATCCCCTATCCAAAGGATAGGGGATAAGATGTCTGATCGCAGGGGTCCCGCCGCTGGGGACCCCCGCAATATAGCATGCGGCACCCACCTGTTTCTGCTCGGGAAGCGCCGTAGGGTCTGGGTCCTGACCACCGCAACAGAAGTCCGTGACGTCACGACTCCGCCCCCGTGTGATGTCACGCCTCGTCCCCTCAATGCAAGTCTATGGGAGGGGGCGCTGTAGGGTCTGGGTCCCAACCACCAGAACGGAAGTCTGTGACGACACGACTCCGCCCCCGTGTGATGTCACGCCTCGTCCCCTCAATACAAGTCTATGGGAGGGGGCGTGACTACCGTCACGCCCCCTCCCATAGACTTGCATTGAGGGGACTGGGCGTGACGTCACACGGGGGCGGAGTCGTCGCATCACGGACTTCCGTTCCGGTGGTTGGGACCCAGACCTTACAGCGCTTCCGGAGCAGAAACAGGTGGCGGCCGCATGCTATATTGCTGGGGTTCCCCAGCGGCGGGACCCCCGCGATCAGACATCTTATCCCCTATTCTTTGCATAGGGGATGAGATGTCTAGGGGTCTGGAGTACCCCTTTAAAAACACAAAAAAAATAGAAAGCTGATCCTTTAGTGCAAACGTTACTAAGGTGTTGGGACCAATTTAAGTGAAAATAATTGGATGCTTGAGCGGAGTTAGCAGCTTTGAGCCTGAAAATAAATATATTGTTTTGGTGTATGCTAATAAGGTTATAAGTCAGGCAGTAATGGAAATGGAAGGAGGTCATTAGGATCAATTAATAATCATTACCCGTAAAGAAAGCATGGCGTGCACTTCCTCTTGGCACATTTCCTCCCTTCCGTCTTTATTTTGTTACCATCTCCTCGGTTTACAATTAAACCCACAAACGTTAATTGCTCGGTGGATCAGATGGTCTAAAGAGCCTCAGTTGTACAAACAGTACGAGCCCCCGTCCTGCTCCTTCATTTCCCCCATGAGCGGTCACATGGTTACGGAGCTCTAATTATCGCTCATGAAATTTCATGGTGTATTTTATACAGTCGAGAGAGCGCCGGGGTTTATTTTACGGAGGGTCTAATGGAATAATACACGGCTACTCAGGTATCTATTAGCTTTTATAGATCATCGCGGAAAAAAAATCGCGGATTCTCTTGGTTTAACTTAGCTACAATGTATCACATTCTGTTTCCCAGAACTTTCTATACAAACTTCTAAAATGTCAAGGAAGTGCTGAATTTTGCACGGTAAATGAGAAATACCATCCCAGGAAAAACAACTGGCAGGATCCCAGGGAGGGTCACTATAAGGGAGACGGAATTGTTCATTTGCAATTACAGTGATCCCTCAACTTACAATGGCCTTAACATACAATAGTGTCAACATGCAATGGTCTTTTCTGGACCATTGTAACTTGAAACCAGACTCAACAGACAATGCTTTGGAATCTGCGAAACGTGTCAATGGCTGGGAGAACCGACCAATCGGAATGGATATTTCACTGGCAAAACCCCTGTACATGCACTGACTGGTGTCTGGTAGCGCCCCCTACAGTACAGGGAGGTATTACATGTTCTGTACTCTTTACCTGTATTACTGAAGTGTATGCACTGACTGGTGTCTTGTAGCGCCCCCTACAGTACAGGGAGGTATTACATGTTCTGTATTCTTTACCTGTATTACTGAAGTGTATGCACTGACTGGTGTCTTGTAGCGCCCCCTACAGTACAGGGAGGTATTACATGTTCTGTACTCTTTACCTGTACCAGAGTTAGCTGCTCCTTTGGACACCAGGTGAGGGCGGCTCCATTTTCCTTTTTTTAGGACATTGCGTTTTCTCTACAGGACCCTGAAGAAGCTCCTGTCCTCTACATAAACCATTGTTTCCCAAAGAGGTTGCCTCCAGCTGTTGCGAAAACTACAACTACCAGCATGCCCGGACAGCCTTTGGCTGTCCGGGCATGCTGGGAATTGTAGTTTTGCAACAGCTGGAGGCACTCTGGTTGGGAAACACTGAAATAGACAGTGATTTACAGCTCCCAGCAGATCTTTCTTACTTTTATATGTAAGGATTTGCTTTATCTGTATTAGTTATCTACTTATTTTTCTTTAATCCTCATTTTTTCCTATTTTTGGATGACATTTTGGTGGCTTCAGAACCAATTACCAGGTTTCCATAGAGTTCTGGTCTCAACATACAATGGTTTCAACATACAATGGTCGTCCCGGAACCAATTAATATTTATGACACCAAAAAGAGAACCATACCACAAATTAAACAGAAAAGTAATAGAATGTACAAAATAAACTTTATTAATACAATTTAGTAATAAAAAATAGATATTAGAATTAAAACAAAAAAAGTAGTAGCAATAGATAGGCACTAGTGGACATACAAAGATATAGGACACTGGTAGGACCCAAATACATCAAAATATACAAGTATAAGGAGTAAATGAGTAGCTGGTAGGATACAAGAATAATACCTGCCAAATGTATACAATAAAGGGTGCCAAACCATACCTACACCTGAACCCCAACGATCATTTCGCTATTATGCCGCTTCTTCAGGGGGACCACTGGACAGTCTTTCAGGGATCTTAGTTAAAAATGAAAATAAAACTAAAAAAAACTTTTGCAAGAACTAGGCACAGGGACTGACCATGGTTGGTGTGGGTTCCATGCGAGAGCAGTATGTATAATGTGTGAATATCAAGTTGTGGTGGCCAGGAGGAAGAGTATACCAAGCAAAGTTTATGGTATCACAATAGCTTTGTATTGACCTGTATAAATAACTTTTTTATCAGGTAGTCTAGTATCTACTTTAAACAGAATGGTGAAGAGGCTGAGAGGTGGTCGCACTGAGAGGTGGTCCCAGCCTGGCCCAACATTTACTTGTATACAATTATATCAGTGACTAGTGTTGAGCGGCATAGGCCATTTTCGAATTTGCGATATTTCGCGAATATATGGAAGAATATTCGTCATATATTCGCTAAATTCGTAATATTTGCGTTTTATTTTCGCATATGCGAAAATGCGTGCATGCGAAAATTAGCATATGCGAAAATTAACATAACCCAAAAATAGCATAAGCGGAAATTCGCATATGCGGAAATTCGCGTATGCAAATTTTCGCATATGCGAAAAGTCGCACGCCAGTCTCACACAGTAGTATTAGAGCCTTCTTTACACCACACAAGCTGGAAGCAGAGAGGGATGATCACTATGATGTGTACTGTGAAAAAAAAATAAAAAATAAAAATAAAAAAAACAATATTCGTAAATTACGAATATATAGTGCTATATTCGCGAATATTCGCGAATTTGCGAATATGCGATATTCGCGAATAAAATTTGCATTGCGAATATTCACGAGCAACACTATCAGTGACTCACAGGTGACGTCTTCTCTGTAGTTTTTCCTTTTCTTATTTATTTGATCCATAGTGCTATGACTCCTTTCAGCAACGTCTTGTCTACAGAGTTTCTCTATTTTGAAGGAATTTGCTAACCAAAGAAAAGTTGGTTATAGTGTCACACACACTCTGTGCCCTCTGAATACAATACGGCCAAACACTGCACCTTCTAAATATAATACCATCACTCACTGCACCCTCTGAATACAATACTGTCACACACTGTGCCCTGTGAATATAATATTGCCACACACTGCCTTTTGAATTTTATACTGCCACACTGCACCCTCTGATTATAATGCTGCCACACAATGTTTCCCATTGAATGTAATGCTGCAACACACACACCCATTTTAAAAATAATACTGTGAAACAGCGCACTCTCTGAATATAATGTCACACACTGCGCAGCACTCTCTGAATATAATAATTAGTGTTGAGTGATAGTGAGATACTTGATAAAGTATTGCCACACACTGCACCCTCTGAATATAATACTGCCACACACTGCACCCTCTGAATATAATACTGCCACACACTGCACCCTCTGAATATAATACTGCCACACACTGTACCCTCTGAATATAATACTGCCACACACTGCACCCTCTGAATATAATACTGCCACACACTGCACCCTCTGAATATAATACTGCCACACACTGCACCCTCTGAATATAATACTGCCACACACTGTACCCTCTGAATATAATACTACCACACACTGCACCATTGCCACACACTGCACCCTCTGAATATAATACTGCCACACACTGTGCCCTCTGAATATAATACTGCCGCACACTGTACCCCTGAATATAATACTGCCACACACTGCACCCTCTGAATATAATACTGCCACACACTGCACCCTCTGAATATAATACTGCCACACACTGCACCATCTGAATATAATACTGCCACACACTGCACCCTCTGAATATAATACTGCCACACACTGCACCATCGCCACACACTGCACCCTCTGAATATAATACTGCCAAACACTGTGCACTCTGAATATAATAATATTCTATTACATCCTAGCACCACCGCTGACTCATTATAGGATAGAGGACTTATCTTAGCTACTTCAGCTCCACACCTGGTTACCTGTTAATGGCCGGACCGAGCAGTGCCATCTCAGCATCCACTTTCTATATGTCTGAATATAATACTGCCACACACTGTATCCTCTAAATATAATACTGCCCCACAATGCACTCTTTTTAATATAATATTGTCACAAACTGCACCCTCTTAATATAATGCTGCCACAGACCGTGCCCCCTGAACATGACCCTGCCACAGACAGTGCCACACACTGTACCCTCTGATTGTAATTAGTGTTGCTCACGAATATTCGCAATGCAAATTTTATTCGCGAATATCGCATATTCGTGAATTCGCGAATATTCGCGAATATAGCACTATATATTCGTAATTACGAATATTCGTATTTTTTTTTATTTTTTTTTTCACAGTACACATCACAGTGATCATCCCTCTCTGCTTCCAGCTTATGTGGTGTAAAGAAGGCTCTAATACTACAGTGTGTGACTGGGGCGCGAATTTACGCATATTCGAAAATTCGCATATGCTAATTTTCACATATGCGAATTTTCTCCTATGCTAATTTTTGCATCTGCGAATATTCGCATATGCGAAAATAAAACGGGGATATTACGAATATGCGAATATTAGCGAATATATGACGAATATTCGTCCATATATTCGCGAATATTCGCGAATTCGAATATGGCCTATGCCGCTCAACACTAATTGTAATTACTGCAACACTGGGACGCTGCATTGTAGGATGCAAAATCTAGGTAACATGGGTATGTATGTAGATGCTTCTGGCAAAATATTAGCTTTCCTCAACAGGATGGAGCTCGATCTTAACCCTGGGCCACCCATAGGGAATTGTATTATGTGTTTTTCTTTTTACATGTGCAGAAGAGAGATGAGCTGGGCCCCAGGTTAATGTCTACACTCATTGGAAAAATGATCATAACAATACTAACAGTAATAATAATGATGATAATAATAATGATGATAATAATAATCCACCAAGAAGGAGTCGTTGGAGTGAAACGAAGAATTCTATGTGTGAATGTAATAATAATCTATGGAAGTGATTAAAATGTTAGAGTGAATGAAGAAGTTTCACAACTGAAAAAAGCCAAAAAAAATTAAATAAAAAATAAAAAAATAAAATATATATATATATACATATACTTTTCCTGATTGAATATTTTGCATAATAATTCTACACATTTTTGTCATTCAAGTCTTCTTGGGGAGAATGCAGTAGACTGGTGTAACATAAAGAAGCCACTATTGAAGCCCGTCAGTCATGTAAATGACACATTCAGAGAGAGAGAGACAAATGGGGTCTTGTGAGAGCCGGAACTGTACTTATAAACACGTCTCCTAATGTTCTTTAACCTATTGTTCGCTTTGGTGGGAAAATGATCATGTTGCGGTAGGGTTATTAAGCACGCCCCCACACAAGAGTTATTATGTCTCCAGTAGCTTATTAATATTCAACTCAGCATCTAGACCAGTGTTTCCCAACCAGTGTGCCTCCAGCTGTTGCAAAACAACAGCAGAAGGATGTCCGGGCATGCTGGGAGTTGTAGTTTTGCAACAGCTGAAGGCACACTGGTTTGGAAACACTGGTCCAGACCCTTTTTTGAGTATTATTGCTCAATTGTGCAAGGTTACCAAGCTGTGTTCCCCTGTCCGGTGCCCTCCAGCGTGTCCAACCATCAGGGGTCAAAATTGAGACGCTGGATGATTGTGAACTGTCCCATTCAAATGAATGGGATTAGTTCTAGCATCAGTTTCCCTCTGGTGCACGCGGGAGGGAAACTATGCAGGACGCCTGATATATGTGAACCCAGCCTAATAACATCCGTTTGTATTTTATTGAATTTTTTAAATATATATATATATATATATATATATATATATATATATTTTTTTTTTTTTTTTTTTTTTTTTTTAAGATGTGTCCTCTTAGAGGTCGTACCTCTGGGGACATGTAAACTTTGGGGGAGATTTATCAAAACCTGTCCAGAGGAAAAGTTGTTGAGTTGCCCATAGCAACCAATCCGATCACTTCTTTCATTTTGCAGAGGCCTTTTCAGAAATGAAAGAAGCGATCTGATTGGTTGCTATGGGCAACTGGGCAACTTTTCCTCTGGACAGGTTTTAACAAATCTCTCCCATTATTCATTTATTTTTTTTTTTTTTTTTTTTTTTTACTGCAGTTTTTGACTGCAACTAGGCAGCTATAGGAGCCAAAGGGGAAAACAGTCCTAAATTGGGATCTCATGAGGAGATTTATCAAACCCTGTGAAAAGGAAAAGTGGTGCAGTTGCCCATAGCAACCAATCACTTATTTTTAAAAAGGCCTCTGAAAAAATGAAAGAAGCGATCTGATTGGTTGCTATGGGCAACTGGTCAACTTTTCCTCTACACAAGTTTTAATAAATCTCCACATTAGTCTCAGGCAACAGCTAGTCACCTTGCTGAGCAGAGGGCACCCAGCCAACATGTGTCACTTTTGTTGGGTTTAAAGGGGTACTCCGGCCCTGAAACATCATATCCCCTTTCTTATCCCCTATCCACCGCAGATGTCCCGCCGCTGGGGACCCCCGCAATCTTGTGTTCGCCACCCACCTGTTTGAGCTGAATGACGCGGTGCCAGCTCACAAACAGCTGGGTGGCGACCACGGGGCCGGAGTATGGGGACTTCACGACTACGCCCCCGTGTGACGTCACCCTCTGCCCCCGCTATGCAAGTTTATGGGAGGGGTCCCATGCGGGGGTCCCCAGCGGCAAGTCTATGCGGGGGTCCCCAGCGGTGGGGCCTCCGTGGTGAGACATCTTATCCCCTATTCTTTGAATAGGGGATAAGATAACTTAGGGCTGGAGTAGCCTTTTAATGAATGTAGTAACAATGCAATCATTTATAGTGTACTCTGATAATAATGTGTATTTTTAAAAAGATTTACTTACGTGATGCCAACTATTTTGTTCTCGGGTTTTGCGCCCAAATTGTTTCGCACGTTCCATGCTAGACAATTTGCAACCAAGAAAAACAAAACCCTCCACTTTACGAGAAAAATCTGTAAAGTGGACGTGGCCATAGGAAAAGGGGGCATGGTCCCAACAAAAGGGGTGAGCCTCCGATAGTTTTGAGAAATCCCAACATATTTACAAAGATTTCTGCAGAAAATGTAATGGATTTGAGCTGGGAAAAACCCGACAGATCAGAACAGTTGTAAAAAAAAAAGCAAAACATAGGGAAAAGTGCAAAATGTAGGGAAACATTAGTAAACACCGTGGGGAAAAAATTGTAGGGAACTAAAACCCACAAAGAAAATTACACAACACTCATAGTAAATAAACCCCATCATGGGGTTTATTTACTATGAGTGTTGAGTAATTTTCTTTGTGGGTGTTCTCGATGAAAAGAGGAGGGGTAAGCCATTGCCTGCCTCTTATGGTGGCAGCTTATATCTCAAAGAACAAAAGGATCAGGCAGGTGCATTTGAGCATGCCCAATCCTTATTTTTATCCATTTGGAGTCCATTCACATAAGACAGTCAGGCAGTCCCACCAAAATCAGTGGGTTTAGTCAACATTTTTTCTAATCTGTATAGGGGCGTGAAGTTTATAGGGGTGTCCCAGACATCAGACCTCAGCTGAGCTATGGCATATCTTAGCTATATATGATAGACCCCATAGAAAGTAAAAGGTGTTCTCCAGTCATCTGGGGGGGTACAATGTTACTGTGTTCTTATGATCATTGGAGGTCCCAGCACCAAGACCCTCACAAATCAGTTGGGTGTAATTTTTAGAGAAGGTATCCACCCTTTAGGATGAGAAAAGGTAGTGTTAGACAAAATAGAGCATCTAAAAAGTAAGGTAAGGTGAATGGGGACAATTGTAGAATCCACTTAAGCAAAAGAGTGTTTTTGCTGCCATGTATAACCCCCTGATATCATGATGTCATATTAATGGCATGAAAAGTCCTTTGCAGAGTTTTCAGTCTAATTTCGGCCCTTGACTCATAGGCGGATAGAGTGACATGTATGTAATTGCAGGCATTACACCCTGGCTAACACCCAGCACCGGGTCAGGCCCTGCAAACAGTTGACAGTTAGGTAGTGTCTGCCATTAATAGCCTCTAATTAATGTGAACCGGGTCCAACACACGGACCATAACAGCGCAGAGCTCGGCTTTGTTACATGCCCTGGAATGAGAGTCATCTGTGGCAGCGTTTTCTGCATTCATAGCAACGGCCAAGCACAAAGTATTTGCATTACACACATTGTATCCAGGGGTAACAAATATTTAAAGTGGGGTCATGTACGTGTCTGGGAATGGAACAGACTATGTCCTGTAACACTTAGAAGAGTCAAAATATCACACACTGATGAATATTACACTACTGACGTGAGAATGAGAATAATATTCTCTGCTTGTTAAAATTGTATATTAATCCATTAGTGTAGGGTCACACGTAGTGCATCCGTAGCATATTTCCCTCTGCGGATGCGCTGACGGCAGTCACAAGAGCAAGCTCCCTGCTGCGGCCAGCCAGCTCTATGTATCCGCTCATAGCCACGAGCAAACACACAGAGCTATCTTGCTGAAGCAGGGAACTTGCTTTTGTGACTGCCGTCGACGCATCCGCAGCATGAAATACACTGCGGATGCTCTTACAAGTGACTCTACCCTTTAAGGGGGTTCTGAGTTAAATTTGTTGATGGTCTTTTCTCAGGTTAGGTCATCAATATCAGATCAGAGGGGCGGCGACACTTAGAACCCTGTGGATCAGCTGATGGCCAGATCGGCGGTGCTTGCATATACAAAGAACAAAGCTGGATGCTGATAGCGCCATATGTGGTGTAATGGCTGTGCTAAGTTACTGAAGCTCAACCCCCTTTTGCATGAAAGAGATCTAAGCTTGTCACAAGTCACATGGGGGAAATTAATCAAAACCAGTGTAGAGGAAGAGTGGTGCAGTTGCCCATAGCAACAAACAGATCACTTCTTTCATTTTTAAAAAGGCCTGTTTATAGTGAAAGGCAATCTGATAGGTTGCTATGGGCAACTGCACAACTCTTCCCCTACACAGGATTTGATATATCTCCCCCCTTGGTCTCCAGAGAGTTGGTTGTGTTGCAGTGGGTGGGTGTATAGCAAAACCTCAGGACATCCCTTACACCACCCACTGCAGCATAGCCATGCCCCCTGGAAATCATGTGACTTATATACGTATTGGGGGAGATTTCTCAAAACCTGTCCAGAGGAAAGGTTGTCTATTTGCCCTTAGCAGCCAATCAGATCACTTCTTTCATTTTCAAAAAGGCCTCTAAAAAAGAAAGAAGCGATCTGATTGTTTGCTATGGCCAACTAGTCCACTTTTCCTCTGCACAGGTTTTGATAAATGTCCCCCATTGTCTCTGGCCATATGGAAAATAAAAAGACTTTTAGGTTTCCTTCCTGAACTGTGACCCTGCTGTCGCCAGGCAACATAGACATTTTCCCACAATCCTCCTTGCATGCGTGTGCAGTGGAGACCAACTGCTATTACCATCAGGAGACTGAACTGAGCATGTGTGACCCATCTCAGTGCAATAATATTTCAGAGCAGCCACATCCACTCCATCTTTGCCTGATCAATAGATTTAGTGGAGTGCCATGGAGATGGTGTCACTGTTAGTGTGTAATATCCGGTGTTCTCGTCTCAATCTCTGTCTGATCCTCTGCAACCGTATGACCCCCAGCAAGTTCCCTCCATGAGTCCCATTTATCAGAAAAGGCTTGTGCATCAGCTACGTCTCTCTGGGAAGATTGGGCAGGAGAGCAGCGTTGGACACTTAAAGGGGTACTCCACTGGCCAGCGTGGAACTAAATGTTTGAATGCTGTTTTCGCGCTGAAGGGGTCGGCCACACCCCCTTGTGACATCATGTCTACGCCCCCTCCCATAGACTTGCACTGAGGAGGTGTGGCCGTGATGTCACAAGGGGCGTAAAAACAGCGTTCAAACATTTAGTTCCACGCTGGCTAGTGGAGTACCACTTTAAACCTCATGTCACCCACATTTTGCTAATACTATTTTTCACAAACAGAAATTAAAAAAAATATTCGGACAAGTCAAAGAAAGGGAAAAAATGTGAAAAAATGTTAAGTCTATAATAATATATAAATGTGTAATAACTTCTCATCACTCACAAAGAGCATACAGTAACACTCAGGACAGGAAAAAACCCCAGTGGAGGAAACCTGTAGGGAAACCATGGCTGCTGTATTGTCCTTCCTCTGGGAATACTAAAGGAGGTTAACCCCTTAATGACAATTGACGTAAATGTACGTCATGGTGCCGTGGTACTTAACGTTATGCGCGGCAGGTCCCAGCTGCTATCAGCAGCCAGGGACCCGCCAGTAAGGGCGGACATCCGCGATCGTGCCGATGTCCACCATTAACCCCTCAGATTCCCTGGTTGGACTTGATGGACGTATGTCTTTTTTCAACCATACTAACTATGTAACTATGCCGTGATCAATACAGATCACGGCATCTGCGGCAGTGCGGTACTTTAAATGGGTGATCAGATCAGCCGATGGCTGTCCGGGCATGCTGGGAGTTGTAGTTTTGCAACATCTGGAGGTCCGCAGGTTGAAGACCACTGAGAAGGGATTGACAGGCGGAGAGTTCACTCGAGTATAAGCCAAGGGGGGCGTTTTCAGCACCAAAAATCGTGCTGAAAAACTCGGCTTATACTCGAGTATATACGGTAGAAAGCCATGTAAAATGGGTATCGCCATAATCATACTGACCCACAGAATAAATATAACATCACTTTTACCGCACAGTGTACACCATAAAAATAAAATAAATAAAAAAATTCCACAAATTTTCCAGTTTTTCACAATATTTTGGTGTTTTTCACAAAAAATGCTGCATGTGTCAACAAAATTGCACCACTGATATAAAGTACAATATGTCACGAAAAAACTATCTCAGAATTGCCCCGTTTAGAAAAAGCATTCTAAAGTTATTACCATTTAAAGAGATGCATGTCAAATTTAAAAAAAAAAAGAGCCTGGTCATTGAGGTAAAAAATGGGTCCGTCCTTAAAGGGTTAAAAAAAATTATAAAAAAAATTTATAAAAGTTTTATATACACATATGTTGTATCAATCAAAAGTTTGTGGTATCAATCAACAGATTATGGTGCAAAAATTGAGCCCTCATACTGCCGCCTATATGGAATAATGAAAAAGTTATAGGTTGTCAAATTAGAAGGATTTTAAACATGCTTTGTGGTAGCGTTGGGGATAAAGCCTTGTGGGGTGTAGGGTAGTTAGGGTGTTGCTGTTCAGGATAATAAAGGGCGCTGTTAACCCTTGTCACTCGTGATGCCAGGATGAGGGTTAAATACTGTAAACTTGATAGGCCTATTGCCACCCTTCCCAAGAGCAATAGGTGATGCAGAAATAAACCACTGTTAACGGAAAACTTGCAGGAACTTTTACTGAAGAATTTCTGTACATGCAGCAATAGTAACAGTCCAGATAAAAGAGTCTCTATAGATATAGCTGAGCAGCGATTGACAGTTGGTTGGGATCAGATAAGCTCAATTTAGCTTCTTAGAGATTTTGTAGCATAGATCCGCTGGATTTAAGGGTGCGTTTAGGTCCAGTGATCTTGCAGTGAGTAGCGGAGAATTGCTTAGTATATCCGCTATGTTAGAGGCCGAGGCCGCAAGGCTTTGGCCTAGTAAATTGTCTTGTAAGCTGCGGAGGTCCTACCTCTTCCAGAATCAGCAACCCAAGAGAGCGATCAAGATGGCGCAGCTCCCTTATATGGGCAGGGGCTGTCCGTTTTGGATTGGTCCGTAACAACTGTCACTCACCGTTACATTGCATTGTGGGTGAACACGTCAGGAGAACCACCAAAGGTCCTTTAGCAAAACCATAGAATCCTGAACCTAATCACATGACCCGCAGGTCCTGCTACGCTGAACAGGTAGGCATTTAAATATGTGCATGTTTATACATATATTTATATGAATTTCTATGTAAATATGAATCAACTAAGGGGTGACAAGGGGATAACAATAGAAGAGGGACCCCGACGTTCCTAGGGACTCTGACTATGGGGACCTCTACAAAGGTACAGTATGAAATACGGTATCGGGATACCACATACTAATTTGGTTAAAAAGTTTGTGATTTTTTTTTAAGGGCAACAATAATAGAAAAGCATGTAATCATGGGTATCATTTTAATCATATTGACCCACAGAATAAAGAACACATATCATTTACCGTAAATTGTACAGCATGAAAACAAAACCTTCCAAAATTTCCTAAATTGCGGTTTTCTTTTTAATTTTCACACACAAATTGTATTTTTTTGGTTGCCCTGTACATTTTATGGTAAAATGAGTGATGTCATTACAAAGGACAACTGGTCGCGCAAAAAACAAGCCCTCATACTAGTCTGTGGATGGAAATATAAAAGATTTTTAGAAGTCGAGGAGGAAAAAAATGAAAATGCAAAAATAAAATTGGCCTGGTCCTTAAGGGGTTAACTCTATAATAATGAATGTGTTTGTGTGGGGGGTTGGGGGTGTCTATTTCATCATCCATCTTCTTTGTAGGTCCGGCACCTCGATTCCACATAATGGTAACATGTACATCTAAGTTATGAAAACGAAAGAAAAATATTAACATATTTATTATAGGGATGTACATGGATTATCAAGCACAGGGAACTGCAGCAAAGACCTATATGAATGCTGCACTTACCAGTAATGTGTATGAATCTGCTTCTCCGGCTTCCTACATGGAGTCTGTGTATCTATGATCCTTCCTCTAGCTTACTGTACCTGTACTTACCCTTATAGCAGTATTTGCCAACCAGGGTGCCTCCAGCTGTACAAAACTATGTGGTGGTGGAGGAGAGCACACTGTCCCGTGGGGGTGTAGGGTGTCTAGGGTGTCGGTGTGCAGGATAATTAAGGGCGCTGTTAACCCTTGTCACTCGTGATGCCAGGGTGAGGGTTAAATACTGTGTTTTCTTGATAGGCCTATTCCCACCCTTCCCAAAAGCAATAGGTGATGCAGATATAAAGGATTGTCCACAACCGCTGTTAACTGAAAACTTGCAGGAACTTTTACTGAGGAGTTTCTGTGCATGAAGTAACAGTAACAGTCCAGATAACAGAGTCTCTTTACATTAGGCTTGAGCAGCGATTGACAGTCAGTTGGGATCATATAATCCCAATTTGGCTTGTGGAGAATTGTATAGCAGAGATCCGCTGGATTTAGGGGAATAATTAGGTCCAGTGATCTTGCGATGAGTAGCGGGGAATTGCTTAGTCTATCCGCTATGCTATAGGCCTAGGCCGCAAGGCTTTGGCCTAGTAATTTGTCTTGTAAGCTGCGGAGGTCCTACCTCTTCCAGAGTCAGCAACCCAAGAGAGGGATCACGATGGCGTGGGTCCCTTATAAGGGCAGGGGCCGGCCGTTTTGGATTGGTCCGTAACGACTGTCACTCACCGTTACAGTGCATTGTGGGTGCATACATCAAGGGAACCTCCAAAGGTCCTGTAGCAAAACCATAGAGTTTCAACCTAATCACGTGACCCGAAGGTCCTGCTATGCTCCGAACAGTTAGATAACCAAATATATACACTTGTATACTTATAATTATATAAATATTAAATAAAACTGCTATATACTTATTGACTAAGTGAGAGGTGACAAGGGGAGATCTACAAAAGAGGGACCCCGACGTCCTAGGGACTCTGGCTATGGGGACCTCTTACACAGGTGTCGTATACAATACGGTACCGGGACACCACAACTACAATTACTAGCATGTCCAGACAGCTAAATGCCATCCGGGCATGCTGGCCATTGAGAGGGGTAGTTCGGCTTCGGCCATAAATAGCTCAGAACTTTACATCAAATCCATAGAAGTCAATTGGCCCAGTGTGGGGAGACCTGGACCATGCTGGGCACTACAGATACCGATACAACCATGCCACGCTCAGCAAAGTTCCATGCCCAAGTACCACGCTGCGTGGCCTGCATCTCCCTATGCTAAAGCTGAAGATCACACGGGTCTGAAACTTTGCACTCAAAAATACACTTTTATTTCGCATGCAAACTGAGCCTCAAACTTTTCGACATGTTTTAGTTTAACGAGTCATTTTTTTGGGCATTTTTCTGCGTTTTTTTCCTGTGTTATGCAAATCAGGCTTTTGTTTGCAATTTACAATCCTCCTATTCATTTATTCACAAAATCCACGTCAAACCATGCATTGAAAAATGTGTTGAAAAATGTTTTTTTTTTACTGTCGTAATAATTTAGTGTAAAATAAGAACTGTTAATTGCGTATCCTTTCCCCAATAAATTCAATGTAGTTCAATGGGCAATAATTATGGTTGAAAAATACTATGCCCCAAAATACACATCAAATATGTGTGAATGTAGCTTTATTTTTTTTATATATCAACTGGCTCCGGAAAGTTGAACAGATTTGTAAATTACTTCTATAAAAAAAATCTTAATCCTTCCAATAGTTATTAGCTTCTGAAGTTTTCTGTCTAACTGCTCAATGATGATGTCACGTCCCGGGAGCTGTGCATGATGGGAGAATATCCCCATAGGAACTGCACAGCTCCCGGGACGTGAGTCATCAGAGAGCAGTTAGACAGAAAACAACAACTCAACTTCAGAAGCTAATAACTATTGGAAGGATTAAGATTTTTTAATAGAAGTAATTTACAAATCTGTTTAACTTTCCGGAGCCAGTTGATATATAAAAAAAAGTTTTGGCCTGGAATACCCCTTTAATAGAGGGAGATTAACAGGGACCCTCATTTCTTGGCCAGAGTGGAGAACGGTTACAAAGGGCAGCTCTTCACCCAGGAGGACCCTTCCTGTATTCCACAGACAACCCACTGATTTAAATTGGAGCTTCACTTACCCTGTGGTGGCAATTTGAACATTTACTACCAGGTTTCCCCACAGGCTACAACTGATCATTCATTGTCAATAGACTCTTCTTTAAAGGGGTACTCCACTGCCACAGCATTCGGAAGATTTCATTCCGAACGTTGGGTGTGAGCTGTGGGGTCGTGACGTAATGGCCACGCCCCCTCAATGCAAGTCTATGGGAGGGGGCGTACGCCCCCTCCCATAGACTTGCACTGAGGGGGCGTGGTCATGACATCACGACCCCGCAGCCCACACCCAGCGTTCAGAATTAAATGTTCTGAACGCTGGGGCAGTGGAGTACCCCTTTAAAAGTTACATATATCAAACTGTAGAAAACCTTCAAAGAGGACTTGTGGTATTAAAAAAAAAATCTATTTTTTTTAATACAATTTTGACATCATTTGAATCAGACGTCCTGAGATTAATTTTACTATTTCTTTGAATATCTGCACTTTTCCCTAAATAGCTCAGGGGGTGTGAATATGAAGCTAAAAGGGGTACTCCGCCCCTGGCATCTTATCCCCTATCCAAAGGATAGGGGATAAGATGTCAGATCGCCAGGGTCCCGCTGCTGGGGACCCCGGGGATCACCGCTGCGGCACCCCGCTATCATTACTGCACAGAGCGAGATCGCTCTGTGCGTAATGATGGGCGATACAGGGGCCGGAGCAGCGTGACATCATGGCTCCGCCCCTCATGACATCACGGCCCGTCCCCTTAATGCAAGTCTATGGCAGGGGGCGTGACGACCGTCACGCCCCCTCCCATAGACTTGTATTGACGGGGGGCGGGCCATGACATCACGAGGGGCGGAGCCATGACGTAACGATGCTCCGGCCACTGTATTGCCCGTCATTACGTGCAGAGCGATCTCGCTCTGCGCAGTAATGATAGCGGGGTGCTGCAGCAGCGATCCCCGGGGTCCCCAGCAGTGGGACCCCGGCGATCTGACATCTTATCCCCTATCCTTTGGATAGGGGATTAGATGTCTAGGGGCGGAGTACCCCTTTAAGGGGACATTAATCAAGTTCAGAGGGGTGTGAAAATAAATTTAAGGGGAGCATAAATCAAGCTCGGAGTAGAGTGTTAATATGAAACTGAGAAGCTGTGAATTAGGCTCAGAGCGTATAAATAGGAAGCTCAGAAGTGGTGAATCAGGTCACACCCTCTCAGTCTAGAATTAACACCTCTTTTTGTAAAGTTCCCTCCCATCTGACTATTATTTTTTTTTTTTTTTTTCAAATCAACTGGTACCAGAAAATTATACAGATTTCTAAATTAATTCTATTTAAGAAAAATCTTAATCCTTCCAGTACTTATCAGCTGCTGTATGCTCAACAGGAAGTTGTGTGGTTCTTTCCAGTCTGACCCCAGTGCTCTCTTCTGACACATCTGCCCGTGTCAGGAACTGTCCAGAGTAGGAGAAAATCCCCATAGCGAACCTCTCCTGCTCTGGACAGTTCCCGACATGGACAGAGGTGTCAGCAGAGAGCACTGTGGCCAGACTGGAAAGAACTACACAACTTCCTCTGTAGCATACAGCAGCTAATAAGTACTGAAAAGATTAAGATTTTTATACAGAAATCATTTACAAATCTCTATAACCAATTTGAAATTTTCTTTTTTCATCCAGAGTACCCCTTTAAGGGTGCAGCTAGACATCCAAACAGTAAGATCAGCAACAGATTAAATCGAGTTGAAAATGAAGCACAAGAAGTACAAAAATATATGAAAAGTCCGTTTGTTTTTGTAATACTTACCTCAGTTCCTCTTTAAGCTCAGATGAATATCTTTGTTCAGATCCTAAAAATTTCAAATAGAAAAATTCAAAAATGAACTCTTAACCTCTGAAGACAAAACACCGAAATTTCTATGTCATCATGAATTTCCCCATTTTACTGGTATCCTTTATCTGTCCCCGTGTATATTGCCACCTTACAAGTTTGCGTATCCAAAACACGAGCCACATGTCCGGACGTAACTCAGGCATTTCAATAGAGTTTTCTTCTATTAAATGCTTTGTCTAGGTCTCCCGTCCCTCGCTCCTGAGTGTAGACTGCGCACGGCCTTTGAAATTGGACACAGGTATCGCTTTACATGATAGGGCTTATTTTCGATTAACTGTGGCTTTCTTTCCAATCAAAACAGCTCAGTTCAATTAAACCCCAATGACCCCTTTTAACCATTAGATCGTTTTCCATTTAGTCAAGGTTAGCTGAGGCGGCTTCTGTATGGGAACATCTAAGTGCTCATCCTAAAATTACAGTATTTGCGAAGAGCCTCATAATCAATAACATGAGCTGAGTGATACAGACCTCCTCTTTAATTATTTCTGCTCCTCTTTCAACCTCAGCTTATGGATTATTTACATGGTTTTAAAGGCGCTGTCCCTTTAAAGCCTTCATACATATTCAATGAAGCAGATGCAATCGTTTTAGCCAGTAGCCCCCAGGGCTAAAACTTTCCAATAGTCTAGCACCTTTTTCGACATGTCACAGGATGGTTGCTTCCCATGGAGAATGGTGTAAAAAAAAAGAACAATAATGAACACGTTTTTGTATTACATAAATCATCATTTGACCGTCCCGGCTCATGTAGAGGAAGGGTCGTCTTTAAAGGGGTACTCCCCTGAAAAACATTTTTTTTGAAAATAACTGGTGCCAGAAAGTTAAACAGATTTGTAAAGTACTTCTATTTAAAAATCTTAATCCTTCGAGTAGTTATCAGCTGCTGTATGCTCCATAGGAAGTTCTTTTCTTTTTTAATTTCCTTTCTTTCTGACCACAGTGCTCTCTGCTGACACCTCTGTCCATTTTAGGAACTGTACAGAGCCGGAGAGGTTTGCTATGTGGATTTGCTCCTACTCTGGACAGTTCCTTAAAATGGACAGAGGTGTCAGCAGAGAGCACTGTGGTCAGACAGAAAAGAAATTCAAAAAGAAAATAACTTCCTCTGTACTATACAGCAGCTGATAAATACAGGAAGGGTTAAGATTTTTAAATAGAAGCAATTTACAAATCTGTTTAACTTTCTGGCAACAGTTGATTTAAAGAAACTTGTTTTCCAGTGGAGTACCCCTTTAATCTTGATTGGACCCTGGGCAAGCAAGCGGAATTGTCCGCCGCTGAAATTCCGCAGTGTGAATGGGTCTCGCGGAAGACCCATTAACACTGATGGTGATGTTCACTGTGCGGGCTTTTACTCGCGGAATTCCGCCGGGATTCCGCAGTGGGAACATACCCTATGACTGCAGGCAGTTGTTGCAGGAGGCGGAGCACCAGAGCTGTGTAGAAAACAAATTCCATCAGAGATAATCTTCTATTAGGTTCTCTACAGAGCTCTACTACTCCTCATTCAGGTTTATTATTAATAGACCAGAGTGAAGAGCAGCAGAGCCGTATAGAAGACAGTGAGAGCTCCGCACATCGTGTTGTACAGTAACATGTTCTTTAACACAGAACAGATGGCCTTACGGCGACAAAACACACAATGAATGAGGCAAAGTCATTTAAGACTTTTTGGTACAAATAGGACCAAAAATCAGCTGCCTTTAAAGTATTTAAACTAAAAAATAGTGACCCCACACCTTAGGCCAGTTAGGCCACATACGAAAATGATGTCTAATCTTGCGCCATTACACAGTAATAATGCCTAGCTTTTTCACTTTAACAGTTTAAAAGCTATTTACATGATATAAATAAGTAAGTGCATCAATTCATAAACCCTGTGGGTATGTAGTACTAAAGTCATATACCAAATAATACAATGGGTTGCCCCATTGGCTATAAAAATGGGTGTATAAAGCCAAGAATGTATAGTGCAAGTACATGAGAAACATGAGATATGTACAAATGACAAATAATGTGTATATTATCCCTGTACAGTGACATTACTGTGTATATCTGTGTACTGTGACATCACTGTGTATATTATAAGTGTCACGATTCGACTGGCTGGAGGTGGATCCTCTGTGCCAGAGACGGAATGGCGTGGACCGTGTCGGTGGACCGGTTCTAAGTTGCTACTGGTATCCACCAGAGCCCGCCGCAAAGCGGGATGGTCTTGCAGCGGCGGTAGCAACCAGGTCGTATCCACTAGCAACGGCTCAACCTCTCTGACTGCTGAAGATAGGCGCGGTACAAGGGAGTAGACAAGAGCAAGGTCGGACGTAGCAGAAGGTCAGAGCAGGCAGCAAGGATCGTAGTCAGGGGCAACGGCAGGAGGTCTGGAACACAGGCTAGGAACACGCTAGGAAACGCTTTCACTGGCACAATGGCAACAAGATCCGGCGAGGGAGTGCAGGGGAAGTGAGGTATAAGTAGGGAGTGCACAGGTGAGGATACTGATTAGGCCTGCTGCGCCAATCAGTGGCGCAGTGGCCCTTTAAATCGCAGAGACCCGCATCGCGAATCGCATCCCGGCTGGGAGCAATATCGCAGCGCACCCGGTCAGCAGGTCTGACCTGGGCGCTGTGAATAAGAGAACGCTGCGAGCGCTCCGGGGAGGAGCGGGGACCCGGAGCGCTCGGCGTAACAATAAGCTGCAGACAGATAGATTGGTCCGGCACTTACAGGACTAAGGCTCAACAGGTGTAGCTAGCGGAGGACTAGCTCCCACCTCCACTTCTCTACCTACCTGTCACCATTGAAACGCTTGAATAAAGCCATGTTGGATGGTGAGTGTTGTCCTGTCTTCTGTTGTAACTGTGTATATTATTCCTGTACTGTGACATCACTATGTGCATTATCCCTGTACTGTGACATCACTGTGTATATTATCCCTGTACTGTGACATCACTATGTGCATTATCCCTGTACTGTGACATCACTGTGTATATTATCCCTGTACTTTGACATCACTGTGTATTATCCCTGTACTGTGACATCACTGTGTGTATTGTCCCTGTACTGTGACAACACTGTGTGTATTATCTCTGTTCTGTGACATTACTGTATGTATCATCCCTGTACTGTGACATCACTGTGTGTATTATTCCTGTACTGTGACATCACTGTGTGTATTGTCCCTGTACTGTAACATCACTGTGTTTATTATCCCTGTACTGTGACATCACTGTGTATTACCCCTGTACTGTGACATCAATGTGTATATTATTTCTCTACTGTGACATCACTGTGTGTATTATCCCTGTACTGTGACATCACTGTGTGTATTAGCCTTGTACTGTGACATTGCTGTGTGTATTATCCCTGCACTGTGACATCACTGTGTGTATTATCCCTGTACTGTGACATCACTCTATATATTATCCCTGTACTGTGACATCACTGTGTATTATCCCTGTGCTGTGACATCACTGTGTGTATTGTCCCTGTACTGTGACATCACTGTGTGTATTATCTCTGTTCTGTGACATCACTGTATGTATCATCCCTGTACTGTGACATCACTGTGTGTATTATTCCTGTACTGTGACATCACTGTGTGTATTATTCCTGTACTGTGACATCACTGTGTGTATTTTCCCTGTACTGTAACATCACTGTGTTTATTATCACTGTACTGTGACATCACTGTGTATATTATCCCTGAACTATGACATCACTGTGTATTACCCCATGTACTGTGACATCACTGTGTATATTATCTCTCTACTGTGACATCACTGTGTGTATTATCCCTGTACTGTGACATCACTGTGTGTATTAGCCTTGTACTGTGACATTGCTGTGTGTATTATCCCTGTACTGTGACATCACTGTGCATATTATCCCTGTACTGTGACATCCCTGTGTATTATCCCTGTGCTGTGAAATCACTGCGTGTATTATCCCTGTACTGTGACATCACTATGTGTATTATCCCTGTACATGACATCACTGTGTATATTTGTGTACTGTGACATCACTGTGTGTATTATCCCTGTATTGTGACATCACTGTGTGTATTTTCCCTGTACTGTGACATCATTGTGTATTATCTCTGTACTGTGACATCACTGTGTATATTATCCCTGTACTGTGACATCACTGTGTATATTATCCCTGTACTGTGACATCACTGTGTATATTATCCCTGTACTGTGACATCACTGTGTGTATTATCCCTGTACTGTGACATCACTGTGTATATTATCCCTGAACTGTGACATCACTGTGTATATTATCCCTGTACTGTGACATCACTGTGAATATTATCCCTGTACTGTGACATCACTGTGTGTATTATCCTTGTACTGTGACATTACTGTGTTTATTATCCCTGTACTGTAACATCACTCGGTGTATTATCCCTGTACTGTGACATCACTGTGTATATTATCCCTGTACTGTGACATCACTGTGTGTATTGTCCCTGTACTGTGACATCACTGTGTGTATTATCTCTGTTCTGTGACATTACTGTATGTATCATCCCTGTACTGTGACATCACTGTGTGTATTATTCCTGTACTGTGACATCACTGTGTGTATTGTCCCTGTACTGTAACATCACTGTGTTTATTATCCCTGTACTGTGACATCACTGTGTATTACCCCTGTACTGTGACATCAATGTGTATATTATTTCTCTACTGTGACATCACTGTGTGTATTATCCCTGTACTGTGACATCACTGTGTGTATTAGCCTTGTACTGTGACATTGCTGTGTGTATTATCCCTGCACTGTGACATCACTGTGTGTATTATCCCTGTACTGTGACATCACTCTGTATATTATCCCTGTACTGTGACATCACTGTGTATTATCCCTGTGCTGTGACATCACTGTGTGTATTGTCCCTGTACTGTGACATCACTGTGTGTATTATCTCTGTTCTGTGACATCACTGTATGTATCATCCCTGTACTGTGACATCACTGTGTGTATTATTCCTGTACTGTGACATCACTGTGTGTATTATTCCTGTACTGTGACATCACTGTGTGTATTTTCCCTGTACTGTAACATCACTGTGTTTATTATCACTGTACTGTGACATCACTGTGTATATTATCCCTGTACTATGACATCACTGTGTATTACCCCATGTACTGTGACATCACTGTGTATATTATCTCTCTACTGTGACATCACTGTGTGTATTATCCCTGTACTGTGACATCACTGTGTGTATTAGCCTTGTACTGTGACATTGCTGTGTGTATTATCCCTGTACTGTGACATCACTGTGCATATTATCCCTGTACTGTGACATCCCTGTGTATTATCCCTGTGCTGTGAAATCACTGCGTGTATTATCCCTGTACTGTGACATCACTATGTGTATTATCCCTGTACATGACATCACTGTGTATATTTGTGTACTGTGACATCACTGTGTGTATTATCCCTGTACTGTGACATCACTGTGTGTATTTTCCCTGTACTGTGACATCATTGTGTATTATCTCTGTACTGTGACATCACTGTGTATATTATCCCTGTACTGTGACATCACTGTGTATATTATCCCTGTACTGTGACATCACTGTGTATATTATCCCTGTACTGTGACATCACTGTGTATATTATCCCTGTACTGTGACATCACTGTGTATATTATCCCTGAACTGTGACATCACTGTGTATATTATCCCTGTACTGTGACATCACTGTGAATATTATCCCTGTACTGTGACATCACTGTGTGTATTATCCTTGTACTGTGACATTACTGTGTTTATTATCCCTGTACTGTAACATCACTCGGTGTATTATCCCTGTACTGTGACATCACTGTGTATATTATCCCTGTACTGTGACATCACTGTGTGTATCATCCTTGTACTGTGACATTACTGTGTTTATTATCCCTGTACTGTAACATCACTCGGTGTATTATCCCTGTACTGTGACATCTCTGTTTATTATCCCTGTACTGTGAAATCACTGCGTGTACTATCCCTGTACTGTGACATCACTGTGTGTATTATCCCTGTACATGACATCACTGTGTATATTTGTGTACTGTGACATCACTGTGTGTATTATCCCTGTACTGTGACATCACTGTGTGTATTATCCCTGTACTGTGACATCACTGTGTATTATCCCTGTACTGTGACATCACTGTGTATATTATCCCTGTACTGTGACATCACTGTGTATATTATCCATGTACTGTGACATCACTGTGTGTATTATCCCTGTACTGTGACATTACTGTGTTTATTATCCCTGTACTGTGACATCACTGTGTGTATTATCCCTGTACTGTGACATTACTGTGTATTATCCCTGTACTGTGACATCTCTGTTTATTATCCCTGTACTGTGACATCACTGTGTATTATCCGTGTACTGTGACATCACTGTGTGTAGTATCCCTGTACTGTGACATCAGTGTGTATTATCCCTGTACTGTGACATCAGTGTGTATATTATCTCTGTACTGTGAAATCACTGAGTATATTATCCCTGTACTGTGACATCACTGTGTATTATACCTGTACTGTGACATCACTGTGTGCATTATCTCTGTACTGTGACATCACTCTGTATTATCCCTGCACTGTGACATCACTGTGTGTATTATCCCTGTACTGTGACATCACTGTGTATATTATCCCTGTACTGTGACATCACTGTGTATTATCCCTGTACTGTGAAATCACTGTGTGTATTATCCCTGTACTGTGACATCACTGTGTGCGTTATCCCTGTACTGTGACATCACTGTGTGTATTATCCCTGTACTGTGACATCAGTGTGTATTATCCCTGTACTGTGACATCACTGTGCATATTATCCCTGTACTGTGACATCACTGTGTATATTATCCCTGTACTGTGACATCACTGTGTATTATCCCTGTACTGTGACATCACTGTTAGTATTATCCCTGTACATGACATCACTGTGTGTATTTGTGTACTGTGACATCACTGTGTGTATTATCCCTGTACTGTGACATCATTGTGTGCATTATCCCTGTACTGTGACATCAGTGTGTATTATCCCTGTACTGTGACATCACTGTGTATCTTATCCCTGTACTGTGACATCACTGTGTATATTATCCCTGTACTGGGACATCACTGTGTGTATTATTCCTGTACTGTGACATTACTGTGTTTATTATCCCTGTACTGTGACATC
Source organism: Hyla sarda (assembly GCF_029499605.1). Taxonomy (NCBI): domain Eukaryota; kingdom Metazoa; phylum Chordata; class Amphibia; order Anura; family Hylidae; genus Hyla; species Hyla sarda. The sequence continues at coordinate 410,873,895 of NC_079191.1, forward strand.
ACTCTGTGTATTATCCCTGTACTGTGACATCACTGTTTATTATTCCTGTACTAATATAGGACTAGGCATATTATCCCTGTACTATGACGTTACTGTGTATAATTACCCTGTACTGTGAAGTCACTGTGCCTATTAACCTTTTCAGGACAGAGCTTGTTTTTTAAGTTTTTTCTTCCTTGATTTCTAATAGACATAATTCTTTCATTGTTCCATCTACCATGGGAGGGCTTGCTTTTTGCAACATCACTGACATCACAAATTTTACCTCCAAATTTACAGTGAAGCAAAAAAAAAAATTTTGTAGGGCAAAATTGAAGAAAAAAAACAAAACACCATTTTCCACTTTTTTAAGGGCTTCGGTTTCTACGCAGTGAACTTTTCGGTATAAGTGACACCTTAGCTTTATTCTGTAGGTCCATACTGTGAGAGGCTGTGAGAGGCGGTGTCCGTCTGCCGTCTCTATTCTTCAGCAGTCAGCACTGCGGTGAGCAGCCGGGGGCAGGATGGGCGGGCAGGGGACTAATGACTAATCGGGAGCGGTGTCTTTGGCACACGACCAGCCCCAGCAGCCCTTTCTATTAAAGTGGCATAGGGGCAGCAGTGGCTGGTCGGGCGCAGCCACAGACAGGATTGGAACCGCTTTATTAAACTTAAATCCTGGCGGTCAGACAGAGAGCGGAAAGTTTCGGCAGTCGTGGCCCTGAGCCAGGCCCCCCACTAGTGCGACTCCGCGAGGCCTTAGGTGGCCTTATGCTAGAGCTGCCTCTGGGGCCGGCCCGGACCGGCAGCAGCGGCTAGCTGCTTTAGCATGGGACTAAAGGGCTAGCTGCTTTGGCCCCCCAGGAATGACAGGGCCCAGACCAGCTGCCCCGTTTGCCCCGCGTTAAAGACTGCACTGTGTAGAGGATTATATGACACAATAGAATTATATGACACTATAGCCATATGCTTGTCACGATCACACCCTATCGGTCTAGCCAAGAATCCAGAGAGAGTGTGATGGTGCAAGGGTTAAGGCCGCCAGACCTCTGGGTATCCACTACTAGTCCCAGCAAGTCACCAAATTAACCCTTAGAAAAATGTGTTTTACCAGAGCCGCCTTCAGAAAGATGAGCTCATATATTTAGAGATCAAAGACCAGAGCTGATTAATTAAACATTTAATCTGATAAAAGGTATCGCAGTGCTAAATATATAAAAATACAGGAACAAATGACATACAGGTATAACAATATATAAAAGAGTTTAGCAAGACAAGTTCAGAAAAACAAAAGATGAAGTTCTTACAGAATGATGATATAGCAGTCCTTCAGTGAGTCAGAGTCCAGCTCTTGTCAGCTTGTTGCACAGCATTGAACAACCTAAGTCTAGCATTGGGCTAGGGCGTAGGGACCCTCCTTCTACCCTATGTCCTAGATACTGTTACGCCGAGCGCTCCGGGTCCCCGCTCCTCCCCGGAGCGCTCGCTACACTCCTCTCACTGCAGCGCTCCGGTCGGTTCCACGGACCCGGGGCGCTGCGATACCGCCTCTGGCCGGGGTGCGATTCGCGATGCGGGTAGCGCCCGCTCGCGATGCGCACCCCGGCTCCCGTACCTGACTCGCTCTCCGTCAGTTCTGTCCCGGCGCGCGCGGCCCCGCTCCCTAGGGCGCGCGCGCGCCGGGTCTTTGCGATTTAAAGGGCCACTGCGCCGCTGATTGGCGCAGTGGTTCCAATTAGTGTTTACACCTGTGCACTTCCCTATATCACCTCACTTCCCCTTCACTCCCTCGCCGGATCTTGTTGCCTTAGTGCCAGTGAAAGCGTTCCTTGTGTGTTCCTTGCCTGTGATTCCAGACCTTCTGCCGTTGCCCCTGACTACGATCCTTGCTGCCTGCCCCGACCTTCTGCTACGTCCGACCTTGCTTTTGCCTACTCCCTTGTACCGCGCCTATCTTCAGCAGCCAGAGAGGTGAGCCGTTGCTAGTGGATACGACCTGGTCACTACCGCCGCAGCAAGACCATCCCGCTTTGCGGCGGGCTCTGGTGAAAACCAGTAGTGGCTTAGAACCGGTCCACTAGCACGGTCCACGCCAATCCCTCTCTGGCACAGAGGATCCACTACCTGCCAGCCGGCATCGTGACAGTAGATCCGGCCATGGATCCCGCTGAAGTTCCTCTGCCAGTTGTCGCTGACCTCACCACGGTGGTCGCCCAGCAGTCACAACAGATAGCGCAACAAGGCCAACAGCTGTCTCAACTGACCGTTATGCTACAACAGTTACTACCACAGCTTCAGCAGTCATCTCCTCCGCCAGCTCCTGCACCTCCTCCGCAGCGAGTGGCCGCTCCTGGGATACGCTTATCCTTGCCGGATAAATTTGATGGGGACTCTAAGTTTTGCCGTGGCTTTCTTTCCCAATGTTCCCTGCATCTGGAGATGATGTCGGACCTGTTTCCCACTGAAAGGTCTAAGGTGGCTTTCGTAGTCAGCCTTCTGTCCGGAAAAGCCCTGTCATGGGCCACACCGCTCTGGGACCGCAATGACCCCGTCACTGCCTCTGTACACTCCTTCTTCTCGGAAATCCGAAGTGTCTTTGAGGAACCTGCCCGAGCCTCTTCTGCTGAGACTGCCCTGTTGAACCTGGTCCAGGGTAATTCTTCCGTTGGCGAGTATGCCGTACAATTCCGTACTCTTGCTTCAGAATTGTCCTGGAATAATGAGGCCCTCTGCGCGACCTTCAAAAAAGGCCTATCCAGCAACATTAAAGATGTTCTGGCCGCACGAGAAATTCCTGCTAATCTACATGAACTTATTCACCTAGCCACTCGCATTGACATGCGTTTTTCCGAAAGGCGTCAGGAACTCCGCCAAGATATGGACTCTGTTCGCACGAGGCGTTTCTTCTCCTCGGCTCCTCTCTCCTCTGGTCCCCTGCAATCTGTTCCTGTGCCTCCCGCCGTGGAGGCTATGCAGGTCGACCGGTCTCGCCTGACACCTCAAGAGAGGACACGACGCCGTATGGAGAACCTCTGCCTGTACTGTGCTAGTACCGAACACTTCCTGAGAGATTGTCCTATCCGTCCTCCCCGCCTGGAAAGACGTACGCTGACTCCGCACAAAGGTGAGACAGTCCTTGATGTCTACTCTGCTTCTCCACGTCTTACTGTGCCTGTGCGGATGTCTGCCTCTGCCTTCTCCTTCTCTACAGTGGCCTTCTTGGACTCTGGATCTGCAGGAAATTTTATTTTGGCCTCCCTCGTCAACAGGTTCAACATCCCGGTGACCAGTCTCGCCAGACCCCTCTACATCAATTGTGTAAATAATGAAAGATTGGACTGTACCATACGTTTCCGCACGGAGCCCCTTCTTATGAGCATCGGATCTCATCATGAGAGGATTGAACTTTTGGTCCTCCCCAATTGCACCTCGGAAATTCTCCTTGGACTTCCCTGGCTTCAACTTCATTCCCCTACCCTGGATTGGTCCACTGGGGAGATCAAGAGTTGGGGGTCCTCTTGTTCCAAGAACTGTCTAAAACCGGTTCCCAGTAACCCTTGCCGTAACTCTGTGGTTCCTCCAGTAACCGGTCTCCCTAAGGCCTATATGGACTTCGCGGATGTTTTCTGCAAAAAACAAGCTGAGACTCTACCTCCTCACAGGCCTTATGATTGCCCTATCGACCTCCTCCCGGGCACTACTCCACCCCGGGGCAGAATTTATCCTCTCTCTGCCCCAGAGACTCTTGCCATGTCCGAATACGTCCAGGAGAATCTAAAAAAGGGCTTTATCCGTAAATCCTCCTCTCCTGCCGGAGCCGGATTTTTCTTTGTGTCCAAAAAAGATGGCTCCCTACGTCCTTGCATTGACTACCGCGGTCTTAATAAAATCACGGTTAAGAACCGCTACCCCTTACCCCTCATCTCTGAACTCTTTGATCGCCTCCAAGGTGCCCACATCTTCACTAAATTGGACTTAAGAGGCGCCTATAACCTCATCCGCATCAGAGAGGGGGACGAGTGGAAAACGGCATTTAACACCAGAGATGGACACTTTGAGTATCTGGTCATGCCCTTTGGACTGTGCAACGCCCCTGCCGTCTTCCAAGACTTTGTCAATGAAATTTTTCGTGATCTGTTATACTCCTGTGTTGTTGTATATCTGGACGATATCCTAATTTTTTCTGCCAATCTAGAAGAACACCGCCAGCATGTCCGTATGGTTCTTCAGAGACTTCGTGACAACCAACTCTATGCCAAAATTGAGAAATGTCTGTTTGAATGCCAATCTCTTCCTTTTCTAGGATATTTGGTCTCTGGCCAGGGACTACAGATGGATCCAGACAAACTCTCTGCCGTCTTAGATTGGCCACGCCCCTCCGGACTCCGTGCTATCCAACGCTTTTTGGGGTTCGCCAATTATTACAGGCAATTTATTCCACATTTTTCTACCATTGTGGCTCCTATCGTGGCTTTAACCAAAAAAAATGCTGATCCCAAGTCCTGGCCTCCTCAAGCAGAAGACGCCTTTAAACGACTCAAGTCTGCCTTTTCTTCGGCTCCCGTCCTCTCCAGACCTGACCCTTCCAAACCCTTCCTATTGGAGGTTGATGCCTCCTCAGTGGGAGCTGGAGCTGTTCTTCTACAAAAAAACTCTTCCGGGCATGCTGTCACTTGTGGTTTTTTCTCTAGGACCTTCTCTCCAGCGGAGAGGAACTACTCCATCGGGGATCGAGAGCTTCTAGCCATTAAATTAGCACTTGAGGAATGGAGGCATCTGCTGGAGGGATCAAGTTCTCCTGTTATTATCTACACCGACCACAAGAACCTCTCCTACCTCCAGTCTGCCCAACGGCTGAATCCTCGCCAGGCCCGGTGGTCTCTGTTCTTTGCCCGATTTAATTTTGAGATTCACTTTCGTCCTGCCGATAAGAACATTAGGGCCGATGCTCTCTCTCGTTCCTCGGATGCCTCAGAAGTTGAACTCTCTCCGCAACACATCATTCCACCTGACTGCCTGATCTCCACTTCTCCTGCCTCCATCAGGCAGACTCCTCCAGGAAAGACCTTTGTTTCTCCTCGCCAACGCCTCGGAATCCTCAAATGGGGTCACTCCTCCCATCTCGCAGGTCATGCGGGTATCAAGAAATCTGTGCAACTCATCTCCCGCTTCTATTGGTGGCCGACTCTGGAGACGGATGTTGTGGACTTTGTGCGAGCCTGCACTATCTGTGCCCGGGATAAGACTCCTCGCCAGAAGCCCGCTGGTTTTCTTCATCCTCTGCCTGTCCCCGAACAGCCTTGGTCTCTGATTGGTATGGATTTTATTACTGATTTACCCCCTTCCCGTGGCAACACTGTTATTTGGGTGGTCGTTGATCGATTCTCCAAAATGGCACATTTCATCCCTCTTCCTGGTCTTCCTTCTGCGCCTCAGTTGGCTAAACAATTTTTTGTACACATTTTTCGTCTTCACGGGTTGCCTACGCAGATTGTCTCGGATAGAGGCGTCCAATTCGTGTCTAAATTCTGGAGGGCTCTCTGTAAACAACTCAAGATTAAATTAAATTTTTCTTCTGCATATCATCCCCAGTCCAATGGACAAGTAGAAAGGATTAACCAGATCTTGGGTGATTATTTGCGACATTTTGTTTCCTCCCGCCAGGATGACTGGGCAGATCTCCTCCCATGGGCCGAATTCTCGTATAACTTCAGGGTCTCTGAGTCTTCCTCCAAATCCCCATTTTTCGTGGTGTACGGCCGTCACCCTCTTCCCCCCCTCCCTACTCCCTTGCCCTCTGGTCTGCCCGCTGTGGATGAAATTTCTCGTGACCTTTCCATCATATGGAGAGAGACCCAAAATTCTCTCTTACAGGCTTCTTCACGCATGAAGAAGTTCGCGGATAAGAAAAGAAGAGCTCCCCCCGTTTTTTCCCCTGGAGACAAGGTATGGCTCTCCGCTAAATATGTCCGCTTCCGTGTCCCTAGCTACAAGTTGGGACCACGCTATCTTGGTCCTTTCAAAATTTTGTGTCAAATTAATCCTGTCTCTTATAAACTTCTTCTTCCTCCCTCTCTTCGTATCCCTAATGCCTTTCACGTCTCTCTTCTCAAACCACTCATCCTCAACCGTTTTTCTCCCAAATCTGTTCCTCCCACTCCTGTCTCCGGCTCCTCGGACATCTTCACCGTCAAAGAAATTTTAGCATCTAAAAAGGTCAGAGGGAAAACCTTCTTTTTAGTGGATTGGGACGGTTGTGGTCCAGAAGAGAGGTCCTGGGAACCTGAGGACAATATCCTGGACAAAAGTCTGGTCCTCAGGTTCTCAGGCTCCAAGAAGAGGGGGAGACCCAAGGGGGGGGGTACTGTTACGCCGAGCGCTCCGGGTCCCCGCTCCTCCCCGGAGCGCTCGCTACACTCCTCTCACTGCAGCGCTCCGGTCGGTTCCACGGACCCGGGGCGCTGCGATACCGCCTCTGGCCGGGGTGCGATTCGCGATGCGGGTAGCGCCCGCTCGCGATGCGCACCCCGGCTCCCGTACCTGACTCGCTCTCCGTCAGTTCTGTCCCGGCGCGCGCGGCCCCGCTCCCTAGGGCGCGCGCGCGCCGGGTCTTTGCGATTTAAAGGGCCACTGCGCCGCTGATTGGCGCAGTGGTTCCAATTAGTGTTTACACCTGTGCACTTCCCTATATCACCTCACTTCCCCTTCACTCCCTCGCCGGATCTTGTTGCCTTAGTGCCAGTGAAAGCGTTCCTTGTGTGTTCCTTGCCTGTGATTCCAGACCTTCTGCCGTTGCCCCTGACTACGATCCTTGCTGCCTGCCCCGACCTTCTGCTACGTCCGACCTTGCTTTTGCCTACTCCCTTGTACCGCGCCTATCTTCAGCAGCCAGAGAGGTGAGCCGTTGCTAGTGGATACGACCTGGTCACTACCGCCGCAGCAAGACCATCCCGCTTTGCGGCGGGCTCTGGTGAAAACCAGTAGTGGCTTAGAACCGGTCCACTAGCACGGTCCACGCCAATCCCTCTCTGGCACAGAGGATCCACTACCTGCCAGCCGGCATCGTGACAGATACTGCACTTCTGTCATGCCAACTTGACACTTTTCTGGTTTTATGGTAAGCCCTGCCTCAGCTATTTGCTTCACCACCTTTCCCAGGTGAATCAGGTGCTCCTCCCAGGTCTTGCTGAATATGGCAATATCATCTAAGTATGCCACGGCGTATTCCCTGTGGCCCTCTAGCAGTGATTCAACCAGTCGTTGGAAAGTTGCTGGGGCATTTTTCATTCCAAAAGGCATGACACAGCACTCAAACAACCCAAAGGGAGTGATAAAGGCTGACCGCTCCTGGTCCTCTGGGTTCATAGGGATCTGCCAGTACCCTCGGCTTAAATCCATGATAGTCACATATTGGTAACCTGCTAGCTGATCAAGTAGTTCATCGATTCTGGGCATAGGGTATGCATCAAAGGTAGTCACAGCATTTAACCTTCTGTAATCCACACAGAACCTAGTAGATTTGTCTTTTTTGGGAACCAGAACTACTGGGGAGGCCCAAGGGCTTTTTGACTTCTTAATTACCCCTAACTTCAACATATCCTCAATCTCCTTGTGTTTATGGGACTTTACCTCAGGGGATACCCGGTAGGCTACCTGTCTTAGCGGTGGCTGGTCCCCCATATCAACATGATGGGTGGCTAGAGTAGTTAGCCCTGGCTTCCCAGTAAAGGTGGCACTGAAGCGTCCTAGTACCTGACTTAGCTGCCTCTTTCTTTCCTCTGAGAGCTGTGGATTGCTCTCCACATCCTGAAGGGATCCCTGGCTCTTAGCTTCCTCCACTAGGTCCAGTAGGGGATCACTACCCAGCCCTTCCTCTGGTGCACTGCATACACTGAGTACCACCTCCTCAAGGTCATAGTATGCCTTTAGCATATTAATGTGGTACTGTCTCTGCTTCTGACCTTTCTCATCAAGAGCAACTACATATGTGGTGGGTTCTAGGCGCTGCAGAATGGGGAAGGGACCCTCCCAGGCGGCCTGCAACTTATTCTGCCTAATGGGGTTCAGAACCATTACCTTCTATCCCACTTCATAGACCCGGTCCCTTGCATTGTGATCATACCAGTACTTCTGCCTGGACTGTGCTGCTATGAGGTTGTCATGTACCAGCCCAGTCAGTGCCTGCATCCTGTCCCTGAATCTGAGAACTTACTCCACCACAGAAGTCTCAGGGGCATGTAGCCCCCCTTCCCATTCCCCTCTTACTAAATCTAGGGGTCCCCGCACTTTGCGACCATACAATAATTCAAAGGGCGAGAAATCTGTAGATTCTTGGGGTACCTCCCTGTAAGCGAATAACAGATGGGGTAAATACTTTTCCCAGTCTCTGCCCTCTGATTCTACAAAGGTTTTCAGCATTTGTTTCAAGGTCCCATTGAACCTCTCAAAAAGACCATTTGTTTGGGGGTGGTATGGGCTTGCTACCAAGTGCTGTACATTCACCTTCTTACAGAGACTTTGCATGAGATTGGACATGAACTGTGTGCCCTGATCAGTGAGCATTTCTCTGGGGAACCCTACCCTGCAGAAAATACTGATCAGTGCATCTGCCACCTTATCTGCCCGGACGGAGGATAAGGCAACAGCCTCAGGGTACCTGGTTGCATAATCTACAACAGTAAGAATAAATTGTTTCCCTGTGCTGCTGGGTATAGCCAGAGGCCCCACAATATCCACTGCCACTCGTTCAAAGGGTACAGATATGACTGGGGCACTAGGGGATCACGAGTTACATCCCCAGACTTACCCACCCTTTGGCAGACATGACAGGATCTACAGTAATTTGCAACAGCAGTACCCATACCTGGCCAAAAGAAATTGTGTGCCAACCTGGACTTTGTTTTGGCCACTCCCAAATGTCCTGCCAGGGGGGTCTCATGGGCTAACCTCAGCAGCTCTTTCCTGTACTGCCTAGGAACCACTAACTGCCTTTCTCTCTCCTGGGCCCCTAGCATGCCTTTGGAAAGGGACTCCCAGTACAAGATATTTGCGGTGTCCCAGTACCGCATTTCATACGGTACTTATTTATCCATGGGTCCCCGTAGCCAGAGTCCCAAGGACTTAGTAATCTCTGTTAGTCAGTCCGCCCCTAGTCGCCTCTATTATAGTATATAGATTTCTAATTTGTCCATAGAATAATGTATATAGTATTATTTCTGTATATAAATGGTTAATTACCTGTTTCTATTGGCGTTGCAGGACCTGCGGGTCATGTGAAAAGGTGAACTCTATGGTTTTAGCTTAAGGACCTTTGGAGGCCCACTTACGTCAGTAATCCCATCACACCATGTACTGGTGAATGGCAGACGTTCGGACCAATCAGAATCACCACGCCCCCTGCCCATATAAGGGAGCGGCGGCCATCTTCTCGCTCTCTTTCTCCTGGCTCTTGATGAGAGAAGACCTATATCGCAGTAATCGCAGTGAGTTAGGCCTGAGCCTTGCGGCAACGGCTGAATGATCTAAATTATAGAGTGTGTCATCCCCTAAGCACTCTGCAGTATCACCGGACCCAATATTTCCCCTAAATCCGGACGGATCTGCACATCACTCCCTAAATTCAGAGACTACATGTTTAATGCCACTAGTGAAAGTGTACTCCCCCCTAAGAAGTGAGGGATTGCGCGCATGGTGCTGTGTGGAAGAAGTGCGCATGTAAAGTAAGGGGGTAGGCGAACAGGACTGCAGAGTTACAAGTCAGCGCGGGACATCCCGGCGCACGTGATCCAGAGACCCCGCCCACCGAAGCCCTCGGTGCCGCGGTGGCCATTTTGTTGGAGCGCGCCAACAGGCTAGAAGCTGTAAAGAACCTGAGCAGCACGGGACTCTGAGACATCAGATTACCGAATTGAAGTCCTGCATAGAATCGCTCCAGCTGCCAATCAACGCACTCAAATTCCAATTAAAAGCTGTTGAGTTTCAGGTCACTGCTCTCAAGTTTGAAATCTACGCTCTCAAGTTCCAGATTAAAGAACAATTGCGTATTTCCCTGGGACCTAGGAATCCGAGGTCTATTTAAAGGGCCAGTACAACAAATACGAAAATGTCGGAACCTGCAGTCCCACAGTCCCCACCTGAACAGCAAGGGGGCGTTGCTTCAGCGGCCCAACCAACAGGGTCTCCACCTTCAGCTAGAAGAATATTGCCCCCTCACCAGCACTCTCGACCTCCCAAGGGCATGCCCTGCCTGTGATGCCGGCAAGACCTCCAACACCGGCAGAACAGGACCCAACCAGTCCACCCTCAGTCTCTCCCTATGTGTTGGGAGCCCCAGTTGCTGCACCTGTCTTTTTGGGGAAGAGACTTTAAAGAGAAATTCTACAGCCTCTTTGCATTTTATGCACTTCCCCCTCATCAACAGGTACAACTGCTTCTGGGACAACTCAAGGGACCCGCCTTGGAAGAACTTCGCACCTGGCCAGTGGCCGATAAGGCCACAGTGGGACAGATTTTTGAAGGACTTTCTCAAGTGTTTGAATCTCACTCCCCCTCAGAGGTACACCTCCGACTCTATGAACGACGCCAGAAGCCAGGTGAGACCCTCCGAGCATATGCAGTGGCTTTGCAGAGTGCATTAGAGGCGGTACAGAAGTTGGACGGCATCACGCCCGATCAGGGCAATCGAGTACTGATGGACCGTTTTATAGAGGGGGCACTAAACAAATGGGACAAGGCCCAACTTAGGATGCTGGCCGTACAGAATCCTGACATGGCCTTCCCAGCCTTTAAGAGACTAGCGGTGAAAGTAATAGAATCGGGGCCTCACACAGAAGAAATTAGTGTCCCTACTACAGACTCTCAGGGTCCTTCGCCCCAACCACCTGTCCCTTCTCAATCTGCCCCACCAACATCTAATCCTAGCCCTTGGACAGCTGACTTACAAGACATTAAACAGGACATTGAACAGTTAGCCAAGGCTTTCAAAGAAATGACAGTACGGCCAAACCCTTCCAGATCTGCAACACCACCACCTAAGAAGGCTGACCCTCGCCCTGTCACTCCACCTAGTGTTCCTCCTGTGAGACCACCTGGAAGCCAAAGACCCGTTTGCAGTTACTGTAACAAGAATGGACACTGGAAGAGCCAATGCTGGGCTTTAAACGGGCGTCCCCTGGGGTCAAGGACCGCACCCCAGGAGTAGAGATTGAAGGTCCAGAATCAACCAGTGACAAGAAAGGACTATCTATGTATGTAGCTGCTTGCCCCTATGTACAGGTGATGATTGAAGGTGTCTCGTTACAAGCTCTGATAGATACGGGGTCTCAGGTATCCACTATCCCACAGGGGGTTTTCTATAAGTACTGGGGCCCAGAAAGGTTGTGTGACCCTCAGGAAGCGGATTTCAGAGTAATTGCAGGGAACGGGAAACCAGTACTCAGACATGGTTACTGGGAGCCCACGGTGCAGGTGGGAAAACATGTGTTAGGAAGGCAAGGGGTGATTGTCACAAATGTCAGAGATGAGGGAGCGGACAATTTCATTTTAGGCATGAATATTATGCGGCACTGTTTTGATGATATTGTCTGTGCACTGCATGCATCTCTCCCTCATTTGTCACCCCTAGGCTGGCGATCTGCCCAACACCACCTCAAAACCCTTCAAGCAGAACAGAAGTTCGTGAATAATCATGGGGAAATCTGCCGAGTAAGGACTCAGGATATCCGAGCCATTAGCCTACAGCCACAGACAGAGACAGTTATTTGGTGCCGTGCCCGACCCCGGGTGAAAAATCAAGATTACCAAGCGCTCTTGGAGCCCCTTCTGCCTGAAGATTATCCCTTGGTGCGAGCTGCTCGAAGCCTTGTGACTGTACGGAATGGAAAGGTCCCAGTGAGGCTTATCAATCTCTCTCAAGTTGATGTCCAGCTACCCAAGTACACCCCAGTGGCTACGTTACACCATCTAGACATCAGAGATGTAGTCTCGAAGTCACCGATGGTCCAATCCGGACCTGATCAGAGCCCTGCAGAACCTTGGCGGAACCAGCTGCAGATAGGAGACGAAGACACCCCCAAGGAACAAGTGGAAGGAGTCATCCAGGTGGCTAAGAAACATCAAGCGGCTTTCAGTAAATTTCCCACAGATTTTGGCAGGACCTCCATGATCAAACATAGGATCCTCACCGGAGACAATCCACCCATTAAAGAGAGGCATCACCCTGTGGCTCCTGGGATGTATCAGACCATAAAGAAAATGCTGGTAGAGATGAAAGAGGCCGATGTCATCCAAGAAAGCCAGAGTCCATGGGCTGCACCTTTGGTCTTGGTGAAAAAGAAAGATGGCACCATCCGCTTCTGCGTAGACTACCGGAAGCTAAACAACATAACTCATAAGGATGCCTATCCTCTCCCACGCATTGAAGAATTCTTGACTGCGTTGGGGTCTGCCGCCTACTTTTCCATCCTGGATCTGACGAGCGGCTACTGGCAAGTGCCAATGGCAGAAGAGGACAGAGAGAAAACCGCATTTGTGACCCCCATGGGTCTCTTCGAGTTCAAAAGTATGCTCTTTGGACTGTGCAATGCACCAGCTACTTTCCAGTGCCTAATGGAGCAATGCTTAGGGCACCTTAACTTCCAGGTGTTCTATTGTATCTAGATGATGTCATAGTCTACTCTCGAACATATCAGGAACACTTGGATCACCTGAAAGAAGTTTTCCAAGTTCTTATCCGACATGGACTCAAGGTTAAGCCTTCCAATTGTCACTTACTAAAGCCTCAAGTGCACTACTTAGGACATGTCGTCAGTGCTCAAGGAGTCCAGCCTGATCCAGACAAAGTGAGTGCTGTGAAAAAGTGGCCTACACCCAGGACAGTGCGAGACGTCCGAAGTTTCCTGGGGTTTGCTGGATATTACCGGCGTTTCATTCCTCATTTTGCTCAAATTGCCGGACGCTTGACCGAATTACTGAGAGGGACTGCCCGGGATAATTACAAAGGGAGGCTTCCCATACAGTGGGCCGAAGAACAAAAGGATGCCTTCCGAGCCCTGAAGTATCTCCTCACGGAACCCCCCCATATTGGCATATCCTGATTACAGCCTGCCATTCCGCTTATACACAGATGCTAGCTTTGAAGGTCTGGGGGTGGTCTTATCTCAAGTGCAAGATGGCAAGGAGAGGGTGATTGCCTATGCCAGCCGGCATCTTCGAGTTGCTGAGAAGAATGATGCTAACTATAGCTCCTTCAAGCTGTAACTCCTGGCCCTGGTTTGGGCTATTACTGAGAAGTTTAACCCCTTAAGGACACAGGACGTAAATGTACGTCCTGGTGCGGTGGTACTTAACGCACCAGGACGTACATTTACGTCCTGTGCATATCCGCGGGCATCGGAGCGATGCCCGTGTCATGAGCGGCTGATCCCGGCTACTGATCGCAGCCAGGGACCCGCCGGCAATGGGCGTCCGCCATTAACCCCTCAGATGCCGGGATCAATACAGATCCCGGAATCTGCGGCAGTACACAATTTCAATGAATGATTGGAACGCCCGCAGCGCTGCTGCGGGGATCCGATCATTCAGAACGCCGCACGGAGGTCCCCTCACCTTCCTCCTTCCGACTCCCGGCATCTTCTGCTCTGGTCTGAGATCGAGCAGACCAGAGCCGAAAATGACCGATAACACTGATCTTTTCTATGTCCTATACATAGAACAGATCAGTATTAGCAATCATGGTATTGCTATGAATAGTCCCCTATGGGGACTATTCAAGTGTAAAAAAAAATGTAAAAGTAAAAAAAAAGTGAAAAATCCCCTCCCCCAATAAAAAAGTAAAACGTCCGTTTTTTCCTATCTTACCCCCAAAAAGCGTAAAAAATAAATTTAATAGACATGTTTGGTATTACCGCGTGCGTAAATGTCCGAACTATTAAAATAAAATGTTAATGATCCCGTACGGTGAACGGCGTGAACGTAAAAAAAAAAATACATTTTATAAAAAAAAATTATAAAAAATGTATTAAAAGTTTTTTATATGCAAATGTGGTATCAAAAAAAAGTACAGATCATGGCGCAAAAAATTAGCCCTCATACCGCCGCTTATACGGAAAAATAAAAAAGTTATAGGTCATCAAAATAAAGGGATTATAAACATACTAATTTGGTTAAAAAGTTTGTGATTTTTTTGAAGCACAACAATAATATAAAAGTATGTAATAATGGGTATCCTTTTAATCGTATTGACCCTCAGAATAAAGAACACATGTCATTTTTACCGTAAATTGTACGGCGTGAAAACGAAACCTTCCAAAATTAGCAAAATTGCGTTTTTCTTTTTAATTTCCCCACAAAAATAGTGCTTTTTGGTTGCGCCATACATTTTATGATATAATGAGTTATGTCATTACAAAGGACAACTGGTCGCGCAAAAAAAAAAAGCCCTCATACTAGTCTGGCGATGAAAATATAAAAGAGTTATGATTTTTAGAAGGCGAGGAGGAAAAAATGAAAACGTAAAATAATGGGAGATTTTAACTATCCAGATATAGATTGGGGTCCGGGGTTGGCTAAAACTACAAAGGGGCGACAATTCCTAAATTTATTGCAGGATAATTTTATGGGCCAGTTTGTGGAGGACCCAACAAGAAGTGATGCCTTGTTGGATCTGATCATTTCCAACAACGCAGAGCTGGTTGGTAATGTAACTGTGCGGGAAAACCTTGGTAATAGCGACCACAATATAGTTACTCTTGACTTAAAATGTAGAAAACAAAGACAGGCGGGGAAGGCAAAAACATATAACTTTAAAAAGGCAAACTTTCCTGGGCTGAGGGCTGCACTACAGGACATAGACTGGGGGGAGGTGTTCTCAAATGCGATAACATTTAAACAGTACAAAGAGCTTAATAAAATCTGTAAAAATGTAATAAAAACAGCAAAAATTCTAAACGAGAGACAGGTGGCCAGAGAAAGCAAAACTAATCCTAAATATTTTTTTAGATATATAAATGCAAAAAAACCAAGGACAGAGCATGTAGGACCCCTTAATAATGATAATGGGGAGGTTGTCACGGGCGATCAAGAGAAGGCGGAGCTACTGAATGGGTTCTTTAGTTCTGTATACACTATGGAAGAAGGAGCTGACATTGGCCAGGTCAGTGCTGGTAACACATCATGTAATGTACTGAACTGGCTTAATGTAGAGATGGTACAAGGTAAGTTAAGTGATATAAATGTAAGCAAATCCCCAGGGCCGGATGGACTACACCCAAGAGTTCTTAGAGAGGTAAGTTCAGTAATATCTGTACCCCTGTTCATGATATTTAGAGATTCTCTGGTGTCTGGTATTGTGCCAAGGGACTGGCGCAAGGCGATGTGGTGCCAATCTTCAAAAAGGGCTCTAGGTCTTCCCCAGGAAACTATAGACCGGTAAGTTTAACGTGCATTGTGGGTAAATAGTTTGAAGGACTTATAAGGGATTACATACAGGAACACATAGGGGATAATTGTATTATAAGTGATAGCCAGCATGGGTTTACTAAGGATAAAAGTTGTCAAACCAATCTAATTTGCTTTTATGAAGAGGTGAGTAGAAGCCTTGACAGAGGAATGGCTGTGGATATAGTGTTTCTGGATTTTGCTAAAGCGTTTGATACTGTCCCTCATAGACGTCTGACAGGTAAGTTAAGGTCTTTGGGTTTGGAAACTTTAGTTTGTAACTGGATTGAACACTGGCTCATGGATCGTACCCAGAGAGTGGTGGTCAATGATTCGTACTCTGATTGGTCCCCGGTTATTAGTGGTGTACCCCAAGGTTCAGTACTGGGCCCGCTGCTGTTTAATTTATTTATCAATGATATAGAGGATGGTATTAACAGCTCTGTTTCTATCTTTGCAGATGACACCAAGCTTTGTAGCACGGTACAGTCTATAGAGGATGTGCATAAGTTACAAGATGACTTGGATAGACTAAGTGTCTGGGCATCCACTTGGCAAATGAGGTTCAATGTGGATAAATGTAAAGTTATGCATCTGGGTACTAATAACCTGCATGCATCGTATGTCTTTGGGGGGATTAAACTGGCAGAGTCACTGGTAGAGAAGGATCTGGGTGTACTTGTAGATCACAGACTACAGAATAGCATGCAATGTCAGGCTGCTGCTTCCAAAGCCGGCAGGATATTGTCATGTATCAAAAGAGGCATGGACTCAAGGGACAGGGACATAATACTCCCCCTTTATAAAGCATTGGTACGGCCTCACCTGGAATATGCAGTTCAGTTTTGGGCACCTGTCCGTAAAAGGGACACTGCGGAATTGGAAAGGGTGCAGAGACGCGCGACTAAACTAATATGGGGCATGGAACATCTTAGCTATGAGGAGCGATTAAAGAAGTTACAATTGTTTAGTCTTGAGAAGAGACGTTTAAGGGGGGATATGATAAATGTAGATAAGTATATTAATGGCCCATACAAAAAATATGGAGAAAAACTGTTCCAGGTTAAACCCCCCCAAAGGACGAGGGGGCACTCCCTCCGTCTGGAGAAGAAAAAGTTTAGTCTCGCCTTCTTTACCGTGAGGACTGTGAATTTATGGAACGGTCTACCTCAGGAACTGGTCACAGCAGGAACAATTAACAGCTTTAAAACAGGATTAGATACATTTATGGAACAAAATAACATTAATGCTTATGAAGAAATATAAAATCCCATCCCTTCCCCAATATCGCGCCACACCCCTATCCCTTAATTCCCTGGTTGAACTTGATGGACATATGTCTTTTTTCGACCGTACTAACTATGTAACTATGTAAAAAGTCCTTAAGGCCAAAATGAGCTGAGTCCTTAAGGGGTTAAAGACTATCTTGCTGCTACCCCCTTCACCGTCTACACTGATAGCAACCCCTTGGCCCATTTGAACACTGCTAAGTTAGGAGCTCTTGAACAGCGTTGGGCCTCTCAGTTGGCCAACTATGACTTTAACATCAAGTACTGCAGCGGAAAAACCAATGTCAACGTGGATGTACTTTCTCGCATGGCCCTCGGGAGAAGTACCTCCTGCTGAAGATGTGTGGGAAGATGTAGAAATGCCTCCCTTCTACCAAAGGTTCGTGAGCCAGAATGCTCTAACTACCCAGGCGGGTGACGGACCTGAATCTCCCAAGGTCTCTGAAGATTTGTCTACCTGGAAGACGCTTCAGGATGAGAGCAGAGTTATCAGGGACCTCCTCGACTATTGCCTCCACAAGAAAGTGCCTACTCGGGTGCGCAAGGACCATAGAGACTTTGAATTGAAGCTAATGTGGCAGCAGAGAAACCTCCTGTCCCTGCACAAGGGGTTGGTCTACCGAAATTCCCTGGACTCAGTCTCGGGAGACCGCATACACCAGATTGTGGTTCCCCGGAGGGATGCAGCCATGGTTCTGAATGCTTATCACGACCAATCCAGACACTTCAGGGTCCATAAGACAGAGATCACCGTTAGAAGGAGATTTTACGGGATTGGGATGCGGGGAGACATCGAGAAATGGTGTGCCGAGTGCTCCGTGTGCAACGTGATAAAGAACCCCCGGAGGGACGCAAGAGCCCCTTTGCATCCCATCTGTACAGAAAGACCGAATCAAATTGTTGCCTTGGACCATGTGAAGCTGGCCCCCACTTGATCTGGTTATTGTCATGCTCTAACAATGGTGGATCATTATTCCAAGTGGGTGGTTGTGGTCCCCGTCAAGGATCTTACCGCCAAGACTGCTGCTCAACTCTTCTATCGGCATTGGATCCAACCGCTGGGGTGTCCCGAATCAGTCCTCACGGATCGGGGAACCGCCTTTGAAGCCCATTTGTTCCAGGAACTTTGCCGGTTGCACGATTGCAAGAAGCTCCAGACAACGGCCTACCATCCCCAAGGGAATGGACTCTGTGAGAGGATCAATCAAGTGTTCATCCAGATGCTCAGAGCAGCCTCTGTCTCGAAGCACGAAGAGTGGCCTCAGCTGCTGCCAGAACTCCTGGAAATCTACACCAAAACTGTTCACTGCTCTACGGGGTATACGCCCTTTTTCTTGATGATGGGCCGACACGGCCAATTGCCAAAGGATCGAACCTTTGGCTTACAGGCACCTTTCAACAATTCTCCTCAGGCTTCCCACTGGACTGTACTTATTTATCTATGGGTCCCCGTAGCCAGAGTCCCTAGGACTTAGTAATCTCTGTTAGTCAGTGCGCCCCTAGTCACCTCTATTATACTATATAGATTTCTAATTTGTCCATAGACTAATGTATATAGTATTATTTCTGTATATAAATGGTTAATTACCTGTTTCTATTGGCGTTGCAGGACCTGCGGGTCATGTGACAAGGTGAACTCAATGGATTTAGCTTAAGGACCTTTGGAGGCCCTCTTACGTCAGTAATCCCATCACACCATGCACATCATACCATCCCTACCATACACCCCCCAATGGCAGATGTTCGGACCAATCAGAACCGCCACGCCCCCTGCCCATATAAGGGAGCGGCGGCCATCTTCTCGCTCTCTTTCTCCTGGCTCTTGATGAGAGAAGACCTATATCGCAGTAATCGCAGTGAGTTAGGCCTGAGCCTTGCGGTAACGGCTGAATGATCTAAATTATAGAGTGTGTCATCCCTAAGCACTCTGCAGTATCACCGGACCCAATATTTCCCCTAAATTCGGACGGATCTTCACATCACTCCCTAAATTCAGAGACTACACGTTTAATGCAAGGTCCGCAACTTCTGCCAGTCGCTAAGCAACCTAAGAACTGTTATATGAGACTGTTACTACGCATTGGATATTGCAAGCACTGCAGTAAAGTTATTCAAGTTCAAGTTAAATCTGCTTGTGGACCTTCAGTCATTTCATTGCACCTATCGCTTCTGGGAAGCGCGGCGATAGGCCGGAACATAGATTCAGCATACCAGCCCTCACCCCTGCATCACGAGTGACAGGGTTAATATTAACCCCTCATATATCAACATCATACCATCCCTACCATACACCCCCCAAGGGCTACCACATATTGTTTTCCAAATATACTCTATGCCCATCTGTGTCAACACCTGTAGGTTCAGCACGTTGTCTCAGCTCTTCAAGGGAAGGGTCACTGCGCAGAGCTTCCCGGAAATGCTCATTTCCCTCCCCCCATCTCGTGGTATCAGGGAGCACATTTCCCCCAGGTGAACTAGCATCTCCACCTTCCTCTGCTGTGGCTTGCATGTCACACAGCTTGCCCCTTGCATCACCATCCTCCCTTCTTTTTAAAGCTGCAGCCCTGGCACGCTGCTGACGCGTTACCACTGCCACTATTTGTATGCCTCCCTGGGGTTTACCTTCCTCTCTCTCAGTTCCAGACATAACAATACACGCATCATACACAGGGCTATGACTCCTTCCCTCCTCCTCCTTAGGCTCACAGGATTGGGACATATCACTCACTGCTGGTCCCTCATCCTTACATGTCACCAGGGGCACACCAACCCCTCCCCCTAGCCCATCTCCACTAGGTTTTGGCATTGGCAATTCATTGTCACCACATTTTACAATACACCCCATTTCACTTTTGGAAAACATTACTGGTTCAATCACAGGTAAACATTTATCAATCCCCTGCACTCCCTCCCAGTTGCCCCATTTCACAGTGTCTCCCAAAGTCTCGCACAGTACCTCAGAATGAACAGGGCTCTCTACTAGCCCATCCGGTGTGCAGGTAGTGTCCTTTGGGGCATAATGACAGAGCATCCGACCCAAATCCTTCCCCAGCAGAACATTAACAGGGATGTCCTCAGAGACCTCCACCTCCCGCAAACCTTTGCCTGTACCCCAATCCAGGTACACAGGGGCCATGAGCACAACAGGCCGCACACCTCCAATTCCTTTTAAAGCCATGGTTCTTCCAGGGATGATGTCCTCTGTATCCACCACTTCAGGCCACACCAAGGTAAAGGAGGCTCCAGAATCTTGCAAATCCACTGTCACCCGGTCACCCACAGTTACACTCTGTAGGTTATCCGCTCTTTTCTCCACCGCTCCGGACACCAGAAGAACGGCTGTGTGTCCTCCAGCTACAGGTGGAAAATTATTTTTGTTGGGGCAAGTGGCACTCAGGTGCCCAATATTGTTGCATCTGTAACATCAGCGGGTGTCCCCCTGACCAATGTGGCTCCTGTTGCTTTTGGGGATGATGGCAAGAATTTCCCGGCTGACCTGGTGGTGCTCTGTGGGTGTGTGGCTCCCCTCCAGTTACTTGCTTCAGCTTGTGCAGGTCCACGCTTTGCTGCTGGTGCCCGGTTGTTGGCGAAGTCATCTCCTAGTTCTGCTGCTTCCATGGCTGTCTTGGGCTTGCGGTCCACAATCCACTCTCTGGCTTCAAAGCTCCGTGTTTGGAGAAATTGATCCAGGACCATCAAGTCCTCCAGGGCCTCATATGTAGTGACTTGTAGGCCCCCAGTCCATTGCCTGAATGCAGTCCTTAACTGACCTGCATGTTGAGTGCAGCTTTCTGTGGCACTTTGTGGCAAAGTCCGAAACTTTTTCCGATAAGTCTCTGGAGTCAGATTAAAACTTTTTAGCAGGGCAGATTTTATTGCCTCATAGTCCTGGTCACTTTCAGAGGGAACTGAAGCAAACACATCCAGAGCTTTCCCTCGCAGCCGTGGGGATAGATATCGTCCCCACTGTTCCTTAGGTAGATGGAACTGCCGGCAAACCTTTTCAAATCCCCTCAGGAACACATCCTGATCACCATCTTTCTCCAACATGGGGAAATGTTCCAAGCGTGGTTTGTGGTCTCCTTGATCCTGCACATCACTCCGTGCGGATGAAGCATCCCCTCTCAGCCTCAGAACCTCCAGTTCATGCCTTCACTGGGCCTCTCTTTCCGTGGCCTCTCTCTCTGCAGCTCATATCTGGGCATCTCTCTGCAGCTCGTATCTTTGCCTCTCTCTCTGCAGCCCATGCCTGTGCCTCTCTCTCTGCAGTTTGGTACTGGAGAAGCAGTTGGAGTTTCATATTGGCATCCACATTCCCAAGGTGTTGTAAGGCAGTCCGCATATAAGAGTCCAAGGCCTCATGTGGAGTACTGTCCTGAAGGGGAGTAATGTTGTATTCCCCAGGAGATATCAGTCCTTGGATGGCAGTTCCAGCTGTAGGACTTTGCCTCATGTCACTCAGCTCTTCTGCACGGGCATCATACTCCACAAGATCAGCAATAAGTTGTTCCTTGTTCTTTCCTGCAGTAGGGATGTCCTTTTTTTGGCACATTAGCTCCAGTGCAGGCTTGGACTGCTTGCGATATGCTTCCATATTTCCGAGATGAGACCGAGGAGGAAAAACAGGAGATGGGGAGGACAGAACTGTCTTGCACTCTTTTTGTATGTCTTTTAAACCAGCACTGAGCTCTGTCTTTAGAATTTACACACGAGAAGATTTATGCTATTTCTTTTTAGTGCTAAGATTTCCTTACAGGTAAAATCCAGCAAGCACTAAAAATCTCTAAATATATCCCGACGCTGCCACCAGTTGTCACGATCACACCCTATCGGTCCAGCCAAGACGCTAGAGAGAGTGTGATCGTGCAAGGGTTAAGGCCGCCAGACCTCTGGGTATCCACTAGTAGTCCCAGCAAGTCACCAAATTAACCCTTAGATAAACGTGTTTTACCAGAGCCGCCTTCAGAAAGGTGAGCTCATATATTTAGAGATCAAAGACCAGAGTTGATTAAACATTTAATCTGATAAAAGGTATCACAATGCTAAATATATAAAAATACAGGAACAAATGACATACAGGTATAACAATATATAAAAGAGTTTAGCAAGGCAAGTTCAGAAAAACAAAAGATGAAGTTCTTACAGCATGATGATATAGCAGTCCTTCAGTGAGTCAGAGTCCAGCTCTTGTCAGCTTGTTGCACAGCATTGAACAACCTGAGTCTAGCATTGTTAAATATTATATCTGCTTTCTTGGAAGGGAGACTCCATTCCCCCCTCCCCTCTGATCCTACCAGGGGGTCTTCTCTCTTCTTGGCCCCTTATCTGTTTGATTATATGATGGGACCAGAGTGCATGACTTCAAAAAAAGCCTTTGACTTCAAAGGAGATGTAAACAAACAGCCAGACCCCCAATAAAATGCAATACACAAGCCCACAGTCTGAATGACCTCTCACCCATGGCTTGGATAATACATCACACAGTTATAATTATAATACACATATAGGATTTTAATAATCAGGCCATGGGCCTGACAATGCTCTGTAAATATGAGTCTGCCTATTTGTGTTTAACCGCTTAAGGACACAGGGCATACAGGCACTGACTTCCTGGTAGTTAAGGACATAGGACATAGGCCTGTGGGAATTTCGGAGCAGGATGCTTGCTGAAATCATTCAGCAGGCATCCCATGCAAATGCCTGGGGGGTCATGAGCCCCCCCCCCCCCCCCCCCCCCCATATCAATTCAGACCGGCGATTTGCCGGTGATCCGAAAAAAAAAGGCTGAATAGAGCTGTCCGAGACAGCCCCATTCAACCTTACCCAGCAGGAGTGCCAGCTCACGATCACGTGATTGATCGGTCGGAACAACCGACCAATCATTACCCTGCTGGGTGGTGATCGGGGTGGTGATCGGGGCTGGCGGGGGTCTCCTACCTATCCCTGGCGGCAGATGGGAGCAGCAGGAGAGGTGGCAGGAGCGGTGGCAGCAGCGGCGGCGGCCCTGGTGGCAGGATACAGCAGGAGGTGAGGCCTGTTCACCTCCTGCTGTTGCTTAACAACAACTCTCAGCATGCACAGCCAAAGGGCATGCTGGGATTTGTAGTTTTGCAACAGCTGGAGTTTCAACTACAACTCCTAGCATGCCCTTTGGTAGCCTTTGCATGCTGGGGGTTGTAGTTATGCAACAACTGGAGCAGCATTTTTTTATATGAAAGTGTGCATCCAGCTGTTGCATAACTATCACTCCCAGCATGCACGGACAGCTGAAGGGCATGCTGGGTGTTGTAGCAGTGTGCCTCTCGCTGTTGCAGAACTACAACTCTCAGCATGCCCTTCGACTGTCAATCCATGCTGATTGTTGCAGTTTTGCAATAGCTGCAGACACATTGGTTGTGAAACAGAGTTTATGTCCTAATTCAGTGTTTTGTAACCAGTGGGCCTCCAGCTGTTGCAAAAATACAACTCGCAGCATGCACTGAGAGACTGTACATGCTGGGAGTAAAAGTTTTGTAACAGCTGGAGGCACACTGGTTGCGAAACACTGAGTGAAGTAACAAACTCAGTGTTTCGCAACCAATGTGCCTCACGGTGTTTCATAACTACAACTACCAGCATGTATGGTCTGTCAGTGCATGCTGGGTGTAGTTTTGCAAAAGCTGGAGGTTTGCCCCTGATGTGAATGTCCAGGGTACAGTGACATGGGCTTGTTTACAGCGAGCTTTCTGCTGCAAGTTTGAGATGCAGCAAATTTTCTGCCATAGCTCAAACTCCCAGCAAGAAACTCACTGTAAACCCCCGGCCATGTGAATGTACCCTAAAAACACTACACTACACCTACACAAAATAAAAGGTAGAGCACTAAATATATATACCCCTACACAGCCCCCCCCCCCCCAATGAAAAATGCCCTGTTTGGGAAACACTGCCGTAGGGTATTTTGATGGCGGATTCAAATTCCCAAATAGGCCTCAAATGGCGCTCTCTCGCTTTGGAGACCTATCGTATTTCAAGGCAACAGTTTAATGCCACGTATGGGGTATTTCCGTACTCGGGAGAAATTGCGTTACAAATTTTACCCCTTATGAAAAGGTAAAGTTGGGGTCTACACCAGCATGTTATTGTAAAAAAAATATGTATTTTTACACTAACATGCCCCATACTGTTAATTTTCACAAGCAGTTTAAAGGAAAAATAGACCCCCAAAATTTGTAACGCAATTTGTACGGACATATCCCATATGTGGTTGTAGAGTGATCTGCGGGTGAACAACAAGGCTCAGAAGTGAGAGCGCACCATGTACATTTGAGGTCTAAATTGGTGACATAAACGCAAAACAATAAATACCCACATGTGACCCCACAGGAATTTTCATTAAAGTTGGCTGTGAAAATGAAAACACATTTTTTTTTTTTACTAAAATGCTGGTGTAAGGGGGGCTTCTGAGTAAGAACAAACCCCGTATGTGGATGTAAAGTGCTCTGCGGGTGAACTACAATGCTCAGAAGAGAAGGAGCACCATTGGGCTTTTGAAGAGAGAATGTGTCCTAAATTGAAGGCCATGTGTGTTTACAAAGCCCCCATAGTGCCAGAACAGTGGACCCTCCCCCCACATGGGAACCCGTTTTGGAAACAAACCCCTCACGTAATATAATAAGGGGTACAGTGAGCATTTACACCCCACAGGTGTCTGACAGATTTTTGGAACAGTGGTCCATGAAAATGAAAAATGTAATTTTTTATTTGCACACTGTTCCGACTGCTATTCCAACCAAATTCTCTCCCCAAAAGCTCAATGGTGCTCCTTCTCTTCTGAGACATGTAGTTCTCCCGCAGAGCACTTTACATACACATATGGGGTATTTTCATACTCAGAAGAAATGGGGTTACAAATTTTGGGAGACTTTTTCTCCTATTACTCCTTGTGAAAATGAAATTTGGGGTAACACCAGCATTTTTGTGAAAAAAAAATCAAATTTTTCATATTCACGTCCAAGTTTAGTGGAAATTTGTCAAACACCTGTGGGGTGTTAAGGCTCACTGTACCCCTTGTTACGTTCCTTGAGGGGTGTAGTTTCCAAAATAGTATGCCATGTGGGTTATTCTTTTGCTGTTCGGGCACCATAGGGGCTTCCTAAATGTGACATGCCCCCCAAAAACCATTTCAGCAAAATTTGCATTCCAAAAGCCAAATGTGACTTCTTGTCTTCTGAGCATTGTAGTTCTCCCGCAGTGCACCTGACGTCCACACATGGGGCATTTCCATACTCAGAAGAGATGGGGTTACAAATTTGGGGGGGGGGGCATTTTCTCCTATTACCCCTTGTTATTAATGC
This sequence comes from Hyla sarda, assembly GCF_029499605.1. Lineage (NCBI taxonomy): Eukaryota > Metazoa > Chordata > Amphibia > Anura > Hylidae > Hyla > Hyla sarda. The sequence continues at coordinate 410,898,934 of NC_079191.1, forward strand.
TTAAAGTGACAGTGGTCAGTTTTGCACAAAAACGCTCTGGTCCTTAAGGTGAAAATGGGCTTGGTCCTTAAGGGGTTAAACCCTTGAAGCCCAGGCTATTTATGGCCTCAGGGACCAAAATAATTTTTCTGTTTTGCCTCTCCACACTTTGACAGTCAAAACTTTTCTAATTTTAGGACAACATACTTGTCTGAGGTCTTTTATTTCTGCAGGGCTAGTTGTTTTTACTTGTAGGAGCATTTTTTGGGTAGATTGATCTTAGTAATAAATAAACTTATATAACTTATATACCAATCACCTTAGGATAATCAATTTATAGATTCCCAAAATGTACAAATTGTTTATGGCTTAAAAGCTCCTAATATAACAAAGTTTATTTTAGGTAAAGAAAAATATGGTGTTTATGTGTTTTGTATATTTTCTGTTTTCATCTTAGAATGGTTTATACATATACATGTATATATACAGTATATGCTGTATTTTGTGCATGGCTGTTTTGGGGGCATACCTGAACATGCCCTGCTAAAAGTTAGTCTAGAATCCCTCTCTATGCCCTGTGTTTTCTACCCATACAACCAACCAGCTAACTTTCCTGAAATGTCTGGAAAACTCCAAGAGAAAGGGAAGATTTCCAAGACATTGGGAAGAGTAGGAGATCTCTCAGCTGCCCCACATACAAACCTTACCCTGTTGTTGTTCTTCCCTCTGCTGCCCTTTGCCACTTTAGAAAACATCCTGATGACAAGTAGCGTCAGGTTGTTGCCTATGGTAAAGTATAGGAGCAGACAGAGACTCAGGTGCAGTTTGAGCATCTCATGTCTGGTACTTAACCCCTTAAGGATGCAACCCATTTGGGCCTTAAGGACGCAGACAATTTTATTTTTACGTTTTCGATTTTTCCTCCTCGCCTTCAAAAAATCATAACTCTTTTATATTTTCATCCACAGACTAGTATGAGGGCTTGTTTTTTGCGCGACCAGTTGTCCGTTGTAATGCTATCACTCACTTTACCATAAAATGTATGGCGCAACCAAAAAAATACTATTTGTGTGGGGTAATTAAAAAGAAAACCGCAATTTTGCTAATTTTGGAAGGTTTCGTTTTCATGCCGTACAATGTACGGTAAACATGACATGGGTTCTTTATTCTTTGGGACAATATGATTAAAATGATACCCATGATAACATACTTTTCTATTACTGTTGCGCTTAAAAAAAATCACAAACTTTTTAACAAAATTAGTATGTTTAAAATCCCCCTATTTTGAAGACCCATAACTTTTTCATTTTTCCGTATAAGCGGCGGTATGAGGGCTCATTTTTTGCGCCGTGATCTGTACTTTTTATCAATACCATATTTGCTTATATAAAACTTTTAATACATTTTTTATAAATGTTTTTACTTTTATTTTTACACTTTAATAGTCCCCATAGGGGACTATTTATAGCAATCATTCGATTGCTAATCCTGTTCAGTGCTATGTATAGGACATAGCACTGATCAGGGTTATCGGTCATCTTCTGCTCTGGTCTGCGGGAAGGCAGATCAGAGCAGAAGACTCCCGGAAAGCAGCGGAGGCAGGTGAGGGGACCTCCGTCTGCCGTGCTGGATGGTCGGATCGCTGCAATAGCGCTGCGGGCGATGCGATCGTCTATTTAAGAGACCACGATGCTGCAGATGCATCCGAGGGGTTAATGGCGGACATCCGTGGGATTGCGGGTGTCCGCCATTACCGGCGGGTCCCTGGCTGCGTTCAGCAGCCGGGACCTGCCGCGCATGATCCGAGCATCGCTCCGATGCCCGCGGTTATGCTTAGGACGTAAATATACGTTCTGGTGCGTTAAGTACCACGTCACCAGGTCGTACATTTACGGCGCTCGTCGTTAAGGGGTTAAAGGGGTAAATTACTTGTGTTTAAAAATCTTAAAGGGTTACTCCGCTCCCCAGTGTTCAGGAACTCAATGTTCACATTGAGTTCCTGAACGCTGTGAGCAGGCTTCCGTGTTCACGCCCACCCCCTCATGAGGTCACGGCCTGCCCCTTCAATGAAAGTCTATGGGAAGGGGGCTCGAGAGCGGGAGCCCGCACACAGCGTTCAGGAACTCATCTCAGGAACTCATCTCAGGAACTTGTGATGTCATAGACCTGCCCCCTCATCATAGCCCCGCCTCCTTGTGATATCACGCCCCACCCCAAACGCTGAGCAGCAGAGTACCCCTTTAATGAGCCACCTCCAATGTGTGTGGGCTGTGATTTACACATCCCTCTACATACTTATAGCCAACAGCTATCTCCACTGATCCCCAACATACCCGTGAAAGTTTATGTGTGCCGAACGGACAAAGGAGGGGTAAGTCGCTGCTGGACTCCTCTGGGGAGGCCCATCTCTCAGAGAAGAAAAGGTAAAGTAGTTGAAATCAAACATGTCCAAACCTTCCTTGGCAGGTGAAAATGCCAGGAGTTTCCATACACATTAGACAGACTTTCTTGGTTAGTTAGCATGTATACATCTGTGCAGAGGCAAACCTAGTGCTCCTTTCACCCCTATATGCTGTATCAATGCCAGCCCCCCACCCCCTTCTTTTTGTTTAAGCTACAGTGCAATAAAATATACAAAGGTGCAAAAAACTTCTGTCATGTCATTTGTGAGACATTGAATTTTTGAGGAATTAAAAAAGATTAGAATGTCATGACACTTTTTTTTCCTTGTGACATTTACATGACCTTTAAATATTTGACCTTTGCATATCTCTTTAGTAAAAAGAAACACATGCTGAGCTGTCATGCTGCTGCTAATCCCATCCAATAATATTTTTTTCTCATTTAGAGGTGATTAATTTGGCACTTTAAAAAAAATATCTAATGATCCAATGTGAATTTATTAATATTTTTTATTGACAACAAATGGAAATGTATCATAAAAATAATTTTAATTTTTAAAACTTTCCTAAACATTTATATAAATGCGCATTCAATTCAAAATATATTTATTGTGAAAATTATCACATTATATTGTCACTAGAGATGAGCGAACTTACAGTAAATTCGATTCGTCACAAACTTCTCAGCTCGGCGGTTGCTGACTTTTCCTGCATAAATTAGTTCAGCTTTCTGGTGCTCCAGTGGGCTGGAAAAGGTGGATACAGTTCTAGGAAAGAGTTTCCTAGGACTGTATCCACCCTTTCCAGCCCACCAGAGCACCTGAAAGCTGAACTAATTTATGCAGGAAAAGTCATCAACTGCAGAGCCGAGAAGTTCGTGACGAATCGAATTTACTGTAAGTTTGCTCATCTCTAATTGTCACATTGTTGGTTGCTCCTTTCTAGAAACAGTGCCACTCTTGTCCTGTGTCTTATATTGCCTCTCTTTCCCATAGAAAGAAATTGCAATACTAGATGCAGGCGTTGCACAAAACTTTCTAACCTTGTATATTTCCAATAAACCCATAAAGTGGTCCCTCAAGTTACAATATTAATTGGTTCCGGGACAACCGTTGTATGTTGAAACCATTGTATGTTGAGACTATAACTTTATGGAAACCTGGTAATCGGTTCTGAAGCCCCCCAAATGTCATCAAATTATAGCAAAAAGTGAGGATTAAAGAAAAATAAGTAGATAACTAATATAGATAAAGCAAATCCTTACATATTAAAGTAATAAAGATCTGCTGGGAGCTGTAATCACTGTCTATGTAGAGGACAGGAGCTTCTTCAGGGTCCTGTACAGTACACAGTGTCCTAAAAAAGTAACATGGAGCCGCCCTCACCTGGTGTCCAAAGGAGAAGCTAACCCTGGAAAAGGTAAAGAGTAGTACAGAACATGTAATACCTCCCTGTACTGTAGGGGGCGCTACCAGACAACCAGTCAGTGCATGCACTTCAGTAATACAGGGGTTTTACCAGTGAATGCCCATTCTGATTGGTCAGATCTTCCAGCTATTGACAAGTTTTGCAGATCTGGACTGTCCGTAGCATTGTATGTTGAGTCTGATTTTAGGTTACAATGTTCCAGAAAAGACCATTGTATGTTAAGGCCATTGTAAGTTGAGGGATCACTATATCTCTACATTATCATATAAACTTTATCCTGTAGATTTCAAGCACTTATGTATTGGGTCTTCTCTCCTGTAGAGTGTAATCTCTTATGTACAGGGTCCTCTCTCCTGTAGAGTGTAAGCTCTTATGTACAGGGTCCTCTCTCCTGTAGAGTGTAAGCTTTTATGTACAGGGTCCTCTCTCCTGTAGAGTGTAAGCTCTTATGTACAGGGTTCTCTCTCCTGTAGAATGTGTCAGCTCTTATAGGCAGAGACCTCTCTCCTGTAGAGTGTAAGCTCTTATGGGCAGGGTCCTCTCTCCTGTAGAGTGTAAGCTCTTATGGGCAGGATGCTCTCTCCTGTAGAGTGTAAGCTCTTATGTACAGGGTCCTCTCTCCTGTAGAGTGTAAGCTCTTATGGGCAGGGTCCTATCTGCTGTAGAGTGTAAGCTCTTATGGGCAGGGTCCTCTCTCCTGTAGAGTGTAAGCTCTTATGGGCAGGATGCTCTCTCCTGTAGAGTGTAAGCTCTTATGTACAGGGTCCTCTCTCCTGTAGAGTGTAAGCTCTTATGGGCAGGGTCCTATCTGCTGTAGAGTGTAAGCTCTTATGGGCAGGGTCCTCTCTCCTGTAGAGTGTAAGCTCTTATGGGCAGGGACCTCTCTCCTGTAGAGTGTAAGCTCTTATGGGCAGGGTCCTCTCTCCTGTAGAGTGTTAGCTCTTATGGGCAGGTTTCTCTCTCCTGTAGAGTGTAAGCTCTTATGAAAAGAGACCTCTCTCCTGTAGAGTGCAAGCTCTTCTGGGCAGGGTCCTCTCTCCTGTAGAGTGTAAGCTCTTTCGGGCAGGGACCTCTCTTCAGTAGAGTATATGCTCTAATGGACAGGGATCTCTCTCCAGTAGAGAGTAAGTTCTTATGTACAGGTGACCTCTTTCCTGTAGAGTGTAAGCTCTTTTGGGCAAGGACCTCTCTCCTGTAGAGTGTAAGTTCCAATGGAGATGGAACTCTCTCCTTCAGAGTGTAAGCTCTTATAGGCAGGGTCCTCTCTCCTGTAGAGTGTAAGCTGTTATGGGCAGGGTCCTCTCTCCTTTACAGTGTTAGTTCTTATGGGCAGGGACCTCTCTCCTGTAGAGTGTAAGCTCTTATGGGCCAGGACCTCTCTCCTGTAGAGTGTAAGCTCCTATGGGCAGAGACCTCTCTACTGTAGAGTGTAAGCTCTTATGTACAGGGATCTCTCTCCTGTAGAGTGTAAGCTCTTATGGGCAGGGTCCTCTCTCCTGTAGAGTGTAAGCTCTTATGGGCAGGGTCCTCTCTCCTGTACAGTATAAGTTCTTATGGGCAGGGACCTCTCTCCTGTAGAGTGTATCCTCTTATGTACAGGGTCCTCTCTCCTGTAGAGTGTAAGCTCTTATGTACAGGGTCCTCTCTCCTGTAGAGTGTAAACTCTTATGGACAGGGACCTCTCTCCTGTAGAGTGTAAGCTCTTATGTACAGGGTCCTCTCTCCTGTAGAGTGTAAGCTCTTATGTACAGGGTCCTCTCTCCTGTAGAGTGTAAGCTCCTATGGACAGGGACCTCTCTCCAGTAGAGTGTGAGCTTTTATTGGCAGTGATCCTTCTCCTGTAGGCTTTCAGCTGTTATGTGCAGAGACCTTTCTGTTTTAGTCTCATTGTTTTTTTTTTTTTTTTTGTAACTTTCATTTTTACTTGTTTGCTACTTTCCTAATATTGAAAAGCATTGCATACATTGGAACAGTATACATTTTTTTTATTTCAATATTCATATATAAAATAGATATATATTTAGTTAAGAAAAGAAAGATAACATGATATTACATCCTTTTGTGTGTGTTTTTTATTGTCGAATTGGTAATATTTTGTGCCCAAATTTATGGTAGCACTGGTGCATATCCCCAGAGACTTTTCTATACTCTAAGGTCACGTGCCCTGTACCCTTCCAAGATGCTTCCTTTTTTCAAGGGTCATAGGGTGGGAATCTTGAAATATGAGATTTCTCAGCACTGAGATGTGGCCAAGAGGGTTCCCAGTGGAGGTGTTTGCCCATCAACTTATGTGTTATAATGTTGCCTGTTCCATTAGCTTTGGGACCATTGAGGGGTTGCAACCCCCAAACACTCTACCCCTTGTCCATTTAATTTAGGGATAGGAATATTAATTTTTTTTTTCTTTTTTTATAAAGTGCACCCATAAACAGGAACCATGTCTAATGGCCAATTTGAGGCTATAGACATCTACAACGATATGATTACAGAGCAAGTAAATCTTGAATTTCCATAACTGACATTTTCCCTTGATAAAGCAGTGGTCCCCAACTGTATACCTCCAGCTATTGCAAAACTACATCTCCCAGCATGCCCGGACAGCCGTTGGCTGTCCGGACATACTGGAATTGTATTTTTGCAACAGCAGGAGGTACACAATTTGGAGACTATTGTGATAAAAGATTCATTAGGTCAAAGATAAATAAGCACTAGTCAGTCAGCAGTTTAATGTAGTTCTGCCCTCTAGTGGTAAAGAACTGTTATAAATAACTCAATCAACGCTTGTACCATCCATCCAATGCTAAGTAATTAAATAAGTAATTTTTGGCAATGTCATGAACATTAAAGAGGACTGTAAAATGATAACAATGGGTTGATAGGATATGACAATGTAGGTCATGGATTACTGCAAGAAGTCCATTGGGGATTTACGTTTCAATATTACCCATGCTATGCCTCAAAATATCTAAGTAACATATATGCCTTATTTCATACAAGCTTGGATCGGTTACAGTCCACCATGAATAATGAATGATATTAGGACTCTTCAGATTTCCATGAACACAAAGAAACAGGTTAGAAAGTTTTAGAATTTTCCAATGTTGACATATATAGCATTATCATTACAGATGAGCTAACAGAACCCATAGAACCTGAGCTTGGTGAGAACTATGCTAAAAGTTTGTTTTGAGCAGTTTGGTTTGGCAGAATCTGCTAACATAACATCAGCCACATGGTAAAAAGGAGGAGGAGGAAGGATCACATGACCTCAGGGAATCCCATTATGCCTTTCAAACAGCTCACCCAGCCAATCAGGAGGCAATATGGGGGTGATGTGAAAGCCTCTAAAAAAGACTATGCATATAGCTTCAGCAGCCATTTTAGAGATAGCAGGTGTTAGGTGAAGATCTCTGTGAGGGACAGTGAGCAGTGAACAATACAGATAAAAGCAGAAGCCATGTATATAATGATTGGAGTAAAACAGCAGAGAGTGATCTGCATCTGTTCTGTCAGCGCGAAATCTGTTTTAATTGGAAGTGTGACAATTAATTTAATTGTTTTATATTAATTGTGACAAAGCATACAGGGTTTTGTGATACTTTTGTACGCTTTCTAGGATGAAAATCCTATTGTTATACCCCGAAATCGATCATTTTTCACAGCTTGTAAAAAGTAACTGCTTCTTCACTTTCCAGGCACAAAACTTGTTGCTACTCCCACAAAGGGATTTGATTAATTTCAAAAAGTATTGAAAAATCTGCTAGTGCAGAGTGTTTTTATACAACCTGTTGGTTACCAGCAGGCATTATCCATGTAACCATAGCCATACGTTTACTTAACTTTGAAATGAGATTTACCTTAAAGAGAAAATTACAGCCTGTTCTTACACATTAAACATAATACACAGGCTCATAGTGCAGGGGAACCAGATTACAATGAGGTATTGCTTACCCAAATCAGCAGTCCAGTTCCGGAGATACTTGTTGTATTGGCCTTCATTGCTAATAGACGGCTGGGTATGCAGGGTCCCGCCTCCATTGCACAAAGTCGGCTTTTAGCAATGGAGACTGACACAACAGGTATCTCCTGAATTGGACTGTAAATCCAGGAAAGTCCTACCTTGTTGTAATCTGATTTACCCGCACTATAAGCCGATGTATTCGTTTGTCAGTTTCTCTTTAAAAACAGCTCAGAAGTCCATAGTCCACTCCTAGCCAACTATCAATGTTATACCGAGCTTTTAGGGCTCTTAGATGTTATTATACACACCTCTTTGGACTATTAGTAAAGTAAAGTTTCAATCAGAACCAGAGCCTTTTTGCCGTAGTTCGGCGAACCGCCAGAACTGAACTTTAGAAAAGTGTGCTCATCTCTAGTTATGATTATCCTGCATGTAGTACTATAGTCTCTTTTGACCAATGGATGGCTAGTAATGAATGCTGTACTGAAGTCAACACATCTGTAAAGGGATGGTCTATAGTAGCATTTTGTGTTAAGGTCAAAATTAGAATTACTGCTAGATTTAACAATGCCCATGTAAAGGGCATAAGATTAAAAAAAACATGGCCTCTTTTTTCCAGCAACAGCACCACATCTGTCCATGGCTGATAATGCAGCTCAGCTCTATTGAAGTAAATGTTTCTGAGCTGCAAAGAAGGTAAGCAGTGGTGAACGTAGAAAAAAGGGGGCCCCATAGTGAGTATCTTAGGCTATGTTCACATCAACATTAAGGACATTCGTTTTGTAATATCCATTGTTGTCATCTAATTGACCTAATTCTAAAAGGATGATAACAGATGCCAACAGTTATTTAAAATTATTTCTTAAAAAAGGTCTATTAAAATAACAGACCGTTAACATCAGTTAATATGTGTTTTTAACCCTTGTTTTTTTTTTTCTTTAAAGGTCACTTGATCTGGCCTCACTTCCCTTTTTTTCTTTTCTGAGCATGCTCAGTCGCAATAACGGATTGTAAGGCTACTTTTACACTGCCGTTATGTCCCGGCAGTATAGCGGGAGAAAAATTAGTGCATTTACTGTCTTTTTCTCCTGCTATACTCCTCTAAAATAACGGACCCCATTATAATCAATTTAATCCGGTGGTGCCCATTTTGACCCGTTCAAGGCCAAAAAAAATAAATAGCCTGACGGACCCATTACAGGCGGGTCACAAAGGCAGTGTAAAAGTAGCCTAACGAATGTTAAAACTAACAGGAGGTTATTCCCGTTACCATAGACTTCACTGTTAAATGCATAACGAACATTATAATGTCCATTAGTTCTAACGGAAAAAAAAATTACAGCATGCCCCGTATTTTTTTCTGTCAAAATACCAGACATGAGGCGCCATTGATGCTAGAGAAGATTTAAAATCTCCCATCAAAATCAATGGAATCCGTTTTTTATAATTCTATAATCAGCAATTTTAATATAAGCGAGTAACAAAAGCTCTCTACTCAGAGGGATTCAAACATAGCATCATCAACAATAATAATAAACAAGTATACAACTTTATTATACATTTCAAACACAGAGTTCAGACAACACCTGATATGAGATTAAAAAAAACATATTTTTATTGAAACAATGATTTTAAAAAACATATATTTTGCAATTGGAGAAGTGCTGCAATGGTCTGCCAGTACAAAAAATGGGGCTTTTAAATGCGTTTGCTAAATCATAGTGACCCCAGACTATCCATTACAATTGCTATGTGTAAGCGAAAAATTTACCAACGTGACTCTCGGTAAACAATTACATAAATAAATAAGAATTGCACTAAAGCACTCCATAGCACATAGTGCAAAGAGCAAAGTATAGATAATGTAAAGAACATTTGCCATCGAGTATATTCTTTTGAATCACTATTTTTCTCAGTACAAGTTCTATGGCCCATATTGCATTCAAATATCACATAACGTGCTTCTAAATAATGTGCAGCAATATAGGGCAAATGTGAATATGAACAGAACACATGCATGGACAGCACGGATAGTAATACAAGGCTAATAAGTCTTACCCATTTGGGATAGCAACCGGAGCTACGATCGTTTCGGTTTCCCTTTCTCAAGAGGTACTACATTACTAGTGACTCACCGGGTTTATATAGTATGTTTAATTGTTTAGATTACTTACAGCGGCGTGTTTCCCTTTTGGCGCTTGCGCGCTGCCCCGCTGGAACTCACTGCTGGCCCCACTTTTGGCGTCTTCGTCCTGGTGCGCAGACTCCAGAATAACAATTCCCGAGCATGCGCACCAGGCAGCCAGTCGTGTCAGGGGGCCGCGTCATGGGCGGCATACAAGGTTCAAGCTCACAGAAAGACAGCACTGTTCTAGTAGGTGAAAACATTCACATTTGCCCATTTTACAACTGCGGTAACAGAATCGTTTGTATAACAATCACAATCGTTTGTGACACCTTACAAAGTGAATTATAGTGCAATCAGGTGCAAAACAAAATTACAATATCAACATACAAATGTGAAAAACCAACACATATATATATATATATATATATATATATATATATATATATATATATATATATATAATGCACTGATAATGCCACGAACCACACCCCAATTGTGTACAAATATATAGTGTCACTAAGATTGTATACTCCAGGTTATGTCCCACCCCCACATAAAAATATCATTAACAACATACAAATATCTCTTGATTCAGAGCCGCTTTGGGAATAGCAACATGAATATTTGGAAGACCAGAAAGTGGCTCTGAATCAAGAGATATTTGTTTGTTGTTAATGGTATTTTTATGTGGGGGTGGGACATAATCTGGAGTATACAATCTTAGTGACACTATATATTTGTACACAATTGGGGTGGGGTTCGTTGCATTATCAGTGGATTATATATATATATATATATATATATATATATATATATATATAAATATATAAATATATATATATATATATATATATATATATATATATATGCTGCACACATTCTGGTTTTCCAAATAACATACTACACAATTGTAGGTGTTCTAGGTATAATATATTCTTTTATCACTATGGCACTTTATGGATATGTATTAATATATACACTTTCTTATACACTTTATATATACAGAAATTGTACTGTATATCTATATGATATTCTTATATTATGTATATGTGTTGGTTTTTCACATTTGTATTCTGATATTGTAATTTTGTTTTGCACCTGATTGCACTATAATGTACTTTGTAACGTGTCACCTTATTGTTATACAAATGATTCTGTTACCGCAGTTGTAAAATGGGCAAATGTGAATGCTGTCACCTACTAGATCAGCGCTGTCTTTCTGTGCGCATGCACCTTGCATGCCCCCCGTGACACGGCCCCCTGATGCGACTGGCTGCCTGGTGCGCATGCTCGAGAATTGTTATTCTGGAGCCTGCGCACCGGGACGAAGACGCCAAAAGTGAGGCCAGCAGTGAGTTCCGGCGGGGCAGCGCGCAAGCGCCAAAAGGGAAACATACTATATAAACCCGGTGAGTTACTAGTAATGTAGTACCTCTTGAGAAAGGGAAACCGAAATGATCGTAGGGGTCAGGGCTCCGGTTGCTATCCCACATGGGTGAGACTTATTAGCCCTGTATTACTATCCGTGCTGTCCATGCATGTGTTCTTTTTATATTCACATTTGCCCTATATTGCTGCACATTATTGAGAAGCACGTTATGTGATATTTGAATGCAATGTGTGCCATAGAGCTTGTACTGAGAGAAATAGTGATTGAAAAGGATATAATTGATGGCAAATGTTCTTTACATTATCTATACTTTGCTCTTTGCACAATGTGCTATGGAGTGCTTTAGTGCAATTCTTATTTATGTAATTGTTTACAGAGAGTCACTTTGATACATTTTACGCTTACACATAGCAATTGTATTGGATAGTCTGGGGTCTCTATGATATAGCAAACCGCATTTAAAAGCCCCATTTTTTGTACTGGCAGACCATTGCAGCACTTCTCCAATTGCAAAATAAATGTCTTTTAAAATCATTTTTCAATAAAAATATGTTTTTTAATTTAATATCAGGTGTTGTCTGAACTCTGTTTAAAATGTATAATATTTGATTGTTTGAGTTCCCCTGTGATTTACAGGATTGCATGCACCCCCTTAGTAGTATGATGATGACACAAGGGCGACATTGTTGCAAAATATTTACTAAAGTATACAACTTTGTAGGGAAGACCGAGACAATCGACGCAAACCAGGTCAACAGAAAGGAACACCCTATCAATGTATGAAGAACAAAAAAGCAAAAGAGAATGAGGAGAAGTGAGGTTAGAAAGGGAAAAGAGATAGACAGAGGAGAGAAGGGGGAGCAGAGAGAAGGGGGAGCAGAGAGAAGGGGAAGCAGAGAGAAGGGGGAGCAGAGAGAAGGGGGAGCAGAGAGAAGGGGGAGCAGAGAGAAGGGGGAGCAGAGAGAAGGGGGCTCCACATGTGGCAAGTGGAAGTGACTCAGTCGTAAAAAACGCCTTAGTACTCAGGTGTTTCCAGTAGAATCAGGTCTTGGTGTACCGATCAGTATTTTGTTCTTAAAGAGTAGCTCCCACCATCATGTTTTTTTTTCTGTCCCTATCTATTGCCCTTCTATCCCTAACACCCTCCCTGCCTTTATTTTTTTTTTTTTTACTATCTTAAAAATGGCATTTAGTCTGCCTGGTAGTGTGCTCACTACCAGGCAGACTTCCCCAGCAGGCACCACGTCACTGATGCCTGCTGGGGGCCAACTTTCGCCCTTACTTCTCCTAACAGGGTGCCTCCAGCTGTTTCACCACTACAACTCCCAGCATGCCCTGACATCTACTGGCTGTCAGGCATGCTGGGAGTTGTAGTGGGGAAACAACTGGAGGCACACCGTGATGGCCGCACATGCCTCGCAGCCCCCCCCCCCGGCCCCGTTGTGCCGCTCAACTCCCTCCCCACCCCCCCCTAGTTCACCTATTCAGTGTCCCTCCAGCTGTTTCCCCACTACAACTCCCAGCTTCTGGGAGTTGTAGTGGGGAAACCACAGGAGGCACACCGTGATGGCCCATCCCACTCCTGCCACGCAGCCCGCAACCCCCTGGCCCCGCTGCGCCGCACGACCCACAACCCACTACCCCCCCCCCCCCAAAAAAAAAACATTCAGTAACAGACACAACATAGATAATCTTACCTGTCGCCGGGGCCTGCCAGGGAGCCTGCGCGCGTCCTCTTCATTCAAAGCGCTCGCTCCCGCCTGTCTGATTGACAGGCGGGAGCGAGCACCACAGTGAATGAATTCTAACTCGTTGCCAGGCTTCAACAAGTTGAAATTCATTAGTGACGTCACTGCCCAATGCATTCGGCCACTAGGAGGGCGACCCCTAGTGGCCAAATTTAAAAGTGATTTTAAACTGTTTTAAAATCACTTTTTTTTAATTAAAGTATATTAGAGATATGTTGTAGTACTTAAGTACTACAACATATCAATTTTTTGATTTCATGACAGTGCCCATTTAATTTATTTCCGGCATTTGTCACCTGGGCTACATACATAACACTGCTACTCAGCCTGTCGCCAGCCAAGGCGGATCATCACTGCGACTAAACCTCAGTGAGATGCATTGACCATGGCCAGACCAGGAAGAAGACTGCAGTGGAGGAGCAAAGCGAGATACCGGAACAACGAGGGAGCAGCAGCAGTTTTGTTTTTTGTTTTGCATGCAGGTATCCCGGGCATTCTACAAAACATTTTTTACCATGGAACTTCAACATTAAACCTTGGACTTTCAAAAATATACATGTATTTATCTAGGGTATTTCAATGTTCCTATTTAAATTCCTTTCTGACACGTCAAGAACAACATTTATTTTCCATCCCATCTAAATATTGTAGCTGCCCATATCATTTACTATAATATAAAAATTTGGTTAAAAAAAATGACATATTTGTTTTACACATTATCTTATGCAAACTTCCTCCATGTATTGCCAAAAAATATTTGCAATCTTACTTTATACCATTGAGCACATAAAAAGCTGAATTCAGAAAGTCCCTTCAAACTTTAGTAACTTTTTTGGCAGCTGCAGTTGTGTTTTAGAAGAAGTTTGGAAATCAACTATTCCCCAACATGTTTATCCTAAAAAAAAAATTTTATATAAACTTTAATACATTCATGAGCCTTCGAATAGATGGGCCCATTTTTTCATGTTTTCTTCATTTATTTCTTTAAGTGTTCTAACAACCGAAGGCTATAAATTGTCTCTTATCTGCAGTGGAATGTTTCAGCCTGTGTGCCCATGTTTTAAAGTCATAAGGAATCTTATATTCTTCCCCTATCGCACTAATGGACAGAACGTACCTGGGGCCAGACTAGGAATGCCGAATCAGACAGGGCCACTGATTGTTCCTGGAAAGAAAATCCACTGCTTTCCATTGACGCATGGGGTTCAGGAAAAGGGATCATTCTTTCAGGTAGAGGCGTAACAATCTGATATCCTCCTCTGCAGGACACGGTGGAGTGAAGAAAGTGAATTCAATACTTTCAATGTTCTTTAAATTGCTTTTGTTCTTTGAACACTTTCTTTAAAATACAACTAGAAAAAAAAAATACCCAAGAAAAAAAAAAGGATTTTTTTTTACCCATTTTATAATGTAGCACTTAAAACACACTCAGTTTTAGTTTGTTTGTTTGTTTTTTTTGGTGGTTTGACATTTTTTATTTTTTTTTTGCTTAATTTGACATGTGTGTAGAGATGAGTGAATCAATTCTCAACAAATCAAGTTCTCTCCAAAAAAAAAAAAAAAAAATTATATTCATCCATTTTCCATTTTGGGAAATTTTATGAAATTCCATACACCTATAGTGTACTAAACAATAGAAAGTATGTACAAAAGCCCCAGCTACTGTACACTGAGCAGAAAAGCTTTGCTCTGTGTCCGGTCCAGCTAATGTGTTCTGCCACCCAGAGGCAAGCAGTGATTCTGTATGCATCGCCCTTTACTGACACTACTCATACAGTGTATGTTTGCTTCTCAATGTACAGGAGCAGGGATTCCTGCCTTTATACAATAACCGCCACAGAGCACCACACCAGTGTGAACACCTACCATGTGCTCCCTGCCAGAGGGCTGGGAGATTGCTAGGATAAGGAGGGGATAAGGAGATAAGACACTACTTGAGGAGTATAAGTTCCTCCTACAGTAAGCCGATTTAGGCTGCATTCACACCTTGTTTTTACGTTACGGGTGCCTGATCCGGCTTAGGGAGGGGCAAACCGGGCTCTCCCGTACCCCAGACGGACCAGCACTGAAATCCATTTACTTTAATGAGCCGACCAGAGTCAAATGGTGACTCCGGTCGGCTAATTTTTGACCCGTATGTGGTTCCCTGACCGGACCTAAAACCGTAGTATACTACGGTTTTAGGTCCAGTCACAAAACTGGATACGGGTCAAAAATGAGCCGAACGGAGTCACCGTTTGACTCCGGTCAGCTCATTAAAGTAAATGGATTTCAGCGCTGGTCCTGCTGGGGTACGGGAGAGCCCGGTTTGCCCCTTCCCCAGCCAAATCCAGCACCCGTAATGTAAAAACGAGGTGTGAATGCAGCCTTACATGGCGAAAAGATCTCTATTAATCACTTGTAATCTGCAGGGGAATCAGACAGCAAGAGTGCAATTTCGCTACAGCACCACCACAGGAGATATTAAGTATTACACTGCTGCCATTGAAAGTAACGAGTTATCCATGTATCCAGGTCCTCCAGGGAGACTACACTTTGTAGTTGCACTATGCTAGGAAATAGATGAGGGTCCTAAATGAAGGACCCTATTTATTTACTATTTTATAATATTTAGTATGTAATAGTCGGTTAAAATAGAACACCTTTACGGAATAGAGTATATAGCTATTCCATCTGACTTTAGAGCCCATTGGAGAAGACTTGTCCAATGGATGATTGACCATCAACATCTGATATTACTATCATCTCTTCTTGCTGCCACAACAGAGGTTTGAGCCCCACTTTCTGTTTCCTATACATTTACTAATTGAAATCACATCAAACAAGGAAGTTGCCGTCATCTTACTCCTGCCCGAGACATCTTTCCACATCAGAAGATCACACAAGACCGTTCAACAGCTCATTAATTCTCTTCTCTTGACTGAGATCCTGACAAGGAGAAAGCTTTAAAAGTGATCGAACCGATACGGCACTTGTGTTCTATGTCAATAGACGACATCTGTTTCCAGCTATTAAATTGACAGTTTTTCACGTGTAAAATTCCTTTTATTTCTCAAGCTTCCTGCTTTGGTAACTTATTTATCCCATTCTGCTTAAATTCACATTTATTTTATACTTGATTAATTAAATGTTCATCTATAAAAGTCGCACGAGAGGACGAACAGTCCATACTGAAAAAAAGCAACTTCCTATACTTATCCATTTCTTTTCCATATGTTAAAATTATGCAAAAGGAAAAGGTTATGTTATAATGTAAAATTGAAAACACAATTCAATTAACCCCTTGACAACAACCGAGTAATTTTTTGTTTGGAAGGTGGGGGTAACCGCAGGTCAGGGGCCCTGCTATAAGTCACAGATACCTAAGAAAAGCAACCAAATGTTTAACCCCCCTCTGGTTTTTTAATCACTGTATACACAGAGGGCAATAATATACAACCACTGGCCATTTTATCAGGTACAGCTGTTCAGTTGCTTGTTAACACAAATTGCTAATCAGTCAATCAATCATATAACGGAATCTCAATGCACTTAGGCATGTAGACATGGTCAAGACAGCATTCTGAGGTTCAAACCGAGCATCTGAATGGCGAAGAAAGGGAATACAAGTGACTTTGAATGTGGCATGGTTCTTGGGACCAAACTGGCTTTTCTGAGTATTTCAGTAACTGTTGATCTGCTGGGATTTTCACGCACAACCATCTCCTGGGTTTATAGTGAATGATCTGAAAAACACCAAGTATTCAGTAAGCGGCAGTTGTGTGGACAAAAATCCCTTATTGATGTCAGAGGAGAATGGGCAGACTGGTTGGAGAGGACAGAAAGGCAAGAGTAAGTTAAATAACCACTTGTTACAATCAAGGTATGCAGAATTCCATCTCTGAAAGCATAAAATGTCTAACCTTGAAACAGATGGGCTACAGCAGCAGGAGACCACATCGGGTGCCCCTCCTGTCAGATATGAACAGGAAACTGAGGCTACAAATTACACAGGCACCAAAATTGGACAGTGAAAGACTAAAAGAACACTGCCTGGTCTGAAGAGTCTCGATTCCAGCTGGATATTCAGATGACAGGGTCAGAATTTGCCATAAACATGAAAGCATCAATCCCCCTGCCTTGATGGTTCTGGCTGGTGGGGGTGTAATGGTGTAGGGGACATTTTCTGGGCACACTTTGGGCCCCTTAGTACCAATTGAGCCTGGTATAAAAACCACAGCCTACCTGAGTATTGTTACCGACCATGTCCATCCCTTTATGACCACAGTGTCCCCTGTATCTCCTGATGATACTTCCAGCAGGATAATGCCCCATGTCACATGACATCATCTCATACAGGACAATGAGGTCACATGACATCAATGGCCTCCAAAGTCACCAGATCTCATCCAATAGATCACCACCGGGATGTGGTGGAACCGGAGATTCATCTCTTTTTATTTCCAGCAAAAGACAACATATTTGGAGGCAACATTAGGGCCACCACTTGTCACAATTGTCTATTTCCTATTGGATGGTTTGCAAATGTAAACGTAACATTTAGACCTTATTGATAATGTGTTCTTTGAGTATAAGAATAACAGCAAGGATAACAATGGAATTAAAAGTGGACCTGTACATGTCCTGTAGAAATGCAGGTTAGGACCCAAAATATTTTTTTATACTTTATTTTTGCAGTCTTAAAAATGCAAAAGATACAAAATGATTTTTGCCTAAGAAGTAAAAAAAAAATGATAGCTGTTAATCCTGCACACGATGCATAAAAACAGTGTCTGGTTATACACCTCGGTCTCTACCACATGTTACAGAACTGTTATAATTACTTTACCTTTAACCTCTTTTCTACAACAGTACCGTGTCTGCTTTATAAATTGTCTTACCCTTGTAAAGCTATTTTTTTTTTTTTTTTTGCCAAAAGCAGAATTTTCTTTTTTTTTAAGCCTTGTGCTATAGAGTTTGGGATCCATATCACAGATGGTGTTACTGCCTTTTAATAGAACTATGCAAACCCTAATGTCGAAATATGGCAGTGAAGGGGAAAGTCTAAAAAAAAATCCTTTGCTGGACGCTCCATTCCGCGCCCCATATTTTGGGCTAAGTTTTCTTGATTTCAGTGCTTGAAGAGACAAAATATAACTTCCATTTTGTGCAGTGCATGTCTACCCTTAAATGGGTACTCCGGGGGTGCTGCCGCTGAGGATCTTGCACGCAGCACCCCATTACAATCAGTCCCTAGAGCATGTTCGCTCCGGGTCTGATTACTGGTGATCACGTGGCCGGAGCATTGTGACGTCACAGCCCTAGCCCCGAATGACGTCATGCTCTGCCCCCTCAATGCAAGCCTATGGGAGGGGGCATGACAGCTGTCCTTTGGATAGGGGATAAGATGTCTTGGCGCCGGAGTATCCCTTTAATTTCATTTGAATCCAATCCTAGTTTAGCTTAAAAAAAAAATGGACCAAAGCAAAGAAGTCTATTATAATTAATAGAAGTAATTGTACTCATGCAATTGTCCCGATACCTATTCCAATTCCGGCTTACGTCATCAAAGTGTGCCCTGGAGGGACGTGTTGTGGGATGTTGTACGACAAGCCTAACAGATAGCTGTGGGCCAGGAGAAGCAGCAATAGTATTTCTAGTTCCAGGTCCAGAAGTGACAAAAATCAGGCAAAGCAGTAAGAGAAGGAGGATGATGGGGACTTGATGGGACCACTGCCAGTGGAGGGGTAAGTGATGGGCTGGGGTTACCGAGTATTGGTCAAAGCTTAAGATACATATATTTACTGTGCATCTCTGCATACTGTGTTATCTCCACTTATAAGAGTGCTAGCCAGGGTGTCTCCTCCTCACAAGAGTGCCAGCTAAGGAGCATCCCCACCCCTGGCTAATCATTGGAAGTCCAGTGTCAGGGGACCAATCAGCAGATGGAGATGTGGGCAAAGAGATGTCAAAGTGGCAGGTGGTGACCGATCTAGCAGTCCAGATATTTGAAAAAACGTATCGGTAATATTTATTGAAAAAAAAATTGGTCTTAAAAAATGGTATCGGTTCGTCCCTAATTATAATTAACCAAAACCTACACAAAGACGTCTATTATACTCTGCAAGCCATGTCTGGTTGGATTTGGACTTGCATAGTGTATATGTAGTTTTGAGGCATACAGACTTATATATTAGGGATTTATATAGTACAGGACTCAAGAATTTGTTTTAAAATTGTTTCATATTGCAGACACAAATACAGTAAGCTAGCAGCTGCTCTAGGACCTTTGCAGATAGGCTCCACAGCCCCAGCTAAACCCATCTATTGTTATAGGATGGCAAGAATCTGTAGGTCTTCTCTCGTCAGGAGAACTTTTAGGGTAGGGTCACATGTGCCACATTTTGCTGCATATTTTATGCAACTGATTTTGCTACCCATTGACTTCAAGGAATAGGAAAATATGCAGCAGCAAAATACAACACTTGTGACCCTACCCTAAAGGAGAATTGGCCCAAAGGTTAAGGGGCATCAAGGAAAAATATAACACAAAATTCTTCCATCCTGGGTAACAAAAAGAGCGCATTTTGTTCATTGCCATAAGATCCCTTCTCTTCTATTTATGTCACACATTAGATCTCTGTCCATAATATATTATCTGATATACTACCAGTGGTATTGCTATGTAAGTGATTCCATAAAAACTAGTAAAAAAAAAAATCATAATTACAAAAAGCAAAGTTAGACTTATACAAATGTCTACCAAATCACAGAGCAGACAGTATATTCATTCCAACATCCAATGATCCTGCTCTGTATATCTGTAGCAGATAATTATATGAAAACTATATGTAAGGCAAAATTCTCCAGTATCGTCCAAGAAATATGTAAAATGAGTTACTATCAGCATCGTAAAGACTCCCCCTGGACGGAGAACAAAATGAAAAAACACATAAAAAGCTATCCTTGCTCTAATTTTATTAGGAGAGAAGTGATGCTTGGAGTATCATATAAACCGGCTCTGTCTCCCATCTATAGCATGTCATTGTAGAGGAGGAAAAGTCGATTTTATTGGTATCCCGTATTGCCGCTCTTACGGCTTCTTCACAGGGAAAGGTGAAAGATAAATCTTAGTTCATTTAATGATCTACAGATTTACATAAAAAATCAAGGAAAATTACAAAAACATTGAAAACACTGTAACAATAAGCAGCTCTGTGGCCCCAGTTGTTGATGTTAGCCTAAAGTTTTGGGATGTTTGATTTTTTTCCGACTAGGCAAAACAATGCAACAAAAATGTACACAAAAAGGTTATAGCATCGAGCTAGGTGTAGAACAATCCAAGAACTTCATTCCACCCACATGAAAGGGTATAATGTTGGGATTCATGAAGGGGTTTAAACAGGGCTCAACTCCTGCCGGAACGCATGGGAACAGAGTTCCTGCACAAATTCCACAGCAGGGACACTGTTCCTATTAGCAGGAGTCCTGCAGGACCAGCCTTTGAGTGGAAATCTTGGGTGAGTTCCCACACTTTTTGTCCTAGGACTTGACCCCTTGGTTTATAGCATCCATATACATTCCATCCCTGAACTTTGATATGTCCAGTTTTGGTCTCAGAAACCAAAAAGGCCTATACATTGGAGGACAAAAACTGTTCCGAACGTTGGAGCTGGCGCCGGGAGCTTGTGACGTCATAGCCCCGTCCCCTCATGACGTCACACCTTGCCCCCTCAATGCAAGTCTATGGGAGGGGGCGTGACAGCCGTCACGCCCCCTCCCATAGACTTGCATTGAGGGAGTGGGGCTGGGCTATGACATCACGAGCTCCCGGCGCCGGCTCCAACATTCCAAACAGTTTGTTCCAAACGGTGAGTAGCGGAGTACCCCTTTAAGACTTGCATACGGGTGATTCCAGTCTGATGAAGTATTAGTGTGCCTGTACTTTCTAACATAGTAGAGACTTGTTGGTGAGTGCAGGCCATGTTCTAGAAAGAAGCATCTATTATAATGTATGAGATGTGGAAAAAAGTTGATTGTGCCCGAAAAAGAATTGTCCATGATCCAGGAGGCATGAGGAGGAGACTAACCAATAAATGCCTGTGCTCCAAACACAGTAGATAGTTGGAACCTTCTCCAACTCTGTCTACCTAAGACCTTTGTGTCTTAAAGAGAACCTGTGGCCTCTTCCAAAAATATCAACAATCATCATCCATGTGAAGTCTCCATTCCACAACATATACTAGCTATCAGTGTCATCAGCATTAACACCTGATGTGCTAAGGAAGACTTAGACTCTCAACTAGATGGTCACCACCAATGGGGATAGTGCTCAGAGTCAGTTCCTATTGAAAACTGAGCAGTGGGGACCGCCCCATTGACAGTCTATGGACATCATTAGAGTCTATGCATGGTCAGAGGGGCAGTCATCATGGCTGTCAAGCCTGAGAGCTCTCTTGTGAATTGACCAGTGTTGACAACCCGATTGACAACCCAGGGCAACATTAGCATATTGGTCACCAAAATTAACAACACCAACAGCTGGTGAACAGGGGCTAAAAATAGTATTAAACTCAGCTAAATAAGTGGGTTCAAATGAATGGGGATGGCTGATGTTTTTTGGCTTACCGTCATGGATCGGATGCTACAACTGGGAATTTGAAATGCAATTTTGGAACAGGAGGGATGCCAGATAGGTCAATTTCTGATGAACATAGCAGCGACGAGAGTATTGGTCTCCAGCTCCAGTCAATGCAAACTTCAAGCTTCATAGCTTAATAGAGCGTCCACTACTCCTCTTTACCGTTGACTATAAACACATTGTTGCCTATTTCCATAAACAGCACCGCTCTTGTCCATAGTCTTCATTTTGGTATTGCAGCTCCTCGCCACTTTTGAGAAAAAGACATAGCAGCACTAACAACAAGAGCGGCAATGTTTCCAAAAGAAGGCAGCCATGTTTCTCTCTTCAATTTTACCCTCTACAACAGCTACAATGTTAATTTTCATAAACCCCATAAAAATTTTCTAATTTCCATATATATGTGTATATATATATATATATATATATATATATATATATATATACTTCTATACTATTCATCATCTTAAAGGGGTACTTCAGTGCCTACTTTTTTTTAACATTTTTTTTTTATTAAGTGGTGCCAGAAAGTTAAACAGTTTTGTAAATTACTTCTATTAAAAAAATCTTAATCCTTCCGGTACTTATTAGCTGCTTTCTTTTTGGAACACAGTGCTCTCTGCTGACATTATGAGCACAGTGCTCTCTGCTGAAATCTCTGTCCATTTTAAGAACTGTCCAGAGCAGCATATGTTTGCTATGGGGATTTTCTCCAACTCTGGACAGTTCAGAAACTTGAAATGGACAGAGATGTCAGCAGAGAGCACTGTGCTCAAAATGTCAGCAGAGAGCACTGTGTTCCAAAAAGAAAAGAATTTCCTCTGTAGTGTTCAGCAGCAAATAAGTACTGGAAGGATTAAGATTTTTTTTATAGAAGTAATTGACAAATCTGATTAACTTTCTGGCACCAGTTAATTAAAAAAATAAAATAAAAAAAAAGTTTTCCACTGGAGTACCCTTTAAGATGATGAATAGTATAGAAGTATATATATACATATGGAAATTAGAACATTTTTATGGGATTTATGAATTGATTTAACAAATATATATTTTCCACCGGAGTACCCCTTCAAGTGTTAGTGACACAAAGATCAGGATGAAACTGAGAGGTTTGTGTAAACTTACATTTTGCTTGGAAGTTGCAGTTGCAGCCTCCATATAATGTATTATGCACAAATCACTTTCTCATTGCCCTACTCTTCATAATATAAATGACAAATGGGAATATGTGGAGAAGCCCTGCATATTTTATGAATGAAAACATATTATTGTAATTTGGTAAGAAAAGAACTTAAGTAGTGGAATTTAGGAAGCAGGAATGCTTTTACGGTAATATATACAGCTGGATCAGATGACTTTCTATCTCAGGGCTCAATTAGTTAACTTGTTACCTTGGAATTACTCAACGTGTTGGCCAGGTAAGGTAAATCATTGGTGGAAGAATTCAATTGTCCCCTTCCAAATTAAGGTTCTCTATATAGTGTTTAATTCCCAGTATATATTTACCTCCCGTGAACCTTTATATATACTGTATACACTAGGAAAATGCTTTAGCAGAAAATTCCTTTTCTTATTATCAAATTGATTCCTATTCAAGTGGGAGCAATAGAATAATAAGCACTCACATTTAGGAGAAATATAGTTGATATTAGCCGTGGCCAATGTTTTGGCTATGGAAGAGCAGACACAGACTGACACAAAACAGTGACTTGTACCTCTCAGAGTCCCTACTTTATTAGGGGTCATTCCAACTTTTAAATAGTGTGATTCAAATTACAAGGATGTATGATTGAGCTCCAAATAAAGCAATCATAATATTAATCTTTATTTAGATAACCCAAATAGTTTGTGAATTAACTAAACAGTGAGATGAAAAGAGAGGTCTCTGCCCATAAGAGCTTACACTCTATAGAAGAGAGGACCCTGCCCATAAGAGCTTACACTCTACACGAGAGAGGACCCTGTACATAAGAACTTACACTCTACAGGAAAGAGGACCCTGTACATAAGAGCTTACACTCTACAGGAGAGAGGACCCTGCCCATAAGAGCTTACACTCTACAGGAGAGAGAACCCTGTACATAAGAGCTTATACTCTACAGGAGAGAGGACCCTGTACATAAGAGCTTACACTCTACAGGAGAGAGGACCCTGTACATAAGAGCTTACACTCTACAGGCAGAGAGGACCATGTACATAAGAGCTTACACTCTACAGGAGAGAGGACCCTGTACATAAGAGCTTATACTCTACAGGAGAGAGGACCCTGTACATAAGAGCTTACACTCTACAGGAGAGAGGACCCTGTACATAAGAGCTTACACTCTACAGGCAGAGAGGACCATGTACATAAGAGCTTACACTCTACAGGAGAGAGGACCCTGTACATAAGAGCTTACACTCTACAGGAAAGAGGACCCTGTCCATAAGAGATTACACTCTACAGGAGAGAGGTCCCTGCCCATAAGAGCTTACACTCTACAGGAGAGAGGACCCTGTACATAAGAGCTTACACTCTACAGGAGAGAGGACCTTGTACATAAGAGATTACACTCTACAGGAGAGAGGTCCCTGCCCATAAGAGCTTACACTCTACAGGAGAGAGGACCCTGTCCATAAGAGCTTACACTCTACAGGAGAGAGGTCCTTGCCCATAAGAGCTTATACTCTACAGGAGAGAGGCCCCTGTACATAAGAGCTTACACTCTACAGGAGAGAGGACCCTGTACATTAAAGCTTACACTCTACAGGAGAGAGGTCCCTGCCCATAAGAGCTTACACTCTACAGGAGAGAGGACCCTGTACATAACAGCTTACACTCTACAGGAGAGAGGTCCCTGCCCATAACAGCTTACACTCTACAGGAGAGAGGACCCTGTACATAAGTGCAGGACCTCCGCCCCAGCAAAGGTGCACAACTGCACTTGGGGTTGAGTTTTCCTGCTATAACCATGTTCATGCAAATATAAGCCGATATGTCTTTGCTTAGGGCTTATACTAATGCACCCTTTTATCTTGCTGGGTAGCATTAGGGTTTCACCTGTGAGGCCTGCTATAAATGAACCAACCAAGGTGGGGCTTGTAGCTTGTCTACTCCCTCCCATTGTATGTGTGCCTAGTCCACACTGGAGGTGACTGAGGAGCAATCTGCAGGTCAGACCTATGGCTGCCGTATTTTGGTTCCTGGTTTTATTTATCTGGCCAGGTAGGTTAGCAGATAGGTCCCGCACCATCTGAGAAACCTTGGCGTGGTGTGTGGGCTCAAGTGTTTCCTTCATATAAGGATATACTGGCTAATGTCTCAGTTTTACATCAGTTTTGAGGGTTAGCTAATGTCATTGTTTACATTAACCACAGTAGTGAAACCACATTGTGATCCATAGGTGCAGGTCCTCCACTCCAACGTAGGAGCACAACTGCACTTGGGGTTGAGCACCTTGTATCCTCTTAGATCACGTCAATGTAATTCCCTGTCCATAAGAGCATACACTCTTCAGGAGAGAGGACCCTGTACATAAAAGCTTACACTCTACAGGAGAGAGGACCCTGTACATAAGAGATTACACTCTACAGGAGAGAGGATCCTGTACATAAGAGCTTACACTCTACAGGAGAGAGGACCCTGTACATAAGAGCTTACACTCTACAGGAGAGAGGTCCCTGCCCATAAGAGCTTACACTCTACAGAAGAGAGGACCCTGCCCATAAGAGCTTACACTCTACAGGAGAGAGGACCCTGTACATAAGAACTTACACTCTACAGGAGAGAGGACCCTGTACATAAGAGCTTACACTCTACAGGAGAGAGGACCCTGCCTATAAGAGCTTAACCTCTACAGGAGAGAGAACCCTGTACATAAGAGCTTATACTCTACGGGAGAGAGGACCCTGTACATAAGAGCTTACACTCTACAGGCAGAGAGGACCATGTACATAAGAGCTTACACTCTACAGGAGAGAAGACCCTGTACATAAGAGCTTACACTCTACAGGAAAGAGGACCCTGTCCATAAGAGCTCATACTCTACAGGAGAGAGGACCCTGTACATAAGAGCTTACACTCTACAGGAGAGAGGACCTTGTACATAAGAGATTACACTCTACAGGAGAGAGGTCCCTGTACATAAGAGCTTACACTCTACAGGAGAGAGGACCTTGTACATAAGAGATTACACTCTACAGGAGAGAGGTCCCTGCCCATAAGAGCTTATACTCTACAGGAGAGAGGCCCCTGTACATAAGAGCTTACACTCTACAGGAGAGAGGACCCTGTACATTAAAGCTTACACTCTACAGGAGAGAGGTCCCTGCCCATAAGAGCTTACACTCTACAGGAGAGAGGACCCTGTACATAACAGCTTACACTCTACAGGAGAGAGGACCCTGTACATAAGAGATTACACTCTACAGGAGAGAGGATCCTGTACATAAGAGCTTACACTCTACAGGAGAGAGGTCCCTGCCCATAAGAGCTTACACTCTACAGAAGAGAGGACCCTGCCCATAAGAGCTTACACTCTACAGGAGAGAGGACCCTGTACATAAGAACTTACACTCTACAGGAGAGAGGACCCTGTACATAAGAGCTTACACTCTACAGGAGAGAGGACCCTGCCTATAAGAGCTTAACCTCTACAGGAGAGAGAACCCTGTACATAAGAGCTTATACTCTACGGGAGAGAGGACCCTGTACATAAGAGCTTACACTCTACAGGCAGAGAGGACCATGTACATAAGAGCTTACACTCTACAGGAGAGAGGACCCTGTACATAAGAGCTTACACTCTACAGGAAAGAGGACCCTGTCCATAAGAGCTCATACTCTACAGGAGAGAGGACCCTGTACATAAGAGCTTACACTCTACAGGAGAGAGGACCTTGTACATAAGAGATTACACTCTACAGGAGAGAGGTCCCTGTACATAAGAGCTTACACTCTACAGGAGAGAGGACCTTGTACATAAGAGATTACACTCTACAGGAGAGAGGTCCCTGCCCATAAGAGCTTATACTCTACAGGAGAGAGGCCCCTGTACATAAGAGCTTACACTCTACAGGAGAGAGGACCCTGTACATTAAAGCTTACACTCTACAGGAGAGAGGTCCCTGCCCATAAGAGCTTACACTCTACAGGAGAGAGGACCCTGTACATAACAGCTTACACTCTACAGGAGAGAGGTCCCTGCCCATAACAGCTTACACTCTACAGGAGAGAGGACCCTGTACATAAGTGCAGGACCTCCGCCCCAGCAAAGGTGCACAACTGCACTTGGGGTTGAGTTTTCCTGCTATAACCATGTTCATGCAAATATAAGCCGATATGTCTTTGCTTAGGGCTTATACTAATGCACCCTTTTATCTTGCTGGGTAGCATTAGGGTTTCACCTGTGAGGCCTGCTATAAATGAACCAACCAGGGTGGGGCTTGTAGCTTGTCTACTCCCTCCCATTGTATGTGTGCCTAGTCCACACTGGAGGTGACTGAGGAGCAATCTGCAGGTCAGACCTATGGCTGCCGTATTTTGGTTCCTGGTTTTATTTATCTGGCCAGGTAGGTTAGTGGATAGGTCCCGCCCCATCTCAGAAACCTTGGCGTGGTGTGTGGGCTCAAGTGTTTCCTTCATATAAGGATATACTGGCTAATGTCTCAGTTTTACATCAGTTTTGAGGGTTAGCTAATGTCATTCTTTACATTAACCACAGTAGTGAAACCACATTGTGATCCATAGGTGCAGGTCCTCCACTCCAACGTAGGAGCACAACTGCACTTGGGGTTGAGCACCTTGTATCCTCTTAGATCACGTCAATGTAATTCCCTGTCCATAAGAGCTTACACTCTCCAGAAGAGAGGACCCTGCCCATAAGAGCTTACACTCTACAGGAGAGAGGACCCTGTACATAAGAACTTACACTCTACAGGAGAGAGGACCCTGTACATAAGAGCTTACACTCTACAGGAAAGAGGACCCTGTACATAAGAGCTTACACTCTACAGGAGAGAGGACCCTGTACATAAGAGCTTACACTCTACAGGAGAGAGGATCCTGTACATGAGAGCTTACACTCTACAGGAGAGAGGACCCTGTACATAAGAGCTTACACTCTACAGGAGAGAGGTCCCTGCCCATAAGAGCTTACACTCTACAGAAGAGAGGACCCTGCCCATAAGAGCTTACACTCTACAGGAGAGAGGACCCTGTACATGAGAACTTACACTCTACAGGAGAGAGGACCCTGTACATAAGAGCTTACACTCTACAGGAAAGAGGACCCTGTACATAAGAGCTTATACTCTACAGGAGAGAGGACCCTGCCCACAAGAGCTTAACCTCTACAGGAGAGAGAACCCTGTACATAAGAGCTTATACTGTACAGGAGAGAGGACCCTGTACATAAGAGCTTACACTCTACAGGAGAGAGGACCCTGTACATAAGAGCTTACACTCTACAGGAGAGAGGACCCTGTACATAAGAGATTACACTGTACAGGAGAAAGGACCCTGTACATAAGAGACTACACTCTACAGGAGAGAGGATACTGTACATAAGAGCTTACACTCTACAGGAGAGAGGGCACTGTACATAAGTGCTTACACTCTACAGGAGAGAGGACCCTGTTTATAAGAGATTACACTGTACGAGAGAGAGGACCCTGTACATAAGAGATTACACTCTACAGGAGTGAGGTCCCTGTCCATAAGAGCTTACACTCTACAGGAGAGAGCACTCTGTACATAAGAGATTACAGTCTAAAGGAGAGAAGACCCTGCCCATGAGAGCTTACACTCGACAGGAGAGAGGACCCTGTACATAAGAGATTACACTGTACAGGAGAGAGGACGCTGTACATAAGAGACTACATTCTACAGGAGAGAGGACCCTTCCCATGAGAGCTTACACTCTACAGGAGAGAGGTCCCTGTACATAAGGGCTTACACTCTACGGGAGAGAGGACCCTGCCCATAAGAGCTTACACTCTACAGGAGAGAGGATCCTGTACATAAGAGATTACACTGTACAGGAGAGAGGACCCTGTACATAAGAGACTACACTCTACAGGAGAGAAGACCCTTCCCATAAGAGCTTACACTCTACAGGAGAGAGGTCCCTGTACATAAGGGCTTACACTCTACGGGAGAGAGGACCCTGCCCATAAGAGCTTACAGTCTACAGGAGAGAGGATCCTGTACAAAAGAGATTACACTGTACAGGAGAGAGGACCCTGTACATAAGACACGACACTCTACAGGAGAGAGGACCCTTCCCATAATAGCTTACACTCTACAGGAGAGAGGTCCCTGTACATAAGAGCTTACACTCTACAGGAGAGAAGACCTTGTACATGAGAGCTTATACTCTACAAGAGAGAGGACCCTGTACATAAGAGCTTTCACTCTACAGGAGAGAGGACCCTGTACATATGAGATTACACTCTACAGGAGAGAGTTCCCTGCCCATAAGAGCTTACACTCTACAGGAGAGAGGACACTGTACATAAGAGATTACACTGCACAGGAGAGAGGATCCTGCCCATAAGAGCTTACACTCTACAGGAGAGAGGATCCTGTACATAAGAGATTACACTGTACAGGAGAGAGGACCCTGTACATAAGAGACTACACTCTACAGGAGAGAAGACCCTTCCCATAAGAGCTTACACTCTACAGGAGAGAGGTCCCTGTACATAAGGGCTTACACTCTACGGGAGAGAGGACCCTGCCCATAAGAGCTTACAGTCTACAGGAGAGAGGATCCTGTACAAAAGAGATTACACTGTACAGGAGAGAGGACCCTGTACATAAGACACGACACTCTACAGGAGAGAGGACCCTTCCCATAATAGCTTACACTCTACAGGAGAGAGGTCCCTGTACATAAGAGCTTACACTCTACAGGAGAGAAGACCTTGTACATGAGAGCTTATACTCTACAAGAGAGAGGACCCTGTACATAAGAGCTTTCACTCTACAGGAGAGAGGACCCTGTACATATGAGATTACACTCTACAGGAGAGAGTTCCCTGCCCATAAGAGCTTACACTCTACAGGAGAGAGGACACTGTACATAAGAGATTACACTGCACAGGAGAGAGGATCCTGCCCATAAGAGCTTACACTCTACAGGAGAGAGATCCCTGTCCATAAGAGCTTACACTCTACAGCAGAGAGATCCCTGTCCATAAGAGCTTACACTCTACAGCAGAGAGATCCCTGTCCATAAGAGCTTACACTCTACAGGAGAGAGGACCCTGCCCATAAGAGCTGACACTCTACAGGAGAAAGGACATTGTACATAAGAGCTTACACTCTACAGGAGAGAGGATCCTGTACATAAGAGCTTACACTCTATAAGAGAGAGCACCCTGTACATAAGAGCTTACACTCTACAGGAGAGAGGACCCTGCCCATAAGAGCTTACATTCTACAGGAGAAAGGTCCCTGTACATAAGAGCGTACACTCTAGAGGAGAGAGAACCCAGGTGTACATCAGGGGTCTCAAACTCCCGGCCCGTGGGCCATTTGCGGCCCGCGGATTGAAAGTTTGTGGCCCGTACCAGGTATATGCAATTTATATTGCCTGACGCCCGGGACATACAGTTCTGGCAGGTAACTTCTTCAAGCATTTAGCCCTGCTTCGGGCAAGCAGCACTAAATGCTGGATGGCTTCATTTACTCCGCCCTCCTCTGCATCTCCAGTTGGCCGGCCGGCCCGAGTCTGATGAGGGATGTCGCGCATGTGACGTCCCTCCGCTGACCCGTGCAGGAGGACGTCAGTGACGTCACTCGTCAGGCCACCATCGAAGAGGAGAATCGCAGTGCAGGACAGGTAAGTGTGTTAATGTGTGTGTGCATGTGTGGGTGTCTGTCTGTGTGTGTGTGAGTCAGGGGGTGGAGGGGGGAAACGACAATGCTACCTAATGTGAGGAACCTGCTAGTACCTAATGTGGGGAACCTGCTCCTACCTAATGTGGGGAGCATGCTACTACCTAATGTGTTGAACCTGCTTCTACCTAATGTGGGGAACCTGCTTCTACCTAATGTGGGGAACCTGCTGCTACCTAAAGTGGGGAAGCTGCTACTACCTAATGTGGGGAACCTGCTTCTACCTAATGTGGGGAACCTGCTGCCAACCTAATGTGGGGAACCTGCTGTCTACACAATGTGTGGAACCTGCTTCTACCTAATGTGGGGAACCTGCTGCTACCTAATGTGGGGAACCTGCTGCTACCTAATGTGGGGAACCTGATACTACTGAATGTGGGGAACCTGCTGCCTACCGAAAGTGGGGAACCTGCTGCCTACCTAATGTGGGGAACCTGCTACTACCTAATGTGGGGAATCCCCAGAAGTAGCACCCCCATCATCTGTCAGCTCATGCTATTACCACACAGGGTAGGGGGAATGTGGGGGGTGTGGCTGGTGGATGATGAGGGGCGCATGATGGGGGCATTATATGTAAGGGGTGCATGCGGCCCAGCCTCACCCAGCTGCTACCTCCAGTGGCCCCCGGATAATTTGAGTTTAAGACCCCTGCTGTACATAAGAGCTTACACTCTACAGGAGAGAGGTCCCTGTACATAAGAGCTTACACTCTACAGGAGAGAGGACCCTGTCCATAAGAGCTGATGATCTGAATAATCTGCCAAGAACTTGGTCGTCCCATGACTGCATTTTGCCTTGTATGTACAAGGTACTTAAAGTGTTGTCTGACACAGCACAATTGTTGTGTATGGGCTCAGGACTGGAATAAAAAAGAAAAAATTATTGATACACACCTACCCTGATCCACGTAGCATCTGTCCTGACAGTTTTTGGGCCCAAATGAACAGTGGTCCTTGCTTTCATTTCAACATGCAAGAAGTGCCTGCTCAAGCAGTGATGGGATGGCCGCTTCATTTTTATTCTAGCCCGAGCCTATATAGCATAAGTTTCCAGACAACCCCCTTTAACATCTCGGGAAAATCTTTCAGATTTATTCACAAATAACTTAGAATTTCGGCAGACACACAGTAGACCCAAGACACACTAGTCATGCTGACACTGGGCATTCCTATGCTCTAGATTAGAGTCTCCAAATGGTGGCCCTTCAGATGTTGCAAAACTACAACTCCTAGCATGCCCTGACAGCCAACGGCTGTCCGGACATGCTAGTAGTTGTAGTTTTGCCACATCTGGGGGGGGCACCATTTGGAGACCACTGCACTAGATGTTGCATACGTGTTTGTCTATAAAATGTCAAATTCATCGTCAAATTCGTAGGTTGAGAAATGGGTTTCTTCTAAGTTCCACGTTATTTATTTGTTATTCAAAATAATCATTTAAAAAAAAAATTCAGGCGAGTTACACAGTGTTCGAGCATAGAGTCAAGCATAAGCGGAGGCTTCTGCCAAAAAATGTTTCAAAGTTTCATAATGGCTGCCTGCTGAGATTAAGATGAAACTTGGCTGGGATCTGGCTGTTTGCACCAGATCTATGACCTAATGCTGGGGTGATTGTGACTGGTTCCTGGTTGAAGTTTGGCCTGAAATGGCAATTAATCCTACGAACTTTCCTTTTTTCTATGAAAGACCTAATGTTAACCTAGTTTTCCATCGTCGTCCCATGCAAAAGAAAAAAAAGAAGTCGTATGTTATGGAACAATTTCTCCTTTGTCCAGGAGCAAATATTGAAATAACTATTTTATGGATGGAAAACATTAAAACCTTTTTGTAATTGGAGTTTGAGGAGTTTGCTTGTACTTTGGGGGCAGGGGCTTCTGGTCTTAAAGTCTTGAAATGATGGTCAGCCAGGTAACCTGGTTTGTGTCAAAACATAGCCGCCTCCTATGGACCGCCATATCCTGCTGCCGGCACGAGAAGGTGAAAAGGTATTTGCTATTACTTCTTTCAATACAATGTATAGGAAAACATTTTGAGCCTTTGGGTACTTGGTGGCTAAGACTATTGAAGGCTCTGGAGGAATTTATGAAGACTGGCATCTTATACACCAGTTTAAAGTAAAAGCCCTCTGGCACCAGCCTCTTAAAAAGTTATTCCAGCCTTTTTTTAAATCATATGCTCCTCCTACTATTCATGGCTGGAACGTCTTGCGTGTTGAAATGAAAGCAAGAACCACTTTTCAGTTGGGACCAGGAACAGTCAGGACAGAAGCTACAGAGATCAGGGAAGGTGAGTACCGTTTATTTTTAATTTTTAGCCCAGTCTTGAGCCCATCCCAGTCCTGACTCCATACACCATAATTGTGCTGTGTCAGACAACACTTTATCTAAGTACCTTGTATATACAAGACAAAATGCAGTCATGGAACAATCAAGTTCTTGGCGGATTATTCATAACATGAGCCCTTAAGGACAGGGGCCTCTCTCCTGAATAGTAGGAGAGAGCATATGATTTAGTGATAGAAAAAAGAATAGGAAAAAAAAACATACTTACCTAACACTTGTCCCCTGCTGGCCCCACACAGATCCTGTTCACCTCCATCTGATGCCCTGATCTCTTTTCTTCCTGAGTCCGAGAGACAAGCACTTGGGGAAGGACATGCCCGCTCAGCCAATCATTGGCTGAGACGGGACACCGCTGAGGTCAGTGATTGGCTAAGCTGGAAGGTCCTGCACCGATTACTCGTCTCGAAAACAAGAGCAATGGAGGCTGGAATGGAGGTCTATCCTTTTCAGGGATGAGTCCTGTATTTGTCTTGGACATTATGAGGGAACATAACAGTGATCCTACTCCTGGGATTATAGTGTGGGGTGGCATAATGTACCGTAGCCACCTTTGGGCTTTGGTTGTGGAACCAGTGATATGGCCCTTTATCCAACATATCCCAGGACCCATTTTTCAACATGACAAAACAGGTCACATGTTATTTGTGCTACTCAAGGCAGCCTGAACGGCTTAAATTTGCCAGAAGGATATACAAATTTGTAATTTACTTCTATTAAAAAAATCTTAATCCTTCCAGTACTTATCAGCTGCTGTATGCTCCAGAGGATGTTGTGTTGTTCTTTCTAGTCTGACCACAGTGCTCTCTGCTGCCAGCTCTTTCCATGTAAGGAACTGCCACAGCAAATCCCCATGGCAAACCTCTCCTGCTCTGGACAGTTCCTGGCAAGGACAGAGGTAGCAGCAGAGAGCACCGTGTCTGACTGAAAAGACTAATCAGCTTCCTCTGAAACATACAGCAGCTGATAATTACTGGAAGGGTTAAGTTTTTTTTTTAATAGAAGTAATTTACATATCTGTATAACCTTCTGGAACCAGTTGATTTTAATAACCCTTGAATATTCTCACTGACAGCATACCAAGGTGTGTAAGTGTGTGTATTTCTGCTTGTAGTGCTCATACTCAATACTGAATAAACTGAGATGTTTTAAATATTTTACTTCCATTGTCTAATCATTTGTTAACCTGTCAATCAATCTTGTGATTTCCATTACTCCATAATTTTTCCTTGTTGGTGTTGCAATTTTAAAGGGGTACTCAGTTAAAAAAAAAAAAAACTATTTTTTAAATCAACTGGTGCCAGTAAGTTAGACAGATTTGTAAATTACTTCATAATCCTTCCAGTACTTATCAGATGCTGTATGCTCCAAAGGAAGTTCTTTTCATTTTGAATTTCCTTTGTCGGACCACAGTTCTCTCTGTTGACAGCTCTGTCCGTGTCAGGAACTATCCAGAGTAGGAGCAAATCCCCACAGCAAACCTCTCCTGCTCTGGACAGTTCCTGACATGGACAGAGGTGTCAGCGGAGAGCAATGTGGTCAGATTTGAAAGAAATTCAAAAGAAAAGAACTTCCTGTGGAGCATACAGCAGCAAATAAGTACTGGAAGGATTACGATTTTTAAATAAAAGTAATTTACAAATCTGAATGGAAAGTCAGATGCCAGCGGTAAAATGACTTCTCCTTTTATTAAATCCAAGTTAAAACATCGACATTGGAACGTCTCAGAAACATCAGTAACAAAGCAGAACTAGGGAAACGTTATGCATTTTCTGCTTTGTTACTGATGCTTCTGAGACGTTCCAATGTCGATGTTTTAACTTAGATTCAATAAAAGAGAAGTCATTTTACCGCTGACATCTGTCTTTCCATTCCAATTTACTGGAGGTTCCACGCCTTGCAGAGGACTGTGGTGAGCTAACTGCACATTGCATTTTAATTTACGCCTTTTATGTGAATACATTTTATTGTTTTTCTACTACTCGATGTTCTGATTACCTTCCTTTTAACCGACTTCATTGGAAACACGGGAGAAGCGCCAACTGGAGCACCTTTTTCCCACTCACTGATGTGGACCTCAATGCATTTTATTTCATTTTACTATTTAAAAAAATTATAACTACATGAACTAAAATCAGTATGTGTAAAATTGTCATCTTCTGATTCCTATAACTTTTTATTTTCCATATACAGGGATGTATGAGTGCTATTGTTTTGCACCGTGATCTGAAGTTTTTATCGTTACCATTTTTGTTTTGATGGGACTTTTTGATCTCTTTTTAAAATTGTTTTAAGGGTATACAAAGTGACCAAAAAAATGCAATTTTGGAATTTTGAATTTTTTTACGTGTATGCCATTGACCGTGCGGTTTAATTAACATTATATTTTTATAGTTTGGACATTTACGCATGCAGCGATACCACATGTTTATTTTTGTTTAATTTTTTTTATATACATGGGGAAAGGGGAGATACAAACTTTTATTAGGGAAGGGGTTAAATCATATCAACTTTTTATTTTTTTACACTTTTTTTTAGTGGACTATTACATGCAATCCTTGGATTGCATACACTGTTCAATGCTATGCCAAAGCAGGCTATGCAGAGCTGGATATCAGGCATGGAGCAGCATGATCGGACAGCAGGAAGCAAGGTAAGAAGTCTCCCTCTGTCCTCTCAGCTGTTCAGGACACCGCGATTTCACTGCCACGGTCCCAAACAGCCCACTGAGCTAACCGGCAACTGTTTTCTCCCGTTATAGATGCCATGATCAACTTTGATCGTGGCATCTAAAGGGTTAATACTGGACATTGGCGATGTCCACTATTATCCGCGGGTCCTAGCTGCTGATAGCAACCGGGAACTGCCGGGTATGAAGCGCACTCAGCTCCTGAGCGCGCTTCACATAACGGGACCCGGCTACGAGCGTAAATATACACTCGAGGTCATTAAGGGGTTAAAGAGGGACACTGTATGAAGAAAAATATGGTCTTTTCGGGAGTGGTCCTTTCAAAGAGGTGGCCTTCTGGGATCTTTTTAGTGTATGTTTTTTATAATGGTGGGAACCTAAACTGTAAGGCTCTGTTAAAATGTATAACACACAAAAAGCTAAATACAGTAGCAAAGTGCTGCCAAAAACTTCAAAATACAGACATCCATATATCTACAGAGATATATAACCTAAGACTAAAACTAAGAAGGAGACAGAACAAACAGAAAGAGAAGGAAGTGGCACAATATGGCTAATATAGTGTATATTAGAGAAAATACGATGTGGTGCAAGTCAGAACGTTAAATGTATTTCACACTGCAAAACTGTTTGCTTTTAATGAAAGAATTTCCATTTACACCTGGCTACAGGCTTTTTCCCTCATACGATTAATGGCCCTATGTCCAAGCTAAGATGTCTGGCTTATTCTGAATTCAGGCTTTACAGTAACTTGAGAGATCAGCTAAAAATTCAGCTCAATGCCAGCTGCCTTATGAAAGCCTCTTCCATCCACTTCAGCCAGGCCAGAAACAGGTGAGTGAGCTGGCGGGGGTTCGCATTTTCCATCTATGAGTGACCTCTTACTGCAGACGTATTGTCCAGACTAATACAAGATCTCATTTCATATATGCACTATGACCGATTCCGGATAATGTGAATTTAATTTATATAGCAGTTTGTTCGCTTACTACAAAGTGGTTGGAATATGTGATTCATCTCTATGATACCACAGTAATGGCGTTTACGAAGAAGGTCTCGCCTTTTGTTGGAGGGTTTTCAATGGCATTTTCATTTCATTTGTTGTATTTCTACATCTTTCTTTTTGTAAAAAATGATTTCTTCCTTTTCTTTTTTGTTTATTAGACTTTCATAGTAAATTTGAGTAGCCGTATTAGTCCAGTGATTTATACTAAGACATCTTTAATCAAATGTATATAAAAGCAGACTGCAAATAAAGAGAAGAACTGAGGAAAGAAAAAACAAGTTGAAGTTTGAAGAGTTAAGGGCTATTTGATAAATGGTATAGTCCCCCTGATGAAGCTGGGTGTAGCGAAACATTGGGGTGTAACATGTGTGAATGGGTGATGTGTATTATACATGGTATTAATTGGTCACACTTTTTATTCTATTTTTAATATATTGCTATGTTTGTTTTGCAGTTTTACTTTATATTATAATGGTATAGTAATTTTTTGTTGGATTCCCACCATGGTTTATTTACCCAAGATTTACAAGATTTAAAGGACCTGCCCAAACAGGCGACACAAGCATGGCATCCTCACTAAAATGCATTATAATTTACTCTGAAACACTGCAGCGTGTCAGATATGGCATAGTCTTT
The DNA here is from genome assembly GCF_029499605.1 of Hyla sarda. NCBI lineage: Eukaryota > Metazoa > Chordata > Amphibia > Anura > Hylidae > Hyla > Hyla sarda. Next base: position 410,936,140 of record NC_079191.1, read on the forward strand.
ACAATAACCAGCTATATAGTCAAGGAGGCAGCTCTCCAACGCTTCTCCCCACCTCATTAGGCTTAATTGTCTATGTTTGTGTAGGGAAGATGTGTCCATCAAAGATCAACTTCCTTGACTCTTTCTGAAGATCTGCTCATCTTCTTGACTTTATGGCCATATCGGGAGTTGTTTTCTGCAGGACCAATTGTACTCTCTCATGACACCTTGCACTTTGGCATAACATACATTGCAAAACGGAAAAAAAATATTTATGGGATGAAATAGAAAAGAGGACAACTATTTGCAAATGTTGTGGGCCTCTATTTTTACACAGTGCCCTTTACCATTTAACTGACATGTTATCTTAATTATTTGGAGCAATATGATTACAGTGATACCCAATAATTAATGAAAACTTAAAAAAAGAAAAAAAAAATATGCTCAAAATTCACCCAATTCTGACCCTTGTAACTTTTATTGTTTTTATTGCCAGCCTACGGGGTTATATGAGGGCTCATTTCCGGTGCCCTAATAAGTAGTTTTTTATTAGTACCATTAAGTAGATAGGACTTTTTGTTTTCTTTGTATTGATTTTTTTCACATGTGGCTATTCCAAATATGTTTATTTACTTTTTAAAATTTTTATGTGAAAAATGGAAAAGTGGGATGATTAAAAAAAATTTTTTAAGAGGACTTCTTTTTTTAAATTTTTTTAATTCCCTCAAGGCATCTCTTTAGATTGTCTATAATAGTGCTACAGTAGACTATTGAATAGCTTGATAAAGGCTAATATGTAGCCGAAATGTTGCTTGTTTTTTTGGGGAACCAATGCATTTTTAAAGCTCTTTTTGCACAAGATACCAGAGTTTCCAGTTTGGTGCTGTGCCCTCTTCCTCTCTTTTGTATTGTATCTGGACTGGCCGTCTGGGTCAACACTTGCACAAAGGAAACATCCAGCGCTGACTTCCATTTTCTTGTTTTTGCATAGCATTGATCAGTTAGATTAGTACTCTATTTGTATAGCCTGCCTGAGGCAGACTTTATCAGCAGATTGACTATGGCATGCACCTAGGCCTAGTATAGGCCTCTGGCTGCCATAGTAACCAATCAGCCAACCGATGCGGCATCTGCTATTTAGCCTTTCAAATGTCACTTTTAATCTTGGTATTTAAGGTGTTGAATGGCTGACATCTGCACGATCACTGATGTTGGTCATTGACACCTCTTATACAGCTGCTGTACATGTATGGCAGTCTGCATTAAGGATTTACCGAGGCTACCGAAAATACAAGAAATTACCTATATGCCAATATTTACCGGAAGGTTGCACTATGGTTTAGAAAAAGGTAATTTTTTATTCTTAATATCTTATCTAGGTCAGTGCAACACAGTTGTTTTCATGCCGCCACGGCTTTCTATGGACGAAATAACCAATGTAAAGAAATACAGTTCCATTAATGAGGGATAAACAAAGAAGTAGACCGAGCCACTGGCGACAGGGCTATCTTACACTTCCTTTGAAGTTTTTCACATGCCCACTGACTTGTTTGCCAGTTGGGTTGAATAAATATTTGTACATTTTCTCAGTAACTAGGTTTATAATAGACTACAAAATTAGGACACATAGGCCCTGATTTACTAAAGTCCAACCGACTATTTTTCTCGGGTTATTGCGCCAAAATTAAAAAAAAACTTGCGACAGAAAAAAAAATGAAATGTGCGACAGAATAGTAAATAAGCCTGAAAATAAAGACGAGTGATATTGAAATCACTCCAGAATAAACACTCCACTCTTATTAAATCAGGGCCATACTTTGAATACTTAACATTATGCATATATAATAACTAAAATAGCATATTATTTATGTGTAATTGCATCTGCTTATACTTACAGCAGGACAAGTAGAAATAGGAAAAGCCTCCAAGCAATACAAACAATCATGAAAAACATATACAGTAAAAACCAAAAGAAACGGTCACATCTAATAATCAGTCATTTGCTTCTAAATCCAGCATTTCTCATGGCTCTTTGCATAATTACCTATGTTACCGCAGTAAATGTGGATCCATTAGAACACATTGCTCAATTTACTGTAAATGATTAACATCCATGAATGCTATAAATGGTACTTGTGAAAAGTGTGGGAACGTAACTTGGTCCTGGGCTCATTTTAATCACTGGAGCCTATGACAGGATCCCTACATTAAGTTTTGTTGGAATGTACCATTTGGACAATGCGCTGTACTTGCTGAACCTTTTTATCTGATTTTACATAAATAACAGGAAAACCACAATTTAAAATCTGGCTGAAATTATATGCATAAGCAACGGAGAAAATTATCTTGTTTACATTTATATTTATTCCTTTCTTGTTCTTTGAAGATGAATTAACTACCAAAATTTTCTCCATACTGAAATGAATAGAGAATCAGAGTGCGCTCCTACTGTAGTATATAAAACGGTGTTGTGCTCAGAGCTCAACAATGGGTCAGCTGACATGCCTTCAGTCCAAACTCCAAAATCAGGATGGGTTGTAATGTAGACAGATATGCTTCCAAAAGTTAAAAAAAAAAAAAAAAAAAAAAAAAAAAGGGAAGGGGAGTGTTCTTCAGTCGCAGGTGGGGAGTTTGACTGGGGCGGTACACCTGGGGAGGTGGGGAGTTTGACTGGGGCGGTCAAACCATAACACCGGTGTTCTAAGGCGAGCTCAGGAAGGACAGAAACCTTCCATGGAGTAGAAAGGCAAAAATAAGGAAATCTGAAATATTTAGTACAGGAGTTGTTTACAACTTCATAGCCTTCAACGACTTTGCCGAACACCACGAGCTTTCCATCCAGAACTTCCCCCATAGAAATTTTCAAAAATGTCACATTATATTTTTTGTATAACATTTTTGGTACATTTTCATTGTAGGACATAATTGTGCTCAACTATGATCAAATGCCACTGATCTTTTGCGTAATCTCTTATTTTTATCTCATTTTATATCTGTTTTATTATTATTATTTATTTTATATTTTTTTATATAATATTATATAATCATATTTTATTAAACTATTCAAAGTTTCAGAATTTAGAGTATATAGTGATTTTTAGAAAAACTACCTTAATAAAGCATCCTAATGAGTTGTTAAGATGAGATCTGGGACCATCTAACCATGGTTGTCAACCTTGTCATGCTGTGTTACATGCAACATCTTGGCGGTGCAATTTTTAGACAGGAGGCTCTGTGAGTAAGGGGTTGCTGTCACCTTAAAAGCAGCTGCCAGATCTTTCTGCCACTCTCCTGATTCATTAGTTACACATCTTATAGCAGCGGCTAAACATAGTTACATAGTTACATAGTTAGTACGGTCGAAAAAAGACATATGTCCATCAAGAAAGACATATGTCCATCAACATCTGACACCACTCATGTGGCTGAAGCCTAAGCTATCTTCTTTCCAGCAATGGAAGACTAAGGTAAACCATATAGCAAGGTTTGAAGAACTTAGTTGGGAAGCCCATACACACGCTTCTTCCAAAGACACATAGAACCCATCTTGCCTCTGTGAGACTCAATCTTCCCTAACCCTTCTTTTTTCTCTTTCTCTGTTTTTCTTTTTTTTCTTTATAGAGATCATGGATTATTTTTTGTTTGCTTCATGCTTGTTAACCCCTTAAGGACGCAGCCCTTTTTCACCTTAAGGACTGAGCCCTTTTTCGCAATTCTGACCACCGTCACTTTACAAATTAATAACGCGAAAACGCTTTTACCGAATATTCTGATTCTGAGATTGTTTTTTCGTGACATATTCTACTTTATTTTGGTGGTAAATTTTCGGCGTTACTTGCATCCTTTTTTGGTGAAAAATCCCCAAATTTCATGAAAATTTTGAAAATGTTGCATTTTTCTAACTTTGAAGCTCTCTAATTGTAAGGAAAATGGATATTCCAAATAAATGTTATTTTTATTCACAAATACAATATGTCTCCTTTATGTTGGCATCATAAAATGGACATATTTTTGCTTTTTGAAAAAATTAGAGAGCTTCAAAGTAGAGCAGCAATTTTCAAAAATGTCATGAAAATTGCTAAATCTGAAGGGACAGATGTTACAGAACTACAACTCCCAGCATGCCTGGGCAGTCTAGGCATGCTGAGAGTTGTAGTTTGGCAACATCTGGAGGGCTACTGTTTGGGCACCCCTGTAACAGTGGTCTCCAAACTGTGACCCTCCAGATGTTGCAAAACTACAACTCCCAGCATGCCCAGACAGCCTTTGGCTCTCTGGGCATGCTGGGAGTTGCAGTTTGGCCCCCCTAGTGGTTGCCACAGTAAAGATCGATTTACTTTCACTTTCAATCCCCCCCCCCCCCCCCCCCCCCCCCCCCACTGTGGATTCCCTACCTGATCAGGATCCTGCAGGCTCCAGCGAAGATCCCAGGTCCCCAGGCATCTTCTCCTGCAGGTACGGCCTCCATCTTCTTTCCAGAGCCCCTTGACATCCAGGGGCGGGCAGAACGGGGGGTTGCCATGGCAACCCCCTGTCCTGCGCTGCCATTGGTCAGAACTCCGTTCTGAGTAATGGCAGGGGATAGGAGTAGATCGCAGCTTTGCGATCTCACTCCAATCCTTTGGGTTGATCGGGGTTGTTGCTGACAACTCCGATCAGCCCTATTTTCCGGGTGATCGGGTCACCAGAGACCCGATCAGCCCGGAATTGGAGAAAATCGCATGTCTGAATTGACATGCGATTTTCTCCGATCGCCGACATGGGGGGGTCTCAGGACCCCCCTGGGCGATGTGCCAGGGTGCCTGCTGAATGATTTCAGCAGGCATCCGGCTCCGGTCCCAAACCGGCTAGCGGTGGGGACCGGATTTCCCACGGGCGTATGGATACGCCCTGCATCCTTAAGGACTCGGAATGCAGGGCGTATCCATACGCCCTGCGTCCTTAAGAGGTTAAAGGGGTACTCCGGTGAAAACCTTTTTTCTTTTAAATCAACCGGTGGCAGAAAGTTAAACATATTTGTAAATTACTTCTATTAAAAAATCTTAATCCTTCCAGTACTTATTAGCTGCTGAATACTACAGAGGAAATTCCTTTCTTTTTGGAACACTGATGACATCACGAGCACAGTGCTCTCTGCTGACATTTCTGTCCATTTTAGCAACCATGCATAGCAGATGCATAGCAGATGCATAGCAGATGCATAGCAGATGTATGCTAAAGGCAGCATGGTGGCTCAGTGGTTAGCACTGCTGCCTTACAGTGCTGGGCACTTGGGTTCAAAGCCCACTAAGGACAACAATAAATAAAGCGTTATTTTTGTTATAATAACGTCAGCAGAGAGAACTGTGCTCGTGATGTCATCAGAGAGCATTCCAAAAAGAAAATAATTTCCTCTGTAGTATTCAGCAGCTAATAAGTACAGGAAGGATTAAGATTTTTTAATAGAAGTAATTTACAAATATGTTTAACTTTCTGCCACCAGTTGATTTAGAAGAAAAAAGGTTTTCACTGGAGTACCCCTTTAACTATATTTTTGTATTTGATGTTCTGTAACTCACTCTCTAGAAAATTAAGAAATACTGAATTAAAAAAAAAAGCTTCCTCTTGTGGTAGAGAGTGTGATGCAGGGCAGATGGAATTACCCTAGGGGCAGATGGCATTAACCCCTTGTATTTGTGACACCAGGGTGTGGTTTATCCTTAATACCACCTGAAGGTATACTGCTGGATCCTGGGCTAGGCACGGGGGCAATAATGACTCGGACGACCAAGTTACGGACAATGGTAGTTTTACTTAGTTACAGATGGTACAGTCTATACAGTGTAGCCAGACCCACAGAGGTGACCAGTGGCTTCAGAGACCATAAGGGCTTGCTGAGACTTGCAGTGGTTTTGGACAATTTAGTGCAGGCCACGTTGACTTGACAAGAGATGACAGTGACTGACTTGACTTGTCTGGAGACAGACTAACCTGTGACTTTAGCTTACTTGTAGACTTGTAGCTTGTGGCTGCAGACTTGACTTGAGGCCTCCTATGAATCCAGACACACTCTTAGGCTCGACTACATCTCAGCAAAGACTCAGGAACTAAGAGCAAGAAAAGACTCCTCCCAGGGCTTTTATGGGGGAGCCTCTGGTGGGGTTCCATTGGTCACCCTTAAGTCACCTGGTCACTGTTACCTCCTGGGTAACAATCACATCACAACTCACATGACAACTGGGGATCACATGTTAACCTTTCTTAAAGATGCAACATTCTTATATCATAGGGGATAATATACAATTACAGTAGAACAGATGCAGGGGGGCCCAGGGGACACTGCAGGGAGGCTGCCTGACAGGCCAGCAAGGGTATGGGGTAACAACTCCCATACTGGGCCACCAAAAATTCCCCCTCTTAAACACAGCCATACTCGATGCCCAGTCCTGGAGGGCGGGCAACTGGAAGTGGCAACTGGGGCCAAGACTGACAGTTCCTGGGGCATTATTGTCGAATGTCCTTCACAGGTCTGAATAAAAAGAACTGAGATGAGTCCATGTAGCCTTTTTGTGAAAACGTCCATACATGGTCCTTTCAATAACGGGACATAAACATGTGGGATTCATTACCCTTATAACTACATTTTTATCACATTTAATATACTTGAGTCAGATTAGGCTGCCTGAGGCTCTCTACCTGATGCCTTGGCTACTGGGGCCCCTCGGCACTAACCACTTCTCCCCAGAACTCTTTACATGTTTTTATATGACATACCAGTGTTACCTTTATATGCAGCAACTCTGTCACTCTACATGCTTTATTTATATTTTCAAGGAAACCCACTGGCCAGGAGAGTACCCTGTACAGATGGATAGGAAAATGTTAAACAGGTGAATTATGGACTGGAAATGTACATGTTAGATACAGTCCTAACTAGGCATTTGACTAGCTTATATAATACATTATGTAGGCTGACTGAATTAGACTATGTGTCATACTGACAACTTTGTACACAGCACTACCATTATTCCTTATACCTAGCTGGTAGTTGTCCTTGAGCTCTTGGGACTTCTGGAGCTGCGGCTGACTCTCCCTCAGCATACTCAGGAGCTGATATTAGTTCAGAACCGGCTGGATGCTGGCAGCTGTGCTGGAAAGGCTGGTGACATGTTTGGCACTCTGGAGACTGATGTATAGGCTGGAGCCAACGGTGACAAGATTGGGACTGGTTTGGAGACTAATGTGGGTCGAACCTGCCCCAGGGTTGGTGAGACACAGATGATTGGAGGCTGATTTGGAGGAAACATGGGGAAATCCATAGATGGGTCCCCTGGACGTACTCTTTCTCAGGCCTGACAGCTGGAGGAGGCGATGCTGGGAGCATTGGTAGATCTTGTGGCTCATACCCAGGTTTTTGCACTTCGTGGACATCAGACTCAGGATAGGGTATGGCCGTCACTGTGTACGGTTCTGTCTCCCAGACTGAATCTAGCTTTTTGGTCCTTGGAAACTTCTGTAGCCAGACTTTATCGCCCAATTGAAGTGGTTTGGCAGAGGCATGACTATTATAGTCCTCTTGTTGTCTCTGTTGAGCCTCGCCCATCTTTTTGCTGACAATTTCTTTGGCTTCTTGGATCCTTCTCTGGTGGTCAGAGACCCATTCTAGGGAGGCTTGCAGAGAGTTGTTGAACGGGGCCTGGAGCCCAAAGGTCCGGTCTTTAGGCAGATGCCCATGTCACCTCATCATCAAACAGAAAGGGGTATATCCCGTAGAACAATGGACTGTGTTGTTATATATCTCCAGTAATTCGGGAAGCAGTCAGGGCCACTCTTCGTGTCTTGACACAGAGGCTGCTTGCAACATGTGGATAAAGACTTGATTGATGCGCTCACAGAGCCCGTTCCCCTGGGGATGGTAAGCGGTAGTCAGGAGCTTCTTACAGGCATGGAATTGACATAACTCTTTGAAGAGTTGGGCCTCAAAGGCCGTTCTTCAGTCCGTTAGGACAGACTTCAGACACCCAAGGGTTTGCACCCAATTGGAGTAGAACATCTGGGCCACTGTCTTGGCTGTGAGATCTTTGAAGGGTACAACAACAACCCATTTAGAGTAATTATCCACCATGGTGAGAGCATAAGTATACCCGGACCAGGTAGGAGACAATTTGACATGGTCTAGCACGACCAACTGGTTGGGCCTTTCACTCTGGATGGAATGGAGGGGTGCTCTTGCATCCTTGCACACATTCTTGGTGACGTTACAGACTGCACATTCACTGCACCATTTATCAATGGCACTCCACATTCTGATCCAATAGAATCTTCACCTGACAGTAGCTTCGGTCTTATGGACTCCAAAGTGTCCCAAATGGTCATGGTATGCATTGAGGACCATCGCAGCATCTCTTTGGGGAACGAGAATCTGATTAAATCGATCACCACAGTCATTTCCTTTGTCGCCACAGACGTATCAACTCATAGTCACACTGAGCCCGGTGTAGACGGGTTGGCACCTTTTTCGCCAGAAGGTAGTCCAACAGATCCCGCATGACTCTACTTTCGTCTTGAAGAGTCTTTCAGGTGTATAGGTCGTCCTTAACCTTTTTGGACCTGGGTTCACATGAGGGCAGTCACAACATTCTGGTTCATGAACCGCTGATAAAATGGGGGCATCTCCATATTTTCCCACATGTCTTTAACAGGTGGTTCTTCGCCGGGGGTCATCCGAAACCGTACATTGGCATTGACATTTGACTTGCCACTTCTGTACTTGATGGTGAAACTGTAATTGGCTAGTCTTGATGCCCATCACTGTCCAATGGAACCAAACTTGGCATTGTTCAGGTGGGCCAATGGGTTATTGTCGGTGTAGACAGTAAATGGCGTGGCAGCCAAATAGTCTTAGAAATTTTTGGTCAAGGCCCACACCAGGGCGAGAAGTTCCAACTTGAATGATCTGTAATTGGCATCGTTCTTCTCTGCTTCTCGCAGGTTGCAACTGGCATAGGCAATTACTCGCTCTTGTCCTTTCTGGACTTGGGACAGGACATACCCTCGAAACTGGCATCAGTATACAGCCATAACGGCGGACTGTAGTCTGGATACCCCAAGATGAGTGGCTTCATCAGCAGACGTTTAAGAGCTCGGAACGCTGTCTCTTGCTCTTCGGTCCATTCAATAGGTAGTCTTCCATTGTAGTTCTCCTTCGCTGTACCCCGTAAGAGGGCTGTGAGGGGTTCTACAATCTGGGCAAAGTGGGGAATGAAGCGGCGGTAGTAGCCGGCAAATCCCAGGAAGCTCCTGACATCTTTCACCGTGCGTGGGGTAGATCAGTTCTTGACAGCTTCCACCTTTTCAGGATTGGGCTGGACCCCTTCTGCACTGACAACATGACACAAGTAATGGACCTGACGCTTGAGCAGGTGACACTTGGATGGTTTAATCTTTAATCCACACTTTATTAAGACTTGAAAGATGTCTGACAGATAACTGAGGTGACAAGCGCTCCGCTCCCCGTTCAGAAACCATGAATAGAATACTATGGCACTGTAATTTCATATTCCCCACCCAGAGCTGTGATTGGCCGAGGGGTCTCAGCCAATCACAGCTTCAGGAGGGAAATATGAAACTACAGTGCGGTAGTTTCATATTCCTTGCAGCCGGCCGAGGAGCGAAGTGGAGCGCTTGTCACCTGCCCGCACCTCACAACTACAACTCCCAGCATGTCCATACTGTAAGAGCATGCTGGGATTAGATGTCATGCGCCACAGGTGACAAGCACTCCCCTCCCCTGCCGGCTACCCTGAATATGAAACTACCGCACTGTTGTTTTTATTTTTCCCTCTTGAAGCAGTGATTGACCGAGACCCCCGGCAAATCACACCTCTAGACGGGGAATATAAAATGACAATGCTCTAGTGTTATATTCAAGGTTTCTGTCCGGCTCCACTCCCTACCGCCCGTCGGCATCTATCACCCACTGCCCCCGCATACACCCACCGCCCGCAGTATGCTACCGCGTTGCCCCCCCCCCCCAGTATACTGCCTGCTGCCCGGCCACATTTAACACCTGCCAGCTAGCTACTGCAAGACTACTACTCCCAGCATGTCCTCACTGTAAGGGCATGTTGGGAGTTGGAGCCAGTGATAGATGCAGGCGGCGGGTAATAGATATGGGCAGCCAGCAGGTGTTAGGACTTTACGCAATTTTTTGTTTAGATTTTCAACGTTTTAGGCCTCTTGCAACTTTTTGTGCGACTTTTTAACAAAAGTCACAGTTCGTAAATTCTTGCCTACAGCTAAGTAAAAAACAGATCTTGTTTAAAACAGAAGGATTGTGAGAAATCGTGCAGCCTGGCGTACCACAAAAAGCTGCACAAAAGTCGCACATACCACTTTTTTGCCCCAAATATACACCAAAAATCCTGTGTAAATCCCTTGATAAATTCCCCCCATAGAAAGCTATATAAAATGGGCATCGCTATAATCGTACTGACCCACAGAATAAATATAACATCCCTTTTACTGCACAGTGAACACCATTAAAAAATAATTTAACCCCTTAATGATGCAGGACGTAAATGTACGTCCTGGTGAGCTGGTACTTAATACACCAGGACGTACATTTACGTCCTATGCATAACCTCAAACATCGGAGTGATGCTCGCGTCATGCGTCATGATAGCAGCCAGGGACCCGCCAGTAATGGCAGACATCCGCTGTCGCACGGATGTCCGCCATTAACCCTTCAGATGCCATGATCAATACAGATCACTGCATCTGCAGCATCGCGGTACTTTGAATGGATGATCGGATCGCCCGCAGTGCTGCCACGGCGATCCGATCATCCAGCATGGCAGCTGGAGGTCCCCTCACCTGCCTCCGCTGCCTTCCATGGGTCTTCTGCTCTGGTCTGTGATCGAGCAGACCAGAGCGGAAGATGATCGATAATACTGATCAGTGCTATGTCCTATGCATAGCACTGAATAGTATTAGGGACTATTAAAGTGTAAAAATAAAAGCAAAAAAAGTAAAAAATAAAAGTTAAAAAAAATTGAAAAACCCCCTCCCCCAATAAAATTTTAATTGTCCCATTTTCCCTATTTCTACTTAAGGGGTTAAGACTTCAAACTTCATCCCTACAGTATGAGTATTAGGTCCCTGTTTTTGCTAAGTTCCCCCTAGAAATAAAACATTTTTCTCAAGTGGTGCATATTTATTATTATTCCTGAAAATTTTTATAAATTATTACAAATATCCCTATGTCATAATGTTGTTTTATTTATCTAATCCTCTTATATGAAAGGTTTATTGATGATTGTTTAAAAAAAGATAATTAGAGAAAAAGAATACCATAATTGTGGGAAAGTAGCCCACAATAGTGTTGATAAATATATCACTAAAATAAACTACATCCATCAAACCAAAATCTTATCTATTAAATTCCAGAATTGTGATTCCAGAATTTTTGTTATAACATTTGTCAAGGGTGACAACATGCTCTTTGATTTACAGTTTTTATGGGTAATGTTATTTTTGTGTCTCAAAAGCTTTTTTCTAGAAATGAAAACAGTTTTAGTAGAACTTAAATATTACAAATGTTTCATGATAAAGAAAATATTTTGCATATTTATTTACTGCGGAAAGAAAAATTCTTAAAGGAGATTACTTTTCTAAATAATATATTATATATATATATATATATATATATATATATATATATATATATATATATATATATATATTGAATAGAGATAAGCAAACTTCAAAAGTTCTACCTTGCTGGTTAGCCGAATTTCAGTGAAAAGTTTGTTTTGGACTAAACTAGAAATTGCCGAACCCAAACTTCACCCATAGCCCTCTAACAGCCCAAGAACCCCTATATAACATTGTTAGGTCACCCAGAGTATATCTAAGTACCTTTAAGCCATTTATAAGGCAAAATGAATGTCAAAATTATTGGAACATTAAAAATAGACTATGAACAAAGGAGACACAAAATCTGTTGCGCTGCTTTAACAACAACTAGTGTACCACAAAAAAAAAAATTGGCACACCTAACTTGCAATAAAATAGATATTGCACAGGTAAAACAGATGCAGAATTCTCTCTGCGGTGCTGCTTCTACTATAGTTAGTGTTTGTGTGGTCCTTTTTCTACTATCTGTGTTGTTCACTGCTCACTAACCCTTACAGAGATCTTCATCTAACACTTGCTATCTCTAAAATGGCTGCTGAAGCTAAGTGTATAGGCTATTACTTTGTCATCACCCCTATACTGCCTCCTGATTGTCTAAGGGAGCAATTTCTAAGGCATTATGGGCTACCCTGAGGTCATGTTAACCTTTATCCTTTTTTCAAGGCACTATAATATCAGGAGGTCATGTGATCCGTCCTCCACTTCCTCCTTTTAGAAAAGATCAGGCTGGATCTGCATTTAACTGGTTCAGTTCGCTCATCTTTAATATTAATATATAGTTCTATACTTGGATTGTTGAATTGGAAGATAACTTTTTTATAAACCAGTAAAAATACCAAAAATATAAAAACAAAGTATAAAAATATAAAACTGCAAATGTGTATTTCTGTTTGTTTCTCAATATCTATTAAGATTTCTCAATATCTATTAAGCATATTTTCTTAAGATGAACTGAGGCTCTTGTTTCAGTAAGAAGTCTGGTTATATGTTGTAAATATGCTTATAATTAACTTGTTACATATATACAGTATATAATGCTTATTGTATGTGACTCTCATGTGGAGCTATCCTGGCACGAACATTCTTCCAACTTTTATTTTACATGTCTTCGCCTTTCCTTGTACTTGAACTTGCGTCTAACATATTATTATCGGCTATGAGCTATGACAAATAGGCTTCATTCCCCATATTGTATGATTTATGTTCAACCTTGAAGGATGCCATTTGAGTTTGTGACTAAATTTGCCTTTTCAGCCCTTTTCTTGGCCGTATTATTCAGTAAAACATCTTTGTCATCATGTTTGTTGAGACAGATCCAGAGCTTTCATCCTGTGCAGTAATAACAGGGTCTTGTCTGAGCCAAGGTATAATTTAGAGGTTGATGATACTTAATCTTTGAAGCTTAATATTTATAGTCAGAGCTCGGCAATGGACCAGGATCTGGAGCCCATTCCCACCATATCATAAATGAAAGGTAAAGAACAGATTTGATGTTAATGTGTCTGAGAAGATGATTAATTCCATAGATAACTGTCAGGCAACGACACCGTCAATTTACGTGGTGGTATTTCAGTTCTGTATGATGTTCTTGTGTAAGTCAATACCGAAAATCATGGAGAACACATGCTCCGTAGACGTTTGCTCCAGCTGTCTATAGGTTTGGTTGAATATTCTTTTACATCTACAAAAACTGAAACTTTGCCATAAATATAATTATTTTCATAGACACGCTTTCAATTAATGTAATTATAGTCTGTTGCCTTCGAGACACATAGGTCTTCATAGGAGCTGTAGACACTAAACAATAGGATTATTTACAGTATTGCAATAGAGCAATAAATGAAATGGTTGCCAAAGTGGGAATATGGTAGTATAAAGGGAAGAACCACAATAAAAATAAAAAATAAACTGCAAAAGATGGGTCATGCTATTGTTTATAGGAATTATGTTTTCAATGGAATAGCCTAACTACTGTGTATACCTAGAGTAAAACTGATTCAGCATAAAACAAATGTTTTTTTTTTTTTATTCAAATAAAATGTGATTATTTTTTAATATATTGTCTGTTGTTGTTATATGATTATTTGGCCAAAACTCTTTATGCTTGGTTGCCCTCTTTCTTTTGAGTAATATTATTATTATTATTATGTTTCTCAAAAGTGAACAATTAAACAGAAAATTAAAGGGGTACTCCAGTGGAAAACAAATGTTTTCATATCAACACCTCTGTCCTTGTCAGGAACTGTTCAGAGCAGGAGCAAATCCTCATACCAAAGCTCTCTTCTCTGGACAGTTCCTGACATGAACAGAGGTGTCAGCAGAGAGCACTGTGGTTGACTAGAAAGAACTAAAAAATTTCTCTTGAGCATACAGCACTGGAAGGCTTAAAGGGGTACTACTGTGCTGACAACTTATCCCCTATCTAAAGGAAAGGGGATAAGTTGCCTGATCGTGCGGGGTCCCGCCGCTGGGGACCCCCGAAATCTCGCACGCAGCCCCCCACTCTCATCAGGCCCTGGAGCATACATCGCCGATCTCGGGGCCGGAGAATCATGACGTCACGGCTCCACCTCCATGTGACGTCACGCTCCGCTCCTCAATGTAAGTCTATGGCAGGGGGCGAGACAGCTGTCTCGACCTCTGCCATAGACTTGCATTGAGGGGCGGAGCGTGATGTCACACGGGGGTGGAGCTGTGATGTCACGATCACCGGCACTGTCATCAGGCCCAGAGTGTATGTTCGCTCCGGGGCCTGATGAGAGTGGTGTGCTGCATGCGAGATTGCGGGGGTCCCCAGCGGCAGGACCCCACGTGATCAGGCAACTTATCCCCTATGCTTTAGATAGGGGATAAGTTATCAGCACGGTAGTACCCCTTTAAGATTTTCAAATAGAAGTAATTTACAAACCTGTATAACTTTTTGGCACCCGTTGATTTGAAAACAAGAGTACCCCTTTAAAATTTAAGTCATTTTTTTTAACCCATATGACACTATTTTTGGCCCACTGTCTATTTCTTCATGTTCACATAGAGTCGGCATTCATGACTCCTTTTCTAACACTAGTGCTGGATACCTTTGAATTCTCAAATCACTCATGAGTCGAGCAGATTTGGGGTTGTATATACTGGCACACATCATTATTTGAATACTTTCAGCTGTCAGTAAATGTACGAGCAGTGAAAGGAAGAAAAGTGAAAGGGAAAAAAAATGTTTCACATATCATTAGAGCCAGGCGTTTCTTAAATAGGGAGAGAACCTCGAACATCTGCTGCCATATATTTTATGTCTGGCTTGACAGGGCCAGAGGTTGAATATTCATTTTAGGTATATTTCCCTGAACCAAAAAAAAGGTGTTCTTATAAATGGTTTGTTACAAATAGAAAATCAACAGAAAGACAAAAAAAAGTATGACCACTCTCTGGAATTTTTTATTTATTTTTTAAACATATGAATGATGTCGCCAGGGGGTGGGGGGTGGGGGCGTTGGAATGGTTTGTTGGGTGTTTGTGTTTACTCCCAGTGTTGTTGTTTGTTGAAAAATGCACCACTATTCCTCTTTTACATTGGTTTTACAGCTAATTGGGGATCATGGTCCTTGTATGTTTTCCTTTTATGTCACTGACTTACTGGCCCTGATTTATCAATCATCCTGAAACCCGAATTGTCTGGTTTTTCCCATAGTAACCAATCACAGCTCAACTTTCAGTTTACAAGAGCTCATTAAGATCTAGAAGTTGAACTGTGATTGGCTGCTATGGGAAAAACCAGACAATTAGGGTTTCAGGCTGATTGATAAATCAGGGCCACTGTATATATCTTTTTTTGTATTGGGTAACATACAAAAAAACATTAAAATAAATATTAGAAGCAAACATATGAATGGTTATAGTAGATGATAAGCAATTACACCCCCTTGATCCCATCCATGCCAACCATAACATGGCGGCATGTGGAGGAGCATGTGACCTTTTTATCACTCAGACTCTTCCATAGAAATATACTGCACCCTAGAAACAAGGTGCAGAGAAGGCGGCTGAAAGAGGCAATCGTGACTGTCTTCACAATTAACTCGACAGGTAAAGGGTAGATAAATGACAGACAAAAAAAAGGATGTGTCCTTGTATTACAGAAGATACAGAAATAATTTATTTTAGCATAAGGCCATGTTTTCACAGTATATTTTAAGTTGTATTAGTAGCTATAAAATGGCTGTGGAGTGGTTCTTGTCTATACCCTTGGTGGTCTGGGGCAGAAAAAGACTTAGTATTCTCTACCTGGTAGTAATTTAATTACCCCTTATGGCTACAGAAACTGGAGGGTATGGGGCAAGCTGAGAGTATACCGATGCTTAGGATCATAACCTGGGGGTGGGGTGGGGTGGGGTGAGGGGGTGCTGAAACAGGCAGGGTTAGGTAGGAAGATTTAGAGGGATGCAGGATGAGGGTTCCCATACCCTCTCCCAAATGCTGAATGCTATGTGTTAAATTACTGCAGCCTGAGCTTCCTACAGGCTGGTGTAACTTCACTCATGCTGATGGACAGAAGTGAAAGGGAGAGGATCTGTAGATGTCAGAATCTAAAAAAACGGATGGAGATGATATTTCAGTGCAAATAACACCTTTATTAAATAATTTAAAAAAATATAAAAATAACAAACAATAGCAGAACATAAGGACTTGGTCAAACACAAAGCCAGTGGTCAGGAGCCAAAACCGGTGCTCGGGAAAAGCCGAAGTCAGGAACCAGAATGGATATCTCTGTCTACAACCTTGTGTGACAACCTTGTGGCAACACAACATATGAGTGGGTCCGCCAGTCATGGCCTGCTATAGTGATATCACTACTGGCTTGCTTTAGTGATATCATTACTGTAGGGGATAAGATGTCTGATCACGGGGGTCTCCCATGATCTCTATGCAGCACCCAGAATTTGTTTTGAATGCTTAGTTCATGCGGCGGGGTCGTGACGTCACTGCCATGGCCCTCGTGACGTCACGCCATGCCCCCTCAATACAAGTCTATGGGAGGGGGCATGGTGCTGCCGCGCCCCTCCCATAGACTTTCATTGAGGGGGTGTGGTGTGAGGTCACAAGGGGTTTGGCTGTTCCAAATGCTGGGGCAGCGGAGTACTCCTTTAATGGACAGTCCACATTAGGAGCTCCACTTCAGTAATGCAAATGTTATCTGCCCAGGGTCATAAAGTACTCACCATATTCTTCTTATGTGTCAGATGGTGTCCATTCTTTTAAAAAGTCCATGGTACAGAATATACTAATATGCAGATGTACATATATTTCACTCCCGGATACAACACTCTGCCGATCCAGAACAACGTATCTAGGTGTGGACCATTTGTACAAAAAGGGAAACATTTTTTAGAAGTAAGGGGTTCACAGAATTGGATTACTTTGGCATTTTGATACAAAGCACCATTTTCACACTTAAAGGGGTTATCCACCATAAGGTGATTTTAGTATGTACCTGGCAGACAGTAATGGACATGCTTAAGAAGGATCTGTGCTTGTCTTGAGGCTAATTGGCTATGTTGTGAGATTACCATAACACTGTGGCTAGCTTTTTATCAACTGGTATTTCCTGTTTGACTTTTCTTTTTTTGACTACAAATCCCACAATTCCATTTTCCTCCCTCCCATACATCAGCCACCCCACCCATTGAAACATAAATGAGCTGCATCCATTCAAAAGATCTGTGGTTTTCAATTAGGGTGCCTACAGCTGTTGCATTAGTTGCAGATGGATCCCTCTCACACCAAGTGATCCCTCCATCCATTGAAGTAAACAGGCTCCCTGTCATCAGATGACTAGTGAGTCATGTCTCGGCCGCATTGCAAGCTGGGAAAAATCTGAGAAAACAGTCATTTTGTTTGCTGAAAAAAGAAATATTGGGGTGAAAATCACAGAAGAATTGTGAGAAAACCGTCACACACAGGTACAGACACTATATTATGAACTACAATAACATTACAGCCGCTGTAGCATAGTCAAATAAAATAAAATCCCAGAATACCCCAGTAAAACTACTAAGGATGTACCCAAATAATTCCATAAGAGGTTGGTTTTGTTACAGATCTGCTGCTTAACACTGGTAATATAGTGTATAGTGATAACCACCGTGCTTACCATAGACAACATGAGCTATAGCTTAACCAATGCTCCTGCTATAGCCTTCATAAATTCTCCGGGGTTCACCGTAGTCACTAATAGCATGTTCAACCATAAACCTATCAACAGTAAATAAAAAGATTTGAAAACATTCTACAAGAAACTTTATCCGGGACACAGTTTGATAAATATCTTACAAGACCGTAAAAACACCAACAACGATCAGTATTTGCTACGCTGAAGCTTATATCCACAAAACATATTGAAGTTCTATTTAAATATTATCACTCCGATACTTCCCTGTCTGGGATAGGCAGTTTTATGACTGGAGATAGAAAACAGATTTGGACTATCTCTTCTGCTACAATAAATAAATAAAATATTGTAACTTAAAATGCTAAAAAAAAGATGTTTATATTCTCGGTGGATCTTGTAGGACCTAGAAACCGGTTCAGTGTTCAGTTTTGATGTATGAGGCAAGATTTCTGTAGTAAGAAACATATAGGATTTGTTCACTTTTTGTACCAAATATTGGGTCGTTTGAATTTTTTTATTCTTGGTTGTTGGCTGTAGGTTTTAAAGGGGTATTCCAGTGCTCCAGCATTCTGAAAATTTTGTTCAAAACACTTGGAGCCAGAGGCCATGATGGTGACGTCACAGCCACGGCCCTCGTGATGTCAAGCCACGCCTCCTCCATTCATGTCTGTTGGAGGGGGCGTGTCGACAGACACGCCCCCTCCCATAGACATGAATGGATGGGGTGTGGTGTGACGTCACGAGGGCCATGGCCGTGACATCACGACCACTGCCGCAAGGACCCGGCGTTTGTTTAGAATGCCGGGTGCTGCGGGAGATCACTGCTGGGGCCCCCCGCAATCAGACTTCTTATACCCTATCCTTTGTATAAGGGATAAGATGTCTAGCAGCGGAGTACCACCTTAATGTTTTATATATCGTCTAGAAAAGAAAATCAAATACCCTATTAGGTGCCTCACTCAGGACCCCTATCCATTAGTCTGAGTGGCTACAAAGAGCATTTTTCTCTCTACAAGACCTTGTTACTGGAGGATGGGGATACTTGTCTGGATGGCAGCTACTGGACTGGTGGCTATAAAAGGACCTGATCTGGTAGACTGGTGTAGACTGGTAGGGCAATAGAAAAAGAGTCTATTTACCTCTTATCATTTATTTTTATATATTGCACCAACAAGTCTAGAGAATTAACCCTTACACTGCCTTCCTGCAGCTAATATAACAATTATTTCTAAGGGAAAGCTGTGTAGGGGTCAAATCTGTAATTAATAAAGGTCATTGATAAGGAGACCCGGAACAGCCGGAGAACTGGTACCACCCTCTCTGGTACCCTCCTCTCCTACCCTCCCTCCCCAGCTAATATAGAGCTGTATTCCAGGCACTGACCCACTTCCTTCCCCCCCCCCCCCCCCCCATAAATCACCTTGAACAGAAGCAAGACATCAGGTACTCACTGGACTCTCAGATGCTTTATTTTCAGGATGGGTCAGGGGAGGCCACTGTTACATCCTCTGCAACGCAGCATGTACCTTGGTCCGTCTGTAGAGCTGATAAGCAGGGTGGCAGACAATGGTTCCTTCTGTTTCACCAGTTGGCGTCCTCTTCTCCTCCCTCTCACCCTCCTAATTTAGTAATAATTCCATCAGGAGACACAGAAGGGAGAAATAAGAAAATATATTTTATTATTTTATTTTGATTAGTTTTGACTGGTGCTGCCCACCACAAAGAGTCATCCTGGGCACTGGCCCTCCAGTGCTAAGTGGAAATATGACCCTGTGTGTGATTAGTTATAGGTCTGCTTCACATGACTATAATAAAAGGAGCATTATTACACCTTTTTTATAGGCATAAAAGATCTTAGTCTGACCGTCTGGCTGATACTTGCTGTTAAATAAAGCCATTCGACCTGCGAACAGTTAAACATGACATTTTTGCCACCATTTACCCCCCCAAAAAATTATGGGAAAACCTCAAAATTAAAGCAAAAATACTGTGCTTTTGCCACAAGGTTTGGAAAATCACAGCAAAAGGGTAATGATGGATTATTGAAGAAGTGAGAAAGATTTCCTTAAAGAGCAGAGAATCCATGCTTACAGACCGCTTCTCATTTTTTCCTGGCCGCAGATCCCGTAATAGTTTTTCTTCCAGTCCATTTCCCACGGCCCCTAATTAATTTGCATATGTTGTAGTTGCTACATGCTGAAATCATTTGCATGTGTGGAGATCTCAAATCGCATTGGGATTTTAGCATGTAGACGCTACATGCAGAAGAGGGATCATATGAATATTCATAAGGCGGCGTGAGTAAGGGATGAGCCAGGAAGAAGACGGGGCTAAGAAAGGCTCATCTACATATATATGGAACGGTGGCACCTAGGAAGATAAGGTTACCACTATTTTGATCAACAACTCACTGAAAAAACTATGAATCCACAAAAAAGTGTCTTACATTAAAAAATATAACCAAAACACTAAAACTGAACGTTTCTTCTCTAAAAGTATACCAAGATACAAAACTAATCAAAAATAAATAAAAGGCTATTTTTGATAGGTTTTGTATCTTGATATACTTTAAGAGGAGGTCAATAAATGTTAAGTTTTGTGTTTTAGTGATATTTGTTTCCACTATTTTGATCACCATCACCCACACTAACAGGGAATAGCAGCAAGTGATGCTACTAGGAGAGATTCCTTTGAATGGTCACATGCTTTCTTTTTCCCATCATTCCTAGGAGAGAAAAATAAGAATGAGCCTGTGGGTGATTTTTACATTTTCTTACCTAATTGTGCCCATTGGGATGTGGAGTCTTGCCCAAGTTCACATCACCTATTGAAAACAAGGGTACAGCCAGCCTGACCTGGTCTGCCTCTAAGTTACTTTAAAGGGGTTATAAATCATAAGGTGATTTTAGTACGTACATGCCAGACAGTAATGGACATGCTTAGGATCTGCGCTTGTCTTGGGGCTAAATGTTGTGAGATTACCATAACACTGTGGCTAACTTTTTTTTATGAACTGGTATTTCCTGTTTGAGTTTTCTTCTTTGCCTACAAATCCCGTAATTCCATTTCCTCCCTCCCACACATCAGCCACCCCACCTATTGAAACATAAATGAGCTGTATCCATTCAAAAGACCTGTGGTTTTCAATCAGGGTGCCTACAGCTGTTGTTGCAAAAATACAATTAGTTGCAGAATAATGTCTTTCCCATCAAGCGATCGCTCCACCCATTGAAGCAGACGGGCTCCCTGTCATCAACTGTCACGACTGTCACACACAAATACAGACAATATATTATGAACTACACTAACTTTACAGCCCCTGTAGCATAGTGAAATTAAAAAAAAATCCCAGAATACCCCTTTAAAGCAGTTTTCCAGCATGGTGATTTTACGAATTACCTGCCAGCCAGTATGGACATGCTTACCAAGGATCTGTGCTTGTGTTGATGGTAAATGGTCATGTCCTGTGTCCCCATCATGCTGCTGGCTTGTTTGTGTGCCCTCCTGTTTCTGTTTCCTGTTTCTGTGCCCTCCATCCAACTACAATCCCCATGATCCCTTGTTTCATAGTCAAATAAAAAAAAAATCAGGGTAAACTAAACTAAATGCCTCTAGTTACACCTAAACTATTCTTTCTTTGCTAAGCTCCCATTCTTTTACTACCACGGGCATAAAATTACATTGTATGTATAGTAAATACAGCCCCGGTTTAAGACCACATATATCATAAAAATGCTTTGACATAAATAGAAATAAAAGCATTTCCCCCACCAGGACATTTTTCTAAGCTGTTAAGACCCCAGCTAATAGCAATGCATTATAAGCTTAATAAACACATTGAGCTTTGTTTAAACTCAAATTTAGAAAGTGTGACGCCAGCTTAAGATATATAATCGAACTATTCCTTCTTATTATTGCACTTAATAAAGAGTAATTGTCCTTTACCAACACTAAACAGTTCACCCTGTTATAGTGTAAAATGATTTGCTACACGCAGTGTTCCTCCGCCATAAATCACGCAGGCAATTACAAAGTCATACTTCTGCATTTTATACCAAAAAATTGGCCCCTTTTATTTGATTTGTGGTGCCCCTGGGAGGAATCGTTAGGTTTGACTTCTGGAATATGTCTTTTATATGTTAGTTAGATCTGGAATATGTAGGCCTTTACCTGGTATTTCAGGAAACAACATGAAACCTTTACATTTATCAACTGAGCAGTCGTGGTCTGTGCTTGAAAGGCGCGCTCGCCTTCTGTACAAAACGCCATTCTTCAGACGTGTATTTATCATGAAGGTTCATTTGAGTTGCGGATGTTAATTTCATTTTTTAAATAGTGAATTTAGCCGTTTCCTATGTTATCAGTAGAGGTGATACAAATTATGCTAGTAGGATCATGTACAAACAGAGCCAGAAATGTTCTAAACGCAGTAATGTAAAAAAAATAGGAAGTACTCTGGGCCTAGATCTTTCTCATATAGCATTTCCCCACCACTCCAGTTCTCACACTTACTGGGTCCCCACTGATCTCAATGGCCCCGTCTCAATGCATAGTAAGACTGTTGTGAAAAAACGATCCTGGTCTGAGAGCATGGAACTATTTTTCATACCTGCCATATTTATAAGCTACAAAAAAAGAAAAAATATAATATAGGGAATGGGGGAAGGTGTTAAAGCAGGAAACTTAAAGGGGTACTCGGGTGGAAAACTTTTTTTTTTTTTTTTTTTATCATCAACGGGTGCCAGAAAGTTAAACAGATTTGCAAATCACTTCTATTAAAAAATCTTAATCCTTCCAGTACCTAATACCCATCTCTGTCCATTTTAAGAACTGTCCAGAGTAGGAGAAAATCCCCATAGAAAACATATCCTGCTCTGGACAGTTCCTAAAATGAACAGCAGAGAGCACTGTGTCAGCAGAGAGCACTGTGATCGTGATGTTAGCAGAGAGCTCTGTGTTCCAAAAAGAAAATACATTTCCTCTGTATTCAGCAGCTAATAAGTACTGGAAGGATTAAAATTTTTAAATAGAACTAATTTACAAGTCTCTTTAACTTTCTGGCACCAGTTGATTTAAAAAAATATAAAAAAAAAGTTTTCCACCAGAGTACCCCTTTAAGTGTTAGAGATAAACATATCCAAATATGTTAAAGCTTCAAATTAGGTTTCTTAGAGGGGTACTTCACTGCCCCAGTGTTCGGAACACTTTGTTCCAAACGCTGGGTGTGGATTGTGGGGATCATGACGTCATGACACGGCCCTCAATACAAGTCTATGGGGGTTGGCATGGCAGCCACCACACCTCCTCCCATGGACTTGCATTGGGAGGGTGTAACGTGACATGACATCACGAGGGGCGTGGCCGTGATGTCACAGCCCCCACAATCTGCACCCAGCGGTCAGAACAAAATTTCAGAACACTGAGGCAGTGAAGTACCCCTTTAAAAAGAAACGATACAGAAGAACAAGGGGGCATAATCTAAGGTTAGTTGGGGGAGAAGAAAATAATCAATGTAAGAAAATAGTAGATGATTAAAACAAATTCCCAGATTATGTGTAGGAAAATCAACAGTAAGGACCCTATTAGATCTTGTAGATGCGCAATTGTTTTCAGAATTTACTGCAAGGCCCGAGCATCATGCAGGAAGGGCCAAGCAAACCATCAGTCCTTTACTGCCATCACTTGTCAGTCACACATCCCCTATTACACAGGGAGATGTGCAGCCAACGAGCGCTGAGGTTTTGAGTAGTCAAAACGACCCTCCTTGTGCCCTCCTGTTTCCAATTCCAACTGCATCTCTTCATAGACTAACTTTCGAGCTCTATCTCCCTTTTTCCTTAGTTGGAGCTAAAATTCACTATGCTGCTTAGTAATGTATTTTTTACATTATTTTTACATTTCAGTGTTCTCTAATCCATTACGATGACTTGATATTATAAATCAAATACAAGACTGCAAAATCCAGAACAAATGTTTACCTATATGGTGTTTCCTAATAGATGTTAAGGATAAGTTACCGTAATTTACTCCAAATAACAGGCAAATATTTCTCCAACTATTTAATGAAAACACAATCTTGGCTTTCTTCGTCCTGTTACATTGAGTCCCAGACCTGGAGGTCGGCCAATCTCTTTGGTGTGGCATTACTACTACAAATGACATCATTGCCTTTTGTCTTGCATGTGTTACTATCAGCCATTCTAAGGGCACCTTACATTCTACCAACTTATCTTTTCCATGTTCCTATAACAATCTTGCCTCGGGACAGAGTTGGGCAACTACTGGTTGCCCATTTATTTTTAGCTGTTTTGTAAAAGAAATAATTAGTGAAATAAAATAAGTCACACAAATGATATGTCATATGATGTCTGCAACGTATAATGTTGATAATAAAAGTCTTGGAAACCTCACTATGGGGGAGATTTATCAAAACCTGTCCAGAGGAATAGTAGATGAGTTGCCCATAGCAACCAATCAGATCGCTACTTTCATTTTTGGTTTCCTTGATTGGTTGCTATGGGCAACTCAGCAACTTTTCCTCTGGGCAGGTTTTGATAAATCTCCTCCTATATGACTAGGTTTCCACGCAGGTTTATTTATTTATTTATTTATTTATTTTTTGTGGCTTTTTTTGGAAAACTGCCACTGCGTTTTTTGAGCCAAAATCAGAAGTAGATCCTGTAGAAAGGAGAAGTATAAGGGTCTATTCACATGGCAGAATTTCCGCCAGCGGAATTCTGCCTCAAATGAAAACCCAATACACTTCTATGGGATTCCACAGTCCCGTTGACACTTCGGAATTTCCGCTTGCAGATACACCTTAATAAAATGGGAATGTCTTGTGATATTAACTTCCTGTTTGTGGCACTTTAGTATATGTGAGGGGGGAAACTTTTCAAGATGGGTGGTCACCTTGGCGGCCGTTTTGAAGTCGGCCATTTTGAATCCAACTTTTGTTTTTTCAATAGGAAGAGGGTCATGTGACACATCAAAGTTATTGTGAATTTGACAAGAAAAACAATGATGTGCTTGGTTTTAAGGTAACTTTATTCTTTCATTAGTTATTTACAAGTTTCTCTTTGTTTACAGCCATTGACATGTCGTCGAGGTTAACACGTGAGGAGCGGATAGAAATTGGATTGATGTCTGGTGAACGCAGTAACCGGGTCATTGCAGCAGATTTCAATGCAAGACACCCTACGAGACCACCCATCTCACATGCAACAGTTAGCAAACTGCTTGCTAATTTTCGTGAAACTGGTTCAGTGTTGGATTTGCCAAAATGTGGACGCATGAAATCTGTCACTAATGAAGAAACATCAGTGGCTGTCCTAGCTTCATTCACCCGAAGCACCTGCCGCATGTCACTGAAGAGTGGTATTAGTCGAACATCCCTTTGGCGGATATTAGCTACTCAGATATGGCACCCTTACAAACTCTAGCTACTGCAGCATCTTAACGAGGATGACCCAGATCGGCGCACTGAATTTGCAGAATGGGCAAAACAAAAATTGGAACAGGACCCTCAGTTTACGCAGAAGATTTTGTTCAGTGATGAGGCAAACTTTTATGTGAATGGTGAAGTTAACAAACAAAACCACCGCTATTGGTCTGACACTAACCCACATTGGATAGATCCCTTCAAGACTGTTGGAACACAAAAATGAAGACTTAGACTTTTATCTTAGGGGTCATCTGAAGGCAACTGTCTATGCTGTGAAGATACGAGATGTGCAGCACCTGAAACTACGGATACTGGAAGCCTGTGGTAGCATTTCTCCTGCGGTGTATATAGTAGTATATAGCAGTGTATACGGATACTGGAAGCCTGTGCTAGCATTTCTCCTGCGGTGTATATAGTAGTATATAGCAGTGTATACGGATACTGGAAGCCTGTGCTAGCATTTCTCCTGCGGTGTATATAGTAGTATATAGCAGTGTATACGGATACTGGAAGCCTGTGGTAGCATTTCTCCTGCGGTGTTGCTATCAGTGTGTGAAGAGTGGGAGAAGAGGGTTGCATTGACAATCCAACACAATGGGCAGCACATTGAACACATTTTATAAGTGGTCAGAAACTTGTAAATAACTCATGAAAGAATAAGGTTACGTTAAAACCAAGCACATCATTGTTTTTCTTGTGAAATTCCCATTAAGTTTGATGTGTCACATGACCCTCTTCCTATTGAAAAAACTAAAGTTGGATTCAAAATGGCCAACTTCAAAATGGCCACCATGGTCACCACCCATCTTGAAAAGTTTCCCCCCTCACATATACTAATGTGCCACAAACAGGAAGTTAATATCACCAACCATTCCCATTTTATTAAGGTGTATCCATATCAATGGCCCACCCTGTATAACTGATCATATTTTGCCCATATCCCAAGGATGGAAATTTTAAAGGAAAATTACCAATTGTTTAAATCAAGTTTTTCTGTTAGCCATATTTTCTGAGAATTTTAGTTGAATTTTTTTTTTAAATTTTGCATTTAACTATCTCTAGTTTATAATAATCCTGAATTCTTGTGGTTTCCATTCTGGCCACTAGGGCTTAGGCTACTTTATGACGTGGCAGTGTGAGGGGGCCAGGGAGGCATCAGGGGAGCCGGGAAAAATAGCGGGAGAAAAAATCCTGCAAGAGATGTTTTTTTCCACGCTATTCCTGTCAAAAATCAACGGGTCCATAATAGTAAATGGGAGCCGCCGGGACCCATTGCTGCCTATTGCTCCCCGTCACGAGAACGGCCATTAATTTCACACACACAAAAAAAAAATAGAGGGAGACTGAGAGACTTTAACGGCCGTTCTTGACGGGGAGCAAAGGCAGTGTGAAAGGGACCTTAAAGGAATTCTCCGGTGCTTAGGCATCTTATCCCTATCCAAAGGATAGGGGATAAGATGCCTGATCATGGGAGCCCCGCCACTGTGGACCCCCGTGATCTTGCACGCGGAACCCCATTTGTAATCAATCCCCGGAGCGTGTTCGCTCCTGGTCTGATTACCGGCGACCACAGGGCCGACGGCATGTGACATCACGCCTCAGCCCCCGTGTGATGTCACACTCTGCCCCTCAATGCAAGCCTACGGGAGGGGGCGTGATAGCTGTCACGCCCCCACACAGGCTTGCATTGAGGGGCGGAGCGTGACATCACACGGGGGTGGAGGCGTGACGTCACACGCCATCAGCCCTGTGGTCGCCAGTAATCAGATCCGGAGCAAACACGCTCCGGGGACTGATTACAATCAGGGTGCCGCGTGCAAGATCACGGGGGTCCCCAGCGGCAGGACTACCGCGATCAGGCATCTTATCCGCTATCCTTTGACTTCAGGCCACACCACCCCACAGACAAAACATCACAGAAACAATGACCACCGCAGTGCAACCACACCAATGTGAATACCTACCAAGTGTTCCCTGCCACAGGGCTGGGATAATGCTAGGAGGAAACCCTTATGCAGTCTCCTGCTAATTAAAAATGCCTGGGCCGAATGGGTGGAGCAGAGTGTTGGCTAGGAAAGAGGGGACAGACTATAATTGTAAAACAAAAATAGATAAAAAGAAACACAGCCGTAAATCCACAATTAGTATTTATTTCTAATGTACGCTGTTTAATTTTATTGCTTCTTTTGTACAATTCAGTTTTGTTAGGATTGCTAAATATAAGCTTACCATTGCATTCCACAACTATGACCCCCCCAACCACACACACACCCTCCCACCACAGGGGTAATTAAAGGAGCAGTCAAGCTATCATGCAGCCTATATTTCTCTTTACAGAGACAGGAATGACAGTGTCATTACATGCAGAGCCTCAGTTTATTCCTATGAGATGCAGCTTTAGTCTGTCTCCTCATGATAGGTTTCTCCCTGTCAGCTATTAGGATTAGTGTTGCTCGCGAATATTCGCAATTCGAATATTATTTGCGAATATCGCATATTCGCGAATTCGCGAATTTCGCGAATATAGCGCTATATATTCGTAATTACAAATATTCGTTTTTTGTTTTTTTTTTTTCTTCTTCACAGTACACATCACAGTGATCATCCCTCTCTGCTTCCAGCTTGTGTGGTGTAATGAGGGCTCTAATACTACTGTGTAAGACTGGCGTGCGAAAATTCGCAGATGTGAAAATTAACATATGCGAATTTGCGCATATGTTAATTTTCACATATGCGAATGTTCGCACACGCGAATTTTTGTATATGCGAAAATAAAACGAGGGTGTGACGAATATGCGAATATTCGCGAATATATGACGAATATTCGTCCATATATTCGCGTATATTCGCAAATTCGAATATGGCCTATGCCGCTCAACACTAATTAGGATATGTTCATATTAGAAGAGGGTTCAACATGTGTGTTGTATGTAGGAACAGCAGCAGACAAGCGTGCCAACACATTCGCAGACGCGCAGAGTCCATTCATTTGGATTTAACAGTCTATTAATAACTATATTGAGTCTATTTCCTAAGTTTATACCAGTCTGTTAATGGGTGGATCAGAGAGGTGCAGAGGCGGCTCTCTAATTAGGCGATTTAGGCGGCCGCCAAAGGCCTCGCGCCTAAATCGTGTAGTTAGAGCAGTGATTTTGGCGACATATTTATTTTATTTTTTTTAAATGTCCCGCCCGGCCTGCGCGCAGGGGAAAGGGAAGCCTGCATGCGCACTGCACACACAGCGTCCTCCTGCGTCCCCCTGCGTCCCCTGTCACCCCTGTTCACCCCCCTGTCACCCCTGTTCACCCCCGTCACCCCTGTCCACCCCCTGTCACCCCTGTTCACCCCCCTGTCACCCCTGTTCACCCCCGTCACCCCTGTCCACCCCCTGTCACCCCTGTCCACCCCCTGTCACCCCTGTTCACCCCCCTGTCACCCCTGTCCACCCCCCTGTCACCCCTGTCCACCCCCCCTGCCACCCCTGTCCACCCCCCTGCCACCCCTGTCCACCCCCCTGTCACCCATGTCCACCCCCCCTGTCACCCATGTCCACCCCCCTGTCACCCATGTCCACCCCCTGTCACCCATGTCCACTCCCCTGTCACCCATGTTCACCCTCCTGTCATCCCTGTCACCCATGTCCTCCCCCCTGTCACCCATGTCCTCCCCCCTGTCACCCCTGTCCACCCCCTGTCACCCATGTTCACCCTCCTGTCACCCATGTTCACCCTTCTGTCACCCATGTCCACCCCCCTGTCACCCATGTCCACCCCCCTGTCATCTCTGTCACCCATGGCCATTCATTTTGTGGTGTTGGGAAACCCCTTGGAGCCCTGCTGACTCATCGAGGATCAGGGCCCTTTAAGTGGTGTTACTCTGGCAGCTCTGGATGTAAATATAGCAATATACTCAATTATATAAGTATACAGTCCAGTGTTTCCCAACCAGGGTGCCTCCAGCTGTTGCAAAACTACAACTCCCAGCATGCTCGGACAGCCTAAGTTTGTCCAGGCATGCTGGGAGTTAGAGTTTTGCAACAGCTGGAGGCACCCTGGTTGGGAAACACTGATCCAGTCCCTACTCATACCACACCATGGCCAGTTAGGATGTCGGGTGTGTACACTGTCCGTAATAATGTTATAAAACATGCTCATGTACACTCCTCTACACCCCCCTGTCACCCATGTACACTCCTCTACACCCCTCTGTCACCCATGTACACTCCTCTACACCCCTGTCATCCATATACACTCCTCTATACCCCTCTGTCACCCACGTACACTCCTCTACACCCCTCTACACCCCTCTACACCCCTCTGTCACCCATGTACACTCCTCTACACCCCTCTACACCCCTCTACACCCCTCTGTACACCCCTCTGTCACCCATGTACACTCCTCTACACCCCTCTACACCCCTCTACACCCCTCTGTACACCCCTCTGTCACCCATGTACACTCTTCTACACCCATCTGTCACCCATGGGAAAAAAAAAGTGTGGAGCCTAATAGGTTTGTTTTGCAGGTTTAACGGTGGAGAATTGTGTGTGAAAGAAATCGTGATGATGGCCCGGACCAAATTAGAGAAGACGTCACTGGTGAGTTGCTGTATAAAGCAGCACTTTAAGCTACATACCCATTGATAAACAGATATAGTGCACTGCATTTTTTTTTACCATTTTATCCTTTTTTTTTTTTTGCTCGTCAACCTCGGTAGGGGAGCCCCGCGTAAAAAAAATGTTTTAAATATTTTTTTTTCTTCTTTTTTATCATGCTTGGGGGGCCTCAGATATATTTTTGCCTAAAGCCTCAAAAAGTCTAGAGTCGCCTCTGGAGAGGTGTCTAGCTATAGAGCCCCAAAACTGGGTCGATGGGAATGGGAGTTGGAAAACAGACAGGTGCTAGCAGTTTGTTGTGAGTAGCAGTGGGAATCGTGAGGTGTTGACCCAAGTTACCATTGGTCAAGTGGAGTTAATGCAGAGGAGGCCATTGTGTTAAGGTAGTTTTAGGGAGGTTCTGTTTTGGCTATTGACTCTTATTGTCTTGGGTAAAGCTGAACTTAGACTTCAATAGGTTGTGGCTTGGGACTTGGTGAAGAAGTAGTGGTAGTAACTGTTATCTTTTGTTCTACCCCATTCAAGCTATAGCACCACCTAGCATTGTAGTCTCTGTCTAATTTGTAACTGACAAGCTTACTCTTCTTAAAAATGTAAAGAATTTAAGAGTCCAAAAAAAGTATGATACAAAAGTGACTGTGCTGTTTCTATAATAACAAAATGGTAAGAAGTCCATTGCATGTATGATGGGAGTTTCCCCGGCTCTTCCTATCCTCCTCACTAGTGCGAAGAAATGACAGCCAATCACTAAGCATAGTTTATCGGCAGATCCATTTTATATAAAATTTTGGATATATGGGGTAAAATGAATAAAAATAAAAAAACATACAAACTAACCCATAAACATTCAAGATGTATACTTTGGAGATGGAGATACCTGCCACTGGCAGACTTCCCAGTGCACAGCTGCCAATCCCCCTCTTGCCACATTGGTAGAATAACAGCTGTATTATGAAGCAGCAGATGTATATGGATAGCATCACTCTAGAAAGCATGTAATTCATCATCTCTTAGTGGAAAGAAAACAAATGACAGTTCAGTATCTGTCTGGTAATATACAACACTCAATGGTCAGCTGGCTGTTACCCTCCGAGGATTGTGGTGTGTAAATAAAAGAACTGACACAAGACTGGCATTGTCTACATAGAACCCCCCCCAACAATAAGTATTATACACAAGGCACTCCTCATGTGTATGTGTTTGACATATAATGTGCCCCTTGTTTGGAGGAATTGCTAACTGGCTCCCTTTTTTCCTTTTGGGGGTGTTCCATGCACTGATGCCTGTAGACTGAAAAGGTCACTTTTAGATAAAACATCGAACATTGACAACTGCATCAAAAATAATAGAATTTTTAATGCTTTAAATAGGATGTATGTATTCCTTTTATTTAAATTGGGTAAACAAGTTGAACTAAAAAAAAATAAAAAAAAACGCCTTACTTACCTCCCTACTCCACTGCCAGTTAAATATTAGATCCCTATGGATCTCCTGTTCCTAGTGCCTGGACTCAACATACAGTATACAACCACTGGCCTGAATCCCCTTAGCCAGTGATTGGCATAGCAGGCATCAGGTACGAGTAAAAGGAGATCACTGGGAGGCAGGGTCAGAACAGCATCAGCAGAGAAGGAGCCGGGAGATAAGTATTTCAAGTATTTTTTGTCAAGAAGTCTGCCCTGATTGGAGTTCAACTGTAAACCTAGACTGAGCCCATGGTCTGATTTAGAGTTGTTTTTGAAAGAACAGATCCCCAGTCCAGGACAACCCCTTTATTAGCATAGGCTTCTGATATATGATATATGTGGAGAATAAAAAAAATGCTGACTTACTTCTGGTAGACCAAACCATTCCCTAGCCCATTTGTGCACTCAGACACCTGCCCAGCTGATCCCTAAACATCGCACATAGATGCTCACTGTCAGATCTCCAGCTCAGCCGGCCCCAAGCATCCCTACGCGCAACAGCTTAGAGGCGTGGCCCAGCTGGAGCTCTCACACGGAATGGAATCTAGGCTCGGAAAAGCTATGTTTTGGTGGGGGGGGGGGGGGGTGGAGGTTTGGAGGAGTTATGAATATTTGTAAAGGGGTGGGGATTAGGGACCAGCTGGACAGAAGTGCACCAAAGGCCCTAATTTATGTATTGCTATTTTTACCCATAGCTCAGGAATCTTAGCATATGGTTTACAGCTCTGTATGAGGAAAATAGTGTCCCAACTGCTATTGTGGTGGCTAACAGAGGGTGTTGTGACTAAGGGTGTGGACTAAGGACAGAAATTGTGATGCCAGAAGTGTTAACCACCATATTCCAAGGATAAGCGGTTGCCAGTGCCAAGCGCCAGGTAAAGTAAATGCCAGGTTAGGGAAACCACTTGTAATTTTACTAAGGAATCGCAGACAAATGTTACAATAAGTACAGTTAGATTTTAGTGCAAATAGCAGTAGCAGTGAAGTAGCAGTAGAGAATCACAGTTGCTTCTTGGCACTATGGGACTTATAGTCCTTTCTGACTAAGATATTACTTGGACTGGTCAGAACTTGGACAGACTTGACTTAGCTAGATTTGACTGGACAAGACGGACAGACCTGGACTGAGGTAGACTTGATTGAAGACAGAGTAGAAGACAAAGACTTAAAGAGAAGAGGTGGCTGCTGCCCGCCTAGACTTTCACACATGGGGTTCCTGGTTAGTGCTTACTGGCCAGGGTAAACCTATTTCGACCAAAGTTGCCTGAGACTTTCACTCATGTTATCCATTTGGTTGCTGTGAGGCCCGTCGGCTCTCTTGGCACTTCTCCTCAAAGCTGACTTGACTTGTCTGAACTTGACAAAGACAGACGATCCGGTTGGCAGAATCCGCGTGTGGGTAGACAGTCACTCTGGAAAAAGGCAAACTAAGGGATAGTGGTGGAACCTGTCCCCATTAGAGGTATGGGGCAGGTAAACTGCAGAGATCCTCCCATTGCTCTGACTGGACTCACACTGACTAACTAGCTCCTCCCTGTCAGACAGATCTGGGAAGAGCAGGGCAGGATGTTTTGATTGGCCAAAGTGCTCATGTGATTCTCCATGCATCCTCCTACAAAGTTAACACTTTACATGACAAAGGAAATTACAATTGCATTAAACAATTGAAATCACTTTAGAATACATTATAAATCACAAAACACTTAAACCTGGAGCTGTGGGCTGGAGCAGACACAGGAAAGTGCCATCCATCTGACGGGGCATGTAGACAGATGTGTTCCGCACCAGGACATCACACTTTAAACTAAGAATATCAAATATTCTCAAAATGAAATTATATTAGAAGGTAGGCATTTTGATAATTTGCAATCATCTACATATGAAAATGTACTTCATTGATGCACGTGTGGCCATAAAAACATTAAATCAGATGGATTTTTCCATATGACTATTCCATGTTGTGAAGGGTCTGACTGTTTACAATCAGCCTTTCATTCAGGTAGTCCCGGCTCACGAATTTAACCAGAATTCTTAAAATGTACAAAAAAAAAATATATATATATATATATATATATATATATATTTTTTTTTTTTTAAGCATTTATTTATAAAGTCAGACAATTCTATATAAATAAACACACCTAATACTCTTACAATAATCTCATAGCATTAGGAAACAGATCCTATCCCGCACTCAAGCACAAAGATTTTTATTATGTTGATCGTGCATTTTCATATAAATATATATTTCTTTAGAATACTGTTATCCTTTTTATGTTGTTATAACACTTCAGAAAATCCAAAGGTCTAGAGGGAAGTTTTAATGTTTGCTGTTCTGAGTTCATTTCAATCCATGCAGGGAATGGGACAAAATCACTTTTAAGTTTGCCTGAAGGAAATCTGTCTTGGCAAGTCGACAGGCAGAATTAGTTATTAAAGACATATCGGGAGCATAAAGACACCACTGTAAGGAAAACCACAAAAGATTTTACACTTGTGGATGAAATAACAAAACATTAAACAGAAACAATGATTTACATACAAGTTTTTCACATTCACCCGGCGGCTCCGACGACCTTTTTCCCATACAACAGACCAGTGTGTAAGTCAATAGCAATTCTAACCGTCGATTCCGAACTTTTGTAATTGTTTTTATTTTTGCGGCTTGGTGGCTCTCCATTATGGAGTCATTGAGTATGATAGTGTGAGGTTTAAGTTGTAAATGGAGCTTAGCTAAACACTTAAAGGAAATTTTCCAGCCTTGTATGACTTTGATTTATGAGTATGCTCTCCAGGAAGTTTTGTTAAATCCTCTTTGGGTGATTTATTTCCCACCCCCAAAAAAAAAGTTGCACTGAAAACGTTTTGACATTGCAATATTCTTGGTAGTGTGCCTTAAAGGAGAACTCTGGTAGCACAGTTCTTATCCTCAGGATAAGGGATAAGTGTCTGATCTTGGAGGGTCCAGCCGCTTTATCTCCAGCTCTCCCATAAAGATGCATGGAGGGGCGAGCCAGGGCACCGGACAGAAGACCGCAGAGGTCCCAGTGGTCAGACCCCCCACGATCAGACACTTATCCCCTATCCTGAGGATAAGAAACTTAGTACCACTCCCCTTTAAATGTACAATTACAGGAACCATTATTATAAAGGGGTACTTCGGTGGAAAACTATTATTATTATTATTATTTTTTCAAATCAACTGGTTCCAGAAAGTTATACAGATTTGTAAATAAAGAAAACAAACAAAGTAGTCCTAAATGTCTTACTCAGACAAAGGGCTTAGTGTGTGGCGGGTATATGGTTGAATAATTGAATGGAGCCAGCTAAATCATAAAAATATGCTTAATATTAGTAATTAGAAATAAAAACACAAAATGATATAAAGAAAGCAGGATATCTATTCCTATTAAAATTGCCTCCGCAGGGCCCTTGCGGTTATCTATGTATAGGCATATATTAAAACAATAACGGCTTGTCACACACTTAATGCACACACTGGAATTGTGGGTTCATACCATCTATGTAACAAAATGTGGCACTTGCATTCATAAGAATTCAGCTTTGATCGCTCATGTATAATATTTAACCAATTTACGGCAATATATTCCACCAGTAAAGAATACTGGAAGCTGCCCAAATATTGTCCATATTAGAACATATCAGCCCGATATCCTATTATACCCTGAAACGCGTTAGTGAAAGCGGCTACTTTATGCTTGACCTTCATACAAACAGAGCGCTTTATGAGCGTCTTCTGATGGGCGGCACTAAGGCTTTGATACCTTGAAAAGTACTGGACCCTAAAGAAAGAGGCAAGAGGGTAAATCTAATATCTGCCAATTCACCCCTGCCTATTGGGACTTCACATCTAAGATATAAGCGAAAACACAAGTTTAAAAACTGCTCGAGGGAGCACGCCCCCCGAACTTGGTCAGCTGATCTGCAGTCAGCTGACCGCGACCTCTGACAAGCTCGCCAGCGTGTGATTCCGCATCCAACACCATTAGCCACCGCTGGCTGGAGCAAGAGGACACAGAGCTTAAGACAGGAGCTGAATCGGACAACGTGGAGCGGTGAGTGGCACAAAGGGCCAGCAACATCAAACTTTATCCCGCAGGTCAGCCCACCGAGCACCGGCATCAGCTTTGGAGTTCTTGTTGTGAACTGCTTGATCTGTTTGGAACTTTGTTGGTTCTACAGACGGACATTCCAGGAACGTTCTTTTATTTCACAGGTGGAATACAGAACTAATAAAGAGTCCTGTGCTGATATGTTCTAAAACGGACAATATTTGGGCAGATTACTGTATTTTACAGGTGGAACATATTCTTTACTGGTGGAATATATTGCCATAAAGTGGTTACATTTTATACATGAGCGATCTAAGCTGAATTTTTATCAATGCAAGTGCCACATTTTGTTACATAGGTGGTATGAACCCACAATTCCAGTGTGTGCATTAAGTATGTGACATGCCATTATTGTTTTAATATATGCATATACATAGATAACCGCAAGGGCCCTGCGGAGGCAATTTTAATAGGAATAGATATCCCGCTTTCTTTATAGGCAATTTTATCAGCTGCTGTATACTGCAGAGGAAGTTGTGTAGTTCTTTCCAGTCTGACCACAGTGCTCTCTGCTGACACCTCTGTCTGTGTCAGGAACTGTCCAGAGCAGGAGCAAATCCCCATAGCAAACCTCTTCTGCTCTGGACAGTTCCTGACATGGACAGAGGTGTCAGCAGAGAGCACTGTGATCAGACAGAAAAGAACAACTCAACTTCCTCTGTAGTATACAGCAGCTGATAAGTAATGGAAGGATTAATATTTTCATATAAAGTTATTTACAAATTTGTTTAACTTTCTGGCAACGGTTCATTTAAAAAAAAAAAATAATAATTTCCACCGGATTATCCCTTTAAACTTTTTCTTAGGGCTCAAATTTTAGATCTCTGGTGGGGAAAAGATGTAGAATTTGAAGCAGCAGATTTGATGCTGCAGAGTTTAGTGTAAACTAAATGACTGAACACAGCATCAAATATTCAGGATCAAATCCTGCACATAAAATATGCGCAGGACACTGTACGTATGAAAAGACCCTTGGGGTACGTTCACACGTACAGGATTGTGCAGCTTCAATGAGTTGCAAAATCAGCTGCATAAAATATTCAGCAAAAATATGCAGCAGATCCTGTACCCTAAGGGTATTAAATAGGATTAATATATCTATACAAGGCTGTGTCTAGGTTGGTGGAAGCCTTCCATATAAAGCATGTGTTGATGTCAAGAGCTCCTGACAACAATCTAATACAGTGTTTCCCAATGAGGGTCTCTAGCTGTTGCAAAACTACAACTTCCAGCATGCCCGTACAGCCTTTGGCTGTCCAGGCAGGTTGGAAATTGTAGTTTTGCAAAAGTTGGAGGCACTCTGGATGGAAAACATTGATCTCAAATGTATCTTCACGAGGTGTCCTCTTTGTTGGGTCCACATTTACAGTAGGCTGATACCTGAGTGTCTTATACACGCAAATATTTGTGGTAGAATAAATAATAAAATATAATAAACATTGCTAGTAAAAAGTGCATTTCCCATAATACCACACACAGATCAGATTCTAATGTAAAGCAAAAAAAAAAACTTAAAAAATTCAATGGAACATAAAAGAAAATCTTGGCCGGTGTCTGATGTCCCATTCCAAAGGTAACCCCACTTAAAGGTGCTTAGCAATTTCCAATTATCTTCCATGAACATATGTCTTTGTATCTAGATCTATATAACCCTATAACTCTACCTCTCAGTTCTCTTTCCTAATAGGAGTATACTGCAACTGGCTGGCCCTGCGTTAATTGACAAAAGCACATTCCTTACTGTGGTGCTGCAATGCCCACTGTAGGGTGCAGGATAGTGAAGTAATAAAGATTGGATAGTCATGTAGTATCTAGGCCCAGCCTGAAGCCCTGTAGGGTTTTAGCGTAACTATGTGGCCGCTGTCTAACTTGTCCACACAGTCCAATTCTCTCTAAAGATATTACTCTCTCTCCTACCTCCTTGTTCTCTTCAGGATACTACTAGACAAGTTTACCAGGATGTAATGCAATCTCCACAGGAGCTGTTTAGCTCCAAGCAATTTTGATATGCATATTAAGGAAGTATCAGGTGTCGCTAAGATATGGAAATTTTTACATTTTTAAGCACCGAGACCCATTTTGTGGCATGTGGGAAAGGCTTCAATTGTAGACAAGTTAGATTGAAAGCAATTTTTTAGTCAGTACAATTAAATTGTGCAATGTCTTCTGTTCATTGACGTGCCAGTTATCTCCATTTGTCGCAAACTAAAAAGGACAGATTTCTGGAACTGAGAGACCTTGGTTTCTCTCTCTGGCTGAGGCCTTAGTTGTGTTGGCTGAATTGTTAGCACTGATCAACATTGGGTGCCGCCCAGTGGTTGCGAAGTCATGCGGTGATCGGCATGTGGTGACCTATTTTGCACTATGAGTCAAATTGGATGTTACATAGCAAGGCTAAGACATTGACCAGAGTGTACACCCTTCTCCCTTATCCCCTTACACCCTTCCCTTCAATCCCCTGATTGGACTTGATGGACGTATGTCTTTTTTCAACCATACTAACTATGTAACTATGTAACTATGTAACATGCATGACATTAGGCTACTAGACAGATTTCAGCTACAGGTGTTTCACTGATCTAACACCACCCCTCTCAAAGGATATCTTGGTGCAGAGAAAGAAGGCAATGAAGGCTGGAATGGAGGTCTATCTTCTTCAGTGATTATAGCCGGAGAGTGGTCTGGAAAAAACGTGGGTAACACCATGAGGAAAATTTACACTATTCCTAGGCCAAGGATTATGATATGGGGTGGTATAATGGTACCCTATTCTGTACTGTGGTATCTAGGCCCAGCCTGGCATTGGCATTAGATTAATTTAGTCATGGAATCAGTGGTATGGCCATTTCTCCGAATTGTCCCTGGAGCTGTTCCAACTTACAATGCCAGGCCATATGTTGCTTATGCTCTAAGCAGCCTGCATGACCTAAACATGTTAACATGTCCTGCATCCCCTCCAAACTTGTCTCCTATTGAGCACATCAGGGACTTTATTGGTCGGCAATTGCAAACGGAGCTCGTAGCAGTGGGTCTTGATGACTTGTGGGCCCAATGTATTTAGCGTGGCAGGACAACCATTGATAGCCTCATTGATAGCATGCCAAGGCTTTTAAGTGCCTCTATTTCTGTGGCTCTCATACCCAATACTAAATAAATGGAAAACGCTTTTAATATTTTGTTAGAATTTTTTTATCATGTGAATGCCATTAACATGTTTACCAATCCAGTAATTTCCATAACTCTAAGAAATTTCCTTCTTGGTGTTGCAATTCTAATGTTGAGAAGTATATATACATATATATATATACATATACACCTGAGATGCTGAGTTTTATTATACACATTTTTACATTTCATTTTAACCATCCCGTTTAATAAGCAAGTGGTTCCGGGTGGATGTAATCCTCCACAGGTTTGCTTTTACAACCTTACAAGTCTATAGATTGATAACAGTGTGGGGTCCTTATTTTCTTCCAATATCCCGGGGAAAAAAAATGTATTGGGTATAATATCAAACAAGCTCTCCATTTAATGAATAGTGTTATTCATAGGTGTGAAAATATGAGCGAGCGAGGAATTCTGCGAACAAGAGGTGATTCATATAGCACTTGAGGAATGTTTGCCACATTAAAAAAGATGAGTGCAGTGCGTTTGTGTATGAAAGTGAATAATATAGCATATTGAAACAAAATACGAGTGATACGAGGGCGCACAGACAGAAAAAAACGGAATATATTAACAATAGAAACATCACATTGGGAAAACAGGGGAAGTCTTGTTTTTTTTACTGCAAAACATTCAGATTTAGACCCATCCGAAGCAGTTCCTAGCATATTTTAGTATGTTAGATGCGGACCATAAAAAATATTTAATTGGGGGGGGGGGGGGGGGGGCCGGGGGGATTAGTCTTTTAACAGCAGCTCATGCATGACCACCATTTTCTATAGGTTAGTCCATGGTGTAGAGGATAGGGCTTGGTTTCCAAGTGGTTTATAATTTTGGAGGAATTTTGGCAGAATTCTGTGCGCTCTAAACACAGAATTCTGTTGAAATTCAAGCCCCATAGAGTTCAATGGGATTCCACCTGCACTTCTGCAGAATTTAAAGACAGGTCTTAAAATTTAGCAGAATGCAAAATTTCCACAGAAATTCCGCTTTGGGAATTAAGTAAATGGGCAGTATATTTTGGCGAAATTTCTGAAGGAAATTCTTCCGCAGAATTCCGCATGGAAATTTCGCTGGGTGAACATAGCCTTAGTGTAGAGCAGGTGGCATTGCTGGGCAGAGTACTTATTGTGTTTCTTCTCTAAAAAACAACTGCTATGTAACTTTTAAAACCAAGCTCACACGAAAGGATTTCATCAGAAAAGTGCATTTCAGAATTTGTGGCATATTCTTTTAATTTCAGCCGTGGATTCAGAAATCATCAACTGCAGATTTGGCCACGAGGCTAATCCATATCCAAGCTACCTGATTTAGAGTCCACGTAGATCAGTGTTTCCTAACCAGGGTGCCTCCAGCTGTTGCAAAATTACAACTACCAGCATGCCCGGACATCCAATGGCCAATGGCTGTCTGGACATCATGGAAGCCAGTGACACCGGAGTTCAGAATGGAGGCTAAATGGGGATCAGAAGGGAAGGTAAGTAACAGTTTGTTGTTCTAGTGCATTTTGGAGCCTTTTGGTCTTTAAAACCTGATTAAAGGGGTACTCCCCTGGAAAACGTTTTTTTATTAAATCAACTGTTACCAGAAATTTTAACAGATTTGTAAATTACTTCTATTTAGTCTTAATCCTTCCAGTACATATCAACTGCTGTATGTTCCAGAGGAAGTTCTTTTCTTTTTAAATTTATTTTCTGTCTGTTCTCAGTGCTCTCTGCTGACACCTCTGTCCATGTCAGGAACTGTTCAGAGCAGAAAAGGTTTGCTATGGGGATTTGCTCCTACTCTGGACAGTTCCTAAAATGGACAAAGGTGTCAGCAGAGAGCACTGTGGTCAGACAGAAAAAAATAAATAAAGAAATAAAATAAAAAGAGCATACAGCAGCTGATATGTATTGAAAGGATTAAAAATTACAAATAGAAGTAATTTACAAATCTGTTTAACGTTCTGGCGCCAGTTGATTAAAAATTTTTTTTTTCCAGTGGAGCCCCCCTTTAACTAATTTATTTGACAATGAAAAGAAAAAATGGCCTAAGGTAGGGGCTGGTATGGGATTGTGCCAAATTTATCATTGTAAGTGCAACGTTTTAATAAACTTGCTTCATTTGCGCCTAATGCCCACCCAGGCAGATGTACTGAAAAATATCTTCAGCCACACAATCCTTGATACATTTCGCCCTAAATCTCTATTTGTAAGGAAATTTCTTAAACAATAAGCAGATCACAAAACGCCCCAAAAGACCAGCAGATAAAGGTGGTAGCCTAGTTGTGATGGACTATGAACAGTATCACTCAGAATCACTCCGTATACTATCAGACCAAATATATATCCACAAATTGCAATAAACCTTACTTTCATCATCTTCCGAAAATTCACAAATCCATATCACGCCCACCTGGCAGACCAATTGTATCCAACACCAATTCCACCCTAAGTAATCTGGCTCACTATTTGGACCTATATCTACAAGAGCACATAGTAACACTACCCAGTTATCTACGGGATTCGGCTCAACTCATACAACATCTATTACACCTTCAGTGGCAACCAGACTACAGTTTTACCACTTGTGATGTTTCAGCTTTATATTCTAACATAGAACACATCACAGATGATCATAGAACCTTTCTACTACAAGCACTCAATACTGGAAAATAATTATTTCACTTACGATGGGAGTATGTACCATCAACTGCTCGGGACCACAATGGGGGTCAAAGGGGCACTGTCTTTCGCTAACATCTTTATGGGAGCCTTCGAGTCCCTCCATATCTTACAAGATCCCAACATCATGACCCATGTGGTGACATATTGGAGGTACATCGATGACTTATTCTTCATCTGAAAGGGCCCATCCGATACCATCCCGGATTTACTGGCACATCTTAATCATAATACTTGGAGTGTCAATTTCACATTAGAACACAGTAAAAAGAAAATAAACTTTATAGATATCATATCACCATTTCCCATAAAGATATGAATATCATCACTTCCACTCATTTCAAAACAGTTGATGCAAACAGCTATTTGGACTTTCACAGTGCCCACTTTCATAAATGGCTACATAATATACCATATAGCCAATACAAACGGATACGCCAAAATTGTACAGACCACACCACATTCAAATCACAGTCAGAAATCCTGAAGAAGCGTTTTCTCCAGAAAAATTAACCCTGCAAAATTTTAAATACAGCTTACAACAAAGTAAAAACTCAGAGCCAGACTGACAGTCTAACTATCAAAAAAAGGAACCAACATCAGACAGAAAAACTTAATTATTCAACAAATTTCATCTCGACATACAGTAGTGACACCCCAAAAATTAGGGCTATTGTACAAAACAACT
Organism: Hyla sarda; assembly: GCF_029499605.1. Taxonomy (NCBI): domain Eukaryota; kingdom Metazoa; phylum Chordata; class Amphibia; order Anura; family Hylidae; genus Hyla; species Hyla sarda. The sequence continues at coordinate 410,978,133 of NC_079191.1, forward strand.
GGCATATACTACTCGAAGATCCCTATCTTCAGAAGATTTTGAGAGGCCCTACCCTAAAAAGCATGTTGGCCTCAACCCAAGTCAAAAAACTACGGAAAAAGATCAATAAAAAGATCTGTTTGGGAACCTGTTAAAAAAAAGGCAGTTTTAAATTCAACAAACAAAGATGCAAATGCTGCCAGGAAATTACCCATGAAGCCTCCACATTCAAGGCGAACACCACTGGAGAAACTTTCAATATAAAATACCATCTAACTTGTGCTACCAGTTATAAAATTTACCTAATTCAATGTCTAAAATGCCCATTACAATATGTCCGTAATGGGCATTTTCTCAACCGCTTCACTGTCGTGCCAATCAGCATAGACTAAACATAAGCTATCATGAGCTTTCACGCCACTGCACATTAGTTCACCTACAGAGTGTAGACATCATCAGCATTAAACCTATTGATCATGTGCCTCCATCCATAAGAACAACAAGAAAAATACCTGGTTTCAAGTGGCAGGAAATGCTCAACTCCAAATGCAGTTGTGCATACGTGCTGGGGGAGCAGATCCTGCGCTTGTGGTCTGTTGCCAAAGGCAATCCCCAGCATTAAATGCATAAAATGGGGGATGCCTGCAGCAGACTACAGGTGCCACAATGGCATCCTACACCCAATGAAAAGTGTGGAGGTGTAATATATAGAGTAATACATAATTAGGTGCACTACTGTGATAGATGTAGACAGTAACATATGACTAACCCTCAAAATGATGTTACAATTGAGACATTAGCCAGTATATCCTTATATGAAGGTCATACCTGAACCCTCACACTAACGCCAAAGTATCTCGAGGCACGGGACCTAACACTAAACCGTCTTGTGCCATTTGGGCAACACCAGGGCCAGTGAGCAATTATAGTGGCATTAGGTCCGATTCACAGCCTGCTCCCAGTTACCTCCAGTGTTGCTAGGCACACATACAAAGGGGGGAAGGCTATGAGCCCCACCCAAGTAGGCCAATATGTTGCCGGCCTCATAGGTAGATCAAAATGCTGCCTGTAATAGTGATTAAAGCGCATTCGATTTGGAGTTTATACACCTCCAAGTACAAGATATGAACAACAAGAAAAAAATGTGGTTTCAAATGGCAGGAAATGCTCAACCCCAAAACTGCACTAAAAACCCTATTTTATATTTGTATCTTAAAGCAACAGCTTTTTGCCAAAATACATTGGCAAAAACACATCTATGTACTCATCAAACCGTAGCTGCACTAAACAGCACAGTGATGTCTAATCCAATCATAGCCCCTTGATTCGGATAGATTATATCTCCCAGCGACTTTTCATAATAAACTGTAACAACCAAAAACAAACTAAAACCAGATACCTAAGATCTGAATCTAGCTACATCAGTACGACTCGAGTACAAATTCTAACGAAGAAAGGAACAAACTGTAAAATGAAATATCTGGTGTCAAATGTAACAATAATAATACTCAGCATGCCAGAAACAAAATAAATGTAAATCTGTCCAATTTGGAACAACCTAAACAAGTAAAATGATGTGAATACTATCTCATATCATTTCGATTCCTCCTGATGAATTCCACCGATTCATTCTTGTGTAAATAGCATGAAGATACCATCCAAATAGCGATTGCCAATACAGGAGCCAGCCCAGGTCTGAGCGATCTCAGCGCAGAAAGTAGCGATCTAGCGAATACATAAAGAAAATGCAAGTAAAAATGAATGTCTAATGATGCCGCTAATGTTACAATGAAGATAAGATCACATACAAATGTAAAGATTACACTGGAGACAGTATATCTACCTAACCAACTTCCATGTAAACAACAGGAACGCGTTATCCAATCAATGCCCATGTAAACAATCGGCACGCGTACACGTCATCCATTCATAAAAACACTACACTGGAGAAGTAGTGACCGCAGCTGGGTCGCATCAGGTAGCGCGGCAGTGATTACAGCATAGTATACAGTGATCCGATGCATCAACATCGGTGGAATTCTCCCTACATTCCTCTTTTAATAAATATATAAAATATGATGTTTTCATACCCACTGTGAATGTGGTTTTTAAAGGGGTACTCCGCCCCTAGACATCTTATCCACTATCCAAAGGATACGGGATAAGATGTCAGATCGCTGGGGTCCGGGGGGCGGGGCGTGAGGTCACATGGGGGTGGAATCATGATGTCACGTCCCGCCCCCTCAATGCAAGTCTATGGGAGGGGGCGTGATGACCATCACGCCCCCTCCCATAGACTTGCATTGAGGGGGCGGGGCATGAGGTCACATGGGGGCGGAGTTGTGATGTCACGATCTTCCGTCCCCGTGGTCGGGAGAAATTAGCCTGAGAGCTTCCAGCACTTCCGGAAGCAGTTAGAGGTGGGTGCTGCTTGCTATATTGCGGGGGTCCCCAGCAGCGGGACCCCGGCGATATGACATCTTATCCCCTATCCTTTGGATAGGGGATAAGATGTCTAGGGGCAGAGTACCCCTTTAACTATGAGTGAAAAGGGACCCGGAACAGTTCATTTGTATGTGTATAAAGATACGAGATGCGCTGTTTATTGTATGCCTGATGAAGAGCCCAGTCCGGGCTGGAAATGCTTATGTGTATTTTACAATGTTACCATTAAAGCAATTTTATCCACACATTGGATAACCAACTTTTAGTAGTTTTGCAACATCCGGATGCACCCTGGTTGGGAAACAGTGACCTACCTACATACCTGGCTACCTGCTGCAGTGTTTCCCAACCAGGGTGCACCCGGATGTTGCAAAACTACAACTCCAAGCATGCCCAGACAGCCAGAGTTGTAATTTTGCAACAGCCGAATGCACTCTGGTTAGGAAACAATGACCTACCTGCATACCTGGCTTTCTACTACAGTGTTTCCTAACCAGGGTGCATCAGGCTGTTGCAAAACTCAAAGGCTGTCTGGGCATGGTGAGGGTTGTAGTTTTGCAACAGTTGGAGGCACCCTAGTTGTAAAACACTGCAGTAGGTAGCCAGGTATGTAGGTAGATCACTCCCAACAAGGGTGCATTCGGCTGTTGCAAAACTACCTAACTACCTAGCTACATATCTTCCTATCTAACTAAATACCTACATACCTGCTTACCTAACTACCTAGCAACATACCTGGCTACATAACTGCCTAGTTAAATACCTACATACCTAAATGCCCTTTCACTCAGCAGGACTCTTAGTAGGGGGATGTTATTATAGATTGGGGCTAATAGATGAGGAGATTGTGTAAAGAAGGGGAGGGCTCTGCAAAAATGCTGAGTCTAACATGTTTGTCCTAAAGATTCTAAAGAGATGAAGTTTTGGCTGAAAGAAGTGATCATGGCTGTCTGATATAGATCGAGAAGAAAAGGGAAGAGGACACTGCCGATCAGAAAAGACACCTGTTCCTATTTGTAACTTTATGGGTTCATTAACACATGTCTTCTATACCATACATTCACACGTGTATTTTCTGCTGCAGGTCTGCTGCTGATTTGCTTCAGGGGGCGTGACGGCCATCACGCTGCCTCCCATAGACTTGCATTGAGGGGGCGGGGCATGATGTCACATTGGGGCGGAGTAGTGACGTCACGATACTCCGGCCCTGTGGTCGTCACGCTGCATACTCGGAGCCTCCAGCGAAGCGTAGAGCTCGCAAAGGTGGGTGCTGAATCACAGAATGCGGGGGACCCCCGTGATCAGACATCTTATCCCCTATCATTTGGATAAGGGATAAGATATATTAGGGCCAGAGCACCCCTTTAAAGTACTTGACTTTATTAGATTTAGAAAAATATATATTTACAAAACTGATCATGAAAAGCATTGTCGGCTTAGTATAGATAGGAGAAAACGTTCATATTCAATAAAAAGTGAACAATATAAAAAGGGATACAAATGCAATAAAATCCTTAAAATATAAAATGTTTCATTTTTCTGTGTAGAACTAATAAAGGTGAATATTATTTTTATATTCCTCGGTATTGTATTCTGGGATTCTAACTCATACCAGAGATTATTAAATTGTGCGGGTATCGGATGTCTTTCAGCGGACATTGAAACACTTCCAGTCAAGACTTAAATTGTTCTCTTGGTTCGACCCTAGAAGAAATATTGATACAGCTTATTTTTACTATATGAAGTAATGTAATTGTAAGCGAGGTCATCCCACAGAGAGATATATTAGGATTCTACATCCTTGCTGTGATATCTATTGATTTTTTTCTTTCTTTTATGGTTGAAAGTAAAATTGAGCAAAATGTTTAAATGTATCCCTCCATCAAGTTCAATTCATTAGAATAAAAATGACTGAATAATACATTTGGATTTTAATGTTTTTTTTTTTTACCTATTTATATGTCTAAAGTCATAAAGGGGTTTTTCTAGACTTTAAAACTGAATAGGCCATCAATATCGGATTGGAGGGGGTCCGACTCCTGGCAAACCAACCAAAAACACATGGGCTGCACATCACTGAATGGATCTGAGATAGATGTAGAATCAGGCAAAGATGCCAAAAAAATGTATGATGCTCTATTTGGGACAAAAAAAATCCCAATCACTAGTGAGGAGCGGCATAGGCCATATTTAAATTCGCGATATTTCGAGAATATATGGACTAATATTCATCATATATTCGCAAAATTCGCATATTTGTTATATCCGTTTTTTATGTGAAAATATATGTGCATATTCGCGAATATTGAGCCCTCCCTTCTTTAATGATATAGGGAACTAATGGGCTAGTGCAGTGATCTCCAACCTGCAGACCTCCAAATGTTACAAAACTACAACTCCCAACATGCCCGGTCATCGTCATCATCTTTCTATCACCAGTGCCTGTCCTTCATCTATCATTGGGCACTTATGTGTTCTAACATCCGGTCCCTTGAGGAAGGCTTTCCATTTTTATCAAATCACACCATTTTTTGAGGCTCCCTATCTATCTGGATCCTCTAAGAGGCAGTTGCACCATCTCCTGATCCAAATTTGGACATATGCCATCTTTATTCATGGTCTGCTTTAAGATTTCTACTGGTGGGGCAGTCATACATAAAAACGGTTCTTGAACGTTCTTCAACTTTCATTGTATATTTCCCATGCATTTGATCCCGACTACATAAGGTTGTCATCAACAGTGATACACTCATCAACCTTGAGAGGTACTTGTGGATATGTAGCATGAAATATCCTGCACATGTCACTAGTACATTGTAATTTACGTGTCTGTGGTCTATTTATACCCTTCCCTTATCCACACTTATGGTAGGTAGGGAATTTGAGATAGAATAGGCAGGGATATCTAATTATCTAGGGCACTCACCTGTACCCCTTTTCCCTTCCTCTAATAAGCCCAAAGGCTTACATCAAGTTTTCTGTCCTTACATTGGAACTAGAATACTGCTGAAGATATATTTTTTGCCAATAATTGATTTCTATACTGTATTTGTCACTATTGATGCTGTTTGTTTTTGTACAAAAATTAAGTAAAAGTTATATTTTAAAATATCTATGTCTTATTGGTTGAGTTTACAAATAAATATTTATTTTTAGCTGCAATAAACACTTTTTTTCATTTTGTGATACTCCGGTGTGCTGCAGCCGCTTCTTTTCCTCTATCTATCTATATCTATCAATCTATCTATCTATCTATTTATATGTATATATATATATATATATATATATATATATATATATATATATATATATAATTCATACAGTGCTGGTGCAGGAGTGGCAGGGGAATTGAAAGGTGAATATAGAATTATTTGTTATCTTAAACTGTATCTATCAGGGCTAAAACAGATGATAGATAGATAGATAGAGAGATAGATAGAGAGATAGATAGAGAGATAGACATGAGATAGATAGATAGATAGATAGATAGATAGATAGATAGATAGATATGAGATAGATAGATAGATTGATAGATAGATATGAGATAGATAGATAGATATGTGATAGATAGATATGAGATAGATAGATAGATAGATAGATAGATAGATAGATAGAGAGATAGATAGAGAGATAGACATGAGATAGATAGATATGAGTGAGATAGATAGATAGATAGATATGAGATAGATAGATAGATAGATAGATAGATATGTGATAGATAGATATGAGATAGATAGATAGATATGAGATAGATAGATAGATAGAGAGATAGACATGAGATAGATAGATAGATAGATAGATAGATAGATAGATAGATATGAGTGAGATAGATAGATAGATATGAGATAGATAGATAGATATGTGATAGATAGATATGAGATAGATAGATAGATAGATAGATATGAGATAGATAGATAGATAAGATGATAGACAGTGTTACCTCAATTTTAATTGTTGTTTTATTATTGTTTTATTATTTATGTCCTACATTTTTTTTTGTTCTTAAAAATGAAAGTATTAAATATTTTAGTTAAAAACATCTGCAATAAAATATAACTTTTTGGGAGGGAAAATTACAGAGAAATTGTTTTATGTAGTCAGTCTTTTTCTCCTTCTGGAGGCTGGCTTCTGTATTAAGGCACTGTTTCATTTCAACATTTGGACCTAAATCGTGGCGTTATTGCATTTCCATCACTCGGAATATGCTTAATTTCCTGTGCATCCTCACTAAACCAGAGACCAGGGAAACTCAGAAATCCAGCTTGGACTATTTTCTCACATACCAAGACAGGAAAAGAAGCAATTGAAGTCATACAGCAGATGTAAGCCATTAAGATTTCATTTTTTTATGTTTTGTAGCAAAACTGCATAAGATGAGCCCTTTTTAATGTGCACCCGGACTGTATTTTTATAGCGCCTGCATCACATTCTGAATGACAGTCTTTGACTTGAACACCTCTGGTTACGGTTTTTAACACCAAGTATGAACAGAAGAGTTTTATTTCATTTGGTCTGGAAAAAATATTGGTCAAACAAAATCCATTCATGAGATCAATGGTTCTAAATTATGTATTTATTTTTCTCTTGTTGATTTTTTATGTTATCTTTTTTATTATTTTTTTTTCAACTCTCAGACAGATAGGCCTCATAACATCTAAAGACATGTTGTTACTATGTAAAAAGTAAAAAATGTGTATATATATATATATATATATATTCTCAACATTATATGGAGAGAAATATAAATTAAGATAAAGGTAGGTAACCCATTTATGTATCTAAAAAATTTTCAAATTTTAAGTTTTGGGCTACATATTTTTTCTGTTAATTATTTATGAGCTTGTTAAAATCAATAAGTACAATAAAGAAAATGTACACATATAACAGAAATAAATTTAAATAATAATAACAACAATGCATTATATTATATAAAAAATTTAAATAATAATTAGATCAAATCATAATTTTAATAGTGAATACATAATTCCGGAGCCCTAAGCAAGAACACTAAAAATCATCTTTTACCATGAAAAATACTTTAAAGTTTGAATAAAATTGTAAAAATAAAAATGACATTACTTATCTTGCACTTGTCCTAAGGTATAACATGTGTCATAGTCCAGAAGTGCAGTCCCGATTTTTTATGGTTGTACTGGAAGCAGTGGATATCTTGCTGACAGACACATCCCTCCCCAGCAGATTAGCTGAGTTCCTATACTAGAATTGCTCTCTGCTGCACGGCGCTCTGAGGGTTTGCTTTCTCTACAGTATGTCAGATTGCTTGGTGTATAGGGTTACACCATTAAAACTGCAAAAAACTATTTTCTCTAGAACTTTTAGGCTAAGTTCACACACTGTTTTTTGAGCCTTAAAGGCATATTCCAGGAAAACGTTTTTTATTTTTTTAATATCAACTGGCTCCAGGAAGTTAAAGAGATTTGTAAATTACGTCTATAAAAAAAATAATTGTAATCCTTCCAAAAATTATCAGCTGCTGAAGTTGAGTTATTCTTTTCTATCTGGCAACAGTGCTCTCTGCTGACATCTCTGCTTGTCTCGGGAACTGCACAGAGTAGAAGAGGTTTGCTATGGGGATTTGCTTCTACTCTGGACAGTTCCCGAGACAGGTGTCATCAGAGAGCACTTAGACAGAAAAGAACAGCTCAACTTCAGCAGCTCGTAAGTACTGAAAGGATTAAGATTTTTTAATAAAAATAATTTACAAATCAGTTTAACTTTCTGGAGCCAGTTGATATATCCCAAAAATTGGTATTTTTTATAAAATCAAACTAACAGCTAAAATTACAAGCAAAAGCTATAGCCGAAAAAAACTATGTGTGTGCACAAAACAATTATTTTACTATTGAACTCAATAGCAACAAAATACAGGGCTGTTTTTCAAACCATAAAATTGCCATTTTATGGCTGTATTACAGTTGCCACACAAAAAAAATGCTAAAAACAAGGCCCTATGCATTGGTGTCCACCACACTTACTGAATCGGTCCATTTCTATTTCTACATCCCCCACTTCACTATATGCTTTTTCTTGTCTGAAGAACTTTAAAAAATTTAGGTTTTGTTTATATGTGTGTCTAAGACTTCTTAGAGGGCCTCTGTTGCAGACTTTGATAAAAAAAAAAAAAATACTAGAAAAGAAAAGTCCAGTGAAGTAACAGATGCCAGAAACCCAACTGACCCATTATAGTTAATGGAGTCCTTTGGGCTCTGTTGAATATTTTTAGAAAAACAAATTTAAGTTTTGTTCACATCTGCATCTGAGACTCCAAAGGGGCCTCCGTCGCAGATGTTGCTTAAAATACCGGACAAAAAAAAGTCTAGTAAATGACAGAGACACCATGCCTGAAACCCAACGGATCCATTTAGGTCAATGGGGTCCCTTGGGCTCTGTTGATATGTGCTGTTCCGGAGATGATAAAGCTATATCATAAAAAAATACAGGTTCCTAGAACTTTTAGGGTACTTTCACACAGGAGTGCATCCGCAGCATATTTGATGCTGCGGATTTGCTGCCGGCACACACAAAGTTTTGGCAGAGCAAGCTCCCTGCTGCTACTGCCATAGCTCTGTGTGTCCCCTCGTGACTGCTGGTGGGAAATCTGCAGATACGAGCGGACACACAGAGCTACAACAGTGGCAGCAGTGTGCTCGCTCTGCCATAACTCTGTGTGTGCCAGCAAAGCATCCGCAGCGTCAAATACGCTGCAAATGCACTCCTTTGTGAATGTACCCTCAATGAACAGTTTAGAACAGGGCTTCTCAAACGTCCAGGTTATTACCAACTAAACTATGGTGACATTGAAGCCTCACCAGCTGCCTACATTCATGTTTTTAGCAACAGGAAGTTCCTAAGGTCATACAGTGCCCTCATAAGCCTGGGTGCCAGATGAACATCCAATTTTTCTGCAGAGAGGATGACTTTAATCCTTCCACATGCACATTCCTCATAACCCAGGGACAACCACATTGCCCCCAAGGCTAACAATAGTGCCCTGGGTAACAGCCAAAGGAATGTCTTTGTGGACATGAAGCTATCTGTTATAGAGGGCCTCTACTGGGACCTTAGCATCATGTCCTGGGAAACCAAGACTGTTTTCCTAAATCTAGGGAGCTTTGGAGGCATGCCATACCCCATCAAAAAGTGTGAGGCCCCTCAATGAAAACCGCCTCGTAGTTTGACAAGCACTGCTGTAGACTTCGCTGGTTATGCTGTCTTACAGGGATTCACATTTTATGGGATTGGCGGGAGGGAATAAATAAATCAGAGCAATTCAATATTCTGAGAGATTTCCAACATGTTCAGAAAATATACATGAAAGATTATTTGAACTTTAAAGTATGTAAAATATGAAGACATAAAAGTTAAGTCCCATTCTAATTAATTTCTCCCCAGCCGCTCTGTCTGCTGAAAGAAATCTCAGGAACCTAAATGAAGAATTGCATATAAAAGTATGTGCATGCAAAGTATTTCTTTGGTATGTTCAAATACAGTCATATAGAAAAGAAGAAAATCAATCACCATATAACCTTTGATCAGTCTTGGTCTGAAGCATGAAGGGCCCACCAGGAAGCCTAGGAACAGGGGCCATGGCCGAGTCACTATAGTTAATACTATGTGGCAAACACAATTTACAGCACTGGCTCTGAAATGCGTAGAGGCAAATGGAACAATCATTCCAATAGAATATCTGGACCTGATTTTTTAAACTCTGTGGCCTATTGAGTTGCATTTGAGATATCAGCTTGCAGGAATGTTTCTTAAAGGGAATGTCTTATGTATTTAATTTGAGTTCCTATTAAACATTTTGAGTTAATTTTCTGGCAAATGTTGCAACTATTCATTTTTTTCAAGAGCTTTCTGTCAGTGGTCTATTTGAAGACCCCACTTTTATTTTGCTCTGTCTGAACAGACAGTACAACACAGCATTGGTGCTTTATAGCAGCTGCAATGTGAGTCAATTATCAGAAAACTGTTCATAGACTAATACAGTCTCCAGGGGCACAGACCCTTTCCTAGAGACCAAAGATTGACAGGGGAGTTCAATACAGAGGTTTATTTATGTGCATTATGTGACTATCCTGTTTTTAGTACAATAAATTTGTCTAATGATAATGAGATGACTCTGCTAATTCTGTCCCAGTTTACACAGCAAAGCTGGTAAGTGAGCTGCAGAAAACAGGTAATGTCAGTCTATTGGGTGTCCTTTAGTGGCTAGGACAATATCTTAGTATATTTTAAATGGATAGCAATGGTCTACTAGATAAACTGATCTACTAGATAACTGACAGGCTATATGTTTCCATCACCTCATAATTACGTTCTGGTCACATAATTTGACAGATCCAAACATTGTCCAACAGAACCCATTAGTTTTTTGGAGGGGGATGCCTTCACTGTTTATGACAAGCATAGTACTGTTTTTGTATCCTAGTTGTCTAAACGGACAGAAACCTTAATGAAACCTATGTTGAAAACCAAAAGAAAGTGTGAAGAGACCCTTACATATGGATTTCAAAGTCAGTCAAAGGCAAGTATGAATTACCAAAGATCCATACGGGAGGTTGTCTATGATGGAGGTTGTCTATGATGAGTAACTCACGTTCAACAAAGTAACCGTTGGAGAGCAAGGTGTCCTTTTCTGGCTATGTCTATACCTTTTTAGAACACTAAGCCTAAAGGCCCTATTTTCACCTTGATAAAAATTCTCCATATACAGTACTTCCACAATTCCCTTGCCAAGGACACAACAGAAACGCCATTGTTATGATTGTATAGACAGATTGTGCTTTGCTCCATCAATATCAGTCTTTTAGCTTTTCACTCAATCTTTCAATAAATCCAGTCTTGATATTATGTAACATTACCACTAAATAAACTCTAATGTGTTATTATGTCATCTCCAAGGACCATCCACACCAGGGTTTTGTTTCCGCACATTACGGCTTGGAATGCACACGTACAACTTGAGAAAACATACAGACTAAACTGGGGCATAAAAACAATGGCATTGTGAATAAAAGGAACCATATGAAGTTCTGCTGCACACTTAAATCGAGGAGTAAAATTAAAGATTTGTAGGAATTTAACCAGTTCGGGAAAAAAATGATGAAATAAGACATTTTCTTTCAGATCCAGCCTTGACTAGTAATAGATAGCACATGCAATAGCAATATTCCAACTTGGTTTAGGGATTCAAAGGTCAGATATCATTATTGCTATTTACATAGAACCAACATAATGGGCCTCATTTACTAAGATTGTCGGGTTTTTACTAGTGGGAAAAGTTGTTTCAGACATGCAGGATTCCTCTCTATTTACTATTGGGAAAAGTCGGGAACATTTTCTGACCAGCTTTTTCTAGGTTGATTTTTCCAGCCATTTACCCACAGGATTTTCTGTGAATTCCATAGTAAATCGGTCGGGTTGTGAAACCACACCCCTTTTGGCTGACCACGCCCCCTTTTGCGACAGACCCCGCTTTTTCAGGTTTGTCGGGTTTTTCAGGTGCAGACTGTTGCACACTGGCGCACACTGGTGCAGACATGTCTCAGACATGTCTCAGGCAAAATAACCAGACAAAAACTGGTCGGTTTCAGCTTAGTAAATGAGGCACATTATATTAAGAAAAGATATGCAAATCAGTGTTTCATTCCAATTAGGAGTCCTGGAAACTGACTGGGAATGTATGCCAAGCCAGATAGGCCTGTTTTTGTGAGACTAATAATTCTTCTTGAGGATAACATCATAAATACGTGTGGAGACATATAGTCCATTCACACTCTACTGGGAATTCTGGGAAATATACTCTAGTGCAGTGTGAAAGTCTCTCCATTTCTTCATGATGCTCACCTCAAGAAGAAACAGTACCCCTTTAGTCCAACATATTATGCAGCGCTGTACAAAAATTGTCCCTATTTACATCAGTCCCTATCACCAGTAGCATTCAGAATCTAAACTTCTTATCTCACCCACAGTGCCTGTAGAACCAATATCATAGGAAACCAATAACCCATAAGAAATGCATTTAAATATGAAAAGAACATACAGACTCTAAACAGATGTTATCCTTGGTAAGATTTGGACCCAGGACCTCAACGCTCAAGCTAACGGTGAGGCACCATGTTGCCCATTGATATTTATATAGAGTGAGGACAGTAGGAAGCTTGTAGTTGATGTATCATACTGTCAGAATACTGGAACATTGGAAAATATACCAATGGAATACCATGCCAAACATATTAATGTTTTTCTACATCTGGAGGGCCGCCAGTTTGAGACCCCTGTATTAATGTATTAAACGTGTTGACCAAGCCTCCTACAACTTCCTTACAAAGTCTATATATTTCTACTTTTGTACTGACAGAGTTGCCCACGTCAGCTGTATTTATAATTTTTTTCGTTACTATAAAGTGGAAAAGGACTAGACGTAACCACAGCTTTCTTACATAGCAGAAGGCCACACAAGCTCTCAGATAGGACTGCCAAGCGCTGAAGCACGGAACATGTAAAATCATCCAACCTCAGTTTCAAAACTCAGAATGTCCCCGTTAAATAAAATTTATTTCATACATATACATCTTGGAGGGTCATTGCTTAGGGCCCCCTTTCATATGCCTCTAGTAGATCCATGTATCCATGCATTACTGCATGGATGTTATTTTTGAGCACCATATATAAGTAAGTGCCCCTTTACATGGGTTGACGGCTGCATGATATCGAGCACATCTCATCGATCAATGCTTTTTTAAAGAACCTTTGCACGGCTTGATGATCATGCAGGCAAGAATCGATGGATATTTCATGTGGCCCTTGAATGTTATCATTGTCGACCATACGTCTCTCATTTACTCTGGGCGACATGTGGCCAATACCAACAAGTTTAAGGCCTGCAAAAAAGATCAGATCACATGGGCAAAAAGTAAAAAGAAATACAAAATTTGACCTGATTTGCCAAAAGCCAGAAAAGAAAAATGTAGTACATTCCATTCATTATCACTTTAAAACCTAAAGGCCCATTTACAAAGGCCGATTTTTTGGCAAATAGGCATTCTTATGAACCTTCATTCCTGATAATCAGGCAGTGTAAAGCTAAGTTCCCACAGTGTAAAGCTATGTCCACAGAAAGCTGAGCATCAGCAGAACATGGCGCTAGGACTGCTCAGAAATATGCAGTCTCATAGACAGCAATGTATTTCCAAGCGGAATCCGCAAAATCATTGGACAGGTTCAATGTTTTTTTGTGGATGCCGGAATCAGGATTTCTCTGTCGGCAACATGTTGCTGTTGCATAAATTCTGAGGTTTCAACAGAGCAGCAGAATCTCAGTGAAATCATGGGACTCTGCTGCTGCAGAATGTCTATGAGGAATATTCATACAGAAGGACATTCTGCCGTGTAAATATACCCTAAAAGGACCAGTGCAAATGCTACTTCATCAGCCGACTGCATCTTTTGTGCAGCCATATAAATTATCAGCCTCACATTGCCCTGTCTTAACAGGGGACATACGGCTGACGGTAATGTACCGTATTTTTCGCCCTATAGGACGCACCAGCGTATAAGACGCACCCTATTTTTAGGTGCAAAATCTAAAAAATTTAAGATTTTGAACCCAATAGTGGTCTTCAACCTGCGGACCTCCAGATGTTGCAAAACTACAACTCCCAGCATGCCCGGACAGCCGTTGGCTTTCTGGGCATGCTGGGAGTTGTAGTTTTGCAACATCTGGAGGTCCGCAGATTGAAGACCACTGCATAGGAGGTAATACTCACGTGTCCCCGCCGCTCCGGACCCGTCACCGCTGCCCTGGATGTCGCTCCATCGCTGTCACCATGTCCCCGTCACTCTGCTGCTGAACGTCTCTGCTGCTGGCCGGGTATCCTCGCTCTCCGTCGCCGTCATCACGTCGTTACGCACGCCGACGCACGTGATGACGAGGAAGGAGAGCACCGGCCATACAGGGGATCCCTGAACGGAGAAGACACCAAGGAGGCAGGTAAGGTCCCTCCCAGGGGCCTGTAAGCACTAACCCGGCTATTCAGTCGGGTTAGTGTCACTTTCCCTTCAGGCGCGGCGGTCAGCTTTGATTGCCGCGTCTGAAGGGTTAATACAGGGCATCCCCGCGATCGGTGATGTCCTGTATTAGCCGCGGGTCCCGGCCGTTGAAGGCCGCAGGGACCGCCGCGATAGGGGTGTATTCGCCGTATAAGACGCACCGACTTTTTCCCCCCAGTTTTGGGGAAGAAAAAGTGCGTTTTATAGAGCGAAAAATACGGTATTTAAAGGGCTGCACAATTGATTGGACCATGAATGGTTGTCAAGTGATGGCCAAACCCTGCTTCCCATCAGTCGATCTAAATGGGCCCAAAGTAACAAAAATTATAAGGCACAATATAATTACAGAGGCAAAATAGTGACAAAACTAAGCAAAAGAACAATAACAAAATTATAATAATATTCATGACTATACATAGTTATAAAAAAGGGATCATCCCTTTGGGCAATCCATATATATATATATATATATATATATATATATATATATACTAGCAGAGTACCCGGCGTTGCCTGGTTTTTACTTCCAAATCCTTGTTGGGGAGAACATTCAACAAAGGCGGAAGCTTTTGACTTCATATCCTATCTTCCAATATTGTTGTCATATCCCATCCCCATATCCTGTCCTCATATCTCAACCTCATATCCCATCCTCATGTCCGAACCTCATATCTCGATCTCATATCCCGTCCTCATATCCCGACCTTAAATCCCAACCTCATATACCCACCACATATCCCATCCTCCTATCCCGACCTCATATCCTGTCCTAATATCCCGTCCTCATAGATTGACTCCATATCCCGTCCCCATATTCCAACCTCATATCCCGACCTCATATCCCATCCTCATATCCTGTCCTCATATCCCGTCCTCATATCCCGTCCTAATATTCCATCCTCATATCCCATCCTTCTATCCCATCCTCCTATCCCGACCTCATATCCTGTCCTCATATACCGTCCTCATATCCTGTACTCATATGCTGTCCTCATATCCTGTCCTTATGTCCTATCCTCATATCCTGTCCTCAGGTGGGACTGATTTGTGATGAGGATATTGTAAGCTGAAAATAGAAGGGGACGTGGCTTTGTGGGACTGGGCGTGACTTGCAAGCCAGACCGATGTACAAAAAGGGTAGAGAAAAAATGGGTGGGGCTTAAACAGTGGATGTGTCTTTGTGAAATGGGGCGTGGCTTGCAAGCTGGACTGACACATTCACCAGGAGATGTGGAGCTTTTGGAGTAAGGTACTGGAAGTCCCATTAACTTGCATGGGACTTGAAACAAAAACCCATCTTTTATATAAGGGTGTAGGTAAGGGTTAATTTAACTATCATATCTTTTTATTTGACATATAAATAATAGTGTTGAGCAGCATAGGCCATATTCGAATTCGCGAATATTCACGAATATATGGATGAATATTCGTCTTATATTCGCGTTTTATTTTCGCATATGCAAATATTCGCATGTGCGAAAATTAACATTTACGAAAATTCGCATATACAAAAATTCGTATATGCGTAAATTTGCATATGTAAATATTCGCATATGCGAAAATTTGCACGCCAGTCTCACACAGTAGTATTAGAGCCTTCTTTACACTATACAAGCTGGAAGCAGAGAGGGATGATCACTGTGATGTGTACTGTGAAAAAAAAAATTAATAAAAAAAAAATAAACGAATATTCGTAATTACGAATATATAGTGCTATATTCGCGAATATTCGCGAATTCGCGAATATGCTATATTCGCGAATAAAATTCGTATTGCGAATATTCGCGAGCAACACTAATAAATAATATGTGTCCCAGGTATTGAAATATCTCCAGCCGTACGGAAGTTATGTGGGAACATACATTTCTCATAGATTTGCGTGGGACTTTAAACAAAAAACCCTGACCCTCACAAATGGGGGTAGTTAAGGGTTAAATTAACTATCCTATATTTTAAGTGGACATATAAATAACATGTGACCAAGTATTATCGAAATATATCCAGACATTTGGAAGTTATGCAGTAACATATTTTTCCCATAGACTTGTATGGAACTTCAAACAAAAACCCTGAGCCTGGCAAATGGGGGTGAGTAAGGGTTAAATCACCTATCCTATGTTTTGTTGTTGACATATAAGTAACATGTGGCCAAGTTTCATGTTAATATCTTTAGCCGTTTGGACGTGATGCTGGAACATACACACATACACACATTGAGTTTTATATATATAGATGTGGTGGCCCAGTACAGGAGTTGTACCCTAGCTGCCCTGTCCAGCAGACTCCATCCTGTGACCCCTGGGCCCCACTCACCTATGTCTTGTATATATCACCACCAGTGCCTATGTTATATTATGTATTGTACAGATAATGTGTTATACCTTTAAGAGATGTTGTTATGTGATTGTAACCAGGGAAGGTACCAGTGACATGTGACCTACAGGGTGACCTATGGGACCCCTCCAGAGTCTCCCCCATATAAGCCCTGGGTGGAGCCTCTGCTCGCTCTCTTCCTTCTTAGTTGAGTTGCAGTAAGGTCAAGTCCTGTAAGAGTGTGTCTGGAGTCCAGAGGAGGCCTGAAGTCTACCCCGCAGCCACGGATCCACAAGTCCACTACCCCCCAGGTCCAAGTCAAAACCTGGTATGCTACAAATGGAGTAAAGTCTCAGTCAAGTCAGTCCAAGTCAATCTGTCTCAAGTCAGCATGGCCATGCATCAAACTGTCCAAGTCCACTATAAGTCCCAGCAAGCCCTGTGGTCTCTGAAGTCACTTGTCAATCTTTGGGCCTAGCCAAGCTGTATAGACTGTTACACCTGTCTAACTCAGTAAAGCTGCCATTGTTCCGTAACTTGGCGTAGGAGTCATTATTTGCCCCCGTGCCTAGCCCAGGATCCAGCGGCCTACCTTCGGGTGGTGAAGCAGTTAAACCACGCTCTAGCGTCACAAACACAAGGGGTTAATGCCATCTGCCCCTAGGGTAATTCCATCTGCCCTCATCACATCCTCACCACAACTTTTGGATACGGGTGTGTGCATTATGCAGAAATTAACAGTCTGAACTGTGCCCAGCATTGCAGAGTAAAACGTACGAGCTCGACAATAAATGCGTCAGAAAGTGTACCGGACTTTATAGGGTTAACCCCTTAAGGACCCAGCCATATTACACCTTAGGACCCGGCCATTTTTTGAACATCTGACCACTGTCACTTTAAACATTAATAACTCTGGGATGCTTTTAGTTATCATTCTGATTCTGAGATTGTTTTTTCGTGACATATTTTACTTTATTTTGGTGGTAAATTTTCGCCGTTACTTGCATCCTTTTTTGGTGAAAAATCCCAAAATGTCATGAAAATTTTTAAAATTTAGCATTTTTCTAACTTTGAAGCTCTCTACTTGTAAGGAAAATGGACATTCCCAATACATTTTATTTTTATTCACAAATACAATATGTCCACTTTATGTTGGCATCATAAAATGGACATATTTTTGCTTTTTGAAAAAATTAGAGGGCTTCAAAGTAGAGCAGCAATTTTCAAAAATGTCATGAAAATTGCTAAATCTGAAGGGACAGATGTCACAGAACTACAACTCCCAGCATGCCTGGGCAGTCTAGGCATGCTGAGAGGTGTAGTTTGGCAACATCTGGAGGGCTACCTTTTGGGCACCACTGTAACAGTGGTCTCCAAACTGTGACCCTCCAGATGTTGCAAAACTAGAACTCCCAGCATGCCCAGAAAGTCTTCGGCTGTCTGGGCATGCTGGGAGTTGCAGTTTGGCCTTCCTAGTGGTTGCCACAGTAAAGATCACATTACTTTCACTTTTAATTCCCCCCCCCCTCCCCACCGTCGCTTCCCTACCTGAGCAAGGATCCAGCAGTCTCCAGCGACGATCAGCTGTTTCCAGGCATCGTCAGGTAAGGTACCCGGCCTCCATCTTCTTCCCACGATCCCCTCGACATCCAGGGGTGGCCATGGGGGGGGGGGGTTGCCATGGTAAGAATCAATTCTGACTAATGGCAGGGGATAGGAGGAGATCGCAGCATTGCGACTTCACTCCTACCCTGCAAGATGATCAGGGCTGTCACTGACAGCTCCGATCATCACAATTTTTCGGGTGATCGGGTCACCAGAGACCCGATCAGCCCGGAATAGGAGAAAATCGCATGTCTGAATTGACATGCAATTTTCTGCGATCGCCGACATGCGGGGGGTCCCGGGACCCCCCTCGGCATTTGCACGGCATGCCTGCTGAAGGATTTCAGCAGGCATGCCATTCCGATCTCCGCCCGGTGAGCGGGAGAGACCGGAAAACGCCATGACGTACTCATACGTCATGGGTCCTTAAAGCCCAGGGTGCAGAGATGTACGCATACGTCATGGCTCCTTAAGGGGTTAAAGATGTGCTGGAGAAGCGGGCGAAAATGTCCTGCGCTGGTCAACATTCCCCCCCTGGGCATGGAAACCATGTTGCTGCATCAAAGCCGTAGTGGAACTGTAAAGATCCACCCCTTGTTGCCGGTACAGCGGAAGTCAGCGATGCACCGCTGTGATACATCCGGCCGGCGTACATTTTCTTGAAGCCCTGCATAAAAGAAGCAGCGCCGCCGGATCCCCTCAGTTTGCCGGAAGTCTGTGAAAAGGGCAACATGGTGGAGCAGGAAATCACGAGGTCGGAGAGTCCCAAAATGGTGCCGGAGGCCCGGAAAGTTGCGGCAGCGCAAATGTTTCAGGAGCTGGCAGATCGTCTACAACAAATCTCCATTGGGGCCAAAGAGGCCTGCTACCAAGTCCCGCTGCCTGAGGATGATGGAGACTGGCCAGCAACTCCTGCGGAGGAAATGCCGGCATCTTCCCGAGGAGCATCGCCAGTGAGGCTGTCCCCTCACCACCGGACGTGGGGATCCTGGGCGGAGATCCCTACAGAGTAGTTAGAAGTGAGTATCCTAGCTGAGGTCGCTTTTTTTACCCCTCCTTCTACCCCTAGGCCAGAGCAAACCCCCAGGTCCAGAAGTCTGCAGTACAACCCAGTCCCCACAGTTGCCCCGGTGGTTATTTGGCAATGAGCCTGGACTGATCCACTATATGCAAGAGCACCTCCTTCCCCTGCCAGGGAAGCCCCATACCCCAGTTCCAATAGCCCGGTCCGAGAGGGCTAAGAGGGAAGCCCAGGTGGCCGAAATAGTGGAGGGGATGAGGGCACAAAGAATGAAGGAGTATGGGCCGAAGTTACTACCTTATGAAGCGCCAGGCACAGCAGCAAGACACCAGGACACTGGAGGTCCTATACATCAGAATGTTGGATCATCCCAGAGAGGGAGAGCCACCCCTGGAAAGGCGCAGAGTTACAGAAATAAAAGAAAACCAATATGGATGAATAACAATGTTAAGGGGGCAATAAATGACAAAAATAAAGCATTTAAACTACTGAAACAGGACAACAGTGAAGAAGCATTAAAAAGCTATAGAGAAAAATGTAAAATATGTAAAAAACGGATAAAAGCCGCAAAAATTTAGACAGAAAGACTCATTGCCAAAGAAAGTAAAACTAACCCCAAAATGTTCTTTAACTATATAAATAGCAAAAAGGTCAAAAATGAAAGTGTTGGCCTTTTAAAAAATGATGAGGGTGAAATTATAAATGGGGATCAGGAAAAGGCAAATATATTAAACAAATTATTCTCCACTGTATTCACAGAGGAAAATGAAATGCCAGGTGAAATACAATGCTGCGGTACTCCTGCGATCAGGCATCTTATCCCCTATCCTTTGGATAGGGGATAAGATGTTTAAGCACCGGAGAACCCCTTTAACCTCCGTTGTATGTAAATTGTTTGAGGGTTTTCTAAGGGATGCTATTTTGGAGCATCTTGATAAAAATAAATGTACGACTCCATATCAGCATGGCTTTATGAGGGATCGGTCTTGTCAAACTAACCTGATCAGCTTTTATGAGGAGGTGAGCTCCAGACTGGACCAGGGGCAATTGATGGATGTCGTATGTCTGGATTTTTCCAAAGCATTTGATACGGTTCCACATAAAAGGTTGGTGCATATGTGTAAGTGGGTAAGTAACTGGTCAGTGATAGGAAATAGAGGGTGGTTATTAATGGTACTTATTCTAATTGGGTGACTGCTACTAGTGGGGTACCACAGGGATCAGTCTTGGGTCCTGTTCTATTTAATATGTTTATTAATGACCTTGTAGAGGGGTTGAATAGTAAAGTAGCAATTAGAGATGAGCGAACTTTTCAAAAATTCGATTTGGCCGATTCGCCGAATTTTCCGATAAAGTTCGTTTCGATATGAATTTTTTTGCGGCGAATCTATATAAAAAAAAAGGCTATTTCTAGCCTACATACAGCCTCTATAGGGGTATAGAACACTTTGCTGTGTTCTAAAATGCATATGGAGTGTGCTGGGTTAGTGAAATAATACTGTTATTCATAATAACATGCAGATTACCGGCATCGCTTTTAGAATCACTGCCGCACAGCAGCACAATTACAGAGCCTGGTAGTGGCATCGGTGTCAGGAGACCATATAGTGACTGAATGACACAGCGTGGAGGTGTTGGCAGCATGAGGAGACCATATAGTGGCTGAATGGCACAGCGTGGATGTGTTGGCAGCATGAGGACACCATATAGTGGCTGAATGGCACAGTGTGGAGGTGTTGGCAGCATGAGGACACCATATAGTGGCTGAATGACACAGCTTGGATGAAGCTGAAGAATGAGGACACCATATAGTGGCTGAATGACACAGCGTGGAGGTGTTGGCAGCATGAGGAGACCATATAGTGGCTGAGTGGCACAGCGTGGAGGTGTTGGCAGCATGAGGACACCATATAGTGGCTGAATGACACAGCATGGACATGTTGTCAGCATGAGGAGACCATATAGTGGCTGAATGACACAGCATGGAGGTGTTGGCAGCATTAGGAGACCATATAGTGGATGAATGGCACAGCCCGGAGTTGCCAGCAGCATGAGTAGGCACTAGGCCTTCACAATCCCTAAGATTAAAAGATTAATTAAGAAATTTAAACCGAAGATTTTGAATGACACAGCCTGGAGTTGGCTGATTCACGAGTACAATTCACTTGAAAAAGATTTTGGATAGCGGGTACTACCTATGAGAAAATGGGAAATTACCAGACCCAGGCCCCACAGCGGCATCAGTAACCCATATATTGCCTGAATGACACAGCCTGGAGTTGGCTAATGCACGAGTACACACCAGGGCTTCACAATCCCTCCCAAAAAACACCACAGTTTTAGAAACGTTTGAAAAAGATTTTGGATAGCGGGTGCTACCGATGAGAAAATTTGAAATTACCAGACCCAGGCCCAGCAGCGCCATCATTTTTTTATTTGAAAATTGAAACAAACTTTGAGTGTCCTGGACCCCATCGTGTGGGTACGAAGGACCAAATCCAACAAGCCCCCACAGCAACATCAGTAAAACATATATTGCCTGAATGACACAGCCTGGAGTTGGCTGATTCACCAGTACACAGCAGGGCTTCACAATTCCCCCCCCAAAAACACCACAATTTTACAAATTTTTGGAAAAGATTTTGGATAGCGGGTGCTACCTATGAGAAAATTTGAAATTACCAGACCCAGGCCCCACAGCGGCAACAGTAACCCATGTATTGCCTGAATGACACAGCCTGGAGTTGGCTGATGCACGAGTTCACATCAGGGCTTCACAATCCCCCCAAAAAAACACCACGATTTTAGAAATTCTTAAAAAAGATTTTGCATAGCGGGTGCTACCCATGAGAAAATTTTAAATTACCAGACCCAGGCCCCACAGCGGCATCAGTAACCCATATATTGCCTGAATGACACAGCCTGGAGTTAACTGATGCACGAGTTCACACCAGGGCTTCACAATCCCCCCAAAAAAACACCACAATTTTAGATATTTTTTAAAAAGATTTTGGATAGCGGGTGCTACCCATGAGAAAATTTGACATTCCCAGACCCAGGCCCAGCAGCGCCATAATTTTTTGATTTGAAATTTAAAACAACCTTTGCGTGTCCCGGACCCCAGCGTGTGGGTATGAAGGACCAAATCCAACAAGCCCCCACAGGGCTCATGTGGCCGTGAGATTTAGGCGAAACGTCTCCATTGCCCTGACCAGCCATTGTTTCCAAGACTTCTTGCCAAGGCAAACCATGTGAAGAACAACGTGATACTGCCGTGACCTGCACACATGGTATGCTGAAGGGCCTCTGAGACTTGTCCGGGCAGTGGAGGCTTAAGACATAGTGGAGTATGTGGAGGCGGAGTAGCACACTGTCACAGGACCAACGGCTGACAGAGTGTAGCAGGAAGCAGCATTGAGTACACACCAGGGCTTCAGAATCCCAAAGAAAAACAACCATTTTTTAAAAAAAATTAAGAAAATTTTGGACAGCGGGTGCTACCTATATATTGCCTGAATGACACAGCCTGGAGTTGGCTGATGCATGAGTACACACCAGGGCTTCACAATCCCTCCAAAAAAACACAACCATTGTAGAAATTTATGAAGAAGACTTTTGGATAGCGGGTGCTACCTATGAGAAAATTTGAAATTCCCAGACCCAGGCCCAGCAGCGCCGTCAGTAAACCATATATTGCCTGAATGACACAGGCTGGAGTTGACTGATGCATAAGTACGCACCAAAGCTTCACAATCCCTAATAAAAAAGACAAACATTTTTGACGAAAATTTTTAACGAAAATTTAGGACAGCGAGTGCTCTCTATATATTACCAGAATGACGCAGCCTGGAGTTGGCTGCAGCATGAGGAGACCATTGAAATGTGTGATTTTTTTATTTGAAATTTAAATCAAAATTTGTGTCCTGGACCCTGCCGTGTGGGTACAAAGGACCTAATCTCACAAGCACCCACAGGGGTCATGTGGCCGTAAGATGTAGGCGCAACGTCTCCATAGCCCTGACCGGCCATTTTTGGTTTTTGTTCCTTTGTTTAAGAACAAGCGCATATACAAGAGTCCAGAAGACTCTATAATGCAGGACAGTGGACCACCAAAAGACATTCTTCTATAAAATAATTTTTATGAAATAAAGAAGCAGAGTTCATCCCTCTGCGTTTTTTTTTGAAAATTTTACATAAATAATCACACGCAACAATCGTACAATGGTGTAATGGTTATTATTGTGGAAAATTCAAGTTTATTACTGTGATAATTATCAGAAAATTTGAAAAAAACACAACCCAATAGTGTTTAATAACCCCATACATTGCACCATAAATGTTGAAATTTAAATTAAGCATGTATGTATTTCAAAAATCCTAAAATTAAAGGCTCAAGCCCAGAAGCATCATGAAGTCAAGTAGTTCCTGAAAGGAGCAGTCAGGAGTAGGCATCAGCAGTACCCAAGAGGCTTTAGTAACCCCTTACATTGCATGATCACTCGCGAGATCGAGCAATAACAGATGTGTTATGCCCTCAGATGTCCGGGGCTGCACACGCGCTACACTGAACGGACCAGCGTGTGTCTATCTTTCACCGACAGGTGCGGGTAACCCGATGAACCCTGTTCGCGATAAGGATCAGGGATTGCAATTATTTGCCAGGAAAGAAAAATCACAACTAAGCGCGGGTCAGAAGCTCGGGTTCATTAAGTCCCTGCCCTTTGTACACACCGCATGTCTCTACTACTGATTGGATGGTTTAGTGAGGTCTTGGATCGGTCCCGGCGGGGTAGGAGAAGGCCCTAGCAGATCGCCGAGAATTTAAAGATCATTGTCAAAATTTGCATTAAGCATGTATTAGCTACTGCTAAACTTCCAAAAAGTGAATGCCCAAGGTCTGAGGCATCAGGGAGGCAATTATTTCCTGAAAGACACAGAATGAGTCAGGAGCAGTCAGGAGCAGTACCCAAGAGGGTTTCATAAGCAACCCCTTACACTTAAAGATGAATGTTGACATTTGCATTAAGCATGTATTTAGCTACTGCAAAACATCCAAAAATTGAAGGCCCAAGGCAACACCGCCTCCCACGTCACTCTCCGCATCACTACTTGGCTGCCTAGTGGAGCAAGCGGCGCATGTCTCCTCCCCTTCTTGGCTGTCCAGTAGCTTTTGACTGTCCTCTATTAGATCGTCCTCAGTAAATAGTGGAGCTGAACCCACAGCATAAGATACTTCTTTAGGAGAGGGAACAGCATAGGACAAAGGCAATGGGAGGACAGGGACTGCTCCCGGGCCATGCCAACTGAGGGTTGTGTCTGAATAACCCACCGACTGTTGACTGGGGGTGTCAGTTGTCACTTGTGATGATGTGGATGAGCGTGTTAACCAATCGACGACGGCAGATGGGTTACTGGTGGAGAGACGACCGCTGGCTGATAACGTGAGCTCAGGCCTCTTGCTGCGAATCCTGCTGCCACTCACCCCAAGTCTGCTGCCAACTCTGCCTGAAGTATTTAGGCCTCTGCCACTCCTCTGTGCACGTCCTGGCACTTCTCTGCCTGACATACTTAGTGCGTTTATGAGGGTATTACAATACGCTACACTACTCTTTAAACAGTATTTGTCTAGAACAGCAGCAGATGATTACTTACGGCTGCCCTTTCACAGTATGTAGGCCCTTGACAGATTAACAGGTACTAGATGGTACAATACTTGAATGTACCTATGCGGTATGCACTGTTGAGGGCAGTAATATGCGTAACTATACGCAGAAAAAACTCTGTTTTTTTGTAAAACACCAGCCGGTGGATACTATTGTTTGGACTTTGACGGTATGGAGCACCTTGACAGCTTAATAGGTACTAAATGGTACAATGCTTGGATGTACCTATGCGGTATGCACTGATCAGGGCAGTAATATGCCTAACTATACGCAGAAAGAAATCTGTATTTTTGTAAAACACCAGCCGGTGGATACTACTGTTTGGACTTTGACGGTATGGAGCACCATGACAGCTTAACAGGTACTAAATGGTACAGTACTTGGATGTACCTATGCGGTATGCATTGATGAGGGCAGTAATATGCCTAACTATACGCAGAAAAAAATCTGTATTTTTGTAAAACGCCAGCCAGTGGATACTATTGTTTGGACTTAGACGGTATGGAGCACCTTGACAGCTACTAAATGGTACAATACTTGGATGTACATATGCGGTATGCACTGATGAGGGCAGTAATATGCATAACTATTAGCAGAAAAAAATCTGAATTTTTGTAAAACACCAGCCGGTGTATACTATTGCTTGGACTTTGACAGTTTGGAGCACCTTGACAGATTAACAGGTAGTAAATGGTACAATACTTGGATGTACCTATGCGGTATGCACTGATGAGGGCAGTAATATACCTAACTATATGCAGACAAAAATCTGTATTTTTGTAAAACACCAGCCGGTGGATACTATTGTTTGGACTTTGATGGTATGGAGCACCATGACAGCTTAACAGGTAGTAAATGGTACAATACTTGGATGTACCTATGCGGTCTGCACTGATGAGGGCAGTAATATGCGTAACTATATGTAGAAAAAACTCTGTATTTTTGTAAAACAGCATCCGGTGAATACTATTGTTTGGACTTTGACGGTATGGAGCACCTTGACAGATTAACAGGTAGTAAATGGTACAATACTTGGATGTACCTATGCGGTCTGCACTGATGAGGGCAGTAATATGCCTAACTATACGCAGAAAAAAATCTGTATTTTTGTAAAACACCAGCCGGTGGATACTATTGTTTGGACTTTGACGGTATGGAGCACCTTGACAGCTAAACAGGTACTAAATGGTCCAATACTTGGATGTACCTATGCGGCATGCACTGATGAGGGCAGTAATATATGCGTAACTATACGCAGAAAAAACTGTTTTTAAAAACAAAACAGCCGGTGAATATTATTGTTTGGACTTGCACAGTATGTAGCCCCTTGACAGATTAACAGGTACAAAATGGTACGAATGCACTACAGTCCACTGAACAATCACTTATTTCTGAACAGCAGCAGGACCCAACAGTGCAGCACCACAAAAAAAATAAAAATCCAGGGATTAAACCCTAAATTGCACTCTGTCACACAACTCAATTGGGCTGAAAATGAGGAGATAAGATGCTTCAGAAAGTTCAGGCAGCTTGGAGATCTGTATGAGGCAGCTGACAGCTATCTGCCCCTCTCTGCTGCAATGCTCAATAATGTGAATAGGAGGTTTAGCTATCAATGATCCTTCTCAGAGTAACAGCACAGCACTCTGCACTCCTGGCTTTCCCTAATGCTGATGTGACTAGCAGTTGCAGTGTAACGCTGTTGTATGAGCTATTCACACACACACAGTCCCGTCCTCTCCATCTGAGTGCATAGATGAAATGAAGAGAGGCAAGATGGCCGCCGATTATATAGGGGCAGTGACATCACAGGGGTCAGTGAACACTGATAGGCTACATCTCACATGTGATTCAGGGTTAGGCCGCCTACCTTCATTCCCGCGGCTGTTTCCCGCCCTCCCATAATCCCCTGCCCCATGTACTCACATGTGGATCCGCCATCTTAGGTCTCCAATAGCCTGGAACGCTGTAAAATGGAGTTTAATGAAGCGATTCGCGTGATCGAATCGCGGTGAATTTTTCATGAAATTCGTAATGAATTCGGGTTCGTCAACTTCGATTCGCTCATCTCTAGTAGCAATCTTTGCAGATGATACTAAACTCTGTAAAACAGTAAACACTATAGAGGACAGTGCACTGTTACAAATGGATCTGGATGGGTTGGAAGTTTGGGCTGGGAAGTGGCAGATGAGATTCAACACTGATAAATGTAAGGTAATGCACATGGGGAGGAAAAATCCGGGCTGGGATTATGTATTAAATGGGAGAACACTTGGGAGAACGGCTGACATGGAAAAGGACTTAGAAATCTTAGTTAACAGTAAATTTAGCTGTAGTGAGCAGTGTCGGGCAGCTGCTGCCAAGGCAAATAAAATCATGGGGTGCATCAATAGGGGCATAGTTGCCCACTACAAGGAAATAATTCTACCGCTGTACAAATCACTAGTCAGACCAAACATAGAATCTGTGTACAGTACTGGGCACCAGTGTACAAGAAAGATATAGTGGAGCTGGAGAGGGTTCAAAGACGGGCAACCAGGCTAATACGGGGAATGGGAGGACTACAGTACCCAGAAAGATTATCAGAAATAGGGTTATTTAGTTTAGAAAAAAAAAGGCTTAGGGGAGACCTAATAACTATGTATAAATATATCAGGGGACAGTACAGAGATCTCTCCCATGATCTATTCATACCCAGGACTGTATCCATAACAAGGGGGCATCCTCTGCATCTTGAGGAAAGAAGGTTTCTACACCAGCACAGACGGGGGTTCTTTACTGTAAGAGCAGTGAGACTATAGAACTCTCTGCCAGAGGAGGTGGTCATGGTGAACTCTGTAAAAGAGTTCAAAAAGGGGTTGGATGCATTTTTGGAGAATAATAACATCGCTGGTTATGTATACTAGATTTATAGTGACAGAACGTTGATCCAGGGATTTATTCTGATGCCATATTTGATGTCAGGAAGGAATTTTTACCTCTAGTATGAGGGATGTGTGCCTTCCTCTGGATCAACTCAACTCAGTAGGGACTTATTAGGGTTATAGGTTGAACTTGATGGACTCTGGTCTTTGTTCAACCTTATGAACTATGTTACTGTTACTAGATAAACATGTACAGTGACAGAGCTACCATGTATATAGGTAAATGGGTAATACTGTCATTAATATCTTATCAGAGAGTGTATATCTGTTTATGTAATGTTCTGGGGAGAAGTAGCTATAGCTGAAGGGCCTGAGGATGGCTGTTGTTAAGAGAGGGAGTTTGTGGTGGCCCAGTACAGGAGTTGCACCCCTGTACCCTAGCTGCCCTGTCCAGCAGACTCCATTCTGTAACCTCTGGGCCCTCCCTCACCTATGTCTTGTATATTTTACTGCCAGTGCCTATGTTATGTAATGTATTGTACATATAATATATTATACCTTTAAGAGATGTTGTTATGTGATTGTAACTAGGGAAGGTACCAGTGACATGTGACCTACAGGGTGACCTATGGGACCCCTCTAGAGTCTCCCCCATATAAGCCCTGGGTGGAGCCTCCGCTCGCTCTCTTCCTGCTTAGCTGAGTTGCAGTAAGGTCAAGTCCTGTAAGAGTGTGTCCAGGGCCGGACTGGGGATGAAAACCAGCCCTGGAAATTATTGCATACCAGCCCCACAGCATTACGTCATTGTGCCAGCAAACGGCCACCGAGCGCAGATGTATCACTTTATGTGGGGCACAGAGGAAGAGAGGTGAGGATAGGAGGGGTGCAGAGGAAGAAAGGTGAGGATAGGAGGGGCAGAGGAAAAGAGGTGAGGATAGGAGGGGGGCAGAGGAAGAAAGGTGAGGATAGGAGGGGCGCAGAGGAAGAAAGGTGAGGATAGCAGGGGTGCAGAGGAAGAAAGGTGAGGATAGGAGGGGTGCAGAGGAAGAAAGGTGAGGATAGAAGGGGGGCAGAGGAAGAAAGATGAGGATAGGAGAGGCAGAGGAAGAGAGGTGAGGATAGGAGGGGGCAGAGGAAAAGAGGTGAGGATAGGAGGGGGCAGAGGAAGAGTGGTGAGGATAGGAGGGGTGCAGAGGAAGAAAGGTGAAGATAAGAGGGGTGCAGAGCAAGAAAGCTGAGGATAGGAGGGGGGCAGAGGAAGAAAGGTGAGGATAAGAGGGGTGCAGAGGAAGAAAGGTGAGGATAGGAGGGGGGCAGAGGAAGAAAGGTGAGGATAGGAGGGGTGCAGAGGAATAGATGTGAGGATAGGAGGGGTGCAGAGGAAGAGATGTGAGGATAGGAGGGGTGCAGAGTAGACATGTGCAGAAACAAAAATTTTGTTTCTTTTCGTTTCGTTCGTTTTCGTTTTCAAAAATTTTCGGTTCTGTGAATATTCGGAATGCTGTTAATTTGTTATATTCGGTTTTCGTGTGCATAGGCTAAAAAATGTTTCATTTTCGAATGCATTCGTTAATAACATCGAATGCATTCGTTAATTCGGATCTTTCATTATATCTGTAAAATTCGTTAAATTTAGCATTCGTTACTAAACGAAATGCACATTGGTTTCACTTGCTGATCCTCTTTTGTAATAAATAGCAGGTGTTCCCTTAGGATTCTTGTTGTTTTCACCTTTTTTTGCTGTTTTTTCTGTGTAGGAAGGCAAGTTTTCCTCAGATAAACCCAATGAAAAAAATCTAATTAATTCCTTACATTCGGTTTACTGATAACGAATGCATTCGTTATTCGTTAACATGCATTATTCGTTATGCGTTATTTAACGAATGCATTCGTTAACTGTATATTCGTATTCTTTTTCGGAAATATTCAATTTTTTTTTTTCGGGCATTCGGATTGTAACGGACACCCGAAAATGGGAAAATTCGTTAAGTTTAGTATTCGTTCCGAAACGAATTGCACATGTCTAGTGCAGAGGAAGAAAGGTGAGGATAGGAAGGGCAGAGGAAGAAAGGGGAGGATAGGAGGGGTGCAGAGGAAGAAAGGTAAGGATGGGAGGGGTGCAGAGGAAGAAAGGTGAGGAGAGGAGGGGTGCAGAGGAAGAAAGGTGAGGATAGGACTCTCTTTCTATTAGATATCCCCCCCCCCCCCTTTAGGCAGGCAGATATGTTGTAAGCAGGCTTCAGCCACCAACACCTCCCTTTCCACCCTCCATAGACAAATAGATCGCCCCCCTTTAGGCACTTAGGTTGACAGGCTTAACCCACCTACCACCCCCCGTCAATTTTGCTGCACAAAAAACATAGCATAAAGTAACCTTTCGCCACACCGACGCAGAGCCGTTCCGTCCGGCACATGAACGTCCGTGTCATCGCGTAGGCGGCGTGATGACGTTATATCATTGCGCCACCCATGCCATGACACGGACGTCCTGCATAGCCTCCCGTCGGTAGGTGGAGTGAGTGGCGGGGCTGGGAGCTTATAGCTCTCTGCTCTGCCACTCTGCGGCCGCAGGTCCTGATAATAGTGTGAAGCGGCGGCCAGCCCGCGCTGCTGTCGCAGTGGGCAGCGAAGCACGGGCCGGCCACTGCCAGCCCAAGGGGCGAGCAGCCTACCGGGGATTATCCAGGTATCCCGGTAGGCCAGTCTGGCCCTGAGTGTGTCTGGAGTCCAGAAGAGGCCTAAAGTCTACCAGGCAGCCACGGATCCACAAGTCCACTATCCCCCAGGTCCAAGTCAAAACCTGGTATGCTCCAAACGGGGTAAAGTCAAGTCAGTCCAAGTCAATCTGTCTCAAATCAGCTTGGCCATGCATCAAATTGTCCAAGTCCACTATAAGTCCCAGCAAACCCTGTGGTCTTTGAAGTCACTGGTCATCTCTTTTGGCCTAGCCAAGCTGCATAAACTGTTATACCTGTCTAACTCAGTAAAGCTGCCATTGTTCCGTAACTTGGCGTCTGAGTCATTATTTGCCTCCGTGCCTAGCGCAGGATCCAGTGGCCTACCTTCGGGTGGTAAAGCGGTTAAACCACGCTCTGGTGTCACGAACACAAGGGGTTAATGCCATCTGCCCCTTGGGTAATTCTATCTGCTCTCATCCCACCCTCACCACACACACATATATATATATATTTATATATATATTTATATATATCAGATATATGAAAGCTACATTTTGATAAAAAGGCAACAAACAGTTTATGTGCTCCATTTAGAGGGCTGCTCTGGTCCTATGTTTTAGTAGGTGCTGTATGCATAAGCTGCTCTGGGCAGGATGCCAAATGGTTCATACAGAAATGGGAAATCTGTGATTAGCAGCCTTCCTTGGCATGACTCTGTGCCAATACTAACCTAACATGAAACAAACCTGTAGCCCTTTGGGGCATGCTAGCCACCCAATAAACATGTTTAACTACCATTTATGAAAGCAAGTAATAAAAAAATAACACATATAAACCAATTCACAAAAATAGTGTTAGAGTTGTCTTTAGATTTTATTTTAAAGATGTTCATTTTAAGCTTTAATTCAAAATGGACTAAATTCTTGCCCTGAGATGAAAAACATAAAGAACGGAAGTAAAATTCACCAAATGTGTTTAATTTGGCTTAAAAATTGACATGAATTGTAACGTTGATGGAATACAACATCAATTGTAATGAAGAAATATGATTCAAGTAATACTATAAGCAGACTAACTATTGTCAGGTTTCTGAATTGGGTTTCGACTGTCAAGGATTTGGACAGGAAAAATAAAATAGAAGGCTATTAGATGTCAATTGTTCAATTCCAAGGTGGTATTCGATTCAATGAGACAATGCCTTAAATTCAAAACGATCCCAGTAAAATCAGTTTGGAGGCACAAAATAAGACATTTTATCACTTACTAAGGGATCATGAAATACAATCAAATGTGTTCCTTAAAGGGGTACTCTGCCCCTAGACATCTTATCCCCTATCCAAAGGATAGGGGATAAGATGTCTGATCATGGGGGTCCTGACGCTGGGGACCCCCGCAATCTCTCTGCTGCACCTGGCATTCGTTTAGAGCATCGGGTGCAGCGCCGGAGGCTCATGATGTCACGGCCGTGCCCCCTCAATGCAAGTCTATTGGCCTCAGGCCTCTGCCCCGCATCGCCAGTCAACCGGCACGGAGAGAAGTTTGCTCCGTGCATCGGCTGTCTGGGGTGCCGCAGCCGAGATCGCAGGGATCCCCAGTGGCGGGACCCCCATGATCAGACATCTTATCCCCTATCCTTTGATCAGACATCTTATCCCGTATCCTTTGGATAGGGGATAAGATGTCTAGGGGCAAAGTACCCCTTTAATGCTTCTTGGGAAATGTAAGTTATCAGACACTTAGAGTATGTAATGCCCCACTGGTTTGGATTCACTGTTCCACAAGTGGCAGCTGGCCAGGCAGGCAGAATGGGGCAACCTGACACTAATGATAGGATCAGATGCAGAAGAGCTGTAGAGGATGGCTACAGGTGCAGGCAGGATCAGGAACACAGGTACAGCAGACAGACAGGATCAGGAACTCAAGTTCAAACGACAACCTTGCTGAAGCATCTGGTAACAGGTGGAGAAGGTTTATATAGGGAGTGGCAGGCAGGGATAGGAGGAGGATCCATCAGCCAGTGCTCCCGCGCAGACCCTAAAGGACAGAGCAGGAACTGCAGCAGCAGATACTCCAGAGCAGCAAGACCAGAAAGCATGGCACTTACATGGCCCAGAGGGTGTCACATGATTGCCTACCAACAGAATAATAATGACAATAGATTTTACATGCACTGATCCTATCCAGTGATGATGTGGAGAGATGGCTAGTGACATGTGACTCTACTCAATTAGTACTAAGGGAGATGCTGGCTTTGTTGTCTATATAATTCCAATGGACCTCAATGGAAAGTTAATTTGCTCCCATCTCTGTTATATGTGGTTGTAAAAGAAGTTCAGATGGGGTCCAGGTCCCATTGGGTATTCACAGGAAAATCACAGGAAAAAGAGGCCAAGTAAGTATGGCCTCTTTTCTTTAAAAATTTCTGTATGTTTTTCCAATTTTCAGTGATTTTTTTTTTCTATAATGTTAGTGTAGGGACTCGCAAAAGATTGAGGACCCTTGACACGGGTTACCAGCTTGCGTATTTTGGACAACATATCAACTAATACCTCATGTTTATCATATGGAGTATATATTTTTAAGGATGTGGTCTGGCCTTGTGATGTTGGGGTAGCCTTGGGTGTCAGTGCTTTGTGGGTGCACATAAAAGAAGCTGGGTAGCCCACCTGATCGAATAGTATGGGCTTAATTAATAGGCTGTTAGCCAGCATGGTGCACTACAAGCTATCATGTGACTGGCCCTTTGTATGCATTATCTTTGTTCAACTATAATATTAAGCAGCTGCCTCCTTCATGAATAGTAGGCATGTGAGTGGTTGTTCATCGGTATTTTGGACCTGTATGACTTTCCCCATATAGCATTGTGGTCGGTCTACATCATGGTGGGAATAGGTGTTTAACCTGCTCTTGTATTTTTGCCCCATTTTCAGTGTTTTTATTGTCTCATTGAAGAGGGTGTGACACCTGACATCCCACTAGCTGTTCTGCAGAGATACAGTACCCACAATACACAGCAAACAGCCAGAATCAGACAGCTCCATAAACAGTGTAGTGGTCATGCTGAGTTACTGCAGCTCAGCTTTATGGCTCTACACAATGTATGAAGCTGTCTGATTCCAGTTTTACTGACTATGTATTGTGGGTGCTATGGCTAACTGGGTGCTAGATAACCACTGATGAGAAATTAATGGCCGATCCTGAGGATAGGCCACTAATGAAATATTCTCTTTAAAGATAATTTGGTGGAATATCCTTTGTAAGCCAATACAATCGAAATTCCTTTCAACCAGGCACAAAAACCAGCTCTTCACTGCTTTTAACCCGAAACCAAGTTGGCATGACATTATTAAAATCTTTGCCACATTATTCCAGTTAACTCCCTTCTTTTACAACTTCTTTGACACTTTCTAAGGCCACCTTGAAAAAGCAACATTAGATCGGAGGACAAACTTGTGATCATTATTTTTAACATATGCAGAAAGCAAAACCGGTTCATAATGATCTTTAACAAGTTCAGGCTTTGAGCTTGGGAAACTAGAGACACATGCAAACTAAGGAGACCAACTAACATATAACTACTCAAGTGTGTTACCTTTATTATAAAGGGCTAAAGGTTTTATTGCCCTTCCTATTCTTAATGCATAAACCAAATGTTCTCACTGGAGGCTCATTCAAACCTTTGTCCATTTAAATAAATACAGATCTGAAATATCGGCAACTTGGGCGAATTCTACTGCCAAATATAAATTGTGAGATTAGTGATTTGCTAACATCTATTTTCACCAGAGGATCATTTTACAGTGGCAGAAATCCAGTCTGTGTGTGTTCCATTAGGTCTTTAACGGCATTGGAGAGAAAGAGTTTCAATATAGTAGAGCGATAATGGTGGAAAATCTAAGTAACTGTATGTAATCTATCATTAAGTCAGCTCTGCTTGGCTATGGCGACACACCACATGGAACCCTGGACATGAAGAACGGCTCTCCAAGACTGTAATACACTATAATTGTAGTCAACTTGACAAAAAAATTCCTGGTCTCTAGATCCAAATTCTAAATTCCAATACGGTTCAGTCATTTCACTATTACATTACAAAGTGTCAAGATCTTTTACAATACTTTTCCAGTTACTTTTCTAAATGCCCATTGGCGTGTACATCCTTTGATCTTCAATAAATATATGTTATGGCATTATTATTGGTATGATGATGGAGTCATAGGAGATCCAGCTGGCAGGACGTCTTTTTGGGTAATGCTCCCTGGGAGAAATATGTCTCCCTTGCACCACTTTTACATAGCTTCTTTGTAAGTCAATGTCTACCCAGTTAGAAGCCAAATCTGAGACTCCTATCTGTAGTCATAATTTTTTAACATGTACAGGCAATGTACCCAAATGCATATAAAAGGAATAAGGAAACAGTTTGTCGGAAGCCCTTCTCCAAAAAAAAAAAAAAAAAAGGTCCCCACAGGCCATTCCCTTTGACATTGATAGTTGTCAGATTAAATAAAATCTCATAACACACTCAGCCTCATGATCACTGCAGCCAAATTGCTTATTCCTCTCCTGTGGCTTCAGACCACGGGCTCATCCATCCAACAATGGATGGATAAAATTAATCAGATCTGTAGGTTGGAGGAACTTACCTGTTGGGCCAGTGGGACACAAGATAAATATGCTGCTACATGGAACCAATGGCTTGCCTTTCAGGATTCCTGTCCCCGCCCCCTTTCCGCTTAGGACCAGCGACCAAGTATTGTCATAGTTATGACACCATCGAGGGAAAGGAGACTGACATTGTTTCCCGGTTCTTCATGTCATTTTATGTTGTTCTATGCTGCCTTCCTCTGACCACTTCCTCCCTTTTTTTTCCTACCTTTGCCTATCTGCGCATAGGCCCTACTTACGTTGATGCACAGCTTGTTTTTTTGTTCTCTGTTGTATAATAAAAACCGATTAGACAAACAAATTAATAAATAAAATCTCATAGATTAGTAGTCTGAGTATGAGGAGGTAACGGGCATCACCCTATTTATCCCTCTGTTATCGGCAAAAAATTATTATTATTATTATTTTTTTTTTTTTTACAAACATGCCCAGGCTGACAAGAAAATACCCTATACCTCTCGGTCCCTGTAGCCTCCATTATCGTTGCTCTGGCCTCTGCCATGCTTCCCTTTTTGGTGCCACTCATTTGATCACTTGCTGAAGCAGGTGCTGCTGCAGTTAGTAATTGGCTGAGCGGCAATGTGACACATTGAGCCCCAGAGGAAGTTAAAGGGGTATTCCAGGCAAAACCTTTTTTTATATATATATCAACTGGCTCCCGAAAGTTAAACAGATTTGTAAATTACTTCTATTAAAAAATCTTAATCCTTCCAATAGTTATTAGCTTCTGAAGTTTTCTGTCTAACTGCTCAATGATGATGTCACGTCCCGGGAGCTGTGCATGATGGGAGAATATCCCCATAGGAACTGCACAGCTCCCGGGACGTGAGTCATCAGAGAGCAGTTAGACAGAAAACAACAACTCAACCTCAGAAGCGAATAACTATTGGAAGGATTAAGATTTTTTAATAGAAGTAATTTACAAATCTGTTTAACTTTCTGGAGCCAGTTGATATATAAAAAAAAGTTTTGGCCTGGAATACCCCTTTAAGGTCACTGGATCCATGTGACACATTGCTGCTCAGCCAATCACTAGTTGCAGCAGCACCGGCCTCAGCAAGTGATCAGATGAGTGGCACTCTGACTGCAGCAATGTCCAACCTCAACAAGTGAAAGGCTGAGCGGCACTGGGCCCCAGCACCAGGAAGTGGAGCGTGGCAGAGACCAGAGGAAAAATACCGGGGACCAAGTGAGAAGTAAGTATTTTATTAATTTTTTGTTAGCCTGGCATGTTTAAAAAACAAAAAACTTTTTCTCTGGATAACCTCTTTAAAATACAATGTATTGGCAGAGTTCAATGTAAAGCCAGTGGGCAAAACTGGATTAAGATTAAAGGGGCTGTCCAGTGAAAATTAATATTATTTTTTTTTAACCAAATACCTAGACTGCTAAATAGCATAAAAAAAATGCTTATACATACCTCCCTCACTCTCTTGTAGCTCCCAGTGTTGGTGCCCAGTCTCTGCCAAACGTTCCTTTCACCGAGTTGCAGATGTGACGTAGCAGCACTGCTTAAAGGGGTACTCCGCCCCTAGACATCTCATCCCCTATACAAAGGATAGGGGATAAGATGTCTGATCGAGGGGGTCCCGCCACTGGGGTCCCCCGTGATCTCTCCTGCTGCACCCCCGTACATCAGCAGTCTGGAGCTATATTTGCTCCTTGGCTGAAGACGGGCGGTACAGGGGACGGGGTATTGTGACGTCACGCCCTGCACCCTCAATGCAAGCCTATGGGAGGGTCGTGACAGCCACCACGGCCCCTCCCATAGACTTGCATTGAGGGGGCATGGCGTGATGCCATGGGGGGGGGGGCTGGGCTGTGACATCACGATACCCCATCCCCTGTATCACCCGTCATCAGCCACAGAGCAAACATAGCTCCATGCTGCTGATGTACGGGGTGCAGCAGGAGAGATCGCGGGAGTCCACAGCGGCGGGACTCCCGTGATCAGACATCTTATCTCCTATCCTTTGGATAGGGGAAAAGATGTCTAGGAGCGGAGTACCCCTTTAATTAGTCACTAACTGAGATGGAACATTGGTGTGGCCAGTGATTGGCTGAGCGGCACTGCTAAATCACATCTACAGCTCCATGAAGGGGAATTTTGGTGAACACCGATACAGGAGGCTATGAGGGAGCGAGCTAGGTATGTACAAGCTTTTCATGTGTGTTATAAAGTAGTCTGGGCCCATTGGTAAAAAAATAATAATAATTCAATGGCCAGGAATGTAGAGAGTTAATGGGTAGGAGTAGAATATCTATTTTTCTGTTTGCAGCTTCTGGGACTGGGGGACAAAAAACATCCTGTAGCTTCACGAGTAGCTGCAACTTCCTAATACGTGCACTATGGTGTGCCGGCCGCTACGCAAAAGTTCAAATCATTGCAGCCGAACAAAACAGGCGTATTCACGAGCAGATGTAACATTGTGTTCCATGTGTGATGAGTACGCATAACTGCTGGGATTTCTCATACATCTTTGTTTTAGAAAACATGGCAGATCGCTTTGTAGACACATTACAATCTTCAACATAAAACCATCATCCCATATAACACAGACATTCCAAAATTACACATTGTGGAGCCAGTTTTTTTTTCACTCAAGTAGACACGCAGTATATTGTATGTGAAGGGCTATAATAAATTATACACTTTATATTTGTTTGTTGCTATTTTTAGATAAAATATATATATATATTGGACTTTTCCTGGTATGTGCGGTTATAAAAGATTATATGTCTTATGAAAAACCGGACTAGAGGACAGTAAAATATTTAGCATGCTAAGTGAAAAAATATACGGTTTAATGTTTTGTTATAATAATGAGGGATCCAAAAGACTTCACAATTATCAGTAAATAACCAGTTGGCGAACTGTGAATAATCCATGGAATTCTGTTGTTTACCCTACTTGTTTT
Source organism: Hyla sarda (assembly GCF_029499605.1). Lineage (NCBI taxonomy): Eukaryota > Metazoa > Chordata > Amphibia > Anura > Hylidae > Hyla > Hyla sarda. The sequence continues at coordinate 411,016,359 of NC_079191.1, forward strand.
GTCCAGAGTCTTATGGCCTATCAATTATACATGCCACAAAAGTGTGGTTGGAGGGAGGTCAAAGACGGGACTGGTGGCCATACTGTCCAATTTCCTGATTAGTCCTATCAAATTATAATTATTTTCCCTTTATGTGTTAGTATATATGCAGATTTGGCTTAAATGCCACAAAGAAATCTAATTTCTCTGCTGACTCCTGTAAATTTTTACATTTACGGAATATCACCAGTCTGAGGGCCCCAAGGTTCACAAGCTTGTTGGCACATTGACAATGGGGACCTATAGGTCTTTTGTTTTAGCCAGCATAGGGTACCAGCAGTCAGACCCCCTCCTATAAACATGACAGAGGTTAACAAAGAAATGCGCCTAGTAGAGGCCTAGTAGAGGCAGGACTTCATTCTGATGAAAGTAATTAATTCTGTGCAGGTTTGTGTGCTTTATGAACCTCCTAACCCACTGACAGTGTACCTTTTTTATGCATACATTTTCTATTTGTTCTATATGTTCCCACGTCCTTCATGTGTATCATCCTTTGCCTCTTCAGGCATGCTTGAAGTTATAGTTTTGCAACAGCTGGAGGCACATGATTGGTAAAACTCTGTGTTACAGCAGTGTTGCTGCAAGCTTAGTTCCTCCTGCAGCCAGGGCTGGTGCAAGGATTTTTGCCACCCTAGGCAAAAGCTAATTTTGCAGCCCCCATGACTCCGCCTATTAGCTCCGACCTTTGACGCGCCCCACCTTACTACTGGGGTGACACACTGTAAAAACCCCCTCCTCATATATTAGAGTATAATACCAGATGTAAAGGTACATGCACACCACAATTCGTGCAGCAGAAACCAAATGAAGAATTTCAAAACCGCCTGCTGCTATTCCTGGCAGATCCATGTCATACCCCATTCATTTCAATGGGGTGGGGATAAGAGCTGGGGAGGAGGGATAATAGAACTGGGGGAAGAGAGAATAGAGCTGGGAGGGGAGAGAGTACAGTGCTGGGGGGGGGGGGAGTACAGAGCGGTGGGGGGCAAGTACAGAGCAGTGGGGGGCGGGTACAGAGCGTGGGGGGGGGGGGAGTACAGAGCTGGGGGGGAGAGTTCAGAGCTGGGGGGGAGTACAGAACTGGGGGGGGGGAGTACAGAGCTGGGGGGGGGAGTACAGAGCTGGGGGGGAGTACAGAACTGGGGGGGGGAGTACAGAGCTGGGGGGAGTACAGAGCTGGGGGGAAGTACAGAGCTGGGGGGAGTACAGAGCTTGGGGGGAGTACAGAGCTTGGGGGGAGTACAGAGCTTGGGGGGAGTACAGAGCTGGGGGGAGTACAGAGCTTGGGGGGAGTACAGAGCGAGTACAGAGCTGGGGGGGAGTACAGAGCTGGGGGGGGAGTACAGAGCTTGGGGGGAGTACAGAGCTTGGGGGGAGTACAGAGCTGGGGGGAAGTACAGAGCTGGGGGGGAGTACAGAGCTGGGGGGGAGTACAGAGCTTGGGGGGGAGTACAAAGCTGGGGGGTAGTACAGAGCTGGGGGGAGTACAGAGCTGGGGGGGAGTACAGAGCTGGGGGGGAGTACAGAGCTGGGGGGGAGTACAGAGCTTGGGGGGGGAGTACAGAGCTGGGGGGTAGTACAGAGCTGGGGGGAGTACAGAGCTGGGGGGGGAGTATAGAGCTGGGGGGGAGTACAGAGCTGGGGGGGGAGTATAGAGCTGGGGGGGAGTACAGAGCTGGGGGGGAAGTACAGAGCTGGGGGGGAGTACAGAGCTGGGGGGAGTACAGAGCTGGGGGGGAGTACAGAGCTGGGGGGGAGTACAGAGCTGGGGGAGGGAGTACAGAGCTGGGGGGGAGTACAGAGCGCTAGGGGGGGATTACAGAGCTGGGGGGGGAGTACAGAGCTGGGGGGGAGTACAGAGCTGGGGGGGGAGTACAGGTCTCTGCTGGAGGGCACACCGCAGTGCTGAGGGAGCAGTGCAGCCTTTCCTTTCTTCACTCCCTGGGATCCAGCATGATATGAGGTACTGCAGGTGCGGGGCTGCTGGGAGGAGTCAATAGAAGTCAGCTGACACATGTCATGTGAGGAGCCTGCTCCTCATTGGCTCAGCGTGCCTGCTGACATCTATGACACTGCCCAGCGGTCCCTGTCTTGAGCCTGTGAAGCGCTCCCAGCGCTGGTCTGTATCTACGAGGGATCAGACTTGTATTTAGTTACATCTGATCGGTGCTGGACGATCTTCTCCTTACTGAGTGTCTCCTATTCTCCTGCAGAGAAGGCGACATTTAGTAAGAAGAAGAAAACAGCACAGGGCAGATGTAAGTGTGAGACAGTGCAGAATGGAGCAGACCAAGTCCCGGCATACGCTGACTGACTCACAGTCACTCGTGCTACTGCGGCTAGAGCATACTGCGGGGACTGGTGCGGGGCACAGCACGGTAATGACTTTGTATGTCATCGCTTGTAGGGCCATCACTATTATAATTAAGGCCACAAGTGGCGCCCTCATTAAGGGGGCGTTCTAGGTGGTCGCCTATTTAGTCTATGGCAAGACACGGCCCTGCCTGCAGCCTTGTCCATCAGCCATCTCGTGTCCATGACCCTTGGACACGCTCATGCTGCTATGGGACTCATCAGTGTCCCAAGAGGTATGGGGACCCCTAATGGAGTGTTTTTCTTTAATAAAATGTAAAAAAATATATAAGTATAATAGAAAAACTATTGTTTTGCCATAATGTACAACATATAAAAAGTTTTTTAATCTGACCGTGCCTAAGGCTCCCCGAAAATATTCTATGAGGGGGATTATTTAGAGTTTACTTAACAAATTGGGCAATTGTGGCCATTACATAAGGCTGCAGATTTAGAAGGTTCTGGCATCTCATGGGGTCAGGGTGCAGTTTATGTAGGCTCTCTGACCATTGTCAAGTAGTCAAAGACACCTGGCTCAATGTGTTAAGACAGCTAGAAGTAGATCTTTGTTGTATTGTGCAGGTGCTATTGCTAGCAATGATCAAAGTAGTGATAATGCCACAACAAATCTTCACTATCTCCAAAAGTCTACAAAGAGTTAAGTGTTGGCAGAAAAAGCCCTGCTAAGCTATGCCCTCTTCCAATAAGATGATTCTCCCTTTCTGAGCAGAAACAGGATTTTAGAGAATTCCCTCTCAGAGTAGACTGGAGACAGTCTTGAAGAAAAACCTCCTAAATTGCATACCGTGCTGTGATCACTGTAACTGCCCCGAATCTGACTCAGGTTAGACTCTAGCAACTAGAAGTGAATGTAGATGTGCGACCATGTCTGTTTCTTCTACCTGAATTCACATTGTGTTTTCTAACCCCTCCTATTTTTTGTTTGAACATGTGTCTGCACTCTTCCCCACCCCCTCAGCCCAACCCTATATAAGTAGCAGGTAGCTACACAAGGGCCATTTCTTTCCTAGCAGCCTCCCAGTCTGACTGGGAGAGCATGGTAAGTTTGCTGTTACACCTTGTTCACACTGTTTGAGTGGCATTGGGGGCCGCTCTGTCAGTGGGTCGTTCCCCCCCGTGGGCACTGGTGTCGCGGCGGTGGTGGTCGCCGCCCAGTGCTACGCCATTTTATGCTAGGGACGTTAGGGAACCACTCTAAATAGGTGGCCTTGACGTGGCGAGTGGGCTTGTACTTTTTGATCAAAAATGTATACTAACAACCTGTTAGTTTTTGATATTATGCTGAGAAGCAATTAGATCATTATACAAGATTGTAGATGTGCGACCATGTCTGTTTCTTCTACCTGAATTCAGAAGTGGATGTAGGTTCACTTGCAACGACAGGACTCAGTTGCCAGTGTACAGCGGCTTCAACTAGAAAGTGGATACTGACTAGGCCTAAACTTCCTTATACTAACGTAAAGGAGTTCTGTAGTGAAACATAACTTATCCCCTATCCAAAGGATAGGGGATAAGTTGTAGATCGCGGGAGGTCCTACAGCTGGGACCCCCGCAATCTCTTTAACGGGACCCCAACAGTCTGCTGGAAGGGGGCGTGCCAACCCCTGCACAGAGATACATGGAGGGGGGGTGTCGGCCGCGGCTTCCTGCAGGGGTCAGAATGGCCACTTCAAACAGACGGCCAGCTGGAGTGTGTTTCACTGCACTATTACTGAAACCTAGCAGGAGGCAGACAGACTGTATCTGCACATTACTCTGGTCTGTCCAGCAGCACTTTGACTCTGATCTGTCCAGCAGGAGCAACACTGGGAGACACCCTCACACTTATCTGGTAAGGAGCAGACTAACTGGTTTCAGGAGATTGGACTAGGGAGACTCCTAAAATTTAGCCGAGGAGAGTCATGTGACCAATGTTCCAGCATCCCTACAAATGTTGCTCACCAGTGGTAACAGCAAGGAGTAAAAATGTTAACCCTTGTACGTCCTTAGACCACAGTTTATGCAGAGAAATGTGAACTAGCAGCTGGGATCTAGTGAATGACCCAGACTATTGCCTATGAACCTGAGCTACCTTTCATGACCATCCTGCCTATCACTAACAATTGCCTCCACCTGAACCCGGATTTGCTATTGACTGAACCCTAAATGTCACAGTCCGATGCCTCCACGTAAACTGTGCCAGCTGTCGTCCACACTGGGACAAATCCCAAAGGTAGAGACCTGGCAGTCCTTTACAGCTTCTTAATCTTGGGGTGAAATAAATGTTGAAAACCAAAGGGCTTCTTAGACAACGCACTCAAGAGTGGCCCAATGCTGATCCACTTTGGTGATACAATGGATCCACAGCCATTGCCTATAACAATCCTCCAAGTGTTTTAGTTGCCCAGAATGGTGTATCAGGACAATGATACTATAAAGAAGGCATTTAACTGTCCATTAATAGAACACTTAAAACTGCAGGTAAAAATCACCAAATGCATAATTTTATATTGGGTTTTCTTCTCAAGTGCCCATTGTCTTCTTTTTATGCAATAAATTCCAAAAATTACATAGTTTGTAAGATTGGAAAAAAGACAAGAGTGCATTAAGTCCTACCTAAAGCCCTACTGTGTTGATCCAGAGGAAAGCAACGACCTTTAAAAATCATAAGTCAATAGAATGGTCCCGATTCTTTCACATTCCCCTCCATTTGTGGTCAGCTCTTTTTGTAAGTACGTTTTATTCTCTGAAAGAGGTCCTGGCTGTGAATTATTTTCTATTTGACTATCCAGAGACCATTGCAGAATGAACAGCGTGATTACCAAGATTTAACGTCCAAGAGCTCAAAGAATTCCAAATTTCTTTGATACCAAGATCAACTTCAACCTGTGATGTCCGAAAAGCTACTTTTGTAACTCAAGAAATTTATTGTTTTACTCAACATGATAAATTAGCTTTTTTTGGGAAAATTAAGTTCAGAAAAAGATGAAGTACTTGTTGGAATTTACGAGTGTTCTGATTGACTGGTGAACCTAGGAGTGGAAAAAAGCCATATATATCTCAAAGTTCAGAAGAAAACAGCTGTTTGCCATAAAGAAATGACAGCTACAGCACTGCAGAGAAAAAAAGAGGTTTGTCCATGCTGAACTATTTTCTCACTAGTTTAAATTTTTATATGGAAGCCGCTGTTAGGAAGTCGATCTGCTCGTGCCCTGTGGTTCAGATGTGTATATCAGCAACAAATACCTCATAAAACCCTAGGAGTATAATTCCCTCACCATAAACACACCTTTACAAGTGCCACACTGACAAACTAAGATTATATATGGCCGTCTGACAAGTTAGCTAACTAGACCAGAAAAATTTGTTTTCATGTAAAAAAATTTGGTTTCTTTATAAAATTTGTTTTAGGGTGACCATTACAAAGTGTTCCACTTGTCCACCTTTCCCCTGCAAAGGTTTTGATAAATCTCCCTCCTTGTCCACAGTTCAGAAAGCAAACCCAGAAGATGGGGGAGAAGAGCAGTACAGTGATGTTAGTTTAAATAAAACAGGACATTACGACTGCTTAACATGTAGGTGGACATATCGGATTTTACCGACTTTGCTTAGTGGGACAACCCACTGTACAGGCCAACAGCAGCTTACAGTGGTGAGGAACATGGGTTCCAGGGGTCGCGCACTGAACACTTATCCAAGGAAATAACAGTAAGTCAGGGATGAATGAAGCATTCTTGGCTTACTGTTTCATTAGAGGAGCAGGGTCTTTAAGTGTCCCTCCTCTTTCAATGGTCCCTATGCCATAGAAATTACACAAGTGAGCACAGACACCTGTGAAAGGCAGATGTCCTGCTCCTTGCAAAGTGTATTATGCTGATAGAGTAATGGTTTTGGCGATGGATGTAGTGTACCAACTATACAGTAGATGCTGGCTACCTCGGTATCTTAGTTGCTGCCCAATTTTAAAAGAAATATGAAGAAACAGCAAGAAAGATGAAACTGTGGCACAATCAATAGGTAAATTGTGCATTCATATGTCATTGTTAAAGGGATATTCCGGCTGTAGACATCTTATCCCCTATCCAAAGGATAAGATGTCTGATCGCGGGGAGCCCGCTGCTGGGACCCCCCGCAATCTGCGTGCAGCACCCGCATTCTATGACTGGACTGGGACTGGAGACGTGACATCACGCCACGCCCCCTTGTGACATCACACCACACCCCCTCCATTCATGTCTATGGATGGGGACATGAAATATGCAATATGCATCCAGCAGTTGGGGAGGGGAACTGTGGGTGGTCACCCAGTCAAAATAAGGGGTGGACTGTTGTGCTGAATCCTGCAAAATGGCTAATAGAAGGTGGTTTAGATCAGGGAGGAGGTCCATAAGCCCTAAGAAGCCATTGGGAAATTAGGTATCCTGATAGGAAGCCCCAGAATGTATAAGTATAAGATCAAAGTTGCTTTACAACATCTAAGGCCATCTTAATTCACATGGAACTTTTTTTGTTTTTGTTTTATTGAGTATAGAAGGGGCAATAAATTAGACTTAATTTTGTGTATGAATGACTGGAACAATTACAGTAGATCATTGTTAAGAGGAATGAAACTGAAGCCGTAATATGTTTCATATTTTCCCAGATGATTCGGAGACCTCTGGATGACCCTGATGGATTGTGTAATATTGAATAATTAAGACATAAACCTGGAATGTTGTATTGCTTATGGAGCCTTTTATACCCCCCCTGCCCCCCTAAAATTATCCAAGCATCTTATGATAGTGATTAGTTTTATTTGTATAAGCATACCTTTATTATAGCAAATAAGCATTGAGCCAAGTGTAAAAATGTATAAGGACTTGAAGATTATCACCACTTATTGCGACCAATAATACTTGCTCCCAATCCACAAGATAGGGGATCAATGTAGAGTCCTGCATGGACTGTTTTTTTTTTTTGCTCCAGCTGGATTTCTGACCACTACTGTATGCTCCTGCAAGGTGTATGTTCCACTACCCCCCCCCCCCCCCCGTTCCCGCAACATTAGTGTCAATTCCTGCCCACTCCTGAAAACATTTTGTCACAGCCTTTAGAAATAGTACATTGAACCCCCCCCAAACCCAACCCCCCCCCCATGCCCCCCTTCCACCATGCCATTTCATTACCCCCTTGTACCATTTCATTAGCCCTTTGTGGCATTTCAGAAGTTTGCAGGCCTGCACTGGATTTTGGCGGCGGTCATATATGCCCACTGTGCTCCATGCATTGTTTATGGGAGTACCAAAGATAGCCAAGCACTGTACTCGGCTAGACAATGAAACTCGGCTAGACCATGACTGCTGGAAGTGTACATGCATGAATATCGCTCCATTCCTATGGGAGACTTTGTTCTTGAGATTGAAGGGGTCCCAGCAGTCAGACTCATGATCTTCTTCTGTGAATACAAAATAAGTGTTAATGGTCAGGCAATAATTTTAAAAGGATTATATAAGATTAAATAAAAAATAAAGACAGCACCTGTCTTCCAGTAACAGTGCCACTTGCCTATGGGCTCTGTCTAACAATAAAGTGACCTGCAGAACCACACACAGCCCATGGACAAGAGTGGCACTGCATCTCCTGCGCACCCAAAATTTCCAGACAGTGGCGTAGCTATAGAGGTCACAAGGGGCCCAATCACGACCAGTCCTCATAGCCACCACTCAAAACTACATGCTGCAGCAACAGGTCCTGGGCCCCGGCCTGTCACTGCCAGCACTAATAGACCAGTGGTCTATATAAGGTTAATGTAAATGTAATGATAATGAGGTATCAAAAGAATGTAAATGTGTTTAGTCTACTTAGGATGTATAGCGAAAGTACAGATCATCCTGTTCTATAGCATCCTGTTCTAGTCCCTCTGTCTCAGGGGACAGACGTCGAGGCCGACTTATCTTTAGTAAGGGGGTTTGTGGTGTCCCGGTACTGCATCCTATACGGTCGCTATGTATGTGTGGGTCCCCATAGCCAGAGTCCCTAGGATGTAGGGATCCCTGTCACTTAATTAACCCCAGGTTAATTACCTGTGCCATAGTGTTGCAGGACCTGCGGGTCATGTGACTAGGTGAACTCTATGGTATTAAGCTTAAGGACCTTTGGAGGCCCTGTGACGTAAGCAATCCCATTACTCTCTGTAATGGTGAATGGCAGATGTTCGGAACAATCGGATTTGCCCCGCCCCCTGCCCATATAAGGGAGCGGCTGCCATGTTTCGCTCTCTTACCTCGTTGGCTGTCATGAGAGAAGGATCTGCGCAGCAACTAACGCAGTGAGTTAGGCCCGAGCCTTGCAGCAACGGCTGAACAATTCTAAGTCTAGAGTGTATCAATCCCCAGACACTCTGCAGCATCACCGGACCTAATAATACCCCTAAATCCGGACGGATCTGCAAATATCTACCCTAAATTCAGAGACTGTATAACTAGCTCAAGGTCCGCAACCACTGCCAGTCACTAAGCAAGATAAGGACTGTTTATATGAGACTGTTACTGTGCCGTGGATACTGCAATCACTTAAGTTGTTCAAGTTCAAGTTCAATCTCTTTGTGGACCTTCTGTCATTTCATGCACCTATCGTTACTGGGAAGGGCGGCGATAGGCCGGAGCATTGACTCAGCATACCAGCCCTCAGCCTGGCGTCACGAACTATAGGGTTAACATTAACCCCTCCTATACCGATACCATACCACCACTACCATACTCCCCCCCAAGGACTACCACAGATGCATGTATGGTAGATGTGTGTATGGATGATGGATGTGTGTATGATGGATGGATGTATGATAGATGTGTGTATGCATGATAGGTCGGCCTAGGGCAGCAAAAAATGTAAATACACCACTGATGGGTTGGAGAATATTGGTTTAGATTGGGGTTCTCAAATCTGTTGCTCTCCAGCTGTTGCACAACTAAAACTCCTATTATGTTTTGACAGGCCTATGGACCAGGACTTTGGGGCCTGGGGATGGAGGCAGAGGAGTCTGGAGAGGACTTAAGGGTCAGGGGGAGTTCAGGGGAGCATGAAGAGGGCTTACACATCTAGGGAAAGAGGGGAGGAACAAAGTAATGAAGAGGAAGATTTATATTATTTTCAGGGTAAAACGTATAGCAAGGTTATATTTAGAGGCAACAGTGTGTAATATTTAAACAACAACAAAGAACATGGTCTCAAATGGCTGGAGGTGCTCTACCCCAAATGCGGTTGTGCATTTATACTGGGGGAGCAGATCCTGCCCTTGTAGTCCGTTGCTAGGGGCGATCCCCAGCATAAAAATGCATACAATGGAGGATGCCTGCAGCAGACTACAAGTGCCACAATAGAATCCTACACCAGATAGACAGTATGGATGTGTAACAATTAGAACAATACAATACAGTAATTTAGGTGCACTACTGTGGTAGATGTATACAGTGACATTGGCTATCCCTCAACACTGATATTAAAATTGAGACATTCGCCAGTATATCCTTATATGAAGGACATACCAGAGCCTGCACACCAACGCCAAGGTTTCTCAAATGGCACGGGACCTAGCTCTAAACCTACCTGTGCATGATAAGCAAAACAGGGGCCAGTGGGCAATTACGGCAGCATTAAGTCAACCCACAGAGTCCTCCCAGGTACCCTCCAGCGTGACTCAGCACACATACAATGGGAGGAGGGAGGCAAACTGCAAGCCCCACCTGAGTTGGCTAAAATAGGTGCATGGCCTCACAGGTGCTACCTCAATGCTGCCTGGAGAAATGTTCAAGGCACATTACATATTGAGTTTACACACCTCCAAGTATAAAATTTTAACAACAAAGAACGTGGTCTCAAATGGCTGGAGGTGCTCTACCCCAAATGCGGTTGTGCATTTATACTGGGGGAGCAGATCCTGCCCTTGTAGTCCGTTGATAGGGGCGATCCCCAGCATAAAAATGCATACAATGGAGGATGCCTGCAGCGGACTACAAGTGCCACAATAGAATCCTAAATGCACAACCGCATTTGGGGTAGAGCACCTCCAGCCATTTGAGATCATGTTCTTTGTTGTTGTTTAAATTTTATACTTGGAGGTGTGTAAACTCCATATGTAATGCGCCTTGAACATTTTTCCAGGCAGCATTGAGGTGGCACCTGTGAGGCCATGCACCTATATTAGCCAACTCAGGTGGGGCTTGCAGTTTGCCTCCCTCCTCCCATTGTATGTGTGTTTAGCCACGCTGGAGGGTACCTGGGAGGACTCTGTGAGTCGACTTAATGCTGCAGTAATTGCCCACTGGCCCCTGTTTTGCTTCTCACGCACAGGTAGGTTTAGCACTAGGTCCCGTGCCATTTGAGAAACCTTGGCGTTGGTGTGAGGGGCTCTGGTATGTCCTTCATATAAGGATATACTGGCGAATGTCTCAATTTTAACATCAATGTTGAGGGATAACCAATGTCACTGTATACATGTACCACAGTAGTGCACCTAAATTCCTGTATTGTATTAGGCTACAGTGTGTAGCAGTATTTTATTTAGGGGGTACAGTGTGTATCAGTATTATATTCAGGGGGTACAGTGTGTGGCAATAATATATTTAGAGGGTACAGTGTGTGGCAGTATTATGTTCAGGGGATACAGTGTGTAGCAGTAATATATTGAGAGGTACAGTGGTTGGCAGTATTATATTTAAGGGTACAGTGTGTGGCAGCATTATATTCAGGGGCCTGGTATGTGGCAGTATTATATTTAAGGATACAGTGTATGGCAGTATTATATTCAGGGAGTACAGTGAGTGGCAGTATTATACTCAGGGGGGTACAGTGTGTGGCAGTATTATATTCAGGGTGTATGGTGTGTGGCAATAATATATTTAGAGGTTACAATGTATGGCAGGGTTATATTCAGGGGGAACAGTGGTTGGCAGTATTATATTCAGGGCAATAATATATTTAGAGGTTACGATGCGTGGCAAGGTTATATTCAGGGGGAACAGTGGTTGGCAGTATTATATTCAGGGTGTACAGTGGGTGGCAGTTTTATATTCAGGGGGTAGAGATGGTGGCAGCATAATATTCAGGGGGTATGGTGTGTAGCGATAATATATTTAGAGGGTGCAGTGGTTGGCAGGATTATATTCAGGGGGTACAGTGGTTGGCAGCTGTTGCACAACTACAACTCCTTTTATGTTTTGACAGGCCTATGGACCAGGACTTTGGGGCCTGGGGTGGGAGGCAGATGAGTCTGGAGAGGACTTAGGGGTCAGGGGGAGTTCAGGGGAGCATGAAGAGGACTTACACGTCTAGGGGGAAGAGGGGAGGAACAAAGTAATCAAGAGGAAGATTGATATTATTTTCAGGGTAAAACGTATATCATGGTTATATTTGGAGGCTACAGTGTGTGGCAGTATTTTATTTTGAGGGTACAGTGTGTATCAGTATTATATTCAGGGGGTACAGTGTGTGGCAATAATATATTTAGAGGGTACAGTGTGTGGCAGTATTATGTTCAGAGGATACAGTGTGTAGCAGTATTATATTGAGAGGTACAGTGGTTGGCAGTATTATATTCAGGGAGTACAGTGTGTGGCAGTATTATATTCAGGGGGCTGGTGTGTGGCAGTATTATATTTAAGGATACAGTGTATAGCAGTATTATATTCAGGGAGTACAGTGAGTGGCAGTATTATACTCAGGGGGTACAGTGTGTGGCAGTATTATATTCAGGGTGTATGTGTGTGGCAATAATATATTTAGAGGTTACAATGCATGGCAGGGTTATATTCAGGGGGAACAGTGGTTGGCAGTATTATATTCAGAGTTTACAGTGGGTGGCAGTATTATATTCAGGGGGTACAGTGGGTGGTAGTTTTATATTCAGGGGGTAGAGATGGTGGCAGTATAATATTCAGGGGTACGGTGTGTAGCGATAATATATTTAGAGGGTGCAGTGGTTGGCAGGATTATATTCAGGGGGTACAGTGGTTGTATTACGCCGAGCGCTCCGGGTCCCCGCTCCTCCCCGGAGCGCTCGCTACATCCTCGCAATTGCAGCGCCCCGGTCAGACCCGCTGACCGGGTGCGCTGCGATACCTCTCCCAGCCGGGATGCGATTCGCGATGCGGGAGGCGCCCGCTCGCGATGCGCATTCCGGCTCCCGTACCTGACTCGCTCTCCGTCGGTCTTGTCCCGGCGCGCGCGGCCCCGCTCCCTAGGGCGCGCGCGCGCCGGGTCTCTGCAATTTAAAGGGCCACTGCGCCACTGATTGGCGCAGTTAACCTAATTAGTGTGTTCACCTGTGCACTCCCTATTTATACCTCACTTCCCCTGCACTCCCTCGCCGGATCTTGTTGCCATCGTGCCAGTGAAAGCGTTTCCTTGTGTGTTCCTAGCCTGTGTTCCAAACCTCCTGCCGTTGCCCCTGACTACGATCCTTGCTGCCTGCCCCGACCTTCTGCTACGTCCGACCTTGCTCTTGTCTACTCCCTTGTACCGCGCCTATCTTCAGCAGTCAGAGAGGTTGAGCCGTTGCTGGTGGATACGACCTGGTTGCTACCGCCGCTGCAAGACCATCCCGCTTTGCGGCGGGCTCTGGTGAATACCAGTAGCAACTTAGAACCGGTCCACCAGCACGGTCCACGCCAATCCCTCTCTGGCACAGAGGATCCACCACCTGCCAGCCGAATCGTGACAGTAGATCCGGCCATGGATCCCGCTGAAGTCCCACTGCCAGTTGTCGCCGACCTCACCACGGTGGTCGCCCAGCAGTCGCAACAGATAGCGCAACAAGGCCACCAGCTGTCTCAACTGACCGTGATGCTACAGCAGCTACTACCACAGCTTCAGCAATCATCTCCTCCGCCAGCTCCTGCACCTCCTCCGCAGCGAGTGGCCGCTTCCGGCCTACGATTATCCTTGCCGGATAAATTTGATGGGGACTCTAAGTTTTGCCGTTTCTTTCTTTCGCAATGTTCCCTGCACTTGGAGATGATGTCGGACCAGTTTCCTACTGAAAGGTCTAAGGTGGCTTTCGTAGTCAGCCTTCTGTCTGGAAAAGCTCTGTCATGGGCCACACCGCTCTGGGACCGCAATGACCCCGTCACTGCCTCTGTACACTCCTTCTTCACGGAGATTCGAAGTGTCTTTGAGGAACCTGCCCGAGCCTCTTCTGCTGAGACTGCCCTGCTGAACCTGGTCCAGGGTAATTCTTCTGTTGGCGAGTACGCCATCCAATTCCGTACTCTTGCCTCCGAATTATCCTGGAATAATGAGGCCCTCTGCGCGACCTTTAAAAAAGGCCTATCCAGCAACATTAAAGATGTTCTGGCCGCACGAGAAATTCCTGCTAACCTGCATGAACTTATTCATCTGGCCACCCGCATTGACATGCGTTTTTCCGAAAGGCGTCAGGAGCTCCGCCAGGATATGGACTTTGTTCGCTCAAGGCATTTTTTCTCCCCGGCTCCTCTCTCCTCTGGTCCTCTGCAATCCGTTCCTGTGCCTCCCGCCGTGGAGGCTATGCAAGTTGACCGGTCTCGCTTGACACCTCAAGAGAGGACACGACGCCGCATGGAGAATCTGTGCCTGTACTGTGCCGGTACCGAACACTTCCTGAAGGATTGTCCTATCCGTCCTCCCCGCCTGGAAAGACGTACGCTGACTCCGCACAAAGGCGAGGCAGTTCTTGATGTCAACTCTGCGTCTCCACGCCTTACTGTGCCTGTGCGAATATCTTCCTCTACCTTCTCCTTCTCTGCTATGGCCTTCTTGGATTCCGGATCTGCAGGAAATTTTATCTTGGCCTCTCTCATCAACAGGTTCAACATCCCAGTGACCAGTCTCGCCAGACCCCTCTACATCAATTGTGTTAACAATGAAAGATTGGACTGTACCGTGCTTTACCGCACGGAACCTCTCCTAATGTGCATCGGACCTCATCACGAAAAAATTGAGTTTTTGGTCCTCTCCAACTGCACTTCCGAAATTCTTCTTGGATTACCGTGGCTTCAACGCCATTCCCCAACCCTTGATTGGTCCACAGGAGAAATCAAGAGCTGGGGTACCTCTTGTTTCAAGGACTGTCTTAAACCGGTTCCCTGTACTCCCTGCCGTGACCCTGTGGTTCCCCCTGTAACCGGTCTTCCTAAGGCTTATATGGACTATGCTGACGTGTTTTGCAAAAAGCAAGCTGAGACTTTACCTCCTCACAGGCCTTATGACTGTCCTATTGACCTCCTCCCGGGTACTACTCCACCCCGGGGCAGAATTTATCCTCTGTCTGCTCCAGAGACTCTTGCTATGTCTGAATGCATCCAGGAAAATTTAAAAAAGGGGTTTATCCGCAAATCCTCCTCTCCTGCCGGAGCTGGATTTTTCTTTGTGTCCAAAAACCGCGGACTTAATAAAAACACGGTAAAGAACCGCTACCCCCTACCTCTTATCTCAGAACTCTTTGATCGCCTTCAAGGTGCCCACATCTTTACCAAACTGGACTTAAGAGGTGCTTATAATCTCATCCGCATCAGTGAGGGGGACGAATGGAAGACTGCATTTAACACCAGAGATGGACACTTTGAGTATCTGGTCATGCCCTTTGGCCTGTGCAACGCCCCTGCCGTCTTCCAAGACTTTGTTAATGACATTTTTCGTGATCTCTTATATTCCTGTGTTGTGGTTTATCTGGACGATATTCTGATTTTTTCTGCCAACTTAGAAGAACACCGCCAACATGTCCGCATGGTTCTTCAGAGACTTCGAGACAATCAACTTTATGCCAAAATGGAGAAATGTCTGTTTGAATGCCAATCTCTTCCTTTCCTAGGATACTTGGTCTCTGGCCAGGGATTACAGGTGGACCCAGACAAACTCTCTGCCGTCTTAGATTGGCCACGCCCCTCCGGACTCCGTGCTATCCAACATTTTTTGGGGTTCGCCAATTATTACAGACAATTTATTCCACACTTTTCCACTATTGTGGCTCCTATCGTGGCTTTAACCAAGAAAAATGCCAATCCCAAGTCCTGGTCTCCCCAAGCGGAAGACGCATTTAAACGTCTCAAGTCTGCCTTTTCTTCTGCTCCCGTGCTCTCCAGACCTGACCCATCTAAACCCTTCCTATTGGAGGTAGATGCCTCCTCAGTGGGAGCTGGAGCTGTCCTTCTACAAAAAAATCCTTCCGGGCATGCTGTTACTTGTGGTTTTTTTTCTAGGACCTTCTCTCCGGCGGAGAGGAACTACTCCATCGGGGATCGAGAATTACTGGCCATTAAATTGGCGCTTGAGGAATGGAGGCATCTGCTGGAGGGATCAAAATTTCCTGTTATCATATACACCGATCACAAGAATCTCTCCTATCTCCAGTCTGCCCAACGGCTGAACCCTCGCCAGGCCAGGTGGTCGTTGTTCTTTGCCCGTTTTAACTTTGAAATTCACTTTCGCCCTGCCGACAAGAACATTAGGGCCGATGCCCTCTCTCGTTCCTCGGATGCCTCGGAAGTAGAGGTCTCTCCGCAACACATCATTCCTTCTGACTGTCTGATCTCCACTTCTCCAGCCTCCATCAGGCAAACTCCTCCAGGGAAGACCTTCGTTTCTCCACGCCAACGTCTCGGGATTCTCAAATGGGGACACTCCTCCCACCTCGCAGGCCATGCGGGCATCAAAAAATCCTTGCAACTCATCTCTCGTTTCTATTGGTGGCCGACTCTGGAGACGGATGTTGTTGATTTTGTGCGGGCCTGTACTGTCTGTGCCCGGGATAAGACTCCTCGCCAGAAACCTGCTGGTCTCCTTCATCCTCTGCCTGTCCCCGAACAGCCTTGGTCACTGATTGGTATGGACTTTATTACAGACTTACCCCCATCCCGTGGCAACACTGATGTTTGGGTGGTCGTTGATCGATTTTCCAAGATGGCACATTTTATTCCTCTTCCTGGTCTTCCTTCAGCGCCTCAGTTGGCAAAACAATTTTTTGTACACATTTTTCGTCTTCACGGTTTGCCCACGCAGATCGTCTCGGATAGAGGCGTCCAATTCGTGTCTAAATTCTGGAGGGCCCTCTGTAAACAGCTCAAGATTAAATTAAACTTCTCTTCTTCTTATCATCCCCAATCCAATGGGCAAGTAGAAAGAATTAACCAGGTCCTGGGTGACTATTTACGGCATTTTGTTTCCTCCCGCCAGGATGACTGGGCAGATCTTCTACCATGGGCCGAATTCTCATACAACTTCAGAGTCTCAGAATCTTCTGCTAAGTCCCCATTTTTCGTGGTGTACGGCCGTCACCCTCTTCCCCCCCCTCCCTACTCCCTTGCCCTCTGGTTTGCCCGCTGTGGATGAAGTGACTCGTGATCTTTCCACCATATGGAAAGAGACCCAAAATTCTCTTTTACAGGCTTCATCCCGCATGAAAAGGTTTGCCGATAAGAAAAGAAGAACTCCCCCCATTTTTGCGCCCGGAGACAAGGTATGGCTCTCCGCTAAATATGTCCGCTTTCGTGTCCCCAGTTACAAACTGGGACCACGCTATCTTGGTCCTTTCAAAGTCTTGTGCCAGATTAATCCTGTCTCTTACAAACTCCTTCTTCCTCCTTCTCTCCGTATTCCCAATGCCTTCCATGTCTCTCTCCTTAAACCACTCATCATTAACCGCTTCTCTCCCAAACTTGTTTCTCCCACTCTTGTTTCCGGCTCTTCTGACGTCTTCTCCGTGAAGGAGATTCTGGCCTCCAAAACGGTCAGAGGAAAAAAATTCTTCTTGGTGGATTGGGAAGGCTGTGGTCCAGAAGAGAGATCCTGGGAACCTGAGGACAACATCCTAGACAAAAGTCTTGTCCTCAGGTTCTCAGGCTCCAAGAAGAGGGGGAGACCCAAGGGGGGGGTACTGTTACGCCGAGCGCTCCGGGTCCCCGCTCCTCCCCGGAGCGCTCGCTACATCCTCGCAATTGCAGCGCCCCGGTCAGACCCGCTGACCGGGTGCGCTGCGATACCTCTCCCAGCCGGGATGCGATTCGCGATGCGGGAGGCGCCCGCTCGCGATGCGCATTCCGGCTCCCGTACCTGACTCGCTCTCCGTCGGTCTTGTCCCGGCGCGCGCGGCCCCGCTCCCTAGGGCTCGCGCGCGCCGGGTCTCTGCAATTTAAAGGGCCACTGCGCCACTGATTGGCGCAGTTAGCCTAATTAGTGTGTTCACCTGTGCACTCCCTATTTATACCTCACTTCCCCTGCACTCCCTCGCCGGATCTTGTTGCCATCGTGCCAGTGAAAGCGTTTCCTTGTGTGTTCCTAGCCTGTGTTCCAGACCTCCTGCCGTTGCCCCTGACTACGATCCTTGCTGCCTGCCCCGACCTTCTGCTACGTCCGACCTTGCTCTTGTCTACTCCCTTGTACCGCGCCTATCTTCAGCAGTCGGAGAGGTTGAGCCGTTGCTGGTGGATACGACCTGGTTGCTACCGCCGCTGCAAGACCATCCCGCTTTGCGGCGGGCTCTGGTGAATACCAGTAGCAACTTAGAACCGGTCCACCAGCACGGTCCACGCCAATCCCTCTCTGGCACAGAGGATCCACCACCTGCCAGCCGAATCGTGACAGTTTGGCAGTATTATATTCAGGGGGTACAGTGATTGGCAGTATTAAATTCAGGAGGTAATGTATTTGGCAGTATTATATTCCGAGGGTACAGTATCTGGCAGAAATATAATGATTATTGTCTTCATATAGAGGATGAGGATCTGCTGACAACAAGTCCTGGTGCCTGGACCAGATGAAGAAGAAAAGGAAGAATAACAGAGAAGATGTCACTCAGGTCACTGATATCATTGTGTATTCTCATGACTGTCCCATCAGAGCTGTAATCACTGATATCATTGTGTATTCTCCTGACTGTCCCATCAGAGCTGTAGTCACAGATATCATTGTGTTTTCTCCTGGCTGTCACATCAGAGCTGTAGTCACTTGTAAATTCTGCAGTTATGATGACGCTGTACCCCAATCTGTGGCTCTCCAGCTGTTGCAAAACGGCAACTTCCATTATGCCTGAAGCTCTTCAGACATGATGGGAGTTGCAGCTTTCCAACATCTGGAGAGGCACTTGAATCGAGGTGATTGGAGGGGGTCTCATCAGTCAGCCTCCCATCATAAAAATGGACTGCTTCTTTTAAAATGCCAAAGCCCATTTTTGGTCCAATTCTGGGAGGCGGTCTCTCTGGCTCTTCCCACTGACCTCAGCTTCAAAGGGGTATTCCAATAATTATCAGCTGCTGAAGTTAACTTGTTCTTTTCTGTATGGCCATAGTGCTCTCTGCTGACATCTCTGCTTGTCTCGGGAACTGCACAGAGTAGAAGAGGTTTGCTATGGGGATTCGCTTCTACTTTCCACAGTTCCCGAGACAAGTGTCATCAGAGAGCACTCAGAAAGAAAAGAACAACTCAACTTCAGCAGCTAAAAAGTACTGAAAGGATTAAGATTTTTTAATAGAAGTATTTCTGGGGCCAGTTGATATATAAAAAAAAGTTTTTTACTGGATAACCCCTTTAATGACAGGTCTCATTGTATATACAGATAGTATACCTGTCAATTAAGCCAAAGGGAGTGGGGAGGAACCAGGGAGACCACCTCCTAGACTCTTTACTTTTTTCTCCGAAATGCATATGAATGTGGATGAGCTGCAATACCAAACCAAACCCATGGGCGAGAGTGGCGCTGTTTTTAAAATCTTTTTTTTTTTTTTTTATTACATTTAATTGACTTGTTTTTTTATCTGTTTATAGATGTTATCATTAATCCGAAATAGTTTTGACTAGTAGGATGAGATAAACGGGAACAAATTACTCGGTTAAATTGGGTGATGAAAACTTGTGTACATCAGAACACATATGTATCCCCTCGTAGTTCAAATGTGGTTTCCATTAGATCTGTTCAATTCTTGGCAGACACATCCTTTTTGTTTCATCACGACCTGACACCATTTTTCCATTGTGTCTAATATTAGGGATATTAGAGGTGCATCGTTCATATGGGAAAGTTCTGCTTACTTTACACCATTGCTTAGGTTAGTCCCATTTGATGTTGGTCATAAAATTAATGTAGAATTCAGATTGCTGAGGATTATCCGGTCAGGAGTATTGCTAAAATGATCAAAATTATTCTCCGGTGGGTGGTCAAGTCCGCGAAGATCAAGCCTTTCCATTCTTCATAGGAAGCTGATATTTTACTTAGCTGTTGTTAAGGTCAGAAAATAACCTCCCACTGTGAAAGTCAATGGTCATCTTCCCGCTGTAATTTTCATTATACCAGGCAAAGAACTCAGGATCAGGAACTGTATACTCTAGAATTGAAGGGGTTAAGCAAGAATTATAAAAAATAAAATAAAATAAATAAAAAAACACACAAAAAAAAAAAAAACTGATTTATTCCAAATATATCTCCACACTTTCAGGCTGTGTGTGGTATTGCAGTTCTATTAAAGTGAATGAAGCCAAGGTGTAATACCACACTTAACCTGAGGACAGGGGTGGCACTGTTTTAGAGGAAATCAGCTCTGTTTTTCTTTTCCTGGATAATTGAATCTATTTTTTTTTTTAGTCTATGTGAAATGGGTGACTCCCTAAGGCTGGGTCCACACTACGTTTTGTCCCATACGGGAGCGCATACGGCAGGGGGGAGCTAAAACCTCGCGCTCCCGTATGTGACCGTATGCGCTCCCGTATGCCATTCACTTCAATGAGCTGATCGGAGTGAAACGTTCGGTCCGGTCGGCTCATTTTTGCGCCGTATGCGCTTTTACAACCGGACCTAAAACCGTGGTTGACCACGGTTTTAGGTCCGGTTGTAAAAGCGCATACGGCGCAAAAATGAGCCGACCGGACCGAACGTTTCACTCCGGTCGGCTCATTGAAATGAATGACATACGGGAGCGCATACGGTTACATACGGGAGCGCAAGCTTTTAGCTCCCTCCTGCCGTATGCGCTCCCGTATGGGACAAAACGTAGTGTGGACCCAGCCTTAAATGAATTAAACTACAGGCATGACTTAGATTAGTGTTTCCCAACCAGGGTTGCAAAACTAAAACTCCCAGCATGTTGCTTGGTTGCAAAACAACAACTCCCAGCATGCCCGGACAGCCAAAGGCAGTCCGGGCATGCTGTGAGTTGTAGTTTTGCAACAGTTGGCGTCACCCTGGTGTGAAAACACTGACTGAGATTCTAGTGCCGACCAAAATTGTGAAACTATGATGTATAAAATGTCCTATATCCATGCGGCTGAAGTGTCAAGAAGGTGGAGCTGAGATGCTTAAAGGGGTACTCTGGTGCCAAAAAAGTTAAACAGATTTGTAAATTACTTCTATAAAAAAAATCTTAATCCTTCCAGTACTTATTAGCTGCTGAATACTACAGAAGAAATTATTTTCTTTTTGGAACACAGAGCTCTCTGCTGACATCATGTCCCCAGTGCTCTCTGCTAACATCTCTGTCCATTTTAGGAACTGTCCAGAGCAGCATATGTTTTCTATGGGGATTTTTTCCTACTCTGGACAGTTCTTAAAATGGACAGAGATGTCAGCAGAGAGCACTGTGGTCATGATGTCAGCAGAGAGCTCTGTGTTCCAAAAAGATATTCAGCAGCTAATAAGTACTGGAAAGATTAAGATTTTTTCAATAGAAGTAATTTACAAATCTTTTTAACTTTCTGGCACTAATTGATTAAAAATAAAAAGTTTTCCACCGGAGTACACCTTTAAGTGCCACAGCACTGGATATGGATAGGACTAGGTTCACATGGCTGTTGTTCTCTGACCCATTCTGTGTCTGTTTTGCTCTTTCTTTTTTGCCGAATGGACCCAGAATGGCTCAGAGCAGAACTGAGACCACCGGGTCCTGACGGAACCCATTGACTTGAATGGGGTCCTTTGGGTGTCTGGTATTTTTTCAGAGCTGAGCAGAGAAAAAAAATTTACTTTTTTTTTTTTTATCTCCGCTCCGTCGTTGCGACGGACTGGCCGATGGAGCTCCATTTACTAGAGCACTATGGCAGTGTGAACGAGCCCTTACAGGCTGGATTTCCTGTTGCATTGGCTACCATGACAAAAGAAAAGCCAATATCTCTGAAAGTAAAGTGTTCCTGTCAATTAGAAGAAATTTTGTCGAAAGTTTTGATTGATCGAGGTCTCAGTGATGAGGCCTCCGAAGATTATGACAAGTGCAGAGTAGCATGCTGTAGCACTTCACTCCCTGGCTTGCAGCGTTCTCCATCCAGCTTCACTGGAGGGCCCATTTATAAGTCTATGGGGCTGTCTAGTGAACAGAGATTGCCGCAGGCCGGGGACCAAAATGCCCTTTTGAAATGGTCAAAACCTCCTGTTCGACCTCCGCCGATCCGGAGAACAAGCCAGGAGAAGTCTGTGCTGCAGCTTGCTCCTCTCTCAGCTCCGTGTCACATGATCGGGACCTGATCCATAGACTTATATTGCGAGTTTGTCTCGAACCGGTGACACGGAGCACAGCACGAAACACTGAGCGCGAAGTTCCCTCTCGTGTTCGGTGGAGGTCTGAACACTCAGACTCCAGGGCTGGTGCCAGAATTTTTTTCAACCCTAGGCAAAAGCTAATTTTCCCACCCACATTACTCCGCCTATTGGCACAGCCTTTTTAACTCCCCACCTTACTAATGGGGTGACACACTGTAACAAACCTCCTCCTCATGTAATTAGCTTACTACTGGGGTGACACACTGTTACAAACCTCCTCCTCATGTAATTAGCTTACTACTGGGGTGACACACTGTTACAAACCTCCTCCTCATGTAATTAGCTTACTACTGGGGTGACACACTGTTACAAACCTCCTCCTCATGCTCCTAGCTGAGCGAGTGGTTCGGATGCTGGATGTCTAACTTTCTTGCGTCAGGCAGAGAGTGGCTCCCCATCAAGAGGGTGCTCTAGGCCGGTAGGACATGTCAAAGGTTTTTCCAAATGACAGTGGTCATTAAAACACACTTCTCCCCGCTTCTTCTCCTGATCTGTGCGGGTCTCAGCACTAAGACCCCGACAGATGAAAACTTTTGACATATCTCTGTGACAAGATTTTTACATGACAGAAACCCTTTGAATAAAATATGGCCACAATGTTACAGGACTAGAAATAAATGGCTGCTTTATTCGGGGAAACTGCACCACACCTGCCCATGGGCTGTGTGTGGTATTGCAGCTCAGCACCGATGTAGTGAATAAGGCTGAGCTGCAATACCACACACCACCTGCAGACAGGTGTGGCGCTATTTTTTGTTTGAAAGCTGCCATGACTTTCTAATCTTGTACAACAGTGGTGTAAAATTGTGGCCTTCCAGATGTTGCAAAACTTCAACTCCCAGCATGCCCGGACAGCCAACGGCTGTCCGGGCATGCTGGGAGTTGAAGTTTTGCAACATCTAGGGGGGCCAAAGTTTGAGACCTCTTTCTAGAACAGATCATTGAATGCATGAGTGCATCATTGTACTTGAAGCCAGAGGCGTAGCTTCCGGGCCCCAATGCAAAATCTGTAACAGGGCCCCATGTGTCAATAAAAATACTGGTTTCTCATGGGGCAGGGGCTTTGGGGCCCCCTCAGACACCAGGGCCCCTGTTGCGACTGCTACCTCTGCACCCGCTGAAGCTTGAGAAGCCATCAAAACATCTCAATAGTGGACTGACAGGCTGCGTGCTCATGAATATTGATGCTGCCCATAAAGTGTTTTTTTTTTTTTTTAGGTACTACTAGATGTCAAAACCATTAGGTATCACGTGAAAAATAATTATTCTTCCGCTAAACCCAGTGCTAAAGGGTCCGACCACAAGAATTTCCAGGGCCCAAATTTGCCTTTTTATTGTCCATTCATGGTCCCATTAAGTCCCGTTAATGCTCTGGTAGTAGTTACCCTCTTCATGTAGGTTTTGTCAAAGGTCCTTACTAATGGTAAACTTTTGGTTAAGGTGTACGTAGAGAAAGAATGAAACATTTCCACAACAAAGCGAAACCGACAGGACATATTTCTCGCGGTTTTCCCTGAATTTTTTTTTTTTTAACTCAAGACGTTAGAAAAGAAGGAAGAAAAAAAAACACAGGACCCCTTTTATTACTTTTGAATGCAAAATGTTCAAAACCCCAGGGAACCCCCCTCCCTTCCTCCCCATTAGAATTTTGCTCGGTTGCCAAAAAAATATGATTTCAGATGTGTGTTTTCTTTTCCACGCAGGGAATATTGAATACGAAGGAGCATTATTTTCAGCTACACAAAGGGCTTTCACCCTGCAATAAAACCAGAAAACACTTCGAGAGGGAGGATTTTTCCCGCCGGACCCTCATAGAACGTCTTATTGCGTCCACACAAATAGGAAAAAGATTAATTGCGGTTAATACCGTCCCTATAAATTCCAATTCCAATAAAAATGATGTGAGACAATAATTCGGGTGACATCACCGCTTCCATGGACTAAGGGCATGTGTTTTCTATTAAAGGTACATCTATAAATCTCATGCTCCAATATAAGGATTTCTTTGAAGTGAAAGACTGTGGCAGTAGATTTTGTAAATATAAATTTATGTGTATGTATATATATATATATATATATATATATATATATATATATACACACACAGTTGTGCAAAAAAGTATTTAGTCAGCCACCAATTGTGCAAGTTCTCCCATGAGAGGTATTTTCATCATAGGTATACCTCAACAACAAAAAGAATCCATAAAATCACATTGTCTGATTTTTAAAGAATTCATTTGCAAATTATGGTGTAAAATAAGTATTTGGTCACCTACAAACAAGCAAGATTTCTGGCTCTCACAGACCTATAACTTTTTCTTTAAGAATCTCCTCTGTCCTTCACTCGTTACCTGTATTAATGGCACCGGTTTGAACTTGTTATCAGTACAAAAGACACCTGTCCACAACCTCAAACAGTCACACTCCAAACTTCACTATGGCCAAGACCAAAGAGCTGTCGAAGGACACCAGAAACTAAATTGTAGACCTGCACCAGGCTGGGAAGACTGAATCTGCAATAGGCAGGCAGATTGGTGTGAAGAAATCAACAGTGGGAGCAATTATTAGAAAATGGAAAGCATACAAGACCACTGATAATCTCCCTCGATCTGGGGCTCCACGCAAAATCTCGCCCCATGGTGTCAAAATTATCACAAGAACAGCAAGCAAAAATCCCAGACCCACACGGGGGGGGGGGGGGGGGGGGGGGCTAGTGAATGACCTGCAGAGAGCTGGGACCAAAGTAACAATGGCTACCATCAGTAACACACTACGCCACCAGGGACTCAAATCATGCAGTGTCAGACATGTCCCCCTGCTTAAGCCAGTACATGTCCGGGCCCATCTGAAGTTTGCATATAGAGCATTTGGATGATCCAGAAGAGTATTGGGAGAATGTCATATGTCAGAGTAGAACTGTTTGGTAAAAACTCAAGTCGTTGTGTTTGGAGGAGAAAGAATGCTGAGTTGTATCCAAAGAACACCATACCTACTGTGAAGCATGGGGGTGGTAACATCAAGCTTTGGGGCTGTTTTTCTGCTAAGGGAACAGAACAACTGATCTGTGTAAAGGAAAGAATGAATGGGGCCATGTATCATGAGATTTTGAGTGAAAACCTCCTTCCATCAGCAAGGGCATTGAAGATGAAACGTGGCTGGGTCTTTCAGCATGACAATGATCCCAAACACACCGCCTAGACAAAGTAGAAGTTGTTTTGTAAGAAGCATTTCAAGGTCCTGGAGTGGCCTAGCCAGTCTCCAGATCTCAACCCGATAGAAAACCTTTGGAGGGCGTTGAAAGTCCACGTTGCCCAGCGACAGCCCCAAAACATCACTGCTCTAGAGGAGATCTGCATGGAAGAATGGGCCAAAATACCAGCAACAGTGTTTGAAAACCTTGTGAAGACTTATAGAAAACATTTGACCTCTGTCATTGCCAACAAAGGGTATATAACAAAGTATTGAGAGGAACTTTTGTTATTGACCAAATACTTATTTTCCACCATAATTTGCAAATAAATTCTTTAAAAATCAGACATTGTGATTTTATGGATTTTTTTTTCTCATTATGTCTCTCATAGTTGAGGTATACTATGATGAAAATTACAGGCCTCTCATCTTTTTAAGTGGGAGAACTTGCAAAATTGGTCACTGACTAAATAATGTGTATATATATATATATATATAACTCCAAAAAAGGAAAGCGGCACTCCAATGGCAGAAAAAAGGTGTATTTATTCACCCATCAAGTCAAATGCGACGTTTCAGCCTCACAATGAAGCCTTTCTCAAGCCTTTTCATTGTGAGGGTGAAACGTCGCATTTGACTTGATGGGTGAATAAATACACCTTTTTTCTGCCATTGGAGTGCCGCTTTCCTTTTTTGGAGTTGTTTAAGAAGGGTTTGGAGTTTGAACCTGCGAAGGCTGAGCACCCGATCTGGACTTTAAGTCCCATTGTACAGTGCCGGTTCCCTCAATTTTTCTTTTTATATATATATATATATATATATATATATATATATATATATATAAATATATATATATATATATATATATAAACAAAGGGAAAAATAGCCAGCACAACAACCTAATACACAGGTGCCCGCTGCTGTGGTAAATACAACATGTACAAAAAAGAAAGTTGCAACAGCACTCTAGGTCAAAAAATGGAGGCTCTTAAGCCGTGCACCCCCTTTAGCCGTGCACCCCACCCCTCTCAGACTGGAGGTGGTTTAGTCAATGGCTGATCCAACATGTCACACAGTCAGAGGCTATATGCACAGCAGAGGTGAGTTATCATGTTAGGGTCCCATCCGATATGAGGCCACCTCCGCTTGGTGGATGGGGGGACACATTTTGATCAAAAAGTGCGCTAAGAGCCTTTTTGACCTAGAGTGCTGTTGCAACTTTCTTTTTTGTACATGTTGTATTTGCCACAGCAGCGGGCACCAGTGTATTAGGTTGTTGTGCTGGCTATTTTTCCCTTTGTTTTTACTTTGTAAGTTGGGGGGTGTGGCACCCTCTTTAGCCTTGCACCCCACCCCTCTCAGACTGGAGGTGGTTTAGTCAATGGCTGATCCAACATGTCACACAGTCAGAGGCTATATGCACAGCAGAGGTGAGTTATCATGTTAGGGTCCCATCCGATATGAGGCCACCTCCGCGTGGTGGATGGGGAGACACATTTTGATTAAAATGTGCGCTAAGAGCCTCCATTTTATGACCTAGAGTGCTGTTGCAACTTTCTTTTTTATACATGTTGTATTTGCCACAGCAGCGGGCACCTGTGTATTAGATTGCTGTGCTGGCTATTTTTCCCTTTGTTTTTACTTTGTAAGTTGGGGGTGTGGCACCCTCTTTAGCCGTGCACCCCACCCATTTCAGACTGGAGGTGGTTTAGTCAATGGCTGATCCAACATGTCACACAGTCAGAGGCTATATGCACAGCAGAGGTGAGTTATCATGTTAGGGTCCCATCGGATATGAGGCCACCTCCGCGTAGTGGATGGGGGGACACATTTTGATCAAAAAGTGCGCTAAGAGCCTCCATTTTTTGACCTAGAGTGCTGTTGCAACTTTCTTTTTTGTACATGTTATATGTAGAGAGAGAGACTGAATTTATCCTGGGGAGAAAGAAAGATAAATAGATGATTGATTGATAGATCGATAGATATGAGATAGATAGATAGATAGAGAGATAGATAGATATGAGATAGATAGATATGATATACAGATAGATAGATATGAGATAGATAGATAGATATCAGATAGATAGATAGATAAAATTGTAGAGCAGAGCAGCACAACCACGTGTGAAACAACAACGGGTGCAGGCAGATGAATGTCTCAGCTCGCGGGTCACAACGAGAAATCCACACCAAAGAAGTAATTCCGCAGCACTCCTGGATAACTGAAACTTGAGTGAAGTTTATTAACCCGACATCATTGCGACATTTCGTCTGACCTCTTGCAGCCTTTTTCAAGCTTGATAAAGGCTGCAAGTGGGCAGCAGAAACGTCACTATGATGTCAAGTTAAAGGGGTACTCCGCTGCTCAGCGTTTGGAACAAACTGTTCCGAACACTGGAGCAGGCGCTGGGAGCTCGTGACATCATAGCCCTTCCTTCTCATGAAGTCACGCCCCGCCCCCCAATGCAAGTCTACGGGAGGGGGTGTGACAGCTGTCAAGCCCCCTCCCATAGACTTGCATTGAGGGGGCAGGGCGTGATGTCATGAGGGGGCGGGCTATGACATCACAAGCTCCCAGCGCCGCTCCAGCATTCGGAACAGTTTGTTTCAAACGCTGAGCAGCGGAGTACCCCTTTAATAAACTTCACTCAAGTTTCACTTATCCTGGAGTGCTGCGGAATTACTTCTTTGGTGTAGATAGATAGATAGAAAAGGATAAAGACAGCATCAGGTGGAAGCCTCTGTGCAAGTGTTCTGCCAGGCAGCCAACCCAGGTGCAAATACAAAAGTCCAAGGAATCACAGCACCAAACAGGCTATCCTATCCTATGCAAAAATGCAACGTTTCGGCAGCAATAGCCTTTGTCAAACATAACAATAGTGAATAAAGTGCACACATATATATATATATATATATATATATAAAAAGGGAGATCAGGGCAGCACTCCAATGGTGTGAAAAAAAGATAAAATTTATTCCATCAAAACAATGTGCAAAACAGCAGCGACGTTTCGATCCTCTCCAGGATCTTTTTCAAGCTGAGCTTGAAAAAGATCCTGGAGAGGATCGAAACGTCGCTGCTGTTTTGCACATTGTTTTGATGGAATAAATTTTATCTTTTTTTCACACCATTGGAGTGCTGCCCTGATCTCCCTTTTTTTACATTTGGATGGATCGTTGGACTTGATCCTTTTACAGGTTGCCTGCACCTTTTCTTATAAATCGTTTGGACTTTTTGAGTGCTGTTGCCCTTTTTTTTTTTTTTATATATATATATATATATATATATATATATATACAGTAAACCCCTGACATGCGAGGGCCCCAACATATGATAAAATCGACATACGATGGCCTCTCAGAGGCCATCGCATGTCGATGTCAGCATCGCTATACGATGCTTTTATATGTCGGGGCCACCGCATTAACTGCTATCCGACAGCGCAAAATGCTTAAGCTGCTGTCGGATAGCAGTTTAAGCATCCCGGACAGGTTCGCTTACCTATCCCTGCTGCTCCGGGTCCACTTCGCGATCCTCCAGCGTCTTCTGTATCTTCTCCAGGGTCCGGGCCTCGCTTTCAGGTGTCGTTATTACATCACTACGCACGCCGTGCCAGCGCAGCAGCGTAATATCGTCACCAGAAAGCGAGGCCCGGACCCTGCAGAAGATGCGGAAGAAGCCGGAGGATCCCGATGAAGACACCGGAGCAGCGGGACAGCATTGGGAGCCCTTGGGACAGCATCGGGAGCGGTGAGGACGTGGTCCGGAGCGGCAGGGACAGGTGGATATAACTTCCTATACTTTACATTGCACGGATCCCTCAACATACGATGGATTCGACAAACGATGGGTCGTTTGGAACGAATTACCATCGTATTTTGAGGGACCACTGTATATATATATATATATATATATATATATATATATATATATACATAGTCCAAAAGAGAGAAAGCAAGAATGAAGGAGCACTCACCCTCAGAATAGCCTTTTTATTATGCTTTATTCCGAATCGGACGTCACAATACACGATCAGGAGCAGGGTTGACAGGTACAGACATGAGGCGGGGGGACACAGACGAACGGAGGAGCAACAATTGTTTCACGCTGGATCGCGCTTCCTCTGCCTTCAGACTGACGTCATCATGTGGAGGCACGTTTAAAGGGGTGAAAACCTTTTTTCTTTAAAATCAACTGGTGGCAGAAAGTTAAACATATTTGTAAATTACTTCTATTAAAAAATCTTAATCCTTCCAGTACTTATTAGCTACTGAATGCTACAGAAGAAATTCCTTTCTTTTTGGAACACTGATGACATCACGAGCACAGTGCTCTCTGCTGACATCTCTGTCCATTTTAGCAACCATGCATAGCAGATGTATAGCAGATGCATAGCAGATGCATAGCAGATGTATGCTAAGGGCAGCGTGGTGGCTCAGTGGTTAGCATTGCTGCCTTACAGTGCTAGGACTTGGGTTCAAATCCCACTAAGGACAACAATAAATAAAGAGTTATTATTATTTTAATAACGTCAGCAGAGAGAACTGTGCTCGTGATGTCATCAGAGAGCATTCCAAAAAGAAAATAATTTCCTCTGTAATATTCAGCAGCTAATAAGTACAGGAAGGATTAAGATTTTTTTAATATAAGTAATTTACAAATATGTTTAACTTTCTGCCACCAGTTGATTTAAAAGAAAAAAGGTTTTCACCGGAGTACCCCTTTAAATGCACCAGGTATTGTCACTCATAATGAATACAAACAAGTGAGTATAAAATAGTAATAAAAAGTGAATACAAAAAGTGCAAGAAAAGACAGTGCTTAAAACCAAATCTTGCTCAGCTTGTTACTTGTTTAAATGAAAAATCCTAAATCATTTTTGTCTTGAAACCAAGTGGACCCATGGCATTTAACCTCGTGATCCAGCGGGCTTCTGATTGCATAAGCAATGTCTGTCTATCTCCGCCCCGGTCTGAAATATCGACTCGTTCAATGCCGGCAAATTTTAAACATGAGGTATCACCTGCATGGACCTGTCTCATATGGTTTATTAATTTGGGGACACCTACACCAGATCATATAGAACGGAAGTGTTCTATAATTCTCACAATCATTTGTCGCTTTGTCTTCCTGACATAAAGAAAGCCGCAAGGACAAAGAAGACAATATATTGTATATATGTATATAATTAGTTTTGCAAGTCAGGAAGTGTCTAACTTGTATATATTCACTTCCCAATTTCAGAATATTACTGGCAATATTGGAATGACATAGATAGGGAGCAGTTTCCACATCTAAAATTACCCAATGGACGGGAGTCTGTCACCCAATTTCCTTTACGATTCCTTCTTAATATTTATATATATATATATATATATATATATATATATATATATATATATGTATATATATATAGGCCTTAGTTACATTTCATTGGTCAAACAACAAGTGTTACAATTATAACAATCAATGGTGTGATTTCATAGGTCATAGGTCTGTTGAACATGCCAATCACCATTATGTCATATCACCATGGAGATCGTACACATAACAAAGATTCAATTCATTGCAGTGTTAAATAGTGCTTATGCATGAATAATATAAATAAATGTGACGGTACCTTCACTGTTAGCAAGCATACTCAAACGGTCTCACCTCACTGGCGCTGATCGCGCCATGTTTGTGGGCTCAATGTGCTAGTAAACAAATGCACAGGGTCGGCATGATGTGCTGGAGCTGCCTCTCAGATGCCACTATTGGGGGAAACTATTGGCATACTAGATCAATATTCTCCAATGTGTCTGTGCTGGATCAAGCCGCACAGGCGCATGAGATGCCAGTACCCGCATAAGTCACGTAGAATGAACGGTGCATGCGTGCAAAATGCCGCGCATGTGCAGTAGCCAATTTCACAGACTTCGTACAAATCTGTTATAGACTTCAAATACTATATAGGGTAATGGGACAACATATAAACAGTGAGCTATATGAATCTTGAGGTGGTGTTCACACGGTGATCCTGGCTAAAGTGATAAACGCTAATATCCATTGTGATAAATACCTAAAATTTAAAGAAATACAGATTAAAAAATTATATCACATAAAACCAATAACGTGCAAAGAGCATGTGAACAGAATGCAAAAATAATAATCATTTTAAAAAAAATGAGAGAAAAAAATGAACAAAACAAAACTATTCACATATATGGTTTAAGGTTAAAGTCCACATTGAGACCCCTTTGGGGACATAGTGTCCAATGTAGAAATCCATTTAAATTCTTTCTGGCGTAATAATTTTTCTCGATCGCCCCTCCCAACGCAAAATGGGTACATGATCAATTATCCGAAACCTAATCTGACTGATGTTGTTATGTCCCATATCAAGATAGTGTTTTGGGATAGGTAAATCCGTCCTTCGTGTTCTATTAGAGGACTTATGCCTGTTAAGGTGAACTCTGCACTCATTTGTAGTTTCTCCTACATAAAATAAACCACATGGGCATTGCAACAAGTAGATAACAAAACTAGAGCGACATGTATAACGACCATTAATCTTAAAGGGACGACCTGTATGTGGATGATGAAAGGTGTCACCTTTTACTATGCTGTTACAATGACTACATGACATGCAAGGAAAATTACAATTTTTTAGTGTACTTAAAAAAGACTGTCCACTGCTCACTGAAAGACTGTTCAAAGCTACCTACATCTGCTACATCTTGTGTCAGATGATCTTTAAGAGATTTACCTTTCCTGTAAGCCATGACAGTAATACCTAGTGTTTTACTCACCAGAACCCAATTCTCAGGTATGATGTTGGCAATCTTATGGCTATTATTGCTATATGAAGAAACAAGCTGAATCCTATTATTAGATTTTTTAGGACAAGATTGTAATAAGGTTTCACGGTCAATTGTAGATAACCTATTTCTATGGGAGTTTAGTAATGTCTGAGGATAGCCTTTGTGTCTAAATTTAGTACATATTTCATCAAGACTAATCTCGGCTTGTATAGGATCAGAAACGCTCCTCTTC
This sequence comes from Hyla sarda, assembly GCF_029499605.1. Lineage (NCBI taxonomy): Eukaryota > Metazoa > Chordata > Amphibia > Anura > Hylidae > Hyla > Hyla sarda. The sequence goes on from NC_079191.1 coordinate 411,048,503, forward strand.
ACTCTAAGTAACTGACTCCAAGGTAAAGACTTCACCATAGGGCGGGGATGAAAGCTGTTATACGCAAGGATACTTTTTCTGCCAGTCTCCTTTGTATATAAATCAATGAATAATGCAGAATCCTGTACTGTAATCAAAGTGTCTAGAAATTGCAAAGAACTGTCCAAAGCCACCAACTGTAACTCAGGATAAATCCCATTAAGTTCCTCCAAAAATGAATCTATCTGTGAATGTGTACCTTTCCATATGACAAACGTATCATCGATGTATCTGAACCATGTTTGTACATATTGGAACCAGTGTTATGTGTAGATATGCTGTTCCTCTCTCAGTCATGTAAATGTTATCATAAGTTCCTCTGTTCTGGACCCATTAGTCATTTGCAAGCAGAAAACAATTCTGCCTGCGGATGACCGCTAGAAGATCCAGCAAACTTTTACAAACTCAAATCAGTTTGTAAAATACAATTTTCAACGGCACGTATTCCCTTGGTGTGGTCAATGGAAGTGTATAAATTAACAATATCAAAGGAAACCAAAAAACAACACTCTGATACTGACAAATGTTGCATCTTATTAATGAAGTCTGTGGTATCTTGTATATATGACTATATGTGGAAATGGCATTAACTCAATATTTTTTTCAAGTATATAGCTAAAGGAGAAAAGACAGAGTCCCGCCCAGAGAATGTGAATCTTTGGCAAACAATACAGTATCGGTGTTTTAGGGTATTGTTGGATCAAAAATGTTTCTAACCGTTTATCAATAATACCATCAGAACCTAACTTGGACACTATGTCCCCGGGGGGCCTCAATGTGGACTTTAACCTTAAATAGTACCCAGAGAGTGGTGGTCAATGATTCGTACTCTGATTGGTCCCCGGTTATTAGTGGTGTACCCCAAGGTTCTGTACTGGGACCGCTGTTGTTTAATTTATTTATCAATGATGTAGAAGATGGTATTAACAGCTCTGTTTCTATCTTTGCAGATGACACCAAGCTTTATAGCACGGTACATAGAGGATGTGTATAAGTTACAAGATGACTTGGATAGACTAAGTGTCTGGGCATCCACTTGGCAAATGAGGTTCAATGTGGATAAATGTAAAGTTATGCATCTGGGTACTAATAACCTGCATGCGTCGTATGTCTTAGGGGGGATTAAACTGGCAGAGTCACGGGTAGAGAAGGATCTGGGTGTACTTGTAGATCACAGACTACAGAATAGCATGCAATGTCAGGCTGCTGCTTCCAAAGCCGGCAGGATATTGTCATGTATCAAAAGAGGCATGGACTCAAGGGACAGGGACATAATACTCCCCCTTTATAAAGCATTGATACGGCCTCACCTGGAATATGCTGTTCAGTTTTGGTCGCCTGTACATAAAAGGGACACTGTGGAGCTGGAAAGGGTGCAGAGCCGCGCGACTAAACTAATATGGGGCATGGAACATCTTAGCTATGAGGAGCGATTAAAGGAGTTACAATTGTTTAGTCATGAGAAGAGACGTTTAAGGGGGGGATATGATAAACGTATATAAGTATATAAATGGCCCATACAAAAAATATGGAGAAAAACTGTTCCAGGTTAAACCCCCCCAAAGGACGAGGGGGCACTCCCTCCGTCTGGAGAAGAAAAAGTTTAGTCTCAAGGGCGACACGCCTTCTTTACCATGAGAACTGTGAACTTATGGAACAGTCTACCTCAGGAACTTGTCACAGCAGGAAAAATTAACAGCTTTAAAACAGGATTAGATACATTCCTGGAACAAAATAACATTAATGCTTATGAAGAAATATAAAATCCCATCCCTTCCCCAATATCGCGCCACACCCCTACCCTTCAATTCCCTTGTTGAACTTGATGGACATATGTCTTTTTTCGACCGTACTAACTATGTAACTATGTAACCATATTTGTGAATAGTTTTATTTTGTTCATTATTCAGTTTTTTCTCTCAGTTTTTTTTTTGTTATTTTTTTTGTTATTTTCATTTATTTTTATTTTTTTGCATCCTTTTCACATGCTCTTTGCACATTGTTGGTTTTATGTGATATCATTTTTTTAATCTGTATTTCTTTTAATCTTAGGTATTTATCACAATGGATATCATCGTTGATCACATGTGGGGAACCTTCACTTAAGCCAGGATCACCGTGTGAGCATCGCTTAAAGATTCATATAGCTCACTGTTTCTATGCTGTCCCATTACCCTATATTATATTAGAAGTCTATAACAGAGTCGTATGAAGTCCGTGAAATTGGCTACTGCACATGCGTGGCATTTTGCACGCATGCGCTGTACATTCTACGTGACTTATTCAGGTACTGGCATCTCATGCACCTGTGCGGCTTGATCCAGCACAGACGCATTGGAGAATACTGATCTAGTATGGGCAGAGGCCTTTTCCCTCTATAGTGGCATCTGAGAGGCGGCTCCAGAGCATCACCCCGACCCTGTGCATGTGTTTACTATTACATTGAGCCCGCAAACATGTCGCGATTGGTGCCAGTGAGGTGAGATCGTTTGCGTATGCTTGCTAAGAGTGAAGGTACTGCCACATTTATTTATATTATTCACGCATAAGCACTATTTAACACTGCAGTGAATTGAATCGTTATGTGTACGATCTCCATGGTGATATAACATCATGGTGATTGACATGTTCAACAGACCTATGAAAGAAAAAGAGGGTGTTCACACCATTGATTGGTATAATTGTAACTCTTGTTGTTTGACCAATGAAATGTAACTAAGGCCTATATATATGTGCACTTTATTCACTATTGTTATGCTTGACAAAGGCTACTGCTGCCGAAATGTTGCATTTTTGTATGGGATAACATAAAAGACTGCAGCTTTTGCACAAGATTCTGAGCCTGTTTGGTGCTGTGATTCCTTGGACTTTTGTAGCTAGATAGATAGATACCATAGAGAGAAACAGCAGCACTCTAATGTCAGTGAAAAAAATTAGTGGCTTTATTCAAACAAACATCAAGGATAGCGATGTTTCAGCCGTCTCACATGGCCATTGTCGCTTAAAAATGGCTGTGTGAGACTGTTGAAACGTCGCTATCCTTGATGTTTGGTTGAATAAAGCCACTAATTTTTTTCACTGACATTAGAGTGCTGCTGTTTCTCTCTATGGAATTTATTGGACTTTTGACCAAGTCATCCAGCTTGCACCACTAATACTTCTTGTGTGTGCTGCCCATCTTCTTCAATTTACTAGATAGTGTTACGCCGAGCGCTCCGGGTCCCCGCTCCTCCCCGGAGCGCTCGCTTCTCTCTCGCTACCGCAGCGCTCCGGGCAGCTCCACTGACCCGGTGCGCTGCGATACCGTCTCCAGCCGGGATGCGATTCGCGATGCGGGTAGCGCCCGCTCGCGATGCGCACCCCGGCTCCCGTACCTGACTCGCTCTCCGTCTGTCCTGTCCCGGCGCGCGCGGCCCCGCTCCCTAGGGCGCGCGCGCGCCGGGTCTCTGCGATTTAAAGGGCCACTGCGTCACTGATTGGCGCAGTGGTTCCAATTAGTGTGTTCACCTGTGCACTCCCTATTTATACTTCACTTCCCCTTCACTCCCTCGCCGGATCTTGTTGCCATTGTGCCAGTGAAAGCGTTCCTTGTGTGTTCCTAGCCTGTGTTCCAGACCTCCTGCCGTTGCCCCCGACTACGATCCTTGCTGCCTGCCCCGACCTTCTGCTACGTCCGACCTTGCTTCTGTCTACTCCCTTGTACCGCGCCTATCTTCAGCAGTCAGAGAGGTTGAGCCGTTGCTAGTGGATACGACCTGGTCACTACCGCCGCAGCAAGACCATCCCGCTTTGCGGCGGGCTCTGGTGAAAACCAGTAGTGACTTAGAACCGATCCACTAGCACGGTCCACGCCAATCCCTCTCTGGCACAGAGGATCCACTACCTGCCAGCCGGCATCGTGACAGTAGATCCGGCCATGGATCCCGCTGAAGTTCCTCTGCCAGTTGTCGCCGACCTCACCACGGTGGTCGCCCAGCAGTCACAACAGATAGCGCAACAAGGCCAACAGCTGTCTCAACTGACCGTGATGCTACAACAGCTACTACCACAGCTTCAGCAATCATCTCCTCCGCCAGCTCCTGCACCTCCTCCGCAGCGAGTGGCCGCTTCTGGTCTACGACTATCCTTGCCGGATAAATTTGATGGGGACTCTAAATTCTGCCGTGGCTTTCTTTCCCAATGTTCCCTGCACTTGGAGATGATGTCGGACCAGTTTCCTACTGAAAGGTCTAAGGTGGCTTTCGTAGTCAGCATTCTGTCTGGAAAAGCTCTGTCATGGGCCACACCGCTCTGGGACCGCAATGACCCCGTCACTGCCTCTATACACTCCTTCTTCTCGGAAATTCGAAGTGTCTTTGAGGAACCTGCCCGAGCCTCTTCTGCTGAGACTGCCCTGTTGAACCTGGTCCAGGGTAATTCTTCCGTTGGCGAGTACGCCGTACAATTCCGTACTCTTGCTTCAGAATTATCCTGGAATAATGAGGCCCTCTGCGCGACCTTTAAAAAAGGCCTATCCAGCAACATTAAAGATGTTCTGGCCGCACGAGAAATCCCTGCTAACCTACATGAACTCATCCATCTTGCCACTCGCATTGACATGCGTTTTTCCGAAAGGCGTCAGGAGCTCCGCCAGGATATGGACTTTGTTCGCACAAGGCGTTTTTTCTCCCCGGCTCCTCTCTCCTCTGGTCCCCTGCAATCCGTTCCTGTGCCTCCCGCCGTGGAGGCTATGCAGGTCGACCGGTCTCGCCTGACACCTCAAGAGAGGACACGACGCCGCATGGAGAATCTCTGCCTGTACTGTGCCAGTACCGAACACTTCCTGAAGGATTGTCCTATCCGTCCTCCCCGCCTGGAAAGACGTACGCTGACTCCGCACAAGGGTGAGACAGTCCTTGATGTCTACTCTGCTTCTCCACGTCTTACTGTGCCTGTGCGGATATCTGCCTCTGCCTTATCCTTCTCTACTATGGCCTTCTTGGATTCCGGATCTGCAGGAAATTTTATTTTGGCCTCTCTCGTCAACAGGTTCAACATCCCAGTGACCAGTCTCGCCAGACCCCTCTACATCAATTGTGTAAACAATGAAAGATTGGACTGTACCATACGTTTCCGCACGGAGCCCCTTCTAATGTGCATCGGACCTCATCACGAGAAGATTGAATTTTTGGTCCTCCCCAATTGCACTTCCGAAATCCTCCTTGGACTACCCTGGCTTCAACTCCATTCCCCAACCCTGGATTGGTCCACTGGGGAGATCAAGAGTTGGGGGCCCTCTTGTTTCAAGGACTGCCTAAAGCCGGTTCCCAGTACCCCTTGCCGTGACTCTGTGGTTCCCCCTGTAACCGGTCTCCCTAAGGCCTATATGGACTTTGCGGATGTTTTTTGCAAAAAACAAGCTGAGACTCTACCTCCTCACAGGCCTTATGATTGTCCTATTGACCTCCTCCCGGGCACTACTCCACCCCGGGGCAGAATCTATCCTCTGTCCGCCCCAGAGACTCTTGCTATGTCGGAGTACATCCAGGAAAATTTAAAAAAAAGGCTTTATCCGTAAATCCTCCTCTCCTGCCGGAGCCGGATTTTTCTTTGTGTCCAAAAAAGATGGCTCTCTACGTCCTTGCATTGACTACCGCGGTCTTAATAAAATCACGGTAAAGAACCGCTACCCCCTACCCCTCATCTCTGAACTCTTTGATCGCCTCCAAGGTGCCCACATCTTTACTAAACTGGACTTAAGAGGTGCTTATAATCTCATCCGCATCAGAGAGGGGGATGAACGGAAAACGGCATTTAACACTAGAGATGGACACTTTGAGTATCTGGTCATGCCCTTTGGCCTGTGCAACGCCCCTGCCGTCTTCCAAGACTTTGTTAATGAAATTTTTCGTGATCTCTTATACTCCTGTGTTGTTGTATATCTGGACGATATCCTGATTTTTTCTGCCAATCTAGAAGAACACCGCCAGCATGTCCGTATGGTTCTTCAGAGACTTCGTGACAATCAACTTTATGCCAAGATAGAGAAATGTCTGTTTGAATGCCAATCTCTTCCTTTCCTAGGATACTTGGTCTCTGGCCAGGGACTACAAATGGATCCAGACAAACTCTCTGCCGTCTTAGATTGGCCACGCCCCTCCGGACTCCGTGCTATCCAACGTTTTTTGGGGTTCGCCAATTATTACAGGCAATTTATTCCACATTTTTCTACCGTTGTGGCCCCTATCGTGGCTTTAACCAAAAAAAATGCCAATCCCAAGTCTTGGCCTCCTCAAGCGGAAGACGCCTTTAAACGGCTCAAGTCTGCCTTTTCTTCGGCTCCCGTGCTCTCCAGACCTGACCCTTCTAAACCCTTCCTATTGGAGGTTGATGCCTCCTCTGTAGGAGCTGGAGCGGTCCTTCTACAAAAAAATTCTTCCGGGCATGCTGTTACTTGTGGTTTCTTTTCTAGGACCTTCTCTCCGGCGGAGAGAAACTACTCCATCGGGGATCGAGAGCTTCTAGCCATTAAATTAGCACTTGAGGAATGGAGGCATCTGCTGGAGGGATCAAGATTTCCAGTTATTATTTACACCGATCACAAGAACCTCTCCTATCTCCAGTCTGCCCAACGGCTGAATCCTCGCCAGGCCAGGTGGTCTCTGTTCTTTGCCCGATTTAATTTTGAAATTCACTTTCAGCCTGCCGATAAGAACATTAGGGCCGATGCTCTCTCTCGTTCCTCGGATGCCTCGGAAGTTGAACTCTCTCCGCAACACATCATTCCTCCTGACTGCCTGATTTCCACTTCTCCAGCCTCCATCAGGCAAACTCCTCCAGGAAAGACCTTCGTCTCTCCACGCCAACGCCTCGGAATCCTCAAATGGGGTCACTCCTCCCATCTCGCAGGTCATGTAGGCATCAAGAAATCCGTGCAACTCATCTCTCGCTTCTATTGGTGGCCGACTCTGGAGACGGATGTCGTGGACTTTGTGCGAGCCTGCACTGTCTGTGCCCGGGATAAGACTCCTCGCCAGAAGCCCGCTGGTTTTCTTCATCCTCTGCCTGTCCCCGAACAGCCTTGGTCTCTGATTGGTATGGATTTTATTACAGACCTACCCCCATCCCGTGGCAACACTGTTGTTTGGGTGGTCGTTGATCGATTCTCCAAGATGGCACATTTCATCCCTCTTCCTGGTCTTCCTTCAGCGCCTCAGTTGGCTAAACAATTTTTTGTACACATTTTTCGTCTTCACGGGTTGCCCACACAGATCGTCTCGGATAGAGGCGTCCAATTCGTGTCAAAATTCTGGAGGGCTCTCTGTAAACAACTCAAGATTAAATTAAACTTTTCTTCTGCATATCATCCTCAATCCAATGAACAAGTGGAAAGAATTAACCAGGTCTTGGGTGATTATTTACGACATTTTGTTTCCTCCCGCCAGGATGATTGGGCAGATCTTCTACCATGGGCCGAATTCTCGTATAACTTTAGAGTCTCTGAATCTTCCTCCAAATCCCCATTTTTCGTGGTGTACGGCCGTCACCCTCTTCCCCCCCTCCCTACTCCCTTGCCCTCTGGTTTGCCCGCTGTAGATGAAGTGACTCGTGATCTTTCCATCATATGGAAAGAGACCCAAGATTCTCTTTTACAGGCTTCATCTCGCATGAAAAAGTTTGCCGATAAGAAAAAAAGAGCTCCCCCCATTTTTGCTCCCGGAGACAAGGTATGGCTCTCCGCTAAATATGTCCGCTTTCGTGTCCCCAGTTACAAACTGGGTCCACGCTATCTTGGTCCTTTCAAAGTCTTGTGCCAAATTAATCCTGTCTCTTACAAACTTCTTCTTCCTCCTTCTCTCCGTATTCCTAATGCCTTTCATGTCTCTCTTCTTAAACCACTCATCATCAACCGTTTCTCTCCCAAGTTAGTTTCTCCCACTCCTGTCTCCGGTTCTTCTGACGTCTTCTCGGTGAAAGAGATACTGGCCTCCAAGACGATCAGAGGGAAAAAGTTCTTTTTGGTGGATTGGGAGGGCTGTGGACCTGAAGAGAGATCCTGGGAACCTGAGGACAACATCCTAGACAAAAGTCTGCTCCTCAGGTTCTCAGGCTCTAAGAAGAGGGGGAGACCCAAGGGGGGGGGTACTGTTACGCCGAGCGCTCCGGGTCCCCGCTCCTCCCCGGAGCGCTCGCTTCTCTCTCGCTACCGCAGCGCTCCGGGCAGCTCCACTGACCCGGTGCGCTGCGATACCGTCTCCAGCCGGGATGCGATTCGCGATGCGGGTAGCGCCCGCTCGCGATGCGCACCCCGGCTCCCGTACCTGACTCGCTCTCCGTCTGTCCTGTCCCGGCGCGCGCGGCCCCGCTCCCTAGGGCGCGCGCGCGCCGGATCTCTGCGATTTAAAGGGCCACGGCGCCGCTGATTGGCGCAGTGGTTCCAATTAGTGTGTTCACCTGTGCACTCCCTATTTATACTTCACTTCCCCTTCACTCCCTCGCCGGATCTTGTTGCCATTGTGCCAGTGAAAGCGTTCCTTGTGTGTTCCTAGCCTGTGTTCCAGACCTCCTGCCGTTGCCCCCGACTACGATCCTTGCTGCCTGCCCCGACCTTCTGCTACGTCCGACCTTGCTTCTGTCTACTCCCTTGTACCGCGCCTATCTTCAGCAGTCAGAGAGGTTGAGCCGTTGCTAGTGGATACGACCTGGTCACTACCGCCGCAGCAAGACCATCCCGCTTTGCGGCGGGCTCTGGTGAAAACCAGTAGTGACTTAGAACCGATCCACTAGCACGGTCCACGCCAATCCCTCTCTGGCACAGAGGATCCACTACCTGCCAGCCGGCATCGTGACAGATAGATAGATAGATAGATAGATAATAGTTACGAAAACATAAAAGGAGAATATCAAAGAATGTAATCTACCCCTGGTTCTGGGCTAAATCCAATGACAGTCCATTCATGTATTCAGCAAATCACATCTATAATGAGAGCCGCTTCCATTCTTTGGCCTTTGGTGAATTATTTGCCTGGATCTTTCTTGGCAACTACTGTATTGTAACCAAGATATAATCCGTGCAATGTCTGGCAGACGCAAGCCTCACCTCTTCAACCATAGATATTAATAAATAAAAAAAGTTGATATTTTCTGCCAAGTTTCCCATTGACCCTCATTATTCGTCTGCTACCTTTTCTATTATTTCCTTGGATGAAATGAACAGAAACTTCTTGATACTTTTGTAATGATCTTAACAAAATCAAACTTTTCAACTACAATATTCATTCCCACTTTCTTACTTCAGCAAGTATGGGGTCCTGGGGGGATTCCGGTGAACAGTGAACAGTGCAAACATCTTTTGGCAGATACATCATTAATACAAAAAAAAAAAAAAGAACATATCCACACAGAATAGAGATTTTTTGTAAAGTCGGGTCTGCGTTTCATTATAGTGCTGATATCCTGACACTATGATCTGCTGAAGTATGAAGTATTAAATGAGAACCAGGGATTGATATTAAACAGCTCCCTGGCTATAGGATAAACCAATAAGCATCACTGGGAAGACAACTCAAGGCTTATTCCGTACATAGAAGTGTCATGAGATATCCAATCACCAATTGGCTTAAGTGGCTTTTCCCTGGCTTCAGCTCCACCATCTTATATTACAGTAAATGTTTCTCTTAGAAAAATCTATAGCAATAGTAGTTGTATCTCTAGTTTCTTAAGATTGGAGAAAAAGGAGTATGTTCTTTGTGGCAGCTGTAATGAATGGGACGTAATGGTCAAAAAACTGTCCAGAAAATTAATACAGTCTTCAGGGAGAGATGGAGTAGTATCCCTTCCCTAGAGACCAATGATTACAAGGGAGATGTATACATAGCCTTATCTGTTTGTATAGAGTACAGTTTTACTGTTCAGTCTTAGGCTAGGCTCACATTGCCATTTACATCAGCTCCATTAAGAGGCCAATCAACTCTTTTTTTTATTTTTCGAGCTGAACGGACCCTGAAATGGGTCGGGTGCAAATGGCCGGGACCCCACTTCGGTGATCTGGTAATTTTACAGGAATTTAGCGGAGAAAAATAATAGTGTCACGATCACACCCTATCGGTCCAGCTAAGACGCTAGAAAGAGTGTGATGGTGCAAGGGTTAAGGCCACCAGACCTCTGGGTATCCCCTACTAGTCCCAGAAAGTCACCAAATTAACCCTTGGATAAACGTGTTTCCACCAGAGCTGCCTTCAGAAAGGTGAGCTCATATATTTAGAGATCAAAGACCAGAGCTGATTAATTAAACATTTAATCTGATAAAAGGTGTCACAGTGCTGACTAAATAAAAATACAGAAACAAATGACATACATGTATACAAATATATAAAAGAGTTTAGCAAGACAAGTTCAGAAAACAAAAGATTAAGTTCTTACAGCATGATGATATAGCAGTCCATGAGAGTGAGTTCCAGCTGTTCTTACGATGGTCTTGTCGGATTGTTGCACAGCCTTGAACAACCGTTGAGTCCAGCATTTTAAGTCTTATCTGCTTCTTTGGAGGGAAACTCCATTCCCCCCCTCCCCTCTGATCCCACCAGGTGGGGCATCTCTCTTCCTGACCCCTTATCTCTTTGATCATATGATAAGACCAGAGTGCATGACTTCAAAGGAGATACAAACAAACAGCCAGACCCCCCAATAAAATGCAATACACAAAAAACAAAGGATACACCATCTGAATGACCCCTCACCCATGTCTTAAAAAACACATGTATGTTTCCATAATCAGGCCTTGGGCCTGACAAATAGCTTGCACTTTTTTCTCTCCACTAAACTCCCGTCGTTCTGATTGGATTGCCAATGGAATTCTGAATAGCGGAGTCCCACGGCAATGTGAACAAATCCTTATCTAACACACACTGTTACTAAAAAAAATAGCTATAGCAATAGTCATTGTATCTAGTTTCTTAAGATTGGAGAAATATCAGTGTGTCCTTTATGGCAACTGCAATGAATGGGCTGTAATGGTCAGAATATTGCCCATAAACTAATTCAGTCTTCAGGGAGAGATTGAGTAGTACCCTTCCCCCAGAGACCGGTGATAAAAAGGAAGATGTATATAGAGCCTTATCTGTGTGTATACAGTACAGCTTTACTATCGTGTCTTATCTAACAGCCCTATTATATACCCAAGCACACGCTGTTTCCATGCACGGATCTAGAAGATCAGAGCCTTAAAAAGAGCCTTAGCCTCCAGATACTCAATAGAGAGGTCTATTTTTATTTTAATACTGAGCTCTCCAATGCTAGTGAGATGACTCTGTCAACCATGTCCCAATCTACAAAGCAAAGCTGAAAAATAAGTTGATAAGAACAAATTATAGTTTCTAATAAACTGAACCTCCAGTACTTTTATAGAAATGTCTATCTTTTAATACTGAGCCTTCTATTGCTAATGAGATGACTCTGCTCCTTGTAATAACACCATGATAAAAAAAAAAAAAACATGTAATTTGCTGATGATACATTTAATTTATGCCTTCCCTTCTTTAGTTGCCTGGGGGGTGATTCCGGGTCATACGGGTCTCCGTTGGCCGGTGACCCAGAAAATAAGGGGGATCGGGGCTGTCCACGACACCACCAATCCCCCTAAAGGGGTGCCACCCCTCCAATCCCTGCTATTGGTCGCTCAGAAGCGACCGACCAATAGCAGATCGAGGTGGGGGTCAAAGTTCTGTTCCCCCGCTCTGCCCACCTACGGTAGTCCCGGCAGAGCGGGTGAACTGTGCTGGGACCGGCGCCGAAGGTCACTAGCTGTGCGGCAGGCGATCCCCTGTGCGGCAGCGGGCGGCGATTCTCTGTGTGCTGCAGCTGTGGCAGCGATCCTGCTACTGCCAGGTGAGTTGTTGCCTAGCAACATCTGGAGGGCCACAGTTTACAATGGTCTCTAAGCTGTAGCCCTCCAAATGTTGCAAAACTACAACTCCCAGCATGCCCAGACAGCCGTTTGATTTTGAGGGGTACAGTTTGGAGATCACTGTGCAGTGGTCTCTAAACTGTGGCCCTCTAAATCTTTTGCAGTTTTCTGTCTGGGCATGCAGGGATTTGTAGTTTTGCAACATCTGGAGGGCCACAGTTTTGAGATCACTGTGCGGTGATCTCTAAACCATGGCCCTCTAAATCTTGCAAAACTACAACTCCCAGCATGCATGAACAGCAAACGGCTGTCTGGGCATGCTGGGAGTTGTAGTTACATGCCTCCAGCTGTTGCATAACTAAATCTCGCAGCATGCCCTTTGGCGATCAGTGCATGGTAGCAGTTGAAGTTTGGTAACAGCTGGAGGTTTGCCCCCCCCATGTGAATGTACAGGGTACATTCACACAGGCGGGTTTACAGTGAGTTTCCTGCTTCAAGTTTGAGCTGCAGAAAATTTTCTGCCGCAGCTCAAACTCCTAGTGGGAAATTCACCATAAACCCCTGGCCATGTTAATATACCCTAAAAACACTACACTACACTAACACAAAATAAAGGGTAAAACACTACATATACACACACCCTTACACTGCCCCCCCCCCTTTTCCCGAAATAATAATGAAAAACGTCTTGTACGGCAGTGTATCCAAAACGGAGCCTCCAGCTGTTGCAAGACCACAACTTCCAGCATTTCCAGACAGCCACTGACTGTCCTGGCATGCTGAGAGTTTAGCAACCGCTGGAGGCACTCTATTTAGGAATCACTGGCATAGAATTTTTTTGGTAGCGGAGGCTATTGTAACGCTTGCATCCGAGTCTGCCCCTATGCAAATCCCTAAGTTAGGCCTCAAATGCGGATGGCGCTCTTTCACTTCGGAGCCCTGTTGTATTTCGAGGAAACAGTTTAGGACCACATATGGGGTATTTCCGTACTCGGAAGAAATTGCGTTACAAATTTTGGGGGGCTTTTTCTCCTTTAACCCCCTATGAAAAGGTAAAGTTGTGGTCTACACCAGCCTGTTAGTGTAAAAAAAAAAAAAAAATGTTACACTAACTTGCTGCTGTTGCCCCATACTTTTCATTTTCACAAGAGGTAAGAGGAAAAAATACCCATTATCTCTTGTAACACAATTTCTCCTGAGGATGGAAATACCCATTATGTGGACGTAAAATGCTCTGCGGACGCACAACAAGGCTCAGGAGTGAGAGCGCACAATGTACATTTGAGGCCTTAATTGGTGATTTTCACAGGGGTGGATGATTTCTGTTTCTGTTCACAGTTCTGACATAAACGCAAACAAATAAATACCCACGTGTGACCACATTATGCAAACTAAAACACTCAGGGAACATAACAAGGGGTATAGTGAGTCTTAAAACCTCACAGGTGTTTTACGAATTTTCATTAAATTTGGATGGGAAAATAAATTTAAAAAATTCACAAAAATGCTGGTGTTAACCAAAATTTTTCACTTTAACAAGGGAAAATAGGAAGAAAGCCCACCAAAATTTGTAACCCCATTTCTTCTGAGTAAGAACATACCACATATGTGGATGTAAAGTGCTCTGCGGGCGCACTACAATGCTCAGAAGAGAAGGAATGCCATTGGGCTTTTGGAGAGAAAATTTATGAATTTTAGAACAGTGGTCCGTGAAAATGAAAAATTCAATTTTTCATTTGCACAGCCCACTGTTCCAAAGATCTGTCAAGCACCAGTGGGGTGTAAATGCTCACTGCACCCCTTATTAAATAGGATCACATGTGGAGGGGGGTCCACTGTTCTGGCACCACGGGGGATTTGTAAACGCACATGGCCCCTGACTTTCATTCCAAACAAATTCCCCTCCTACAACTCAATGATGCTCCTTCTCTTCTGAGCATTGTAGTTTGCATGCAGAGCACTTTACATACACACATGAGGTATTTCCATACTCAGAAGAAATGGTGTTACAAATTTTTGGGGGCACTTTCTCCCATTACTCCTTGTAAAAATGTAAAATTTTGGGAAAAAACTGCATTTTAGTGAAAAAAATACATTTTCATTTACACATCTGAATTTAACGAAACATTGTGAAACACTTGTGTTGTGTTAAGGCTCACTGTACCCCTTGTTACGTTCCTTGAGGGGTGTAGTTTCCAAAATAGTATGCCATGTTGTTGTTTTTTTTTCTGTTCTGGCACCATAGGGGCTTCCTAAATTCGACATGCGCCCCCCCCCCCCCCCCTCCAAAAAAAAAACATTTCAGCAAAATTTGACTCCTTCTATTCTGAGCATTATAGTGCGCCAGCAGAACACTTGACGTCCACACATGGGGTATTTCCATACTCAGAAGAAATGGGGTTACAAGTTTTGGGGGGCATTTTATCCTATAACCCCTTATAAAAATGTAAAATTTGGGGAGATGCCAGCATTTTAGTGAACAAAAAGGTAATTTACACATCTGAAATTAGCAAAAAGTCATCAAAAACATGTGGGGTGTTGAGGCTCACTGTACCCCTTGTTACGTTCCTTGAGGGCTTCCATTTCCAAAATAGTATGTCAGGTTTTATTATTTTTTTGCTTTTTTTTTTTTTTTTTTTTGCTGTCCTGGCACCATAGGGGCTTCCTAAATGCGACATGTCCCCCAAAAACCATTTCAGCAAAATCCACTCTCCAAAATCCCATTACTGCCCCACAGAACACTTTACATCATCATATGAGGTACTTCCTTACTCGAGAGAAATTGGGTTACAAATTTGGGGGGGGATTTCTCCCCTTTTACCCCTTGTAAAAATTCCAAAAAATGTCTCTACAAGAACATGCGAGTGTAAAAAATTAAGATTTTGAATCTTCTTCTCCACTTTGCTGCTATTTCTGTGAAACACCTAAAGGGTTAACACACATTCTGAATGTCCTTTTGAATACTTTGAGGGGTGCATTTTCTATAATGGGGTATTTTATTGGGTATTTCTCACAGAAAGGCCTCTCAAATCCACTTCAAACTTAACTGGTCCCTGAAAAATTCAGATTTTTAATTGTTTGTGAATATTTTAAAAATTGCTGCTATACTTTGAAGCGCTCTAATGTCTTCAAAAAGTAAAAACATATCAACTTTATGATGCCAACATAAAGTAGACATATTGGGGGAGATTTATCAAAACCCGTCCAGAGGAAAAGTTGCTGAGTTGCCCATAGCAACCAATCAGATCGCTTCTTTCACTTTTCAGAGGCTTTTAAAAAAATGAAAGAAGCGATCTGATTGGTTGCTATGGGCAACTCAACAACTTTTCCTCTTGACAGGTCTTGATAAATCTCCCCCTTGTATTTGTGAATCTATATATAATTTATTTGAAATGTCCATTTTCCTTATAAGCAGAAAGTTTCAAAGTGAGAAAAATGCTAAATTTTCTACATTTTCATGAAATTTGGGGATTTTTCACCAAGAAAGGGTGCAAGTAACAACTAAAATTTACCACTATGTTAAGGTAGAATATGTCACAAAAAATCTGGGGATGGCGTCCCACGTGGAGGCTTGAGCCACGGGAGGTAGTTGGAGGAGAGGTGCCGCCCGGCAGGGCGGAATTAAACTAGATGTAACTCCTCTGTTGCCGGGACTTGCAAGTTTGCAAGCGGACACTAATAGCAGTAATGTGAACAGTGCCAGACATTACTGCTATTAGTGTCCGCTTGCAAACTTGCAAGTACCGGCAACAGAGGAGTTAAATTTAGTTTTATTCCGCCCTGCACGGCGGCACCTCTCCTCCAACTACCTCCCGTAGCTCAAGCCTCCACGTGGGACGCCACCCCCAGACTCACTCCCGCTCCCGGATGCACCATCGCTACTAGACTCACCATCGCTCCCGTGCCTACTGACACTCTTGCCGGAGTGTCAGTACTATACCATCCAGAGGCAGCCGGTGAGCGAGCACAGCCTGCAGCACTGAACAATCTACCGCGCTCCCCTGCCATCGGAGCTTGCGGTACGGAGCATCACATCGCGCCCCCCTGCTATCGGGGCTGCGAGAGGAAAGTGAGACTGCCGTGCCCCCTTGCCATCGGGGCACGAGAACAGAGTGGGGCTTTCGCATCAACAGAGGACCATTGAGCCACTAATGGTGAGAACTATCATCTTAACACCATTTATATCTTAAATCGGGAGATTGACTTTGTATCATTTCAAGTGCACTTAATTTTTATAAAACGGGACTTGCATTCTTTGTTTCCGGATTTTTATACCGGAGTACTAGACTATTGGACATTTTACTGAATCCGTTTTAATTACTAATTTTTTTTCCCACTAGGGCCCAATGGGATTAACATTCAACAGTGCCAGTCAAATGTGTAAATTTTGTTCATATTATATTTACTATTAAAATGTTATATATTAGTAACGCTGTTATATTTACTTTTATTTTCCACTTCTATCATTATGCACCAAGGGTGGTGAGGCCCTAGAGGTATAAGCTATTATCTTGTCTATATTTATACTTTACTGCCGGTGGGGTCCGGCTATAGCTTTAATTACCTCGGTCCTTGTGTTGTGAGCTGCATCTTGTTTTTAGTTTTAAGTTAAAAATCTGTTTAACTTTCTGGCACCAGTTAATAAAAAAAAAAAAAAAAGTTTTCCCCAGTAGTACCCCTTTAAGACCATATGGTAAACCAATCTGAGCAATACCCAATATCATCAACCCAAAAAACATGGTCATCAGATGGTCATCAGCGACCTCCCTCCATGTTTCAATAACCATTCTATACAGAACAAACATAGAACCTTAATGTGAACATTTCCTGTCTGGTACTAAAATCCCAAAAGAAACATATTAAAGTTATGATTGACATGAGGTGACTCTTGTGAATTGCCAAACACTTTTTTTTAAATTAGTTGATATTTTCTGCTTAAAATAGGTCATAAATTACTAGATATATATGTATGGCCCTGGAAAAACAAATAAACAAGAAATTCCTAATGAAATGAATGACCTAATATTTGAAGGCAAATGAGTCATTAACACATCATTGAGCCGATACAGTATTTATTACTCGCCTACCCTAAAAGCCTCAATGTATCGAGGCTAAAACACTTCACATAGACAAGGTCTTATTAAAAGGGGAAGGGCCTAGTAATAGAGAAAATCCACTTTCTTGAGAAATCCTCAGGTTTGGTCATGGGAACATTATGTGTTATATTTATTGTCTTCATGTTGACTTGGCAAAGACTTATGGTCTAAATAACGGGGAAAAGAAATCACTAGCCAACCTCAAAGTAAACATTTGGAAATTGTCCTTCTTAGAACCAGCAAAGAGTAACTATTAATGGAGCATACTTCACATAGTTCAATGTTTCTCTCCACATTCCCTGTAGGCTTCATGGCCAATAGTTTATAATAATAAATAACATACAATTCTTTGTACTGTAGGGCTTGAGTTTCCATTTTTACTAATGAAGTGTCATGACCGACTGTGGGGACAGGGAGAGTGAGCCCTAAACTGACCCTAAAAACACTCTCCCTTCCTACTTGCCCAACCATCCTGAGCGATTGATTGACAACTTGGAACCAGTTCCTGCCTGCGTTAAAGTGCAGTGGTGTAAAAACACATAATATACATAGTCGGTCACAGTATAAGTACAACAGCAAAAAAAATTTTTTTTTGTATCAATATATCAGAATAATACTTATTACCATCAACCTATTGTGTACTCCTACACAAATATCATAGCAAAAAAAGAGAATGGAGACACTTATAATGTAAAAATTATATAACTTTATTAAATATACATTAAAAATTAATTAATATAAAATCACAGATAGGGAGAAGCATCCACAAAGTGGAAAGACAAAGGCGTTGCTCACAGACAGATCCACATTAATAAGTTATATAAGGAAAAGTAACATGGTGCATGGTCACACATGTGTGCATTAACAGCACATATATAGGCACAACAATGCTCTAATTATCATACAGTACAATGCACACAGTGAAGACAATAGGCATACCAAACTGTAACATCCAGTTCCTAACAGGGTCTGCTGGAGCAACGCCACCCCAACGCACGTTTCGGCGAGTCCTTCGTCCTGGGGGTCGCCGAAACGTGCGTTGGGGTGGCGTTGCTCCAGCAGACCCTGTTAGGAACTGGATGTTACAGTTTGGTATGCCTATTGTCTTCACTGTGTGCATTGTACTGTATGATAATTAGAGCATTGTTGTGCCTATATATGTGCTGTTAATGCACACATGTGTGACCATGCACCATGTTACTTTTCCTTATATAACTTATTAATGTGGATCTGTCTGTGAGCAACGCCTTTGTCTTTCCACTTTGTGGATGCTTCTCCCTATCTGTGATTTTATATTAATTAATTTTTAATGTATATTTAATAAAGTTATATAATTTTTACATTATAAGTGTCTCCATTCTCTTTTTTTGCTATGATAGTCGGTCACAGGCCAGAACAGAAATGGAAAACTACTGGACAACCAGCTAAACCACACAGGATACAAATACTAACAGGGCAGAATATAAACAGGCAAACTGATAAGTAAACATAGGACACTGTTCACACTGAGACACAGAGCAAACAAACTGGACACCCCACTCCACAAAAGAAGCAGCCATTAATAATTAAGCCAAATAGACTACTGGCCAGTGGGCACACTCCCCAGTGTGGTCGGGATGCTGACCCAGTAGGAAACAGAAATATGAAATACAGAACTTCATAAAAATGGATACAAGAACACTAAACTCTACAACATAAAGGAACACTGGTCAGGATACTAGACAGGATATTTCTCAAGATACAAGACTAGAACTGGATGAGTCTTAATAGACTCTAGGAAACCAAACAGGAATGATAAAATACAGTGTACGGATAACATGTGTTTACAAGACTAAATCAGTGTGAACACAGACAAAGCAGAACGAACAAACATAATCCTAAAACCGACTAATATAAAACAGACTAAAATACATAAGCATGCTATATAACCATGGCTTAAATCCCAGATAAAATGACAAGATAAATCCAAGGTAAATGCTCAAGCAGACATGGTCAGAATAGTGCACAAACAGACATAATGGCATTAAACTAAATAACCAGCATTGAATGCAAGAGAAGTCTGGCTTAAAATAGACACACCCGAGTTCTCATTCATTCAGAGCATTAACCATTCCCTATCCAGGGAGAATAGAACACTGCCCTGAACATCCTAGTGTGTGAATACACACCTAAACAGAAAAATACAAAAACAAATAAACGGACATTACATGAAGCTTAAGCAAACATTATATAGTTACTTGCAATGCTTACATGAGCCCCTCTCGGAAATCGGGATAGCCTCCGAGCATTTGGCGTTGAGTTTAACCATTTCAGGACTCCTAGTCTCATAACCCTGTCATGACCGAACATCATTCACAGACACAAGTGGATCAATTGTCAGTTTGGTCCAGTTCATTTTCATAATGAACTAATCCTATACAAATGAGATTTTTAGAGAAAAAGGGCTGATACAAATAAAAAAAATTAAGAAATGTCAAATGAGCATTAACATAAATATGTAATTACATAAAAGGAAATATAACACTTAATTAGATTTGTTTTTTGTAGTTTTAGAAGTATCTGATGAAGAGTCAGATCCTGACTCGAAATGCGTCATATGTGCTACAGAATAAATATTTGTAGTACTTTCTGTATCCGCTGTCCTACTTGGAAGAAGCGCTTAACAGGTACATTTTGTAAACCACCAGTTGGAGATTGTTGTTTCTTCATTAGGCTAGCGGCCATCTTGCCTGATTTGCTTTATAATTTAAAGATATGCTTTACAGCAAGCTCCATGAACATAGACATACACAGAGACTTTACTAACTTTTATGGTATCCTTTTCTAGGCATGCTATGACTTGTGCTGTGGTCAATGTGTGTGCAGGAGGCAAAGCTGTGTCCTATGACTATTGTTAATTGCCTGATTCCATCTTAACTATACATTTTTGTCCCCTTTCACTGTAGTTATTCCAGTGATGATAAGGAGGAGACTGCTGAGAAGGGATCTCCTCAAAAGAGAAGGTGTTAGCTTACACCTTGTTCCAAATTATTATGCAAATTATATTTTCTCATTTACCTAAATACTTGATGTAAATAACAGTCAGCATAATTCTCATGTTAAGAGTACAAACCTCCTAATGATAACAGTATTTTTTTAAACATAAAAAACTTACAATGCACTGTTCCAAATTATTACACACAGTAAGTTTTAAAACACTTTATAGGTTGTAAAGAACTGAAAATTGTCATTTGTTGTGTTTGCAACACATTTACTAAAATCAAAAGCTATTTCAATCAAACGTTTAACAACATTTTGCAGCCATTGAACTTGTGAGTTTTTGGACAGTTTCTGCTTGAATTTGTTTGCAAGATGTCAGAATAGCCTCCCAGAGCTGCTGTTTGGATGTAACCTGCCTCCCACCCTCATAAATCTTTTACTTGTGGATGCTCCAAAGGTTCTCAATAGAATTGAGGTCAGGGGAGGATGGAGGCCACATCATGACTTTCTCACCTATTATCCCTATAGCAGCCATTGATGCAGAGGTATTCTTTGCAGCATGAGGTGGTGCATTGTTAAGCATGAAGATGATTCTATTAAGAAAATCATAGTTCTCTGGACAATCCAGGGTTGCACAGCACTCAACAGTGAACAGGACTATTTGAAAATTAGTCTTCATGTATTTTTCTGCCCAATGCAGCCGTTTCTGCCTGTGAGCATTGGTTAGTGCTGGCCGAATAGAAGGTTTATGCACAGTTGCAAGACTCTGGAGAACTCTACACCTTGATGTCCGTGGGACACCAGAGGCACCAGCAGCTTCAAATATCTATTTGCTGCTATGTAATGGTATTTTAACTGTTGCTCTTTTGATCTGATGCATGGATCTCACAGAAATCTTCCTCAATGTGCCTTTATCTGCACGAACCGGTAAATTCTCTGAATCAGCCACAAATCTCTTAATAGTGCAATGATCACGATTAAGATTTCGTGAAATATCTAATGTTTTCATACTTTGTCCGAGGCATTGAACTAATTTACTCTTTGCGGCAGCAGAGAGACCCTTTTTCTTCCCCATATTGCTTGTAGTTTTTCCTTAAATTGGGGTCACCTGGCAATCTAATTATCACAGGTGTCTGAGATTGTTTTCAGTGATGAAAAGAGCCCTGAGACACAATGCCATCCATGGGTTAAACTGAAAAATAAAATATTTAATCTTTATGTCACTTAAATATCATTGACCTAATAATTTGGAACAGGCTGTATTTTAAGCCTTAGTCACAAAAATAAAAACTTCATGATTTCAGAATTATTTTCTAACTAGCAGAGTTCTAGAACCTTGTGGGAGAGGAAACACATGTATATGAAGTGTACCTGGGCTAAAATATTACATAGGCAAGTGAGGTATAAGACATATAATATGAAGTCCATGGTCTATTAAACTACTTTTGTTACCTACTCCTGTATTGGCCCGTTCAGTGCCTGGAAATCCTGCATTCCCTTCCCTGAAGCTTCTCCCCTATTCATCCATTTTTACATTTTGGAATTTTTACGGATGATGCCAGATAAAGTACCAGAATGAACAATCACCCAGATGATATAAGATCTACTGTACCTTCGTCTATCTACAACAATAAGTATCTTTGTACCATGGCATCTGGTAGATAAAAATTGAGAGTAACCGGTAGCTGTGATAACGTTTAATGTTCTAACTTTTAAACTTCTGAGGATTCTCAATTTTGGAAACAATAAGGATACTTCATGGAGATGTTCGGGATGATAGCCCAATCTCCTTAATGATTACAGACCAATTTACTTCCTTGCAGGCAGTGAAAAGAATCTTCCGAGATAATCCAGATTTTAAGTTTCTCTGACACAACCTTTAGATCTTTATCCAGCAGACTCTCACAGCTAAATCCCTGTAATTACATTTATTGAAGTCATTTATTTTGAGGCGAGCTGTATATATTGTGTAATTAGACTTCATTACGATAAGACTGGTTTGACCTGAATCTCTTGGACTTATTAGAAAAAGAACATCTGTCTTGTATGAATCCCATCAACTGAAAATAACCAGTCAATACTTAATAATCTTAAAGCTAATCAGACAAAAGCTTCACCCAATTCACAGGGTTATAGTTCAGGTGAACTGGATTAAAATGAGGCATAAGTTACCGAGATCTTCACTCCGGTTCTGGAAATAGACCAGTTATTAGCAGTATTGGACCTGGAATACCCAGCATTCCTGCCTCCTTCCTGGACCTGCCTCCATTGTGCAAAGCCAGTGAATAACAAATTAGCAATGCCGCTAATAATGGGTCTATTTCCAGAACCGGTCAACGAATTTGGGTAAGTCAGTTTCCCTTTAACCTTTAAAGGACCCAGCTAGTTTTGACCTTTCTGCTGTCAGGAACTTACATGTCTACTTTCCTCCACTCACCCGTTCCTGGCTTCTGTGGCACCGTTCGTCTATGGAAAAGGAAGAGATACCGGTCAATTAGGAGGATGGGGAGCTGACCAGAGCTGTGCTGGTGGCCCATGCCTTCTAACAGTTTGTGTGTTTAAATGTCATCTGCTGCCACAGACACCCATGAGCTATGATTCGTCTTTCTAGCATTAACTAGTGTTACCGAGTATTCTGCTCTCCCTGGATCTTGACCGTCTGCTTAGTTCACCAACTCTTTGTTTGCCATTTTAGACCTGACATTTCCCTCCTGCTTTCCTTTGCATGTTTCCCTATTTCTGACTGTTTTATTGTATATCTCATGTGCATCCGGTTCTGATTTTGTACTCCGTTGCTGTCCTGGTTCTGACCCTTTGGTCTGTTTTCTGGATTATGCTTTTGTTTCCAACTCTATGACCCTTAGAGTGAAGTGTAGGTTTCTTTGTGGGTTTTAATTCCCTACAAGTTATTTTCCACAGTATTTACTACGGTTTCCCTACATTTTCCACTTTCCCTACACTTTGCTTTTTTTTACACATGCTCTGATCTGTCTGGTTTTCCTCAGCTCAAATCCACCACATTTTATGTGGAAACCTTAGTAAATATGTTGGGTTTTTGTGAAAATGTTGGTAACACGCCCCTTTTCGAAGACAATGCCCCCTTTTCCCGGCGGTCACGCCCCTTTTTCTGGTTTTCTTAGCAAAATGGAGAGTTAGTTGAGGTGTTTTTTAATTCTGGTGCAAAATCTGGCGCAGACAGATTTTCTGGCGCAATGCGACAGAATCTGGTGCAATGCGACAGAAACTGGCGCACAACCCGACAAAACATGTTGGGTTTGTAATAATAAATGGCCAGTGTGCACAATATTTCTACAAATCCCATCACTTTGCTGCTACTGTAATGCTGCATATATGCCCTGTGTGAACATACCCTAAAAACATTTTTTTAATTTATTAAAAAAATAATTATACTGAAATATGCAGCAACATGAACATAAACATTATTTTTTAAAGGCATATTCCGAGGTGTATTTCTATTTTATTTTTTTTAAATTAATGTTCTCAACCTTGTGAATAACGTCCAAAAGAATTTAATCTCAGAATACCCCTTAAATAATAGATACGTTGTGGGTGAGTTATTAAAACTTGTGTAAAGGTAGAGTGAAGCAGTTTCCCATAGCAACCAATCTGATTGCTTCTTTTATTTTCAAAAAAGCCTCTGAAAAATGAAAGAAGCAATCTGATTGGTTGCTATGGGCAACTAAACTTCTCTTTCTCTACACAGGTTTAGATAAATCTACCGCATTTTATTTATTTAAAGTGCAAAAAGAGGTAACCTAAGTACATATGTCCCCACAAGTGTCTTGACCTATTCAACAAACTTCTGATCATCTAGTAATCTGTCCAATATTATCTGTTAATTCAAAGGCTGGGATTATATATAGTATTTTTTTTAGTATTGTTAGGAAACACTGCTCTAAGGAGACAAAAAAAAATTAATTTTGGGGAGAAAAAAAGTTTTTAAAGTAAAAAAAATGCCCCATATCAAAGATTCTAAATAAGTCCCTTTTTAAGTTTTCAAAGTTTCTCAAATAGCAAAATGTAACAAAAACTATATGTACACAGTGTGTGTGTGTGTGTGTATGTATATATATATAGTAAATTTGAGTAGCCGTATTAGTCCAGTGATGCAGATGCAAATCATAAAATGTTGCAGTATCTTGTAATACCTTTTTTATTGGACTAACAGCATTTTGATTTGCTTACAAGGTATTACAAGATACTGCAACATTTTATGATTTGCATATATATATACATTTGGGGGGTTACATTTTGCTACTTTAAATAAAAAAAATACATATATATATATATATATATATAATTTTTTTGGGGGTTATTTTCAAAGTATATATATGTGTGTGTGTATATATATATATATATATATATATATATATATACACACACACACATTCGTTTATTTATATATTTATATGTGATATATGCAAGATCACTATATTCAGGCCAACCTGCAAAACAAAGTGAAATGTCAGTTTTTAAAAACAGTGAATGGCATAAATCATTGTAAAAATAATAAAAAGTTGCTGAATTGCTTTTTCTTTTCAATTTTTTGGGGGTTTCACAGTAATGTTTATAGCAAAGTGAAGGGTGTCATTACAATTGGTCACAAACAACAAACCCTCATATGACTCTGTCGATGGTAAAATAAAAAATAAAAAGTTATAAGCCGAAAAGGAATAAATGAACACATGTAAAAAAAAAATCAAGAAGAAAAATTGGCCGTGTCCTTTGCGGGGTTAACAGGTAACTCGTACTGTATGGGTCATTACAGTACATTATGTTGTGTTTATTATATATTTTTCCATAGATGGAGTACAGTCATTTTCCAGTAAGAGGTTAAGGGCCTTCTATACTTATTAGCTCTTCAGTTTTGCCCAATGATAACATTATATGGCTTAATTTTGATTTCAGCGCATATGTACCTAATAAATAATGTTCATGGTCACTAAGTGCGGAGGCGTAGACATACTGGTATACATAATCGGAAACATGCTCGAAAACATTCTATCCGGGCAGTGGCCTTAAAAATTCCAGTCGCAGTAACAATATGTTCAGCATGCTGGCACATCCACATACACACATCACAATATTAAATTATACTGGACCGCTTGCTTGGATCCAGAAATGATACTGGAGTTGCACTGGGTCCAAAAGGCTACTTAATGTCTGTATAAAAGCATTACACTAATGAAAGAGACATCAGAGGAAAATTCTGGTTTCCATGGGACTATTTCCAACAGATGTGGTGCATTTCTAACGTTTACATTTTCGTTGTTCTTTTATGTGATAGTGGAGTCTATGGGTCCACTCAAACACCAACGTATAGGTGGGATCAAACTGACCGTACCCTCTAATCACGGCTCAAGTGCTGCAGGAAAAATGGGAACAGAGTTCCTGCCCTTTTTTTTACAGCAGGCCCAGCATGAGTCATGGAGGATGAGCCCTTGAGTGGAAATCTTGGGTGAGTTCCTACACTTTTTTTTTTCCCAGGACTTGACCCCTGCCCCTAATGCAATGGTGTCCAAACTGTGGATCACTGGATGTTGGAAAAATACAACACCCAGCATGCCCGGACAGCCAACGGCATACTGGGAGTTGTAGTTTTGCAACATCTCAAGGTCTACAGTTTGGATACCACGACCCTACTTTGGACAACCCTCTACTACAATGTAAAGTAGTGAGTGCACAGCCTATATCACGGTGTTTAATGTTGTGTCCCCCAAAATTACTCAACACACAGCCACGAATGTCTAAACCTGGATAACAGGTGAGTGCACCCATAAGTGGAAATGTCCAAATTGGGCCCAAAGTGTCAACAATTTGTGTGGTCACCATTATTTTGCAGCACTGCCTTAAGCCTCTTGAACATATAGTAGAAAGAAGAGTCCTGTGTAGACTTCTAAGCAATGCTCAGGTGTGGGTATTCACCAGTCCCCCAGTGCAAATCCTTGTAAGTAAGACCATGAGCTGTGCGGCATAAATTCTTTACAAGATATTTATACACTCAGGGTCTGATGCGATGTTTCAGGGGAACGCCCCCTTACTCATGCAAGGGGGTGTTCCCCCGAAACGTTGCGTCAGACCCTGATGGCTCCCGACTAGTGAATACCATCTTTGCTGGGACGGTTGTATGCCGAATTTAACATCTGCAAGCTTTGAATGTTACAGCTCTGAATTTTATGAAAATGGAATAAAGAAAATACTCTTGAACATATAGTTCACCAGAGCTTCACAGGTTGCCCCTGGAGTCCTCTTCCACTCCTTCATGATGACATCACAGGGATGTTAGAGATCTTGCGCTCTCCATCCTTCCTCTTGGGGATGCCCCACAGATAGGTGAGAGCTCAATAGGGTTTAGATCTGGAGACATGCTTGGCCAGTCCATCACCTTTACTTCTTTAGCAAGGTAGTGGTGGTCTTTGGGTGTTTGTGTTCCTTATCACGTGTGAATACTGCCCTTTGGCCCAGTCTCTGAAGTGAGGAGATCATGCTCTACTTCAGTATGTCACAGTACATGTTATATTCTTGGTTCCCTCAATCCATTGTAGCTCCCAGTGCTCATGCATGAGTACTCATGCAGGACCATTCCACCTCCATGCTTGACTGTAGGCAAGACACACTTATCTTTGCACTTCCCACCTGGTTGGTGCCACACACGCTTGACACCATCTGAACTAAATAAGTGAATCTTGGTCTCATCGGACCACAGGACATGGTTCCCGTAATCCATGTCCTTAGTCTGCTTGTCTTCAGCAAACTATTTGCGGGCTTTTTGTTTTGTGCTTCATGTTTAGGAGAGGCTTCCTTCTGGGACGACAGCCATATAGACCAATTTGAGGCTGACTCCCCCACCCCTTTAACATCTGCCAAAATGCTGGCAGCACTTATAGGTCTATTTCCCCCAATAAAAACCTCTGGATATGACACTGAGCATGTGCGGAGAAACCGTTGCATTGTCTTGTCCACTGGGCTGCTCAGTTTCAGGGTCTTGGCAATCTTCTTATAGCCTAGGCCCTTTTTTTGAAGAATAACAATTCTTTTTTTCAGGTCTCAATGAGTTCTTTGCCATGAGGTGCCGTGTTGAACTTCCAGTGACCTGTATTGGAAAGTGTGAGAGCGATAACACCAAATTTAAGACACTTGCTTCCCATTTACACCTGAGACCTTGAAACTCTAGCAAATCACAGGACACGAGGAAGGTAAAATTGTTAATTGGGACCAATTTGGACATTTCCACTTAGGGATGTACTCATTTTTGTTGCCAAGGTTTAGACATTAATGGTTGTGTGTTGCGTTATTTAGAGGGGACACAACATTATACACTGTTATACATGCTGTGCACTCTACTTTACACTGTAACAGAGTGTCATTTCTTCACATATTTACAAAAATGTGAGGGG
This sequence comes from Hyla sarda, assembly GCF_029499605.1. NCBI lineage: Eukaryota > Metazoa > Chordata > Amphibia > Anura > Hylidae > Hyla > Hyla sarda. The sequence continues at coordinate 411,075,919 of NC_079191.1, forward strand.
TGGACCCCCTTATGTGAGATACCGTAGATAGCATAGGATGAGGCCATTTAAAATAGCTGATGGCTATTGCTCACCTTCTCTGTATCACATCCGGGGTAGACATGAATTTTGTCCCAACCACTATCCCTTCCTAATGAACTGCCCTAAACCGCAGCTACCAACTGAGCAGCAGTTTCTACACTCGCTAAGTACATGGACTGACAGGGAAGTCAGACAAGCCAGTTTAGCAACACATGAGCAGGAATATGCAAAATCAGCAGACAAAAGAGTAAAACAGGGACTAGCCATAGAGCAAAAACATAGAGGAGAGCGGAGTACAAATTCAGAAAAGGATAAAAGACATGCAAGGGTCCAATCAGGAGGGGAGAAAAGTACAAAATCAGCAGGAAAAGTCAGGGTCAGGTTACAGAAGCTCAGGGTATAGAAATGCTAGTAAAGAGAACAATCCCCAATCACGGGACCAGAATAAAGACACAGAGCAGTTGAAATAAACCACCGCTGAGAGGTGTAAGCACTGGTGCCACAACTGATTTGCCCAACACTCACCCCTCCTCTCTGGCAATGAGGAATGCCTCCCAATTCCAAAGAGGGGACTAAAGGATGCACTGGAGTCAAGCCAGGTAAGTTTATTAAACTCCCCCCTCCCTATACAAATATGTCTGCACAGGTCACATGACATGCCCAAAACACTCTTGTCACGATTCGGCTTCCAGGTAGTGGATCCTCTGTGCCAGAGAGGGATTGGCGTGGACCGTGCTAGTGGACCGGTTCTAAGCCACTACTGGTTTTCACCAGAGCCCGCCGCAAAGCGGGATGGTCTTGCTGCGGCGGTAGTGACCAGGTCGTATCCACTAGCAACGGCTCACCTCTCTGGCTGCTGAAGATAGGCGCGGTACAAGGGAGTAGGCAGAAGCAAGGTCAGACGTAGCAGAAGGTCGGGGGCAGGCGGCAAGGTTCGTAGTCAGGATGGGTAGCAGAAGTTCAGGTACACAGGCTTTGGACACACTAAACGCTTTCACTGGCACAAGGCAACAAGATCCGGCAAGGGAGTGCAAGGGAGGAGACTAGATATAGCCAGGGAGCAGGTGGGAGCCAATTAAGCTAATTGGGCCAGGCACCAATCATTGGTGCACTGGCCCTTTAAGTCTCAGAGAGCTGGCGCGCGCGCGCCCTAGAGAGCGGAGCCGCGCACATGACAGCAGGGGACCGGGACGGGTAAGTGACCTGGGATGCGATTCGCGAGCGGGCGCGTCCCGCTGTGCGAATCGCATCCCCAACGGCCAAAACAGTGCAGCGCTCCCGGTCAGCGGGACTGACCGGGGCGCTGCAGGGAGAAAGACGCCGTGAGCGCTCCGGGGAGGAGCGGGGACCCGGAGCGCTAGGCGTAACAGTACCCCCCCCCTTAGGTCTCCCCTTCTCTTTGTCCGGTAACTGCCTCCCCTGGGATGAGGACACCGGGAAAGAATGGAGGGTTTCCTCAACGGCAGGCAGTACAGCAGGAGTGGGAATGGGGAGGGAGGGCAGAGGGCGAGGCCTGGCACGGGGCAGTGTGACACCAGGACGGGGGCCATGGGGAGGCACAGAGGCTTGCCTGATGGGACTGGGAGGGGGGGAGAGACACTTCCTGTGGCAGGCAGAGTCCCAGTTCCTGATCTCCCCGGTGGTCCAATCAATGGTGGGGGAATGAAGCCGGAGCCAAGGCAGACCGAGGAGGACCTCAGAGGTACAGTTGGGGAGAATGAAGAACTCAATCCTTTCGTGGTGGGGTCCGATAGACATCAGGAGGGGTTCTGTGCGGTAACGCACGGTGCAGTCCAATCTGGCTCCGTTGACCGCGGAAATGTAGAGCGGTTTGACGAGACGGGTCACCGGGATGCTGAATCTATTAACAAAGGACTCCAACATAAAATTCCCGGAGGCACCAGAGTCCAAGCAGGCCACGGCTGAGATGGAGGAGTTGGCTGTAGAGGAAATCCGCACGGGCACCGTGAGACGTGGAGAAGAAGACTTAGAAGCAAAAGATGCCACACCCACGTGAGCTGGGTGCGTGCGTGCGTTTCCCAGGCGTGGAGGACGGATAGGGCAATCCACCAAGAAATGCTCAGTACTGGCACAGTACAGACAGAGATTTTCTTCTCTACGGCGATTCCTCTCTTCCTGGGTCAGGCGAGACCGATCCACTTGCATGGCCTCCTCGGCGGGAGGCCCAGGCGAAGACTGCAAAGGATGCTGTGGGAGAGGTGCCCAGAGATCTAAGTCTTTTTCCTGGCGGAGCTCTTGGTGTCGCTCAGAAAAACGCATGTCAATGCGGGTAGCCAAATGGATGAGTTCTTGGAGGTTGGCAGGAATCTCTCGTGTGGCCAGCACATCCTTGATGCGACTGGATAGGCCTTTTTTAAAGGTCGCGCAGAGAGCCTCATTATTCCAGGATAGTTCAGAAGCAAAAGTACGGAATTGTATGGCGTACTCGCCAACGGAAGAATTACCCTGGACCAGGTTCAGCAAGGCAGTCTCAGCAGAAGAGGCTCGGGCAGGTTCCTCAAAGACACTTCGGACTTCAGCAAAGAAGGACTGGACTGTGGCTGTGGCAGGATCATTGCGGTCCCAGAGCGGTGTGGCCCAAGACAAGGCCTTTCCTGAAAGAAGACTTACTACGAATGCCACCTTAGACCGTTCAGTAGGAAACAAGTCTGACAACATCTCCATATGCAGGGAACACTGAGACAAAAATCCACGGCAGAGTCTGGAGTCCCCATCAAATTTGTCCGGCAGGGACAAGCGGAGGTTAGGAGCGGCCACTCGCTGCGGAGGAGGTGCAGGAGCTGGCGGAGGAGATGGTTGCTGCTGTAGCAGAGGCAGAATTTGCTGTAACATGGCGGTCAACTGCGACAGCTGCTGTCCCTGTTGGGCAATCTGCTGCGATTGCTGAGCGACCACCGTGGGAAGATCAGCGAGACTTGGCAGCGGCACCTCAGCGGGATCCATGGCCGGATCTACTATCACGATTCGGCTTCCAGGTAGTGGATCCTCTGTGCCAGAGAGGGATTGGCGTGGACCGTGCTAGTGGACCGGTTCTAAGCCACTACTGGTTTTCACCAGAGCCCGCCGCAAAGCGGGATGGTCTTGCTGCGGCGGTAGTGACCAGGTCGTATCCACTAGCAACGGCTCACCTCTCTGGCTGCTGAAGATAGGCGCGGTACAAGGGAGTAGGCAGAAGCAAGGTCAGACGTAGCAGAAGGTCGGGGGCAGGCGGCAAGGTTCGTAGTCAGGATGGGTAGCAGAAGTTCAGGTACACAGGCTTTGGACACACTAAACGCTTTCACTGGCACAAGGCAACAAGATCCGGCAAGGGAGTGCAAGGGAGGAGACTAGATATAGCCAGGGAGCAGGTGGGAGCCAATTAAGCTAATTGGGCCAGGCACCAATCATTGGTGCACTGGCCCTTTAAGTCTCAGAGAGCTGGCGCGCGCGCGCCCTAGAGAGCGGAGCCGCGCGCGCCAGCACATGACAGCAGGGGACCGGGACGGGTAAGTGACCTGGGATGCGATTCGCGAGCGGGCGCGTCCCGCTGTGCGAATCGCATCCCCAACGGCCAAAACAGTGCAGCGCTCCCGGTCAGCGGGACTGACCGGGGCGCTGCAGGGAGAAAGACGCCGTGAGCGCTCCGGGGAGGAGCGGGGACCCGGAGCGCTAGGCGTAACAACTCTCCCCTAGAAGTCAATGAGTCCCCTTCAGTATACTGTTTCTTGCGTCTGCATATTAGTATTTCCCAACCAGGGTGCATCCCGCTATTGCAAATCTACAACTTCTAAATGCCTGGACAGCCTTTGGTTGTGAAAACCTGCTTGGGCAATAAAATTACAAAATTTACAAAACTTAAATAAAATAAAAAATAGAAGTGGATTAGAAACCAAATATGTGTGTTCAGTATCGGGCTCTAATCAGTGCAAAAAAGAGGCATAGAGAATCAGTTCTTGGTAAAAAGGCAGTCAACACTGAAAACAGTAAAAACATAAGGATGAAAAGGGCTAAAAGTAAAATAGCGATTAAATTAAATTATAACATATCAAATAATGCTTAAAAAAGACTATAAGTAACGTGAAATGCAAAGTAGCTCAATTCTTCAACGAATAAACAGATCTGAAAGAATGAAAGATAGAACAGCCGAGGCTCGAGCCATAATCTTCGTGTAGCGGTCGTCTATTTCTCAGCTGTTTTCTCTGGCTACTGTACAGCCCGTCCTCTTTATTCCAGTTTGATTAAACAGGTTTCGTTACATTACTGTTCTCTATACATCTCAAGTGTCGGCTTTATTTAGCTTGGCACCCAGCAGAGTCCATGTAGGTTGTCATGCAGCTCCACGGATGGTTAGACGATCCTTTATAGTGTGCATCCTGCATGGAACAGTTCAGGTCACGCTCACTTCTATTGTATAAGATCCTCTTTATTTTTTACTTCCTGCATCCTAAATACACATTTCAAGGTTCACCTGTACAGCAATGTGCAAATAATTTGAAATTTTAAATTTCTGTGGATGATCTCCTACTATGTGACTCTATGGAAGTCTATTCAACAACACTGCAAGGATCTGAGGGGAACTTTGCAATTATCACAAGTGCTGAGTGTCCTAGATACGGGGTTCCCAGCCAAGTACCCCCTACCGCACCTAATAAAAGCACAAAGCAAAAAGCCCTTAGGCACATATAGTTAGCGAGTTGTAATACCATATTAGTGTCAGAAAAGAAATTGTTACAGAAAATAGTCCTGATATTGTGAAAGGGATCACAGAGCCAGCTACTGGGACTGAGAGGAAGTGGTGATGGGATGTAGTATTCGTATCGTTCATGATATGCACAAAATGCATAAGGGTCCTGATTTACTAAGAGTGTCGGGTTATTTTCAGAGTGTTCATTTTTTTTCCCCGACAATTTTTTCTCACGCGTATTTATCAATGTTTCGCACATGTCGGGAAAATTCTGTCGCATGATATTAAATTCTGTCGCACGGGGAAAAAAAGTGTTGCACAGAAAAAATAAAGCGTAAAGCAATAAATAAAGCAAAGTAACTCTGCGCCAGGACGTAACTTTACATTCATGGTCGTTAATGGGTTAACAAACAAAAAGTGAAAAAAAAGGAGTGAAAGCCAAGATTTAAAAAAAAAAGAGAAATTCCCAAAAAAAACTAATAAAAAAAAATGAAAAATGTAATTTAAAAAAGCTACTAAGGGGACAAAGTAACAGGATACTCAAAAACCCCACACTTTTTAACAGATTCCCCACACCTCAAGGCAGTCGGGTTTTCAAGTTCAGTAATTCACTTTTTTTCTGGTGGGTTTTTAAATACAACTGTCGGGTTTTCAGGAAAATGTCAGGAACATGGCCCTAATTATGCAAACCACTCCCCTTTAGTCGGGTTAAAAAATATTCAGAGTAATTGGCAAACCTTCAGCTTTTTACCAGTAATATATGTCGCACAAAGTGTGGCAGGGGATGTACAAATTGTGTCGCATAACGCAATAAAATTGGCAGGATCTTGTTAGTAAATCAGGGCTAAGATATAACTTCCATTTGCATAACATTTTTAATATAATGTAGATAATTCTATTATATGTATATTTGTAATATACATTGGTCAAAATGTTTATATTTTTGGGATGGAAAAATGCTGTCCCTGCAGCATTTACCTGTGTGTTTCTGTACAGAACGAGTAGGGCTCTGTGTGCCGGCTTCTGGCTTGTCAATCATCCTGCTGTGTGAGTCGGAGGCATGTGTTACGCCGAGCGCTCCGGGTCCCCGCTCCTCCCCGGAGTGCTCACAGTGTTCTCCTATTCGCTGCGCCCCGGTCAGACCTGCCGACCGGGTGCGCTGCGATAATGTTCCCAGCCGGGATGCGATTCGCGATGTGGGACGTGCCCGCTCGCGATGCGCATCCCGACTCGCTTACCAGACCCGTTCCCCGTCTGTGCTGTCCCGGCGCGCGGCCCTGCTCCCTAGGGCGTGCGCGCCGGGTCTTTGCGATTTAAAGGGCCGGTGCGCCACTGATTGGCGCATGAGGTTTTAATCAGTACCATCACCTGTGCACTTCCATACTTATACCTCCTTCCCCTTCACTCCCTTGCCGGATCTTGTTGCCATTGTGCCAGTGAAAGCGTTTCCTTGTGTGTTCCTAGCCTGTGTTCCAGACCTCCTGCCGTTGCCCCTGACTACGATCCTTGCTGCCTGCCCTGACCTTCTGCTACGTCCGACCTTGCTCTTGTCTACTCCCTTGTACCGCGCTTATCTCAGCAGTCAGAGAGGTTGAGCCGTTGCCGGTGGATACGACCTGGTTGCTACCGCCGCTGCAAGACCATCCCGCTTTGCGGCGGGCTCTGGTGAATACCAGTAGCAACTTAGAACCGGTCCACCGACACGGTCCACGCCAATCCCTCTCTGGCACAGAGGATCCACCTCCAGCCAGCCAAATCGTGACAGTAGATCCGGCCATGGATCCCGCTGAGGTCCTGCTGCCAGTTGTCGCTGACCTCACCACGGTGGTCGCCCAGCAGTCGCAACAGATAGCGCAACAAGGCCACCAGCTGTCTCAACTGACAGTGATGCTACAGCAGCTACTACCACAGCTTCAACAATCATCTCCTCCGCCAGCTCCTGCACCTCCTCCGCAGCGAGTGGCCGCATCCAGCCTCCGTTTATCTCTGCCGGACAAATTTGATGGGGACTCTAAATTTTGCCGTGGTTTTCTTTCACAATGTTCCCTGCATTTGGAGATGATGCCGGACCAGTTTCCAACTGAAAGGTCAAAGATGGCTTTCGTAGTCAGCCTTCTGTCTGGGAAAGCCCTGTCTTGGGCCACGCCGCTCTGGGACCGCAAAGATCCTGTCACTGCCTCTGTACACTCTTTCTTCACGGAGATTCGAAGTGTCTTCAAGGAACCTGCCCGAGCCTCTTCTGCCGAGACTGCCCTGCTGAACCTGGTCCAGGGTAATTCTTCTGTTGGCGAGTACACCATCCAATTCCGTACTCTCGCCTCCGAATTGTCCTGGAATAACGAGGCCCTCTGCGCGACCTTTAAAAAAGGCCTATCCAGTAACATCAAAGATGTGCTGGCCGCACGAGAAATCCCTGCTAACCTGCATGAACTTATTCATCTTGCCACCCGCATTGACACGCGTTTTTCGGAAAGGCGTCAGGAGCTCCGCCAGGATATGGACTTTGTTCGCACGAGGCTGTTTCTCTCCCCGGCTCCTCTCTCCTCTGGTCCACTGCAATCCGTTCCTGTGCCTTCCGCCGTGGAGGCTATGCAAGTTGACCGGTCTCGCTTGACACCTCAAGAGAGGACACGACGCTGCATGGAGAACCTTTGCCTGTACTGTGCCAGTACCGAACATTTCTTGAAGGATTGTCCTATCCGACCTCCACGTCAGGAAAGACGCACTCTGATTCCGCACAAAGGTGAGACAGCTCTTGATGTGAACTCTGCTTCTCCTCGTCTTACTGTGCCTGTGCGGATTTCTTCTTCTACCTTCTCCTTCTCAGCTGTGGCCTTCTTGGGTTCCGGATCTGCAAGAAATTTTATTTTGGCCTCTTTCATCGACAGGTTCAACATCCCGGTGACCAGTCTCGCCAGACCCCTCTACATCGCCTCTGTTAATAATGAAAGATTGGACTGTACTGTGCGTTACCGCACGGAACCCCTCTTAATGTGCATCGGACCCCATCAGGAAAAGATTGAATTTCTGGTCCTCTCTAACTGCACTTCGGAAATTCTTCTTGGACTACCGTGGCTTCAACGCCATTCCCCTACCCTCGATTGGACCACCGGGGAGATGAAGAACTGGGGTACTACTTGCCACAAGAACTTTCTTAAGCCTGCTCCCTGTACTGTCAGTCAAGACCCTGTGGCCCCTCCGATATCTGGTCTCCCCAAGGCCTATCTGGATTATGCTGATGTTTTTTGCAAAAAACAAGCAGAGACTTTGCCTCCTCACAGGCCTTATGACTGTCCTATTGACCTCCTCCCTGGTACTACTCCACCCCGGGGCAGAATCTATCCTCTGTCTGTTCCGGAAACACAAGCCATGTCGGAGTACATCCAAGAGAATTTAAAAAAGGGGTTTATCCGCAAGTCTTCCTCCCCTGCCGGAGCTGGATTTTTCTTCGTTTCCAAAAAAGACGGCTCCTTACGCCCTTGCATTGATTACCGCGGACTTAATAAAATCACTGTAAAAAAACGCTATCCCCTACCTCTTATCTCGGAACTCTTTGATCGCCTACGAGGCGCCCACATCTTTACCAAGCTGAACTTAAGAGGTGCATATAATCTCATCCGCATCAGGGAGGGGGACGAGTGGAAGACCGCGTTTAACACCAGAGATGGACACTTTGAATATCTGGTTATGCCCTTTGGGTTTGGCAACGCCCCTGCCGTCTTCCAAGACTTTGTAAATGAAATTTTTCGTGATCTTCTATATACCTGTGTTGTGGTCTACCTAGACGATATTTTGATTTTTTCTGCTAACCTAGAAGAACACCGCCAGCATGTCCGCATGGTTCTGCAGAGACTTCGGGACAATCAATTATATGCCAAAATGGAAAAATTTCTCTTTGAATGTCAATCTCTTCCCTTCCTGGCCAGGGACTCCAAATAGACCCAGATAAACTATCAGCCGCATTGGATTGGCCACGCCCCTCCGGACTCTGTGCTATCCAACGTTTTTTGGGGTTTGCCAATTATTACAGACAATTTATTCCGCACTTTTCCACTATTGTGGCCCCTATCGTGGCCCTAACCAAGAAAAACACCAACCCTAAGTCCTGGTCTCCTCAAGTGGAAGATGCATTCAATCATCTCAAAACTGCCTTTTCTTCTGCTCCCGTACTCTCCAGACCTGATCCATCTAAGCCCTTCTCGCTGGAGGTAGACGCCTCCTCGGTGGGAGCTGGAGCAGTACTCCTACAAAAAAATTCTTCCGGACATGCTGTTAATTGTGGTTTCTTTTCTAGGACCTTCTCTCCGGCGGAGAAAAACTACTCCATTGGTGATTGAGAACTACTGGCCATAAAATTGGCGCTTGAGGAATGGAGGCACCTGCTGGAGGGATCCAAATATCCAGTTATTATATACACTGATCACAAGAATCTCTCTTATCTTCAGTCTGCCCAACGGCTGAACCCTCGCCAGGCTAGGTGGTTGTTGTTCTTTGTCTTCAGTGCAAAGAGCCGTGCTTGTCCTCAGTGTAGAGAGCCATGCTTGTCCTCAGAATACAGAGCCTTGCTTGTCCTCACTGCACAGAGCCCTGCTTGTCCTCAGTGTACAGAGCCCTGCTTGTCCTCAGTGTACAGGGCCCTGCTTGTCCTGAGTGTACAGAGCCCTGCTCGTCCTCAGTGTACAGAGCCCTGCTTGTCCTCAGTGTACAAAGCCTTGCTTGTCCTGAGTGTACAGAGCCCTGCTTGCCCTGAGTGTACAGAGCCCTGCTCATCCTCAGTGTACAGAGCCCTGCTTGTCCTCAGTGTACAGAGCCCTGCTTGTTCTCATTGTACAGAGCCCTGCTTGTCCTCAGTGCACAGAACCCTGCTTGTCCTGAGTGTAGAGAGCCCTGCTTGTCCTCACTGTACAGAGCCCTGCTTATCTTGCCCTCACTTCCTTTATTTGAACTCCTCACAGAGACACACAGGCAATAAGTACACTGACAAGACAGCATTTTCCACCCAAAAATACATTACATTATATTATCTACATTATATAAAACGTTTTTGCAAATGACAGCGCCCATGTAAATGATGTTAAAGGGAATTTGCAAAGAAGAAAAAGCAGTCGAGTCTATTTACATCATGTTATACAGCAACAGGTACATAGAAGCTAGATATTTTGTTTTGTGCAAAAAAAAAGAAAATCCATTTAACCCTTACATACCACATGACATATATTTACGTGATGGGTTGCCATATGTTAACAACACATAACTTCTATTTACGCCATGCACCATTAACTGTCTAGAACTGTGTTCGCTTCATAGAACATTAGAGACAGCTTCCATCAGTAGCCAACATTACACAGTCAATGACATTAACCCTTTACATGCCATGATCTATGCTAATCACGACATCTAAAGTTGAAAATTACAGGTGCCAGGGGTTTAGGAGCTCTCATCGGACCCTCACAGCTTGACCTTGGGGTCCAATGACATGGCGGTCGGAGGTCTCTCCCTTACCTACTTGCTGCTCGGCTATCCTCTTCTAGTACAGGCTGGGTCAGTCGGGTTGTACAAAAAAAAAACGCTGATAACTTTGATCAATGCTATGCTATGGCACAGCATTTTTTTTTCTGTTAGCTATCCACCAATTGCCTGTAATATTCCCATATGGGGCTCGAAAAATGTGAACAAAATATTTTAGAAAGCAATAAATAACTGTGAACAAGCCCCTCTGCTAATAAAAGTTTAAATCACCCCCTTTTTTTTTAACAAAAACATTATAAAGGTGTAAATGAAAACAAAATCTATATAAAATGGGTATCCTTTCAATTGTACTGACCTAGAAAATAAAGATACCATGTGCACTGCGTAGAATATAAACCTTCCAAATTTGTTTTTTGTTTTTTTCCAATTTCGTCCCACAAATATTTTTTGGGGCTTTGCTGTCAATTTTATGGTAAAATGGGCAATGTCATTACAAAGTAGCTGAGGAATGGCACCTCTGTGGCCAGTTATTTGCTGTGCAGCAATATGATGCATTGGGCCCTAGCATCAGGAAATGAAGATCATCGGAGACCGGGTGCTGGGGTCGGTGCAAGACTACTATAGTCCCGCCTAAGCTAGTGATTGGCTGAGCAGCACTCTGAAGTATCGGGCACCAGGAAGTGAAGAGTGGGGGAGACCAGTAGCAGGGATACTGGAGGCTACGTAGGACCAAGGGAGATAACCTACCATTTTGTTTAATCAGACAGCCTGGCCATGTTTTAGAAAAACACTTTTCAACTGACATCCCCCTTAATCTATTGATTGACATCCCTAGGATTCTGTGTTTAGGAGTCCAGTGGGCAGTCTTACTCAATGATTGGCAGTATTTCAGAAAAAGCTGTCACTATTAGGACCACCCACATAAGAATCAAATGTGGAGGATAGAACAAGACTTCAAAGAGAGTTCAGGAATTGCATCGGTGCAACAGAGGTGCAAGGACTTCGGAGTGAACACTTTATTATCCAAGTGTAAAACAAAAATAGAGAAAAAGAAACACAGCCGCACATCCACCATTTGTATTTTGATCTGTTTGCTTCTCAGCATAAATTCAAACACTAACAGGTTGTTAATATAAATTTTGTTCAAAAAGTACACACCCACTCGCCACATCAAGGCCACCTATTTAGAGTGGGTCCCTAACCCAACATTGGCATAGCGCCGGGCGGCGGCCACCACCACAGCAACACCATGCCCACAGGGGGAGCAACCCAGTGACCAGGCAGCCCCACTGCAGCCTGACCAAGCCCCTGGCTCTGGGCCACACCTCGCCACAGACAAAGCATCACAGAAACAATGACCGCCTCAGTGCAACCACACCAGTGTGAATACCTACCAAGTGCTCCTTGCCAGAGGGCTGGGAGAATGCTAGGAGGAATCCCATATGCAGTCTCCTGCTAATTAAAAATGTCTGGGCCAAATGGGTGGAACAGAGTGCTGGCTAGGAAAGAGGGGACAGACTATAATTGTAAAACAAAAATAGATAAAAAGACGCAACTTCGGAGTGAACACTTTATTATCCAAGATGCTACAATTGTAAAAAAAAAAAAAAATAGAGAAAAAGATGCAATTTCGGTGTGAACTCTTTACTATCCAAGACGCAACGCGTTTCGCTGCGCATGCGCAGCGAAACGCGTTGCATCTTGGATAATAAAGGGTTCACTCCGAAGTCCTTGCACCTCGATTGTTTTTATCCTGGTCAGTGCTGATGAATTCCTGAACTCTCTTTGAAGTCTTGTTCTATTCTCCACGTTTATATCAGAAAGGCTGCAGACGGGATATCTGTTTTCTATACAAGTGCTGTCCATTGTTGTGTACGCAGGTACACAGCCTGAGTTGGTAAGCGACGGCCTACTCCCCTCCCCCCTCACTAGATTACTCGTGGTACTCCACATGGAACGCCTCTGTTTCTCTTTTAAGAATCAAGTAATCAGACATCTGAATAATTAATATTTATACTCAATATTTTACAAAATGATATATCAATCTGCTCAGGTCCTCCTTCTCTATAACATGATGCTGACCTTTTTTATGTTCAATCTGACAGCTTCCCTCGTGCTTTTTTGTTTTTGGATGGAAGGCTGATGAATAATTCCAGTGCCACACATAAGGCACCTACTGTAACCTTTGCACCCTGTATAGCAGTAGTCTCCAAACTGTGGACCTAATGCTGATGCAACAGTTTTGCAACAGCTGGAGATCCACAGCTTGGAGACAAAACCTGTCCAGAGGAAAAGTTTACCAGTTGCCCATAGCAACCAATCAGATTGCTTCTTTCATTTTTGAAAAGGCCTCTGAAAAATGAAAGAAGCGATCTGATTGCAACTTTTCCTCTGGACGGGTTTTGATAAATCTCCCCCCAAGGTTCTATAGCTAAATCTGTGGCCATAGTTTTCCATAGGTTGTATCTGACATTGCAGCTTGGCTTTATTGAAGTGAGTACAGATGTAACATCACACACAACCTGGGGACAGGTGTGGCCCTAGATTTGGAAGAATGTAGTAATTTTTTTTTCCTAATCCTGGAAACCTTTAACTGGTTAAATTATGACAGGCAGACAAAGTGTTGTTCCAACTATTACATATTTATATAAGGATGAGGTGGATTTTGGATGCGAAACCCTCCACGACCCATTACAGTAAAGACGTATGAGTAAACTTCTCCTGGAGAGGCAAGGTCTTCCATCCATACTAGGCAAAAGTCCACAAGAAGGAAAAAATGTGACGGCTCCTGTCGACTTTACAAAATGTGTTCCCACATTTCGACATTTCAGCAAAACAATGATGCCCTAACCATATCATGGATGAAAACTTAGGGGTCAAGTTAGCTTGTGGGCTTGTCATCTCCGGGGTCGTCAAATAAAGAGATTTCCACTATGACACAATGGAAAAAGTTGTCGTGACCAGCTTATTCTCATCACATAGGGCAAAGGTTTGACAAGTTAAACCCAGGGCCAGTGTTTTCCAAGTGCAGTCCTCAAGTACCCCCAACAGGTCATGATTTGAGGATATCCCATACAGAGAGAACACTTGTGGTGATACCTGAGGCACGAACCAAACATGACCTGTTGGGATATTTGAGGGTACTTTCTTTTGGCTAACAGTTATCTTTTCTGATCCCCCAAGCCAAGTATCTGAATGAAGAGAAGAAGGGTAAGTGGATTAGCTATCCAAGAAGAAAAGGATAGGGCAATTGAAATTCATCATGCCCGATCCTTTACTCCCCCAACATCCCCTGTCAGAAGTGGATATGTGTAATCCTTAAAGGGGTATTCCGGGCAAAAACATCTTATCCCCTGTCGAAAGGATAGGGGATAAGATGTCTGATCGGGGGGGGCCCGCCGCTGGGACCCCCGAGATCTCCCTGCAGTAGCCCGCATTCTATGCGTAGCTGCGTCTGCAGTTTTGGAAACCGCCGGGCTTCCGAGACGGGGATGTGATGTCACGCCACGCACCCTCCATTCATGTCTATGGGAGGGGGCGTTGCGGGCGTTTTTTTGTTTTTGTTTTTTTTTAAAGTGGTACTCCACTGGAAAAAAAAATTTGTAAATCAACTGGTGCCAGAAAGTTAAACAGATTTGTAAATTACTTCTATTAAAAATTTTAATCCTTCTAGCACTTATCAGCTGCTGTATGATCCACAGGAAGTTCTTTTCTTTTTTAATTTCCTTTCTGTCTGACCACAGTGCTCTCTGCTGACACCTCTGTCCATGTCAGGAACTGTCCAGAGCAGGATAGGTTTTCTATGAGGATTTCCTCCTACTCTGGACAGTTCCTAAAATGGACAGAAGTGTCAGCAGAGAGCACTGTGTTCAGGCAGAAAGGAAATTCAAAAAGAAAAGAACTTCCTGTGGAGCATACAGCAGCTGAAAAGTACTGAAAGGGTTAAGATTTTTTAATAGAGGTAATATTCAAATCTGTTTAACTTTCTGGCAGCGGTTGATTTAAAACATTTTTTTTTCCACCAGAGTACCCCTATAAGTAGAACAATTATACAAAAGCTGTATAAATATGTGTGGTAAGCCTCGGGGGGGTGTAGAGTAGCTGGGGTGTTGCTGAGCAGGTATCAGGGGTTTATTAACCATTGTCACTCGTGACGTCAGGGTGAGGGTTAAATGCTGAGGTAATGCTGGGCCTATCACCACCCTTCCCAAGAGCGATAGGTGAGTGCAGAATAACGTATTGTTCACAACCAGTGCTTAGCTGAAAACTTGTTGAAACTTTACTGAAGATTTTCTGTAACATGTAGTAACCAGTAACAGTCCAGATAACAGAGTCTATATACAGCTGAAGCAGCGATTGACAGTGGTTGGGACAGGGTAAGTTCTCTTTAGTTTAGGAGGATTTTGTAGCATAGATCCGCTGGATTTAGGGGTAGGTTTAGGTCCAGTGATCTTGCGGAGATAGCAGGGAATTGTAAGAACTCACAGTCTTGAGCATAGGCCGAGGCCGCAAGGCTTATGCCTAGTAATTGTCTATGGAAGTTGCGGAGGTCCTACCTCATCCAGTGTCAGCAACCCAAGAGAGTGATTATTGGCTGCATCTCCCTTATATGGGCAGGGGCTGAGCGATTTTGGATTGGTCCATAACAGCTGTCACTCACCATTACATGGCATTGTGGGTGAACACCTGACACAAGAACCACCGAAGGTCCTTCAACAAACCATAGAGTTCTGAACACAGGACCTAAGGTCCTGCAACGCTAACAGGTAGGCATTTAAATATACATATTTACACTGACATTTATATGAATATTAGCTAACTGAGGGGTGACGAGGGGCTAACTAGAAAAGAGGGAGCCCACCGTTCCTAGGAACTCTGACTTTAGGGACCTCTACCAAGGTATGGTATGCAATACGGTACCGGGACACCACATATGGGTATAGTTTTTAATGTATTGACTCAAAGAAAAAGAATAAAGATAACATTTTTACTGAAAAGTGCCCTGCCTAATAACAAAACCTACCAAAAGTAGCAAAATTATGTTTTTGTGTTGTTATTTTTTTTTATTTCCCTGCACAAAATTATTTTTTTTTTATTTGCCATACATTTCATGGTAAAACAGAAAGTGCAATTGCAGAGTACAATTGGTCAAGCTTAAAAAAAGCCAAAAACCAGGAAAAAATCCATTCACCTCTCCATGTAGATTGTAGGTGCTGAGGAGTGAGTGTATGCAAAGCATTGTGCCTGTTCAAGCATTTATCTCTGACCAGATGCCTATTTGGAGCTAAATTGCATAGGGTGCAAAGCAGAAGAAAAAGCACAGTGGGAATTAAGAAGGCTGAGCAAGTTTAATAGGCAAAATCCACCTGACATGTTCCCTTTAATGGGATAGTACGTAATCATATGCTCTTGGAGTGATCATCCCCGATAGCCCTCGGGCTGGGGAGTGAATATTGATGAGGCAGGGGAGCTTGGCAAGCCGGCTCCCGGCCTCCAAAGCACTCTGGTGCACAATAAGAATTAAAGAATAAACAGTTACAACTTTGTAAATAAAAAGCCACGAATGAGGGGTGACCCTTAATTTTACAACTACTAACCCACACTATAACCTAGTATATTGGGTTTAGTGCGGGTGAATCAGCTGTAAGATTCTATTTAATAAAGGCTAAATGTGCAAATATTACCATTATTATACCGTACATGGCGCAAATGGAATACAGTATTAAAGGGGTACTCCGGTGGAAAACTTTTTTTTTTTAATCAACTGGTGCTAGAAAGTTAAACAGATTTGTAAATTACTTCTATTAAAAATGTTTTAATCCTTCCAGTACTTATTAGCTGCTGAATACTCCAGAGGAAATTATTTTCTTTTTGGAACACAGAGCTCTCTGCTGACATCTCTTTCCCTTTTAGGAACTGTCCATTCCAGCATATGTTTGCTATGGGGATTTTCTCCTATTCTGGACAGTTCTTAAAATGGACAGAGATGTCAGCAGATAGCACTGTGCTCTTGATGTCAGCAGAGAGCTCTGTATTCCAAAAAGAAAATAATTTCCTCTGTAGTATTCAGCAGCCAATAAGTACTGGAAGGATTAAGATTTTTTAATACAAGTACTTTACAAATCTATATAGAAAGAAAAAGGAATGTCCGGCACTGCTGCAGATGATAGATATTGGATGACGGTACAAGGTACAGGGTCCAAGAGAACTGAGAATGGAGGAAAGGCAGTGATCTGACTGCAATGGATAAGTGCAATAATCCAACGATGTAGAGGTAAAGAAACACAATCGGCACTCACCGGTCTTCTCCAAAAATGACTTATTTAATGCAAAATACTCACATAGAACTTCGACAATAGGGGAGAGGGATGAGGTGCATGGGGGTTTTACCCCCCTGCACCTCATCCCTCTCACCTATTGTCGAAGTTCTATGTGAGTATTTTGCATTAAATAAGTCATTTTTGGAGAAGACCGGTGAGTGCCGATTGTGTTTCTTTACCTCTACATTGTTTAATTTACAAATCTGTTTAACTTTCTGGCACCAGTTGATTTAAAAAAAAAAAGTTTTCCACCGGAGTACCCCTTTAACACTGGGATTTGTGGCATATGATATCCAAATATGGATTTGTGCCCAGATTATTGTCTCCTATTCCTATTCATTTAATCACTTTATCTTGAAAATTAGATGTAAGATAACACTGTAATTTCCACATATCAAACCCAGTAATACAAGAAGGAAGTAATAACCTTGATCCGAAAATATTTTTTTAAGAAATATCAACAAATGGTACAAGTAAAAGTAATCTGTGATATAATTCATTATAAAATATTGCTTTATTACATTACATTATAGATCTGCTGTAAGGTTCACAAAGCCGCTTAGCCAAAAAGCTTGAATTTCACCATAAGGAATATAATACAATGGCTGGACTGAACACTTGAGACAATACTGTACTCTGCTGGTTTTCCCATTGATGTACAGAAGACAAGCTTGTTCTGTTTCCTCTTATGATCTGTATGGCTGAGTGTGTGTTAGAAAAACTAAGAGGATCAAAACATAAAATAAGACAATGGACTTACAGTGCCAGACGCGGCTGACGCCAGAGAACATGTTCAATGACTTAACCTATTGAGCCGCTGGAACCTACCAATAGTCCACTGCAAAGTCTGCACAGCTGCAATGTTTTAACAGGTGTGAACTGGTAGATTCACAAGGACCAAATCACGATTAGCGCTGAGGTTTGAACGAAAAAAAATAAAAAAAAGGGGGGAAAAAAAGGAATCATCTGTTTAAAGTCTCGAAGACTGGCTTAACATGTGAAAAAGGTTATGCCTTAAGCCTCCGCAAAGTATGTTCTGCAACTCGTACTAAATATTTCAATTTTTTCCTTGTACAGCATTAGTATGTATCCCGTACCATAACCAGGTAATAGAGATCTACATTATTTTGCTAATCCAGGGTAATCCCACATGTTTGGAATCAGCCAGATAAATAAGGCTAGGTTCACACTGTCGTTGTACACATCGTTCCGACAGACTGACCTACAGAGCTCCATTTACCAAAGCACACGGCAATGTGAACAATCCCTAATATAGTGGAATGAAGCAACTGAATACCAGTTTATTCACATAAATAAGGCCCTGCCATATAAATATAAATATATATCTATATATATATATATATATATATATATATATATATATATATATACATACACACACATATATATACAGTGATCCCTCAACATACGTTGGTAATTCGTTCCAAATGAACCATCGTTACTTGAATCCATTGTATGTTGAGGGATTCGTGTATATAGAAAGTTATACTCTCGTGCCGCTCCGGACCATCACTGCTGCCCTGGATCGTCGCTCTGCATTGCCATCATCACATCCCCGGGGTGTCCCCGCCGCTCCGGACCGTCACCGCTGCCCTGGATCATCGCTCTCCATCGCTGTCATCAAGTCGCCGCACACGCCGCACCTACTGGATGACGGGACTGCGTGCTCGGCGACGTGATGATGACGACAGAGATTTTTTATCTTGTTGATGTGAGAAGACTCTGTAACCTGAATTAAGACTGACATATTATTTTGCTGTATTCTATTTAAATCAATGTAAACATCTATTACCCTTGTCTTTGACTATTTAGTGGTTAACCACGTTCCATAGGCCTTTTATATTCCTCCAAATTCCTAGATCAGTTTTATGTGGTCGTTCGAATCAGAAACGTTTTGTTTTAATCGCATTATATTGACAACATTTCCTAATATTACTAAACAGAATTTCTCATTTCCTTACAGGAGACATAAAATGAAAAATAATTAAATTGTATTTCCAGACTTGTCTGCTAGGCCCAGGTTAGTAGTTTATGCAGCCTATAAAATCTTGGAATCTAGTAACCCACATGATGACGCCGGCTTCTGATCACTACCCGTATGCCTCCACTACAACATCAATTCTTCTTAGAATTAGCTTCTCCCTCAGTGAGAGTTAGAAATTTAAACCATATTTCTTCATGTAAAAGATGTTAAAAGCAACATGTTATAAGCCTTCCCTGTAAATAAATAGAAACATAGCAAAAAAATGTATGAATCCTCCTTCTTTCTTTCCATTGAATGCTGTTTACCTTCCCTTCTTATCTTCCTTCCTTTCTCCTTCATTTTATTCATATTTTCTTCCAACATTCCTCCCTTCATTTCTCCATCCTACTCTACTCCTTTCCTGCTATCTTTCCCCTTTTTTTTACTTCCTTCTCTACTTTCCTTCCTTCCTTTGTCTCTCACTACCTCCGTTATCTTCATTACTTCTTTTATCTTCTGTCTAAATTCCTTTCTTCCTCCTTTCCTATTCCTTCTTTCCATTTGTCCTTATTTATCTTCTTCCAACCATTCACCCTTTGCTCCTTCCTATCTTCATCCATACTTTTCATCCTCCCTTCCCTTCACCTACATTCCAATCTTCATTGCGCCTTATTTTCTTTCTTTATCTTCCTTCCTTTTCTACTTCTCAATTATTATTTTTTTGTCTCTTTATTTCTTCTTCCTTTTTCTCCTCCCTTTTTCTTTAAAGAGTACCTGCCATATCCCATAAAAAAAGTTACGTTACTCAGTACCTAATCCTAATCATGTACATCTTTATGTGTCTAGCACCTATATTTCTCTCACAAATACTTTCTATCTATTGATCGCTTATTTTTTATATTCTATACTCTGAAGGGGGCATGCCTGTCTCTTGTCCTCACTCAGCATGTCTCATCTTCCTCTCTAGGTATGCTGTGCTGTACTGGGTCTCTTCATCCAATCACTGCAGGCTGTTCTTTAACCTCCCCCTCTCTGTTTTCATGCTTCAGTCTGATAGGACAGGAGTGAGCACAGGGGAGTGCTAGTCCCACCTTCAGTTACTGGACTTTGTCCCAGCCTGTGTTTCAAAGATGATGATACAGCCGGGCAGGATTATGTTCTGGATGGTACGAGGACCCCTAGTAATCTTTTTTATAAGCCATTATTTCTATAAAAAAGGAAATACATTTTCCTATGAAGTATATTAGAAAGGTTAATGTTTGCCCAAGATGTACAACAAATAAAAAGTTTTTCAATCTGACAGTGCCCAAAATTCTTTTTTTCTACCTTATATTACATTTTATTTAATCCAACTTTCCTTCCTTCCTACCTCCATCCCTCCCTCATTTGCTCCAAACTTCTTTTTTCTTTTATTTCCTTCCTTCCTCCCTCTTCCGTTTCTTTCCTTCCTACCTTCTTTCCCTCCTTCCTTCCTCCCTTTCTTTTTCCTCCCTCCCTACATGGTATATTTGCTCCTCATTCAGTACCTTATAAATGCCTTAGCGCACAGATCCCTATGTGGTAATAGTTTTCCTTTACTGTTTTGTACATAAGGGTCTCATAACAATTCATTCACACTGCAATTACAAAAAACTAGATAAATATTATAGAATGTTCATTTCCTGCAAACCTTCCATCTGTCTATGCAGAAATATAAATGTGAAATGTTACCATGTTCGCCATTAAGCAATTTATCACCATTTAAAGAGCAAGTTCATGAAAAGTTGTCAATTAAAACCCCTCACTGCCTTGACCTTTTCTTTAGAGTTGAGCAGAAAGCTTTGGAGGAAAGTGAAAGAAAACAATGGAGCATATCCTGGACTGTCAAAGGAAAACAAATACGGGCTCTGCTTTCCCTTCCCGCTCTTCCTGAGAACATTATTGAAGTGCTGATCTTTGGCCTGTTGACTAGGACAAAAAGTCACGGTAACTGACATTCTCAATATTCATTTTGCCCAGAGCTCTGTTCCCCAGGATGTTTGGAAGCGAGAACAGAACTTGCTGGGGTGACCATGGAGAGAACATGGCTAAAGGGGTCATGTGTGCACAGGGCCGGCCTTAGGTGTTCAGGCGCCCTGTGTGAGCTAACCTTGTGATACCCCCCCCCCCCCCCCTATTACCCCATAAACACACACAAAGAAGAAAAAAATCTTTGTAACAAATATTTTTGTTTTATATTTAATCATTCCCCTGCCCCCTTAATCAGTCCCATGTCCCCTTCACCAGTCCCCTGCCCCCCCTTGATCAGATGCAGTATAGTTCACCCACATTAGGTGCAGTATCGTTCCCCCACATTAGGTGCAGTATAGTTCCCCCACATTAGGTGCAGTATAGTTCCCCCACATTAGGTGCAGTATAGTTCCCCACATTAGGTGCAGTATAGTTCTCCACATTAGGTGCAGTATAGTTCTCCACATTAGGTGCTGTATAGCTCTCCACATTAGGTGAAGTATAGTTCCTCACATTAGGTGTAGTATAGTTCCCCACATTAGGTGCAGTATAGTTCCCCACATTAGATGCAGTATAGCTCCCTCACATTAGGTGCAGTATAGTTCCACACATTAGGTGCAGTATAGCTCCCCACATTAGGTGCAGTATAGCCCCACATTAGGAGGAAGCAGGTTCCATACATTAGGTAGTAACAGGTTCCCCACGTTAGGTAGTAGCAGGTTCCCCACATTAGGTAATAGCAGGTTCCCCACATTAGGTAGAAGCAGGTTCCCCACATTAGGTAGAAGCAGGTTCCCCACATTAGGAAGAAGCAGGTTCCCCACATTAGGTAGTAACAGGTTCCCCACATTAGGTAGTAGCAGGTTCCCCACATTAGGTAGTAGCAGGTTCCCCACATTAGGAAGAAGCAGGTTCCCCACATTAGGTAGTAACAGGTTCCCCACATTAGGTAGTAGCAGGTTCCCCACATTAGGTAGTAGCAGGTTCCCCACATTAGGTAGAAGCAGGTTCCCCACATTAGGTAGAAGCAGGTTCCCCACATTAGGTAGTAGCAGGTTCCCCAAATTCGGTAGCATTGTCCAGGCCCATCTGAAGTTTGCCAATGACCATCCGGATGATCCAAAGGAGTAGTGGAAAAAGGTTATGTGGTCTGATGAGACAAAAAATTGAGCTTTTTGGTCTAAACTCTACTCATCATGTTTGGAGGAAGATAAAGGATGAGTACAACCCCAAGAACACCATCCCAACTGTGAAACATAGAGGTGGAAGCATCATTCTTTGGGGCTGCTTTTCTGCAAAGGGGAAAGGACGACTGTACCCTATTGAGGGTAGGATGGATGGGGCCATGTATCGCAAGATCTTGGCCAACAACCTCCTTCCCTCAGTAAGAACATTGAAGATGGGTCATGGCTGGGTTTTCCAGCATGACAACGACCCAAAACACACAGCCAGGGCAACTAAGGAGTGGTTCAGTAAGAAGCATCTCAAGGTCCTGGAGTGGCCCAGCCAGTCTCCAGACCTGAACCCAATAGAAAATCTTTGGAGGGAGATACTTATGCCATGCAATAAAATGCTTATTCATTATTTATTTTTTTATCATACAATGTGATTTTCTGGATTTTTGTTTTAGATTTCGTCTTTCACAGTTGAAGAGTACCTATGACAAAAATTACAGACCTCTACATGCTTTGTAAGTAGGAAAACCTGCAAAATCGACAGTGTATCAAATACTTGTTCTCCCCACTGTAGGTGTGCAGTTGGTATTGTTTAGATCTTTCAACCAGGCTCTAGTAGGCATGGGAGAGGACCCCGAAATGTTGCGTCAGAACCTGACATGCTTCTGTTTGTTCAGACCTCAGCCCTGAAGTGAGTCTGCTTTTAGCTTTTTATGCCATTTTTGATACCTAAAAAAATGAAAATACAAAAGGAAGGATGAAATGAATACAAGAAAACTGCAAGTCTTTTTATGCTTGTCTAATTGTCTTCATGAATAGGGATGAGCAAATAGAATCTG
This sequence comes from Hyla sarda, assembly GCF_029499605.1. NCBI lineage: Eukaryota > Metazoa > Chordata > Amphibia > Anura > Hylidae > Hyla > Hyla sarda. The sequence goes on from NC_079191.1 coordinate 411,098,400, forward strand.
ACGAATCCGAATTTGTTACGAATTTCAGGAAAAAATCGATTTGCCAGGAATGCGAATATCGCCGCAATTCGATCTCAAGAATCGCTTCATTAAACTCCATTTAGTGGAGTCCAGGCTCTGGGGCATCTAAAATGGCGGATCCACATGTTAGGACATGGGACAAGGAATCCTTGGTAGGTGGGAACAAGGGTCGGCGGGATGACCCTGAATCACATTCAGCATTCAGCCTATCAGCAGCCAGCCACCCCCTGTAATGTCACAGCCCTATGTAATCGGCAGCCATCTTGCGGCCAGTCACTTCAGCATTCTATTGCAGAGAGAGAGGGACAAAGAGCAGTGTGTTGCACAGAAAAGCATTTTTACAGCAGCGATTCACCTCAAGCCCAAATCCAACCTAGAAGCACTGATTGGGCTGATTACTTTGAAAGGCCAGGCAAAAGTACACACCTGTAGACAAATACTGTTTTAAGCATACTGGTGTACCATTTTGATCTTGTTAAAGTCTCAAGTGCCTAGTTACTGTAAAAGGCCAGGCAAAAGTACACACTGCTGGTGTTGTAGACAAATACTGTTTTAAGCGTACTGGAGCGCATTGTACTCCCCTCAAAAGTGAATACCACATACGTACATCTACGTGGTGTACCATTTTGTTCCTGTTAAAGTCTCAAGGGCCTAGTTACTGTGAAAGGCCAAAAGTACTCACCTACAAATACTGTTTTAATCGTTGTGGAGTATATTGTACTCCCCTCATATATGCACTAAGTACGTCAAGCAGAGAAGTGCCAGGACGTGCACAGAGGAGTGGCAGAGGCTAAATTCATCAGGCGCAGGCAGAGGTCGCAGCAGACTAGGGGCGAGTGGCAGCAGGAGTCGCAGCGAGAGGCCTGAGCTCCTGGTATCAGCTAGCGGTCGTGTCTCGACTAGCAACCCATCTGCTGTCATTGACTGGTTAACTCGGTCATCCACTTCATTACAAGTGACATCTGACCCCCCAGTGAACAATCGTGGGTTCCTCAGACACAAACATCAGGTGGCATGGCCCGGGAGCAGTCCCTGTCCTTCAATTGCCTCTGTCCTATGCTGTTTCCTCCCCCATAGAAGTATCCTATTCTGTGGGTTCAGCTCCACCTTTTAGTCAGGACGATCTACTAGAGGAGAATCAGCAGCTACTGCCCAGCCAAGAAGTGGAGGGGACATCCCCCACTTCCTTCGCTTGGCGGGCAAGTAGTGATGAGGAGAGTGGCTTGGTAGGTGGTGTTGGGAGCATTCAGGCTCCTGAAGCACACACTGTTGAGGAACCTGAGGAGGACATCAGACACAAGTGCAGACACAACTCGATGATGATGAAGCCAATCGCACTTGGGAGCCGGGTGCAGAAGGGGCTTCATCATCATCAGGAAAAGAGGGTGGCAGGTAGCCATTGAGGCAGCAATTGAGCCAGCAAGGTGGTAGCATAGTTGGGAGTCTGGAGCCAAATGTGCCCGAGGTAGACCACCTGCTTTACGGCAGCCTACCTGTCCGGCAGGTAGTGGAACAGGGTTCCCTGGGGTCGGCGGCAGTAGTAGTCAGTCAGTGCTGACTGTTGGAGGGAAAATCAGCTACTCTGCGGTGTGGCAGTTTTCCATCAAGTATCCGGAGGATGTTAACATGGCCACATGCAATTTTAAAAGATATATTTAATCTTTTCAATTGTGAGGCCCTTTGGTCTTGTCAGGCTGCCGCCACCTTCAGACTGTGTCATTCTGTCACCATATGGTCTCCTCATGCCTGTGCCACCTCCCGACTGTGACATTGTGCCGCCATCTGGTCTCCTCATGCTTTTGGGACATTACCTAATAATTTTTATTGTAATCTATTTAAAATCTTCAATTTAAATTTGAAATTATATCTTTAATCTTTTCAATTGTGAGGTCCTATGGTCTCCTCATGCTGCTGGGATATTACATAAAAGAAATGTATGGTAATCTATTTAAAATCTTCAATTTAAATTTGAAAATATATCTTTAATCTTTTCAATTGTGAGGCCCTATGGTCTCCTTTTGCTGCTGCCACCTCCAGGCTTGGTCATTCTTCCACTATATGGTCTCCTTATGCTCCTACCATCTCCAGGCTGTGTCATTGTGCCGCCATGTGGTCTCCTCATGCTGCTGGCACATAACATAAAAATGTTAAATAATTTGAATTAATTTTAATAAATTCATATTAATTTTAATTCATTTTAATTAATAATTTTAATAAAAATGCTCCTCCAGCATACCATGTGTGCAGGGTGCAGCGGTGTCATGCTGTTCTTCACATGGTTTGCCTTGGCGAACTGAGTCCCACAGGGGAGGAACTGCAAAAAGTCATTCATCAAGAAATCGAATCATGGCTTACTCCACGAAAACTGGAAATGGGAACCATGGTGACCGACAACAGAAAGAACATCTTGTCTGTGCTGCTTCAAGGAAGCCTGAGCCATGCGCCCTGCATGGCACACGTGTTCAATCTGGTTGTCAAGTGATTCCTGAAGTGTTCCCCCCATCTGCAAGACATCCTAACAATGGGGAGAAAACTTTGCATGCACTTCAGCCACTGGTACACAGCAAAGCCCATCCTCCTTGAGCTACAGCATCAGAACGACATCCCCCAAGCCTCTTTTGCAAAGTTTCCACATGTTGGAATTCCACCCTCCATATGTTGGACCGACTACAAACAGAGAAAAGCCATCATCGATTTCTTGATTATCCAAGCGGATAGGGTGACTCCCTTGTGTAACTTTAATGTCAATCAGGGGCAGCTCATACGTGACACCTGGCGTTTGCTCAGGTGCTTTGAGGAAGCCACATTATTAGTCAGTTGCCAGGATTACGGGATGAACGACGTCATTCCACTGCTTCATATCCTACAACGTGTTGGAAACAATGGCTGGTCAGGGCACTGGAGACATGGCGCCTACATCTCGAGGCCACATGAGCCCTGTGGGGCTGAACTGGAGGAGGAGGGGGAGGGGGAAAGTGGTGCACAGGCAAGGTTTTGTGAAGTAGGGTTTTTTTATAGTCATCTGATGGGAGAGAAGGAGCAGAAGCAGGATGTGGAGCTACAGGGTGATGAGGAAGACAAGACAGAGGAACCCAGACACACCATGGTCATGTGGTCTCCTCATCCTGCTGGCACATTAAATAAAACCTAATCTTAATCTATTTTAAATTCTTCAATTAACTTTTTCCAAAATATCTTTTATCCTTTCAACTGTGAGGCCCTATGATCTCGTCAGGCTGTTGCCACCTCCAGGCTGGGTCATTCTGCCACTATATGGTCTCCTCTTGCTGCTGCCAATTCCAGGCTGTGTCATTCTGCCAGATTATGGTCTCCTCATGCTGCTGCCACCTCTAGGATGTGTCTTGTGCCACCATATAGTCTCCTTATTCTGTTGGCACCTTAAATTAAACTTTTAAAATTTTTATCTATCTAAAAACTTCAATTAAAATTTTCAAAAATATCTTTAATCTTTTCTATTGTGAGGCCCTATTGTCTCATCGAGCTGCTGCCACCACTAGACTCTGTCATTGTGCTGCCATATGACTCATTGGTATATAGGGTTTTGTGGTCATGCAGTATTAGTTCAAAGTAAACGCTTTGAGCACCCTGGACATTAAACTTGTGAATCTTATCAAAATTTTAAAAAAATCAATGTAATCTTTTCAATACTGTG